>NW_026775572.1:26559696-27759696 GCF_030987335.1 Cornus florida | reverse complement strand
AATTGTCAATGTGGAAAGTGACAACGGGAATTCAAAGTAGGAAAGGATCCATGGAAGAAATCCCCAGTACATAAATATATTCATCCTTATCCCTCACCAAACAGAAGCGAATTGAATTGAGAGGTGGGTTCGTCCACTAAAGGTTTTAGCTGCCCTAATTTGGCCAATTAAATTCAAATCAGTACATTTGAACTTAAGGGCTCAAATTTACTCAAAAAAAAGAAAAAACCAAAGTTACCCAAGACACTTCAAAAAAAACTTGCCACCCGTGCACGGCGAACATACATATTGTTAGTTTAGAAACCAAATATTTTTGGTTAATCAAATTTTTTGATTGCGAATTCCATAATGACCATGTGTCAAGATCCTAAAAGTCCATGCCCGAGGTTACAAGGGGATTCAATTATATGGAGATTCTTAAAAAAATAAATAAATAAATAAAACATACAAGGGGTAATTAAATATGAGCTCTCTCAAATGCCAAAAAAAGATGTGAACGTAACTGGACATTTAACATTTTCGAGAAGCTAAACGGCGAGTGAAGAAGGTGAGAGAGAGAGAGAGAGAGAGAGAGAGAGAAGATGACGGTGACGACGGCGACGTTGGGAGGAGGAGCACACAGAACGGTACTGATAACAGGAGTGAGCAGAGGGATTGGGAAAGCCCTAGCCCTAGAATTGGCCAAGAGAGGCCATACCATCATTGGTTGCTCTCGCTCACAGGACAAGCTCAATTCTCTACAATCAGAGCTCTCCTCTGTCTCTTCCTCTTCTTCCCAACCTCCTCAATCCAATCCTTCCTCCTCTAATAAGCACCTTTTCATGAATGTCGATGTGGTCAGTCACACCCCTCTCTCTCTCTCTCCATCTCTATTTGCCTATATATGTGTGTAATTGTATACATGAATGTTGTGTGAATTTGGGTTTCATTCAAATTTGCATTCTTTTTTTTTCTTTGATTTGTGTGGATGATCTGGTTGCTGAATGTCAGTGAATTTGGTGGTTGTTCACGCTCTCTCTCCTTCTCTATGTCTCTGTGAAATTGCATTGCCTCGTGGCTTTGGTTCTTGTTTCGATACTTTTGTTTGCTATCGAACGTCGCTCAGTACTATTTGTGAAGGAATCGTTTGTTTTCCCTAATATACTGTTCGTTATGTGTTCTATGGTAATGTTTACCAGTTTAATCCTTGCATTTCATTTCATTACACTGTCCTTTTTTTATTTTCTATGGATGATTTGGTTGTATCATTTCGTGATTGTTGATTTTTTGTCTGTCTCTGAAATTGCATTGCTAACCCTTGTTCCAGTCTAATTGTTTTTTAAGATATCACCTGTTTTTCCCAATATTTTGTTCTTTGTGTTCCGGGGCAATATTATACTAAATTTGAACTCAATTTTCATTTTTCTTTTTCTTTTTTGAATTTGGGATAAATATTGAAAAGTAGTGCTGTCCAAAACAAATAAATATTGTTGATAATGTGGAGTACATTGGGAAGGGGAGAGATTGATTTTGTGTGTGCATGTTAGATATTGTAATTGATTGACTTTGTCTTTGTAGAGGTCAAATAGCAGTGTTGAAGAGTTGGCACGTGCTGTGATGGAAAAGAAAGGCGTTCCAGATATCATAGGTACACAAATTCTTTTTACTTATGTTTGTTCTTTTGTTGCTTGTATGCAATTTGGATTTCACATTGTAATTTTTTTGGACTTTTGTTCTCTATTGGAGTTCCTGTTGGTTACTTCCCCTGACAAATAAAACCCGAATAACGAGAAATGACCTTGTGAGGTAGTGGGATTGGCTACAGTCTCTTAGTGACAATCAAGGGGTCTCGAGTTCAATTTCTCATGGATATACCTCATATATGTGACTCTGGGATGGTCTCACGGGAACACCATCCGTTTAAGTAGAAGAAAAACAAGGTTTGATGTATTCCAAACCTCTCAAGGATGAATAAAATGATCATCATAAAGTGCCAAAGTAATTACACCTGTCCAGGCCAAAGAGTCAACCTCTTCGTTACCCCATCATCTGGGGATCCATCTGATCTCTATGTTTAGGCAAGAGGACAATTTGACGATCTCCCTTATCCAATTATCACAACATTGGAAAGTAAAGTTGCAACTCTTCATCCATCCCCGTTCCACATATCAGAGTCTCTGGGTAAGACCATAAGATAACGTAACCCCCTTGCATAAGCCTCTTTAAGGACCTTAGAAAAGTCAGGATTTCTTCTTCTCTTAGTTTTCCCTGTCAAAGACTCAAAAGGGCTTTGTCCTTTTGTTCTTTCGGTGTTTTAGTAAATTCAACGCAGTTACATTTTTATTGGTTATTAAGTTCCCATAAAATGATGTCAAAATAGCATGTTGAATTGAACTACATTTCCAATAAGTAATCAGGCTTCAAAAGTTTCAGACCTATTAGATGATTTAAGCGTAGTGTAGCATTCGTTTTATTTTTTAAAATCTTATGAATGATAGAAGACTTCTTAAGTTGTTCAATGTTTAGATCAACACACACACACACACACACACACACACACAAACTTGTAACTCACTCTCTCAGGTTACTTGGATTGCAGCATTTCTCCTACTTGTCAGTTGTGACAAAGTTTTTAAGCCACACCTATTCCTAGGCAAAGTGGATTTCCAGATCAAAGATGATCCTAATCAGATTTATTGACCAACGTGTCCAATCCACTATATGATTATATGAAGGCTTAATCGTTTGCCAATACAAACCTCGATCTGTTAGTTATTGAACATCGATTCCATAACTAAATCCATACCAAAAAAAAAAAAAAAAAAGCTAAGAAAAAATCAACAATTGGATTCAGATTTGGATCTTGCTAAATCTAGATTCACACTGAATTTGACCCATTGATAGCCCTAATTAAAGAGCCCGTGAACAAGTTAATGAAACTTTTTAGGCCTTTACCATGTCTATAACAACCCCACAGAGCTTGCTTTACCCACCAAAGCCACCCTTGCGAGTTGTGGTATTTTCAAAAGCTCATTTTGCACACAGCTCACAGTCAACACACTCCTAGAATGAAGTACTAACCATTGCAAACGACCCACAGCTACCACAATTGTTGATGAGCTCTGCTGCAGCAGGCAGTGGGGGGAATGGATAGAGAAGGGAGTGGGTTTCAGCTGCTCATAGGAAACACTAAATTATCTACTTATATACCATAAAGATCTATTGTTAGATAGTATATATGGGATGCTTGATATAAAGCCTAATATGTTAAGTAATTGAATTGGATCATTGTCAGATTGTATCAACCCTAAGCCTCATTTGATCCATGAGTTATTGGATACGTGGAATTTGGGTTGTAATTAGGTTAGCATATCAATCCTCTTCTATAAGATCAGCTAAAAAGATTGGATTTGGATCAAAATATAACTATTGATTGGCCTGGCTCCATCAAAGGCTTAAACTTTCCTTCTCCTATGTTTCTCCTGAGACATCAACTGCCTGACCGGTATTAGTGTGGGGGAGATATTTACTAATGTAGGCGACTGGTGATACAATTAGACAGCTAAAACTTATCAGATTGGTTTAATTTTAGTACTTTATATTTAATGGGTTCGATGAAATGGCCTTTTTATTGATTTTGACTATTGGATCTCTCTATGGATGGAATAGGGTTGCTTCGAATCAGGACTAACAACTAATGATAGGGCAAAAATCGGGGAAGTACTATAAATTCCAAGC
Source organism: Cornus florida (assembly GCF_030987335.1). Classification (NCBI taxonomy): domain Eukaryota; kingdom Viridiplantae; phylum Streptophyta; class Magnoliopsida; order Cornales; family Cornaceae; genus Cornus; species Cornus florida. Next base: position 27,755,979 of record NW_026775572.1, on the reverse strand, counting down.
ACTTTTTTAGTACCCATATGAAATAAATCTAGCTAATTGTACAGATAAAACTCATCTTTCATGTTTGATTATGTATGTGTGCGTCTGTATGTAACTTGTTGTATGCTTGGTTTGTATTAATTATGAACAGCTAGAATAGGTTATACTTTTTTTATAATGAGTCTCTAATATAGCCATAAATGGTCGCTAATTTAGGGTGTTTGCATGTGCTTAGGCCCCCTCCTGTTATTATCCATGCTTAAGTTTTTCCCATGAAAATGATTGTGGTTTCCATCAATGTCTCCTTAATTAATCTTTTAGCCACACCATGCACAACTGCTCATGTAATGTATGTGACATGTATAATTTGCCTTATGCTTCCTTTTGTGCATGTAGTAGTAGTTAAGTGTTTGGTTAGATTATGTATTTAACTTGTTACATGCATGGTTTCTAAAAGAGAAATGATAATTACTTCACATACTATTCAAAAAATTTCCTGAAAAAGTGCCAACAGATTTAGGAAGTGCCAAAGCAGATTTGTATGGTCAGAAAGCCACAACTCATCTCATCTTGCTACCTCAATGCATCAAAAGTTCCTCCTTAGTTCATTCATTTCCTGAACCTGTCTTTTTTGTGATGGAAATTACTGGTTTTTTATATGCATCTTAACTTCATTTTTGCATTAAAATTTTAGTGTCACATGGTTTATATATTTGCTTGATTTTTGATTATTTTGTATTTGCAATAGGACTTCTGCCAAAAACTTTTCATGAAATTGGAGATCACATCACCTCGTAATCAAATGATCATTATATGAGAATGTTATATATCTCTATATTGATTATTGAAGAATATAAACATAGGCTCTATAAATGCCAGATATATGGTTCACAGCCACGGACAAGTCCCTATTCTTGCTTTACCACATGTTGACCATCTTTAGGATGGTAATAATCTATGTACATATGAATTTTACAGTCTACATAAGCTACAGGAGTGAGAAAATCATAACTTTTACTGGTCTTTATTATTATCGTCTTTTTTTTTTCTTAGTTGGTAGTCACACGCACATGGCTCCACCAAGGCTCGAAAGTCGAACCCCTGCCTTCCCTTTGGAAAGTAGGGGTTTGATACCGCTGGACCACTGCCCGTTGGTTACTATTATCATCTTTTCGTTTCATGTTATTGCAACTTCGATGATGGTCCTGATGGATGGTAAATTTTAGTATTCTTACAGTGGGCTTCTCCTTATTATTAACTTTTCTCTTTAATGGAAGCACATGGTTCTATTTTTTTTTTTGATAAGTTAAGCACATGGTTCTATTTTAATTCCATTTTTTAAACATTGCCTCTCATTTATGATAGAATAGCTGTGTCTATATAAAACTTAAATAAGGGTATCTTCCAGTAAACAATGCAGGGACCATTAATAGAAACAACAGGATATGGGAAGTTCCAGCAGAAGAGTTTGAAACTGTCATCGATACTAATTTAAAGGGGGTAGCAAATATGTTGCGTCATTTCATCCCTCTTATGATTGAGACCAAGCAAGGGATTATTGTCAATATGTCATCTGGGTGGGGAAGGTCTGCTGCTGCACAGGTAAAACTTAAAAAGTGGCTGTTGTACAAATATCTGAAAATCTGTTTTTGGTCCCATATTATTTCTATGGATAATCTTTATATTGTTTGCAATTAATATGAGCTTTTTAACTGGGCATTGTGCTACAATTCACAACATGCTATTCCTGGTCTTCAATGTTTTGTGCTAAATCTTGATATATATCTATATATTGCTGCATATACGAGTTGTTTTCCCAAAGAATGTGCTATAAGCCTAAATCTACAATATGCGCGCGCGCGTGTGTGTGCTTTAAGATTTGTTATTATCTATCCAAAAAATAAGGCAGCACGGATTTTATGATAACTCTAGTTTGTTCTCCGCAAGTATTTACTCAAGACTGATATTGATGGTCCAGAGTTCAGGTTTCATTTCTGACAACATTGATTTGGTTCTAAAACTAAGTAATTGTCAACAGGTTGCTCCTTATTGTGCTTCAAAATGGGCGGTAGAGGGTCTAACTAGGTCAGTGGCGAAGGAGTTACCCAGTGGAATGGCAATTGTTGCACTTAATCCAGGTGTGATAAACACTGACATGCTTGCATCTTGCTTTGGCAGTTCGTCGGCTCTCTACCAGACACCCGAGTCATGGTATGTTTCTTATTTCTTTCCTCATCTATGATATTTAGAAATCCTTCACAATCTTATTCTACCTTACACAAAATTTATTGCATATTCATATATTATATGTTGAATCAAACATGCAACCTACGGTTGTATTGGACCAGAATGGTTTGGATTCCATTGAAAGAAAAGCATCAGCATAACATAAAACCCATGCCTTCAAGAAACCTTAAAGAAGAATATTTCCTCGTTGCTATTTCAACTGTGTGGCATAACTTAAATATTAGATATAATTGACGTATAATGCTGAACACATGGTGCCAAGGAACAGTGTTATGGGACTGGTTCTCTGCTGAACTCAATTTGTACATTATATGCTGATTTTACTGTTTCCAATTTTGGGAGGTCGGATGACCTGTTCCATTTTAGGATAATTTCTAAATTGCTTTAAGGTAAAATTTGCATGACACGAATTATGATTTAGAATGTTCGATGCAAAGAAACAATGTGGTTGCAAATGTTTCTGTGTTTCTCTGGCAAACTCAGATTTTGTCACCATACTGATCTGTAATAGTCCATTTGAATTGGTTTCGTCGGGAAAAGCTTGAAGATCTCATCATGGGGAACCTGGATTGCTGTAACACCCAGGCCTCCTCTTTCCCCTCTCTTTCTCTTTCCTATCTTTGAATGTTTGAGGACTTTATGTTGTTGACAGCTTTTTTGCTTGAAGAATCTAAGCTGGCTTTAGAAATTGTAAAACCTGTGTTCAGATAGAAACATTGGGTTGCATATGTGGGGAAATTACACACAATGGATAGGTAAAATGCATGAATAGGATAGTCATGTGGTTTCCCTCTCATTTTGTTCTATATGATCTTACTTCAGATGCATTGTGATGATTTTATGCCTCTATGGTAACACTTTAAAGAAGGGAAAAGCTAGGGTAGGTTGCCTCGTAAATTCAGATAAGATTATCTGATCAATTATCTACATAATCTTCAGATTTAGATTTGACTGGGAGGAAGGCTGATTTGAAAAATATAGACTATTGTTTATAATTAAAATATGCAATAGGACCAATGAAGAACACCATGCTCTATGCAGTACCCAAAGTCCAAATCCCTTGGAGATCACCAGCAGACATCCCCCAAAATGTTCTCAATCTGCTAAACCAAAAAGGGAGGTGTGGGCTTGATTCTCCAGTGCTGTAGGGTATTTGTAAAATTTCCATTGACCAATAAGGTTGAAGCAGACAGAGGCCTCACAATGTTCTATGCTTCATTTAGATCCTCCTTTTTTCCACATATCCGTGTTCTTCTTTCTGAGAAATTTTTAGACACGTTCCGCATATGAGTTGGTGACTCCAACCGAAAGTGATCCACATACAATCTTAGAAATACAAGCAATTGGGAGTCATCTACTATGTTGATATAAAAGAGTTTTGACATTTGATGTCTTAATTGTTTGATTTTCATCATCTTGTCTAGGGCTACAGTTGAAACAAGAAACATAATCACTTGCTCTTGAACGGTGGACTTCAAATAATACAATAATGTTACTTATCAAAAAAATTAATAATAATACAATAATGTAAATTAGAGAACAATAAATTTACAAGCCTACAAAGGACAGATTCTGGATAATAGAACTTAAGAGCACTTAAAGTCTTCAAAAAAGAAAAAGAATAAAAACGTAATATGATGGCATGCTCCTATTACTCCATTATTATGGAACAAGCTTTTAGAAAGCATTACCTAAATTTCATTCCTTATCATGAAAGTCACTGTGAAATGGGAAGAACTTGGAGATTAGTGATGGAATGAAGACATCCACTTTTAAGAGTTTCTTTCAAGGTGTTGAAAGAATTTCCACGAGCTGGTATTACTATATTAGTGCATTGGTGATGTCGTTTTAAGAAATCACCATTACTTTTTATCAATGAATTACATCAATTTTAAGGAAATCGTATTGGAAATGATCCATAGGTTCCTTGGAGTTGTAATTCTTGAACCAATTTGATTAAAAAATTCCCAGTCACTAAAGTTTTTATTTCCTTTACTCTTCCTAATTTAATTCATTTTCACCCGTTGACAACAGGGCTCCAAAGGCAGCTACAATGATACTCAATCTTACTATGGCAGACAATGGTGCATCGCTCACTGTGTGAATGGACGCATCTGAGCAACATCCTGTTAGTCGTTTGTGCAGATATATCAAGATGAAGATCTTCCGGCGTTCAAGTCATAGTAATATTCTACGATTTGGTTAAAGCATAAGATTTGATTCATATGACCTGTAAGAGTTGTTATTTTCAAGGAATTGATCATGTCTTGTGAATTCCCAGGAATACACTCGAGGAGAAATATGTGAACAAGGGTCTTCATACTATTCTATGAGACGCTTGGTACAAGATAGTAATTTAGATTAGCAACCTGTAATTGTAATGTGGGAACTTTAACAATAGAGTTTGTTGAAATTATTATTAGGAGGGTTAAGATAGCAATATGGTATATTAAATTTCTAAATAAAAATTAAGTGGAGTTGATAAGGAGATTGTGAAAATAATACTATAAATTATGTGACGCAGTTAATATATATATATATATATATATAAGAAGTGGCGATTACAATGTTGTAATTAATACTAGAAGAAATTAGGATATGATGATATTAACAAAGCTTGTGCTTGTAGAAAATATGTTTTGTAAAATTAGTGTTTATGCATGTCAAGTAGGACTAAGCAAATTACACAATTTTGGAGGTACGTGAATAACTTAATTAAAGAAATACCTGAAAAGAAATTATCTATATGAGGTGACCTTGATCTAACTTCCCTTTGTAGCTCCCCAAACAATTTATCAGTGTCGATTGTCAAAAAGAAAAAAAAAAAAATCTGGTTATTTCTTTCTTTTCAAATATTTCCTTTCAACTCTATTTATCATTTTCCGTTGCCTCCAAATTTGCCAGCACACTTTTATAGAAGTATATTCCGGCAAGATGCTATATATCTATTTCCCGGGCATGACCAAGCCAAGCCTAGTGCCTTAGATAGTTGATTTCTTACTCAATCCAACTAAGAACTTGAGCTTGAACTTGACTATTGACCCTACCTACAAAGAGACCGTGGAAGGAAAAAAAATTCAGCTTTGTTTGGGACTGACAAAGCGGTGTCAAATAAAAATTTTTCTATTTCAAATCCGATGTACTGATTTAGTATTCTCAAATGTAACATAAGTACCTTTGATTTAGTGTTCCCAAACGCAACACAACATAAATACAATCGATTTGGTGCTCCCAAATCCAACATATTGGGAGCAACACAAGTAAATGCAACTCGGATACATTGATAAACGTGATTTAAAGAGGTATTATGATGAACGAAATTAGAACACACATTTCCTGGTCGATGTCTCGATGATACTAAAAAAAACTTTTTCATAAAGGCTCCTTTTGAGCATAGATGAGTATTAAGAGTGGTTTAATTACATGCCTGCTTTAAAATTTCCAACATTCAGTAGACTGGTTTCTTCACCAAGCTTGCTTTAAAATTCCCTACATTCAGCAATTATATGACGCATATTTGGCAAAAACCAACTTTCTCAATAACTCAGGTTCAAAATCCCTTAGGGTCTGGGTTCACCTGCTCATTGCTTGGCCTTGACATGCCCTGTAAATAAAATAAGTCAATGAAAGCCTTTCGTGTTGAAAGGAAAAGCCAATATACTCCTGTTTTCCAAACACCCAGAAAATCATACCGACAAGTCGAGGAAATTTCACTAGAAGAAAATCATACCGAGAAGTTGACGAGATTTCTCTAATTAAGCATGACTCTGGTCATTACATTTAGTCACACTATACAAAACGGTGTCCGTAAAATATTAGACAACCACAAATGAAACATATGTCGATTTCATTCAATTCCCTGGATTTCAGTTGTCAAAATGTACCTACAAAAGATGGTATATTTGGTGAACTATCTATATACCCAGCTCTATGATATTGCCTTCCATTTCATTCGGTCATGACATACCTTGTTTTTTTTTCTACTACAAAAGAGCGGTATGCTTGGCGAACTCCTATGTATACCCAACTCTATGACATTGTTGCCTTAGGCAACAAAAAGAATTACAAAAGAAAAATCTTTAAGGGTTTGATTTACAAAAATGATAAGGCTTGAGATATCAACCCAACAAAAACAAAAGATCCCTGTGCACATAAGAGCAGCCCCACTACGCTGAGCGTTTTCCTTCTACTGCTTCCTTAAGTTTCCTCCCCAGTGCAAATGCCAGAGGAGGAGGGACAGCATTGCCAACCTGCCTATGCTTGTGTTGAATGTTACCGGCAAATTTATAGCTATCTGCAAAACCCTGCATGTATGAAATGAAAAAGAAATTTAAACAGATCAGAAAGCAGCCGTTGTCACTCTTGACTATCCAATATTGTTTTGTTCTATTAAACAAATAGCAAAATCATTGAAGTACATTGCAATTATTGCAAATGATTCATCAATATCACACAAGTATTGGTTCCTAAGTAGCATGGAGATTTTTTTTATTTTTTTTTTATTATTTTTTTTTATTATTATTATTTTTTCTATCACTGAGCTTTGCCCTTCCTTTAACTTGATTCTAGCATTCTTTTTCTCAACATTACCATTGGAATCCAAATATTTTCATAGCTTCTTGCAGTTAATTTCTGAAATACTGATTCATTCCAATCCCTGTTGACATCATCCAAATATGTTTGCAAATGCCAAATGACTCCCAGTTTGAGATACACTTGAAGATTGATAATGGACTTACTTGAGATCGAGCACATTCCCGGACTGTGAGTATTCTATCCTGTTCAGGGTGAAAGCACATCCCGACCTTGCCCATCGGTTGAGGATCAGTAACAGAAGTTGGGAAGTTCCCTTCCCAGTCCAACCTTCCAAACAGGCCCTTCCATTGATTGTGCCTTTTGGATGTGTTAGGCAAGCACCAGGGTATTAGATCAACCACTTGTCCTGTAGACAACTTAACCTGCAGGTGTAGCAAAATTAAACCGAAACTGGTCCAACACAAACCGATATAGGTGTGATGATGAAAGAAGAAAAGGCACAATCTAATAACATAGAAGAGTTTCTTACTTTCGAAATTGATGAAAACAATTTTTATCATCTTATTTAATTTAAATTTTTATCGAGTATATTCTTAAAGAATGATAAGATCATATATTACGCTATTATGTAACATAATTGTTTGGTACTGAATTGGGGTCAAGAAAAAAAAAAAAAAAAGTTCTTCTCTAGAAGAGGATATAAATCAAATTCCCATCTCCAAAGACTTGGGATTCATAGAGGTACAACACTTAAGACGTACAATCACACCCTATGCAGGTAAGTAAGTCCAAGGAACATAGAATAGAAGAAGTGTGATAAGCGTTAAATTCATTAAAAAAAAATTATACAATATAGTAGCCTTACAATTGAGCTAAAAGATGTGAGATCAGTGAGCCGCTATCTTAAATCCAAAACTATATTCCTTCAAGTCTAAATATCAGAAAAGAAAGAAACATAAAAGTACCTTTTCATCAGGGAGATCACGCCAATCGGCACCAGGCCGTTTAGGAATTCTCTGGCACCGAATAAGATTGAGCTCATTCATTTCTTTTGATATATGATCAGTTAACACCAGCATATCTCCTCGGATTTTCTTTTGGAACCAAGAAATGGGTTCATCTTTGTACTGAGCATCAAAAATAAGAAAATAGTAAGGTCAACAAAAGGATAGAACAATAATAACACAAGAAGCTTCATCAGAACCGGAGAAGAAACCCACCTCCATGGTTGATGCTGAAGCCCCATTTCTAACAGATGGAAGATCTGCAATTGTATCTCGCACAGTTATTGCGCGGAAAGGGGCACCAGTTGAAGTACTTCGAACAGCAGCATATTGGGTATTTCCATTTAATGTAACCTTAAGCTCTGGACCGGCAAAGACATGCATTGGCTCGGGCCATTCAGGGAGAGTCTCTTCAGGTGAGGCTGCCCATATGAATGCACGTTTACGAGATTGAGAAACACCGTAGGCTCCAGCTTCCAAAATACCGAATCTCACCTGCCACAGAAATATAATAATTAATCTGCATGGAGGAAATTAACCTTGTCATCTCAAGAAACACATTTTACATCACACATGATAGAGGAAAACTTTATATAATTTTATTTTTTTATTCTGCAGGTACAGAAAACTCATTAACTCAACACCACCAAAATGTGACAAACTACCACTGATTTTCAGTTCTGATCCCTTTACATACAAGGAACACATAATTTACCAACAGCCTCCTTCCAGCAAGAAACCAACTTTAATAGTTTCCAAATTATTCTTCAGCAGAGCAACTAGGACGAAAAGAAGTTGAGATAGTAGTACTACCACGCCCTTCCCAACAGATGTCTTGTTAAATTTTGTATAGTTAGTTGATGAGTGAGAAGTTCATTTAAATAAAGCGACAAAATCTGCATGTACCTGATATCCCATCTCAAGGAGCGAAGCTAGAGTTAACCGGAAGGTCTGTCCTTTGTTGAATGATACAAAGTTCCTCACATTTTCTAAGAGGAAAAACTTCGGCCGAAAGTAATCAACAAAAGATAAAAAAGCGAGGATCATTTCACATTGAACCTTACTCCAAGTACTCTGATTAAACCTATTCATTCCAGAAAATCCCTGTAGAGAAAGACAGCGTCAGAGTAAAGATTCAGTAGCATCATTACAAGCTTACTAGAACTGCTACGATAATTATATTCTATAAACAGCAAAAGGAGCAAAACGTCACATCTTGCCACTTTTTAGGAACTAGGAAGGTTATGCAACAAACGATGCACAAGGGTTTACTAGGAGAGCAGTAGAGTAGCATGGCTTGCCTGCGTGTCAATTGTGTCTAAAAGTCTTGTTGAGTACAGGATAATATTCTGAAATGCCCAAATTATCTAAGATATTTTGTACATAGTTCCGGAAGGTTCCATTCATTTTTTTTGACCCTAGCCATTTGGTTAAGAATGTGGATGCCTATAAATAAATAAGGGTGTTATTTGCATCAATGGGTGAGAAACTTCACTGAGAACAAGTCAACAAACCCAAAGTTGAATGTGTTGTGTTGAAGGCTTACCTAGGTCTAAGGACGAAATTGATTCTGTGCATACCTGACATGGAGGACCTCCATTGATAAAATCAACTTGCCCAGGCCGAGGCAAATTATTGATCTCCTTCTCATCAAGCTTTGCAGCTAATTCAGCAGCATCAGAAGTGGAAATACATTCATCTGCATCCCCACATGCTGTCATGATAGCCCTGCACGTTAATTCATTTAAGACAGCACTGCATTAATTTTATTACTTAAACTAGGGATCATACTTCGTAGGCATAAAATAGAATCCTCTCATAAAAAATAATTGAAAAAATGATATGAAATAACAAGGAAAGGCCTAGTTTACCAATTTCTACCAAGCACAAATTTTGGAAACAGGATTCCTTTTGTTTGTTTTTTTTTTTATTTATTTTTTTTATAATAATAATAATAATTAAACAGGACATGGTATGACTATACTTAATATGAAAAAACAACTGCCTCTGGACAACAATGCAATTTTAACTAATGTCAATGCAAGTACAAAATTGGGCAAATATCCACCTTAAAATCACATTGCAATTATTAATGAATGTCAATGCCTCTGGATGATTGAGGCCAAAAGCTTCGCCTGCAGCATCTTCATATTCAATTGCCCACTTGGTAAGTGACACACCTGCAAATATTATACCAATGGATGGGTAGAACTTCCACACTAAATATAAAGCTGATGAAACAAAATTTAACATAAATAAATAAAGCTTACCTGATTGCTGTAAACCTTCAGATAAGCCGCCACAACCGGCAAAAATGTCAAGTGTGGCCAGGCGATTTGTCTGAGATGCATCCTCTTGTCTGTCAATAGCATCAAAACCATTTTCTCCTTCTTTCATCTTCCCCTTTTTCTTTCTATTAACAGTAACGTCTACCACCCATTCTTTTGAGGGACTTAATTTAATGTGAGCTGGCAACTGTCGATGAAAATGGCAACTACAGACTTTAAAAGATGAAAATGCAATCCAATAGGAAAAAGAATCACAGTGTTTATTAAGAGGGGGAAAAAAAGAATATCCTATTAGAGAACAAAAACAAACCTCACAAAGATTTCCATTCATTTATTAACCCAACAAACAGAGTAAAGAAAGCACAAGGGGAATTATCACAGTTGTTGGACAAGGAAAAAGGATAAACTACCTGTTTGATAGCTCCATTATTGGGGTCAAACAAATGTTCACAAAAGAAAATATGCTCAAAAGTTGCAGGATGCAAAGGTGGAAGATCTTGCTTTCTTCTAACCTCACACTTCCCTTCTACAGCTATTATAGGCACCGAAAGTATTTGTTCACTGTAATAAACCTGCAAATTCAATTGAAAGGTGCTATTAGCAAAAAGAAAATCGAGGAAAGCAAGAATGGTTATTTTTAATATGTTACCTCTCTTATGTCAGAATGGTATGCTTTCTCTGCAGAAATGTCCTCTGGTCTGAAAAACCTCCTAACTTTAACACCCATTGTTTCAGAATCGGCTTTTTTAGCATCCTTATCCACTTCAATCTCCAGCAAATGACAAACAACATAAGCTTTCAGCCCCACGTTCCTCCCACTCTTAAAAGTTTCATTATCCTTCTCATCTGCTGCAAAGTGATGAGGACCTAGATAGACAAAGTCATGAACACAGTACTCAATTCCATTGTGTGTAAAACCAGTCATGGAAGAATTCACCTTCAAGGCCTTATTCTCTCTTTCCATTTTCTTTATTTTGCAAGAGTGGCAAATCCCAGTACCAAGGCCCATTGAATTAGTTTGAAGACAAAAGAAAGCACCTTTCTCAGGCCAGTACAAGCATTTACAAAAGTATTCCATGGGCAATCCTCTACTTTTCCTATCCTCTGCTCTTGCCCGGTCAATCTTATTATTATTGGCATTCACCTTGCGATATTGATGACCCCAAGCTATCAATCGGTCTTCCACAACCACAGTTTGTATAACATCACCCAGTTCAAAATCCACACAATCATTTGTTAGAAATACCTCCCTCTCATTAGCAGTGTTGCCAAGGACAGTCTGAAATGCTCTCAGCATTACTCTGCCATGAACCATTTTTCTTGCTGCTGAGTTTTCAAACATATATTCTACAAAATAGATGGAGGGAGATTTATCTGAGTTGGCTGTTTCCACCAGCACAGAACCACCTACAGTAACCACATCTCCACGAACAATAGCCTGTTTATAAAGAGCCTCACCGTGACATGTTCTTCCTACCGCCTCCCCATCCCATCTAATCTGGTTGTTTGAGCAACATGGTTTTGTTTGTTTTAATGCCACCTGAGGTTTCTCAGTTTCTTCAACAATTAGGGACTTTTCTTCTTCAACCTCTTCCAAATTTTCCTCTTCATCTTCTTCCTGTTCCTCCTGAACTTCTTCATCTTCCTTCATTTCACAAGTATCTTTCTGATTTGAATCTTCTGACAAGTAATTTGAATAAAACTCTCCCCAAATTTTATTTATCAGTCTTGTTGTCGTAGCCGGCATTGCCTTCCTCATTGAGACCACAGGTGCCATTGCTGCTCTTGGATTCAAATTCGCTTCCTTCTTCAGCACCAGTTTTTTCTTCACTTGCCACTTGGTATGATGCATTTCCTCCATTTTATCATTAAGCCCACTCACAAAAGCACACTTCCTAATGGTATCATCAGGATACTCTGCAAATTGCTGCAGTATAATCTGTCCATGAACTACCACATACCTTTCCACTACCGAAGAATTTGAAGAAATGTAAGCAGGGTGATCCTTGTCAAATTCACATAATCTCTTAATGATATGTGAGAAGGAAAGTCGTGATACTCGGCTTTGCTCCTTTAGCAATGTAATGATGCTAATTGCAAGCCTTGCTGTCTTCAAAACTGGTTCATACCATGGAGCATACTGCTTTGATGGCTTTCCAAGCCTATACCTAAAGAGACAGGAAGAAGACTACAAAGTCATACATCATGTTTATCCATTTCCACTGCTAAAATTTGCAAAGAACTTAGATTGAGCAGATCACGATCAACATGGAAGAGGCATTTATCATTAATAAGATTACTAATTAACCACTGAAATCAAATCCCACCCCCTCATCCCCACGGAGAAGAATAAGAAAACAAAAGAGGAAGTAAGATAACTACTTTATCTATAGGTAACTTGTATGCACGGAAGTAGGTGAGGTCATTGTAGATTTTGAACAAGAAGCAAGGGTCTATTCTAGATTGTGAATGGAGGAAACCAATAATGTATAGAACTAAATAGGTATTAGGAAATACAAAATATTAAAAATTAATTATTAAAAAGAAAGATCTATAATAACTTAATTACTAAAAAATATTAAGTAAGATCTAAAATAATCAGAATGACTCTACTATCAAATTTCTATTATGACAATCAATGCACAATACCAGGCCATATCAGTTCGGATTGAAATAAAGACCATTGATGCTCCAAATTCAATCATCCATTCCTTTATTGCGCTCAAGTAAATTGGAATACCATCCATATTCTGTGCTGCAGCAGAACTAGAAGAAGGTAGGTTAGAGTCAGCATCAAGATAAAATCCACTTCCATCATCAGCTGTCATAATCCCTGACCCATAAATTGTCACGTCAATATCTGCGCAGGGTTTCATTGGGAGAAGCTCCAAAGAAACCAACCGAGAGTCCGAATTGTAAAGCGACCAGTTATGGAGCATGCTCCGAGGAAGTTCATCAGGATTGGTTGTATCTATATCGCTGTCAAAGATAATGTACTCATCAGTTTCTAGAACTGCAGTTTTGTAAAATGCAGGAAGTGGATAATCATTTGCAATCTCATCTTCATTAATCTTGATGTAACATTGGTTTGTTGAAGTCACTGGACGCTGCCTTTTCTTCTGTCTCAGTAATTGCCAGTTTTCATTTTCTTGCAACAACCGAGCCAATTTCATATCTTCATCTTCCTTGTCTGCATGATTGGGTTCACAGGACTGATTTTCTTTCTCCCCATCCCCAATTTTCAAATTTGTATTCTTCACTCCTCCAGAAGGATTCCTCTTTTCAGGTGCAAAACTCAGATATTTCTTACTCTCATCCCTAAGAGCAGCAAGCACAGGCAATTCACCAAAGACCTGATCATTTTTCTTGGAAGTCTCTTCCAAGCCAATCAATTGATTAAAAATAAACTCACCCTGTGAAATAATGAACTCCTTAATTGACATACCACTAGGAAAATGCTTGCTACCACTCATTGACCGCACAACTCCTGCAATTAATTCATCAAGAGTCAGATCAGAGTCGACTCCAGAAGATTTTGATAGCCTTTTGTAGATTTCAACACATGCACGAGCCTTTCCTAAGAAAAGGCCGTACAAGTTTTTGTAATTACTGGCAGGCTTAATGCAATCATAATCGGCAATATCTGTGGAGATCCATATGACGGGTGAGCCATCTTCATACCCAGATATAGCCCAAGATTCTATTCGTCCAAAGCTTTCGCATCTGACCCCCTTTTCCTTTTCCTTGTCAGAACTTTCCTCCAAGGGTAAGATGAGACCAGAAACAAATATATCACTCACTTCCAACATTTCTACAGGCTGTGGTGTTCCATTTGCATCATGGAAGATAAAATCTGTCAATCTTCTATTTGGCCGCGAATCATCCCCACTAGTTGTCAAACTTATAGCTTCTAATTCATCTTCCACTGCTTGTTCCTTTTTAGTTCCAACGACCATAGATTTTTCAGACAAGCGCACTGACTTATGCTTATAATCAATGCAGGAAGTAGCTCGCTTTGGCATTTTCCGAGAACCAACATTGTCAATGCTCTCAGAGCTTATTCGCTTTTGGTTCTGTTTTGTGGCCACTTCAATATTAGGATCTGCTCTATTAGCATCAGCACTTGAATTTTTTGATTTAGCTTGTGTTCTCTTTTTCCCCATTCCTACAACAACAAATCTGGTCAAAAATGGGAAAAAAAGGAAAGAGGCGTATGAACACAAATAATTAACAAAACTGACCGCATTATTACACAAAAAAGGGAAGCATGTACAACAATTAGATGACCAACAACCATACAAGGTACACATGCAAATGATGAAAAGAAATGCAGACAACAAAAAATTAAACCACAGGAATATATATATGTACAACTCTTCAGAGGCTTATTGCAAAAGTTTCAGACCATAGCCTTCTTAATATTTGTTGGAGATTCATACTGTTATACACATTAGTTTGTTTGGACTGAGGCTATTCACTAGATCATCAATAAATGTTTTTAGTACATTAGAAAAGCATGTGACGGTTGCCTTATGTATGGAAATATGGAAATTTCCAAAGCACAATTATGCAGTATATTTTGCTGACCGGAACACTGATAGCTACCCTCCATTCAGCTTGCTTTAGCCTTCTTTAACTTGACCTTGGAGATAACCTATCAACCTACTTAATGCATTAAACTGATACAACCACTCATTTAATACAAGACAATTAAGACAACAATATCTGTTGAAAACCACGTTTATTCCAACCCCATTCCTAACATCTAACTAAAAGAAAAAGGTCTGACAGATACAGCATCTATTCTTGAGACTTCTCACTCGTACATATTTTTATACACATTTTTTGTTCTCACTTCTCACTCATGAAGAATTTAACAACTTAAGTTTGTATTGAGAAGATATGCTAGTACTTTTTTTTAAGTTCATTCCCTGAAGCCAGCCTTATATTAATTCAGAGTATATACTGGTGTACATAAGGATGGAGTGGCATCGAAAAAATGATGAATAACACCAATTTAAAATGTAAGGGTCCTTTAGGCATTCCCATCCCAATATTCCTGCTTTGGACTGTCGGATAATCAAGTCCAACAGATATTAGATGAGAAGGAAAGGGTCCATGAGAGACAACATAATGGCATTTGGGGATAAAAATATTCAGAACAAAACCATACACTAATTCCAGAGAGGATGATTTATTCAATTTTACTGAGTTGAATGAAAAGGAAAACGAGAAAATGTCATCCAATGAACAGCCAGTTGCCGCGTTTGGATTGATCAATGTGTTCAGACAGCCTTGTAGTGGAGTTAAATATTTCACTCTCGGAAATGGGACATGCAAGAAGCCAAATTTGGAGATAGTTACCCTCTTCATTATATATATTATTCAATTTAGAAGAACTGTGACTTCGAAAATACTGAACATTCAACAATTAGAATCTATAGCAGAATGTTACAATATCTATAGAGGATGATATGTGAAAATTCCAAATTATAAGAAATCTACTGCATAAACTAAAACTTAGAGATAACCATATGTGGAAGGAAGATGATTTGTCATGCCTAATTCATAAGGACTATTTTTGCTAAGTACCTAATAGTATCAACTTAAAATCTCCGTAATCAAAATCATTCCAAGAAGAAGAGGATGATCATAAAAGGAAAACATGAGAATAAGATGAACAGAAGTTATAAGAGATACAAAGAAGTATCATGAGGAACAGATGTAGACAGCATAAGATAAAATCATAAATGGAAAGATTCAGCAAGGAGCAGTAAACGAGACGAAACAGCATGGCAAATTGCAAGCTACAATCGTGCTATTTAAAGTTGACAGGAAACATAAGGAAAGGTGTTAGGTTAATAGGACTTCTGTTGGCATATTTCATAGATCAAAACCAGGAACCTTTAACTTTTGTTTTTCCTTTCCAGTTTAGTTAGAAATTTCAAAAGTTAGTGTTAATTGTTACCTCTTGCTCATAGTTCAAGAAGGTATATAAGCTACATTCAAAGGTAAATGTGTAATCTTCTACACCAAGGGTAAAAAGTTAAATTGACACATTTGATGCACTCACTCACCATGTTAGGATTCATGCATAGATGCATTAGGTTTTCTAAGACTCCGTTATTTAATTTACAAAATTCCTTTTTATATGAATGCAAGTGTTTTGGAAACTTGATATATTGAGAATTTTCCAAGTATAAATCTGCTTGAAACACTCTGAATCTGATTTGATCGACCAACCAATTTCTCGATCAATCGACCTATACAGAATTGCAGTTTCCTTTTCCAATTAGAACACTGATGACCCTTTTCTCTCTATACTTCTATGTATACACTACTCTACAGCAGATTACAAGCACAAATCATACATACAGAAAGCTGAAAAAAAGAGCATATTTTGTGAGTTTTAGAGTGCATATTTTTCTTTTTACATTCATCATCTGCATTAGTTGGTGAATATAATTCAAGCGTGATGACAACAATTGTTGTGGAGCTATAACAAGCTAGTTCTACATCTACGTCAATCCATTCTTTAGAGATTGACTTGGACAACTAGTGATTGAGATCAAATCACTGGTTCAAGAAGCAGATTCGTGAGGAGCGAAGTTTGTTGACACACATGATGAACGGCCTGAAGACTTGAGTGTCAAGTTTGGCATCAATTTGCATCAAGAGGTAACTAGGGTTTTCCAGGGTTTGGGAAACTATTAACCTAGGTTGTAATATGTCTTTCTCATAGTGATTGCCTGGACTATGTCTCGTGGTTTTCCACACAAAAATTATGTCACCATCTTTCTATTCTATACTGCTTTAGTTTTATTATCACATGGTTGATTAAATAGAGTTAGTTATTAAGTTTAAATTTGAATTTAGAATTCAGTTAAATTCAAAAAGTCGTTACCTCTAGGTCTAGATCACTGACCTTATGCAATTCTCTATCAGAGCCTCGGATTACAGTCCTATGTTTCCAAAAAGAAAATAATGAAGAATTATAACAAGGGGAGGGGAAGAAAGAAAGCAAACAAAAGGAAAATGCAAAACACACCTTTAGTTCAACAAGGCCACAGGGTAGGGAAATAGAGCGAAGACACATTAATATAATGGACACTGGACACCTGAGTTCTGACTATGATATGGATATATATATATATATAGATGCAAGTTAATGTAATAGTTTATATACGTATTGATCAATGCATATGCATATGCATATGTAAATGTATATGTATGTAGCCCTATTTTGACTTGTCATACTCCACCTATAGTGAAGTTATATAATCCATTTCCATACAGAAATGGAGCTGCAAGAAGCAGATTTGCATAAACAACTCAACAATGACTGCATAAACACAATGAAATTTACAGGTTCCAAGACAAAACGAACCAAACTGCAAAAAATATCTATATCAGCTATGAACATAAGTTGAGAGGAAATGATCTACCATAGGTAATTCATAACCATTAATTTTTCTATGCTAAGCAATTGAAGTTACCATGCCTAAATGATAATGGTTACTCAAACTCCTAGCTGAAGCACTAGAAGGGAAAATTGAAGGCAAACAATGGAAGAGAAAATAACACACAGATAAGATAAATAGAATATTTATGAGATTCAAAGATGTAAAAGAAGCAAAAAAAAAAAATTCAGAAAATATGAGATTAAATTATATAGCATCATCCATCATCATCATTCTTGCCTTATTCCCATGTAAATGGGGAGATTAAATTATATATCGAGAGAGATTAAACAAGGACAAAGTGCATAAAACTCCTAGGACATACGAAAATTCATTTCTTCTCTTCCCCATGCTTGCCATGGTATTGGTAAAAAGGAAGCAGAATAGATCAAAACATTCCCATCCAGAAACACTCTCTAATGCATATCATCTGACAGTAGCTATCAACTCTATATGCACCACTAAGGCCGGAAGCAGCAGGGTATCTTGCATGCCGACAGCCGAACTATCCATACTTGACTTGCTCAGCAAGCAAGGGGCAAAGAAATTAAGCCATAGCAAAAACAGTAAGAATGGAAAAGTTAAAAAGGTGGAATGAAGTTCATAAAATGTAGCTAAATAAGTCAACATGATGGAATAATAAATGTAACCATCACAAATACCCATAGAATTGAAAGTATTACATTCAATTATGTTGCTTTCCACATAGAAGATATAGGTTTCTTTTATTCATTCCCAAAAGAAAAAATAAGAACTGAAACTTAATGAAATAATGCAAACTTAGACATCAATAATTCTCCTAGAGAAGCCCAGGACTGAAATCCGATAGCCATGATTATTATTACTCAAAGAAACAAGACATATATTTTACAACAGAAACAGAACTACACAGGTCTTAAAGATGAGACGGAGATATAGAGAAAAACCACAGGGAAAGAGACAGACAATAAGGAACACTTAAAGTGATACCCCATTTTCAGAGGTAGTTCATCATCTGATACCTCTATATAAAGAGGGATTGAACTTTACAAGCAATATTTAATCTGAAATGTCACATATATCTTTCTCCAAATCTTAATCTTGGATCACCCAAAACTACCATAAATTGAATAATGCAAACATTCATTTATTGTTTTCCATACAAGAAGATATCATGGGAACCAATGGATGAGTGGAAATAAGATCTCTGAAAAGAATCCTACTTTTCCATCTTTGATAATTGTTCATAAAATTAAACTACATATACATAAATACACACGAGGACAAATAAAAAGCAACATGAACCATATACCTGGAAGGGTAGAAAACATAAATGGTGCAAACTAGCAACGAAAAGAACAAAGAATAACAAATATGAAATGCAACAAATAAGATATATATTTTAATGGCAGATCCAAACAAATTATGCATCATACAACATAAATAAAAATACCACAATGATTTGTGTGAAATGTATTACCGAAACCAATAACATTCATAATCAAAAGTTGTAACAAACTACAAAAGTATAATAATGCTGCAAAGACATACTAATCCAGAAAGTGTGGCAGGAAACAATAAAATAGTACTATACCCATCTGAACAAAAGAACTGTTGGCATAATATCAAGTAATGTGTTACAGATTTCCAAAATCAAAAAATCAAAATATAGAAAGAGAAGAAAGGAAACAAAGAGCCCACCTTTTTTTTGGCTAAATCCTTAACAGGGACCAGAATATGCATGCTGAATACTTATAATATGAGCGATGCGGGTTTAAATGATGCAGATGTATGAAGAGGCTGATTCAAAATCCATATCATAAAACAGGAAAATGAAACAAAATCTACATCCATGTAGGAATCCTTGCGGAACAGCTTACAAAAATATTATTTTAGTAGAAAAATATGCATTGCGTGGTTTTAACGAACATGAAAATAAAAGGTATATAACCGTATTGCCAAGTAGCAATATGCGAAATTTATGGCCTTAATGGCCAACAGGGGATACCATTTCTTGTCGTAATGGTCCGTAAAATACCATAATAGCACCATAATGGACGTCAAGTCCAATAACTATTGTTTCAGAAAGTGATATATAACTACCATATATTTCCCATCTTCTAATTTTCTCCCAAAATACCAGCCCCCATCCTCTCCCAAAAAAGAAAAAGATATGTAAGTCTAATCTCCAAAACTTACAATGCATAAGATCCCGAATCAAGAGCTTGGGACATTTCTTTCAATCGGTATTTCATATTTCACTTCATTTAGGTTAAATTTTCCCTAAATTTGTTATTGATTTAAGATCTGGAGAGAGATCTTGTTCTGAATCTTTCGGAGATGTTGTTTGAACATCCTTTAATTAATAACATTTATACATTTCCATGTCAGTGCAATTGTGAGGGAAAAAATAAGTGCAAGGTCAAAATTAGTAAGATTTTATTACTGACAGGGACTTAAATTTAATATAAAATCCATTACCTGCATTAAAGCATCTTTTTAAATTCAACAAAATTCATTAAAAATTCATTGGATTTTGGTACGTATTATTACATTTTAGTCAGATTCTAATAGTCGCTACCTTGTGAGTACATCCTTATTCAGCGACCATTTACAGCAACCGTTGCTTTAGTTAAAAATTTGATGCACAAAGAAAGACTCGGTAATCTTCAAATATTGCCAAGCGAGTAAGGAGAACAATGACACAAGTTGTCCTTCACATCTAGAGAAAATACAAATCAAGATTTACAATAAAAAGACGAGAAGTAAAAACTTCATAAGCATATTAATTTAGTACAACTTTTTAACACCATTTATTTCTTAAAAAAACTGATTTCCAATACCTCTCTGTACATAAATATATTTATATACAAACATGTTCATATACAAATATATCTACCTTCTGCGCATGAATGCACGTACTCACACACTGTATGACTGTACGTATATATCACGCATAAGTGTGCATTTATGTGTTGTAACTTGTACGAAAAATACAAATCCACAAGTAAACTCTGAAAAAACATGATTGACAAACATAATTGTACTTTTTCATCTATGATTGAAGCAGAATCAATGTGTGCATATACGTAAACGAACAAACAATTCTTAATCAATATGAATAATTCAGTTCTGCGTGAGTGAAAACTAAAACTAGAAAAAAAGACATACCTCTCTTTCCATACCAGATACGTACTCTCTCTCTCTCTCTCTCAGTTCCAACTTGCCCCACAGTCTTCTATTTACATGCAATTCAATCCAAACATTTCTTGAACTGATGATCCACCCATCAATTCCCTTTCTCTGTGTGTGTTGCATTTTGTGAAGGTATATGTGTGACTGAGTAATCTGATTTTTCAACCCGTCTTTGAACTGACCATCCATATTTCCATTATGAATGGCTCTCTCTCTCTCTCTCTCTCTCTCTCTCTCTCTCTCTCTATTTATATATAAAAAGGAAAAAATGGCACACAACCACATATATAATTATATACATGTATCAAACACTACCTCAAGTCAAGCAAATATTATCACGTGTTCAAAAAAAAGGAGAAATGATAATTCTCATCCATAAAACCAGCATGCTAGTCCTTCACACGTGAAAAACAAAATTGTGCTTGCACTAAAGGAGTTGTAAAGAATGGTATAGGAAGAAAAGGCTTTGCCCATTTTTTATTTACAAATGGGAAGGAAATGGAAAGGAGGAGGGAGAAAGAGGTCTCTGTTAATTCCTTGAAAAATGATTTTACTATCTTTCTGCATGTGGGATGAAAGGGAAACCAACAATAGCTTTTCTCTACTAACTATTGCTATTTTTTGTTTTCTTTATCCAGATGCTCTGTAGAGAAAGAAAGGGAACAGAAAAAAAGGAAGGCATAAACAAGAAGAGCGTATCTCTAGGGTTACAGTTTACGCTAATTAAATTGATGCAGTTACATATACTACTGCATGGGAAATAAAAAGACCAAAAGAAGACTCTCTCTCCCCTTTCCCTCCTCTCACTCTCTCTCTCTCTCTATATATATATATATGTCTCTCTCTATACATACATATGTACATATAAAACACATAATTGATTGAATTGAAAATTTGCATTGAGTTCAATTTCAACCATTCTTTTAACTTATCATCCATCTTTATCTATCCCCCTCCTCTCTCTGTGCCTGTCAGTAATTAGATCTTTGGACCATTATCTAAATTGATCATCGATTTTTCATTAACTACAACTCTGTATACATATTCAAATATATGGAACACTTTCTCTGATCAAACTGTGAAAAAGGACGACATAATCATTCTAGTTCAATTAAATCAACATAACTAGGTCTAGATACTTATAAACTAGAAAGAAAGAAAAATAAGACCTGTATATGAAGAAGAAGAAAAAACAAACAGAACAACATATACCTTCTCTCTATTCCAAGGATCTCACTCTCCATCTGTATGTACACACACACACACACATACATATGTATGGAACCCTCACTGATCAAACAGTGAAAAAGAGAGACCTAAAAAATCTCATTCACTTAAATCAACATAACTAGGTCTAGATATCTGGAATCTATAAAGAAAGAAAAATGAGACATAACTATAAAGATAAAAGAAAAAAAAAACAGAACAACGTATACCTTCTCTCTGTTCCAAGGTTCCCTCTGTGTGTGTAGTGTGTGTGTGTGTGTAGGCAGCCGCTTTCCTCTTCCTCTTGCTCTAACACAAACTCTGAAGGCACTCTCTCTCTCTCTCTCTCTCTCTCTCTCTAGACAGGCCCTTTCCTCTTTCTCTTACACAAACTCTGAAGCAGCCTTTCTCACTCTATCTCTTTATTTATAAGCGATTCCATTTCTCACTCGCACTCTGTTCTCTCTCTATATGTGTGTGTATATATCAAACCAAGATCGTCTATACACGCATTATTAGATATAGAGAGAGAAAGCAATGCACATTAAGTAAATGACCTCAGCAACATTATCTTACCTGGATTCATTTGCCCTTCTAAATCGGCCGAATTCACCGCACTTTGGTTCGCAATCAACACACTCGCCTGCCTCATCTTCACTTCTATATATAGACAGATATGTATAGATACACATCGATATATATATCTAAGTAAACTATTGAAAGCAGGGTCTGTAGTGTTGAGTCGATTTGGAAACAATCGCAACACTTTCAAGAACCATTAAGTGCTTCCAGAAAACGGCCGTTAAGGAAAGAATGGGAGGGGTTTTGTTTTGGGGGTCTGGTTTCGTATGTTACAAGTGGCGGGAAAGCACTTTTGGAAGCACTTGTGCCTCCATTAATTAGTAGTAGTGGCCAAAAATTAAAAACCCTAATTACATATACACACGCATATAACTGTGTGTGTGTGTGTGCCTGTGTATTGTTTGATTTATTGTTTTGAGTTTTAAATTGGCATTTTCTCTGCTTTTTCCCCTGTTTCAGTCAATTGTGACAAAATAGTAAAACAGAAAGGGTATGGGAAAGAGTTACAGAGACATAAATACGGTAATTTACCTTCTTACCCTCGATACGACCGATGTTGTCGATGTTATCGAAGAGCTAGCCCAGATGGTTCCTCAAACCTGTGGCAGATGTAATTGACTAGTTTGGACTAAAAAATACTCACAGATTATGTTGTTTAAGGACTAAAATGGGGGATGTCTCGAATGTGATGAGTTTTTTTAAAGCTTAGGTATATAGGTCATGGATGTAATTTCAGATTAATGGAAGGGTTTTTACTTTTTGAATGCCGGGGCCGGACTCCGGTGTCCGATGAATTGATGCATCGGTGATTTATGATTTATGTGTACTTGTATTTTTGCGTGTTGTATTAGTGTTTGCTTAGGTTCGAGAAAATTAGTGTTTTACCAACTAAGTTACTGGATTATTATTATTATTATTTTATATATGTATTTGATCCATGCTTTCTATTTGCGTTTTCTGATTTTTTATATTGTTAATCTTCACATCCAACCCAGTAAATCAAAGACAAAAACAAACCCAGTAAATCAAAGACAAAAACAGAAGATATGTGTAATATACTGATTTTTTTATAATTTTTTATATTGTTAATCTTCACATCCAACCCAGTAAATCAAAGACAAAAACAGAAGATATGTGTAATATATACAACACACAAACACACACACATATATATATACATATATGTATGTTTCATCCGAAGCTGATCTAGAGAAGCTTAAGTTATATTGGATGGTATTGTTGCGTACCTATCTTTTATACTTATACATTTTTTCATCTGAATTTGATGTGGAACAAATTTTCATTACAGTCGGGCCACCCTATCTACCCAGTTGCAACAACCCAGACGCCTCAAGATTAGGCGCTTGATGTGATAACGGGTGAGTCCAGACGCCTTAGGATTAGACGCTTGATGTGATAACGGGTGAGTGTTTGTCTATTTATCCAAAAACTTAAATTATTGGGAAGTATTGCATGTCCACCTATTTATATTTTTATATTTTTTTATCCGAATTTGATGTGAGACAAAATCTCCTTATAACAATAGATTTATTTCATAATTAAACTTATCCACTACATCGAGAAAATAAAATTCCTTTAATTACATTCATGGATCAAATAAATAATTCTCTAAATATCATTACTCTTTGTGTTGTCAATGGTTATAAATTCCACCTAAAGTGGCTATATAATGATAGTTCACAACAAACAAATTAATTGCTCTTTTGCGAGACTCAACCACACCAACCAAACCTTTAATTGCTATTCATTCGTTGTGAAAGTTCATTAGTCAACAATTAGGCCCACTAACTATCATTTATTGTTTGAAATGAGTTGAAAATTGAGCCTTCCAACTTTGTAAATTGCAAAAGAAAATTATATTTTTGTGTTAATAAAATGGTCAGAAAGTTGGATGAATGGTTTTTAATGAACTAGCTTTATTATGCTTGTGTAGTCGGTTTTATTTATTTGCCTTGTATATATATAAGATAATTGCAAATTAGGGTAATAGTTTCTATTCCATCTAGTCATTTATTTGTGATTTTTATTTTTTTTCTCTCCCATTGTGTCGTGCAATTGGATAATTCTCTACTTTTTCATTATTCCTTTTATGTGCCTGCATTATTTAATTTGGATCTATGGTATAATTATCTTAAAATCTTAATAATTATACTAGACGAAAATTTTAATGCATACCTCTTGCTTGGTAAGTTTAGTTTTTTTTTTTTTTTTTTCCTGGCACCGGAACTCATCTGGACAGGACCCCAGATTACAAAATGGGGATGCTGTCGACAACCCTACACCTCAATAACAATTTCAGTCGAGAGTTATAATGACGATTGGACGAGTTCGAACCTGGGACATGAGCGTTCCCAGGTCGTTACTTTACGTAAGTTTAGTCTTTGTTAAACCAGTTGTTAATTAAAATAATCTATTATGATATTTTGTCAATATATATTAACCTTCTCTCTTGTTTGTCAAATTGTGTTACTTTTCTGTTACATTTGTCAAATTTGTAATTATACTTTTTATACAATAATCATATTTTTTTCACGTACTTGCAATTTTTTATCTACTTAATTTTTTTTTTTAAGGCATTCTCATTATAAATCCAAGATATATTTTAGCGGAAATAATGGGATTTGTTCATTATTACTACCTGCTTCTAAACTGTAACTTTGTTCATTATTACTCCCTGCTTATAAACTGTAACAACAAATCCAACATCAGTCGTCTCCTGTTTTGATGAACCATTCATATCCATTACAATTGTGTGTTAGATTCTCGGAAGCACACTTGACTTGACATGATAAAACTAAATTCATGTTTAGTTTTTTGAATCATAAAATTCAAATCTCAAAAAAGATATTTGTTTGTGAACCGAAGAAAAGGGAAAAAATGAAAAAGAAAAAGAGTACAACAGATTTTTTATTTATTTTTCGCAAAATTCAAACAATAATGGTAAAATGTACAAGGGAGGTGAGAAAGGCCCGAAAGCCAGCCCAAACAAAAGGGCCCCAAAAATAATTGAAACTCTTACAATAGAAAGTCCAGCCCATGAAAGGCAATTTATTTTTTTACCTTGGCAAGAGTCCACACACTAACTTTTGCTCCTACACTAACTTGAACTAGACTTTTTATTCTAAAGTGTGAAAAAATACTACATAAATTAATCTCAATAAAATGAAATAAGCTCCATTTTTGTTTGTTTGTTGGTTTTTTTTATTTTTTGTTGTTTTAAAAATCAGGTGAATAGTGCTTGAATTTGTACAAGTCGAATTGGGCTACAATGTGTGTATTTATCAGGTGTACATCTGAGTTAGTTAGTTTTCTTTTTTTTATAAAAAATTAAGATACATTTTTCGAATTTAAAGATATTAAAAGGAAAAAATATGAGGAGATTGTGAACCCATCTTATGTCATACCATAATGATCACACTTTTACTCACCCATCCGAACCGCATGATCTACATCTACAACACTAAAAGAATTGAACCTGGCGCTGAGATGGCCACGTGGCTAAAATTCACTCCCAGACAAGCACATCCCGTGCGTTCGTTTTCTTCAACCTGATCATAGACTACGCACGTTTTGTGTTGAGACTCTGATCAGTCTCTTCTGTCAGACCAAACAACGAACAGCTCCTCGGCAATGGCGGTCCTAGTTCTGTGCCATTGCCGATACCGCCCAACATATTATCCCGCTAACCCTAGCCCTTCGCCATTTCTTGGACACATCCCATTTCATCTCGTAAGCATCTCTTTCTCTCTCTAAAACACACACACACTCTCTCTCTCTGGAACTCATTCAAGAGGCCAGGGAGTTTGATTTTTTCATGTATGAATCAACTAATAGATATATATGTGTGTGCGTGCGCGTGTTTGTGTGTCTGCTTTACAATTCTACATATACGACATACACACACTCATGCAAGGGAATAATTTTGCAATCTCTCTCTACATATGTATAGATACACATATATGTTGAATTTTGCTTAAATTCTATAAAAAATGAAGCCACTAATCTCAATTGGAAACAACACACAGTATTTTTCAATATCCATGTTGCTAAAGAACAATATTGCACTATTATAATTATCAAGGAGGTGCTAGGATTGTAGCTCAGGACCTTTTTGCAATCACATGTTGATGATATGATTATAGAATAATTATGTTCAACTTTTAATAGAAGATATTGCACTATTATAGGGCTGAAAGGGGAACAATATTTTTGGGTTAACATGCTGATATGATGAACTTTAGGCCTCAATTGAACATTTAAGTGAAGGTTTGCATATTGTCACGGGCCTAGAGATTTGGCGCAGCGGCACGGCCCGTGCGGCACCAAGGCGTTGCTTCGGCTCGCGCAAGCGCCCTGGTCAGCCACCACGACCTGCCCTCCCAAGGATACATGCTGACTGGTTTCGGCCTGCCATGGCCTCGTCAGGGGAACGGCTCCAGCTCCCGACCAGTTTGTGCAGGGATGGCCAACTCCCTTCTTCATAGTCAAGTCCAAGACCAGCGACAAGCACCTCGAACTGAACCGAGTCGACCTGCCTGAACTCTGAAGAGGTACCATCCTGTGCTCCTGCACGCCCCTTCCCTGGAACCATTCCCAGTCAATGAATGTTCTTAGCCAACCAGCATGCGTATCTTCTATCCTCCAAGCGTCTTAGGAATCACTTCGTGACATTCTCCCCCACCCAAATCCTGCGACGTCCTCGTCGCAGTGCGGCGCTTCACTACTGCGTCCACTCCCTTCCAAAGTCTGCCTCCATGCGGTATGCTCGCCTTCCCACCATCGCTTCCTTGTGCAGCTCCCTGCACTGCACTCGCCCAATGATAGGCCTCGGACCAAGGGGACGTCCACTCCTCAAGGACGTGACTCTTCTCCGTCATGCCGCCTCCGCGACATCCCGAGCAAGCAATGGCCTTCTGCCGACTTGATGCTCGCCCTTCACCATGGTTTGCATCACCCAAGGACTAAGCACGAACTTTGGTGCGCGCGGCCCTCCGGCCCTTCAATGCGCAACTTCAACGGACGCCTCTTCCTAGGGAGATGGAGGCTCTCCCCCCCAACTGCATTGATTCCTCCACATCGACGCAACTTCAATGCACCGTCTTCATTCTCTGACCCCTCCCGGACCGACAAGGGGGCACCCTACCGTGCTTTACCCCAAGTCCTGCTCTGATACCATTTGTCACGGGCCTAGAGATTTGGCGCAGCGGCACGGCCCGTGCGGCACCAAGGCGTTGCTTCGGCTCGCGCAAGCGCCCTGGTCAGCCACCACGACCTGCCCTCCCAAGGATACATGCTGACTGGTTTCGGCCTGCCATGGCCTCGTCAGGGGAACGGCTCCAGCTCCCGACCAGTTTGTGCAGGGATGGCCAACTCCCTTCTTCATAGTCAAGTCCAAGACCAGCGACAAGCACCTCGAACTGAACCGAGTCGACCTGCCTGAACTCTGAAGAGGTACCATCCTGTGCTCCTGCACGCCCCTTCCCTGGAACCATTCCCAGTCAATGAATGTTCTTAGCCAACCAGCATGCGTATCTTCTATCCTCCAAGCGTCTTAGGAATCACTTCGTGACAATATGCTGCGTTCCATATTCCATTAAAGACATAATTTAACATATGTTCAAAAATTTCAAGACTGTTCTATTGTAATAGTACACAAAGGAGTTGGAAGGCTTGCGGGACATCTAGACCGGTTCGAAGAGACACAGTGCTTGTCAAAGTCAACACACTTCAAACTTGTATTTGATTTTCATACTGGCATATTTTAGTAGACACCTCTTTCTAATAGGGTTTGGTGGATATGGAGGGATATTAAGGCAAATAAACCCAATTAAGTCACACGACTGGTCTTCTTTTTTGAAAGCATGTTTCAACTTATTGCAGATTGACCTTGTGAACAGATACTTACTGTTGCCTTATTGTGAATTTGCTTTGTAACCTCAGTATTACAATTGAGACAGGGAAGAGAGAAAGAACCTTTTCTAGCAACATTAGTATCACAAGAACACTGCCACAGTTTTTTTTTCCTTCATTAAGTTGAAATTCTTTGATCTCATTCTTGTAACTGTTTTGACAAAAGAAATGTTTTCTGTTTTGTGCCAGTCACGAGTTTCTGTTGGGAACTGTTATATGAGAAAATGAAACAGGTTTTACCAGTCTATTTATTAATTGCTACGGTGTATGTGTTTTTTTCTTTTTTCCTTTTATTATTATTATTATTGTTATTATTATTATTATTATTTTTATTTTTGTATGATCCTTGGCTTGCAGGGAAAATCATCACGTGGACAGAGTATCCAGAATTCTGTCAACAAAAACAAAATTACCGCACTCTTTTGGGGACCTCGGAAGGCCACCGAGCCACCTAAAGTGGATTTTTCACTTGGGGATTTCACCTTGACAGGGTCAGGCTTAGAGGTGTTTTTTCTCGTTGGTCCTTTAGAAGTGATGATTATTTTCGATGCCCCTGTTTATTGTACCTAATGTTTTTTGGATAGCTAATGCCATTGCATTTTTTTTTTTGTATTCAGGGAGCTTCAGCAAATTTCGAAAAACCAAAAAAGATATCAGTCTCAGTAGTTTCTTCGATCTCACAGGTTTTGCCAAATGACTGGGATGCGTGCAACCTTGCTGCTACGGGTCCCAAAAAATTTAATCCATTCCTTACCCATGGTTTTCTTTCGAGCTTAGAGGAGTCAGGTTCCTCAGTGAAGGTTAGCTATTATCATTTCAGTACTATTGCAATCTTGGATTTCTACTATTGATCTTAAAGTATTTTATTTACCAAAGAAAAAGAAAAGGTATCAAACGAGACCTAGTGACGCTCCGGTCAATTGAGGAAGACTACTTGTAATGGAAGGAAAGAGTCGGAGAGGGTGGCCAAAAATAATATGGGATGAGGTTATTAAAAATGATTTTAAAAGTTAAAATATGGTAGGTGAATTAGCATGTAATAGAAAAGCTTGGAGGGAGAGAATCCATGTGACCGATCTCTTTCATATGGAATTAAGGCAAGGAGGACAACGATGATGATGATTTAACAAAGAAAAAGAAAAGATGTTAATTGACCATTTTGACATCACATGAATAAATAATTCCCATTTGCTTTGCATAGCTCTTATATGTGTTTATTTGTTTTCAAGTCTGTAACGGGTGTATTTTCGCATGTAGAGAACTATTTTCTAATTGTCAGAACTGTAGTTTTTCTGCACGTTATTTTCTGTTTTTGGTGATGATTTCATAGCTGTATATCTATCCTCCATTGTGATGAAGAGGTTTCTGCTTGTAAAGATTGGAAGATGAATAAAATGATTTTTTTTACTAGTGGTGTCCAAGTGACTCCTTGATAGATGCATTCTTCATTGAATGCAGATCCTAAAAAGTGACTTTGCAACTCAACCCAAGAAAGCCTTGTATGAAAACTTGACTCGAATCCCTAAAAATCTGGCAATGAAAATTGTTGTCTTCAGTTTTACTAAAGCATTATCTGATGTTAGGCCTGCTGAAATGTTCTAGCGTGTAGAAATGGGAATCCACATAAAAAGAAAGTTTACGATTAGCCTTTGATTGGAGCCAACCATCTAACATTGAGTTGATAACACACACATCTATTTGTGCCACCACCCCCCCCCCCCCCCCCCCCCCCCCCCCTCTCTTTCTTTCTTGTTTCCGCTTGTTTTCCCTTTTTAGGGTATTAAGGAATTAAGACAACATTAAAATTAATGATAAAGATTACGCTTGTCTCTAATATTTCCCTCCCTGCACTCCGCATTGCGTGGGACATACACTGGATTATGCACTATCTTATGTCAAGTTAAAACTAACAGTGCATGAGAAACATGATTGGAATCAGAACTTTAAAGATACAAAAATCAGCTTTCTATGAAAAGGAAAGCTAGTAAAAGGGAAAAGCCACCTGCTGTCACATACAATCAGCATTGATGTAGTAGATGTCATTCCACATTCAGAACTTAAATTATCAGGAATCAAGACCATTGGCTTTATTGGACTTTGGTGCCGAAAGATTATTTATGTTGTGGTCTTCTTTGGTTGGCATAGGAATTGGAGATTCAACACAACCACTACCTTGAGCTTTCTCTAGTCCCTGGCACATGTGGGACTTTCCTTAGGGAATTAATAAATAGAGGTTTTCTTTTTTTGGCTTCTAGCCAAATTGCAAAGTGACTTGTTCACAAAGTGTTGCCATGAATAGCTTAATTAATTCTATGTTGTCTTTACGTTTCTGAGTTATTGGTCACTGGTATGCTCATTACATTAGATTATAGTTTTTCTGGTAAACTTCAAGGATTTTTCACATTCACGTGGTGTGATTTTATGTGGCCTTTTTGCTAGTATATGTTGGAACTGAATCTTGTTAACATGGGTAGAGTTAGTAAGGAAGGATACAATACCATGTGGGTTGACTGATGTTATGAACCTTTCTCTTTTTTTTTTTTTTTTCTACCCCTGTTAATTAAAGTATTATAGACAGCGCTCAAAAGGGGAGCGCATCCCAGGAACTACACAAGGACCAAATAGGGCCCCTATCCACTATCTCCCCTGTAGATTTACAATTTCTCCCCTGTAGCCTAAAAAAATTAAGTGTGAAGGATAGAGAACTTGAGCACACTAATAGGAGTTTCCTCTCCTTCAAAGGATCTCCTATTCCTTTCCTTCCACAAAGACCACCATAAGCACAAGGGCACTACTCTCCAAACATCTCAAGCCTGAACTCCCACTGGACAACCTCTCCAAGCCTCAAAAGCATTCCTCGCAGAGAGAGGCATAGCCCAGCTGCCGACTGGACCCTGAAACATCCAAGGAGCAAATCCCAACAATCTCTAGCCACCGGCCAATGAAGAAGGAGATCTTTTCCTAGCCATTAATTACCTTCAATTTTTTTTTATCCCTTTATAGGCTCCATAGTTCACTGATTCTTTTTTATTAGTTTTTCATGGTGGTGGATTTTAATATGCCCACCATCAAGGTTTGTGGGAACCTAAAGCTTCTCATTCTCTCTGGGGAAATAATGTCGTAATTAGTTTACATCTGGATAGTTCTCCAAAAGATCACTTCTGTTTTCTGGAAACCTGTCTATTAAGTGCCACATTGGTCACTCTTATGTTTCATCATATGATTGAAATAAATATCCTAAAAACTCAATTGTTTTATATTGACAATGTGTTTGATATTATTTCAGGAAACAGGATGGATTCCACAGCATATCATTGCTCAGGACGAATGTAAAAATATTTTAGGTGTTGTCCCACTCTATCTCAAAAGGTTTAGCTTCATTTAGCTTCTTCTTTGTTGTTCACCAACATTAGTCTTGTTTAGTTTGTTCTGTAAGTCTTCAGGTTTTTTGCTAACTGCTTTTTATGTTTGGTGATGGCTACTCTTTAACCTTTGATGTGCAGCCACTCTTATGGTGAATATGTATTTGACCATTCTTGGGCTGATGCCTACTACAGTTATGGTTCAAGGTATTATCCCAAGTTACAATGTTGTGTGCCTTTCACTCCAGTAACTGGTCAGAGGATCTTACTCCGTGACACCTCATACAAAGATCAGGTCTTTGACATTTTAGTCTCTGCAATGAAGGATTTGACCGCCAAGGTATAGGATGGACCAAATTGTTTTTCCTTTCATTCACTTCCTTGTGCGAAGATGCCAAGCACATGCAAATATTCCAATTGTCCGTATATTATTCTCAACCTCTTTCATTACAATTACATGTTTTTTTTCTCCCTTCAGTTGAGGTATGAAATTGCGAGGGCATGCTTAATGTGCGTTGCCCTTTGTGCTTGCATCAAGTATTTTTTGCAATATAGACACTCATCTTTATCTTTTCAAAATTACTTTGCATCCTAAAAGTGCATGTGACAAGCTTTAACTTACATAATGACAATTTAATGTGTTGGTTATCATATTTCATTCAGAAATTTGAAAACCCTGATGTTTTTATTTTAATTACCTGGAATTTTGGAATCCAATGACTAGTTGGGATTTGGGAAAGGGTTGCTTTGGCTATCAGAAAAGGAGTTAAGTGTCCTGTAATTCTTTTGTATGTATTAACTTCTACTTATATATCATCTCCTAATGTAGAACTGAAAATCAGATAGGTTTTCATGGTTAGACCTGATCTATTATCAGTAAATAATGTTCCTCACCATAACTCATGTCATGGATTGCATGCCAGTAAGCCATGATCTATGATCAGTAAATAATGTCCCTCTTGGTTCTTTATGCTTCTTATAAATTTTCACATCCCCCCCCCCCCCCCCCCCCTCTCTAAATAAATTAATTAATTAAAAAAAGAAATAAATGTAAACGATTACTTTTTATGATCCTCCCATGTGGAGGTAAAGCTGTGCACATTTGACCCTCCCCAGACCCTGTAGTGGCAGGAGGCTCGCGCACTGGGCTAGCCCTTTAAACAATTACATTTTCCGCGTACCAATTATTAGCAGTTTCACCTGCATTGAGCAAATGTATATCTGCAATTGTTGATAAAGGCAATTTTATATCTTATTCTTTCAAGGAGTTTATAAATTTTATATTGAAAATTGCTATTATTTCATTTGCATCGAGATCTAAGAACCGATGGCTTGTTCAGATTACGGTATCATGAGTTCCTGACCAATAAATGTCACTTCATAATCTCACAGTTTCAGGTTTCATCTCTGCACATTACCTTTGCGTCTGAAAGTGAGTGTCACAGAACAAAGGAGAAAGGTTTTCTGCAAAGGATTGGAATGCAGTACCACTGGAAAAACCGCAACTACAAAAAGTGAGTAATATGTAGTTATCTTGTTCGTCACAGTTCCAGGCTTAGCACCAGCATGGTATTTTTAATTATTTGGCATGTTCTTCAAAGGTGTGCGGACCACTTGCCATGTTTTGCATATATGCAAGTATGCTACTGTAGAGCAAATTCTTGTTAGTAGTGTTAGCTTCAAGAGAAAGTCAGGACAAGAGAACTGTAGTGGTGCGTTGTTCTTGTTTGATCCCAACTGTTAATTGATCACTTCCATTTCCTCCCTCGACCCCCTTGTTCCTCTAGAGGGTTGATTGAGGCTTGGAGAGGCGTCTCTGTTGGGGCTATCATTTAGGATGCTTGGAGGGCTATGCCTCTTTGTATTTGGTGGTGTATTTGGTTCGAGAGAAATAGGAGATATTTTGATGGAAAAAAGAAGCCTGTTTCTATGCTTAAGTTCTCTATTATTTCTACTCTTTTTTGTTGGGTTTCAGGGAGAGACTATAGATCTACGGAGGAGGTTTTTTTGGCCTCATTGAAGGTCTAAGGCGCCCTTTGGCCCTTTTGTTTCTTTGGGTTCCGCTCCCCTTTTGAGTGTTTTTAATAAAATCTTACTTATCAAAAAAATATATATACTCAGCTTTACTGAAAAAATTAGTATTCCACCTGGGCACCTTGATGATCTTTGTTCAATCTCTATAGTTCTGCTGCTGTGTCACACCCCTGACGTTCCTTATCTCATTAATTCAATTCTTATGCTGTTGCTCAATATCTGGGGGGTACCTTAAGGAGTTGTTCTTTACTATATTTTACATTCCAAAAGCTTGTTTTCATACATGCAAAGTATACAAAGACATCCCTGAAGGGCTGGAAACCTACCTAGAACTCATATTACCTAAAAAATAAGTAAAAGGAGTTACAGAACATTTATTAATCTTAGCATCTCTAATTTCAACCTATATGCTTGAATGTTTTGACCTTCAAATGTTCTTCTATTTTGTTCTTTCCACTTCGCCCACTATCGATGGGGAAGCACATAGATTTTGCTCTCTTTTGAACCTTCCTCCGACCAAAAATAAAAAATCCAACCGCTGTCCTCAGCATGACCAGTTGGCCTCAAAAAGAGCAAGAAGGGCAGACCATAATTCTCTAGCTGCAGAGCATTGAACTGCTTTCTTTTGTTTGTTTGTATTTTGAATTGTTTCTTTCCATGCCACAGTTTTGATGAATTCTTGATGGACATGAAACAAAGTAAAAGGAAAAATATTCGTCAAGAACGTAAGAAGGTTAGTGTTTCAGTTTGTTTCATTTCGGTTTTTTGGTTGGAAAGTGAAATGAAAATTTTCATTGTCTTGCATGGATTCTCTTTAAAAACACAGCAGATGGGATGGCAATTCTTCTGTTGTGGCTATATGTAGATTTCTTTCTTTCCCCGCTTTTTCCTTATTATTGTAACGATTATCACTGCCACAGAACTTATCTACTAGGTTCATGGGCTAGGAAACCCAAGAACCAGATCAGATGAGGATAACACTGAACTTTCTTTTTCCCCTCCCCGATAGTCACTTTATTTTCTGAATTGGTTCAAGTTTGTACACAAAATAAGACAGAAAACAAGCTTTTTCCCACACCAAGTCATTCTTGCTTTTCCTATGAACTACTTAATGGAGTGAGGTGGGAGTTGTGGGATTCAACTTGAGCTATTTCTTGAGATTCCCAAGCTGCCCATTAAATTGTGGTAACAGTCATGCGTAATTATAAATGGGTCTCTTGTCAAACGCTTGGAAGATTTGAGAGGAATTGCACAACCTTCTTTGAAAGGTAACTTGGACTTGGAACACTGTTTAGTGGATGTGGTACATTCAGTCCATTGTTTCAATCTTAATTGTGAAAGATAAGTACTCAGAAGATGCTTTATTTCATTGTTTTTTATAATGCAAAAGGCTCTGTGTAGAATATATTTTGTCAATCATTTGTGAAGTAAAATAAAATCTTAAAAAACAAAAGAAAAAAGAGGTTCTTCAAATGTTTTTAAATTTGTTCATTTCTTTACACAATTCTGTGTAAATTCACTGATACTTCGTAGATTTCTTACATTCGTGTTGGCTCTTTTAGGATAAATTCAAAGTACTTAAATAAATAAATAAAGGGTAAATTACATGGACCTCCCCTATGGTTTGCCATAATTACGGGGATTCACATATGGTTTGGGAAATCACTCTGACCTCCGCTAAAAATGAAACTAACCTACACGGACCTCCCTTATGTGAAAGTCAACTCCAATCAATGACATATTTTGCTGATGTCATGTACTTAATTAATTAAAATGCCCATAATACCCTTATCCCTACCATTTTATAAATAATCGTTGCTTACAACGTGAGGGCATTTCGGTAAATTAGACAGGTCCGCTAGTGCATTTGATGGTCCGTCACACAGAAGAGAGGTCCGTGTAGATTAGTTTCATATTTAGAGGAGGTCTGAGTAATTTCCCAAACCACAGAGGAGGTTCCTGTAATTATGGCAAACCATAAGGGAGGTCCGTGTAATTTACCCATAAATAAATTAGCAAATAAATACTTCAGCAAACTTAACATAAAATTATCCATCTACTAAATTCTTAATGAATTTTACAGTGTCAAATTTTCAAAATAATAGTTCTGGGATTTTATTTTTGAAGCATCTGAGTTAATAAATGCTTTGCCAAATAAATTTTATGGTGTACATGTAACGGATATATGTCTCTAGTCACTCTCTTCTGATTGATCTTATCAAATAGATTTTAGATCCATTGGTGATTGTTGACTTTCATAATGTGTTTGATAATGGAGCATGCCTAATTCATTATAAGTGGCATATTATTTGCTTAATTTCCAGTAGATTCGAGGGGGGATAAAATCAATTGTTTTGTTTTTATATTAACATAATTTTGTATTTAATCAAATGAACTCTCATTGTGCAGATTTCTGCTCAAAATTTGACTATGAAACGCCTACGGGGATATGAAATTAAGGTACTTAGAATTAATATTTGCAATTAATGATTTCTGGTGTCTTTTGTGGGTTAATTATGTGTTCATATGTTCTTTTTTTCAGTTTGTTTTATTGTTACACACACGTTATTTGCCTCTTGAATGTGCAACATGGTTGCAATACTTTAGAATACAATTCTGCGAGGGAATTCATGTTGTGAAGGAACTTGTCATTTGACTATATGAAAGTGATTGCATGACTTCTACTCTCTGATACCATATTGCCTCTCTCTCTCTCTCTCTGTTTTTGTTTTTTTTTTTTTTGTTTTTGTAGGCTTTAATGTGACTTGTTATTGGCCACTAGTTAGCTCTGCTAGTCAACAATGTGAGTCTGACAAGAGCTCATGTGGTATCCTAAGAATTGTCTCATGTAAAACATTAGGGCTCAAGTCTAGCCGATTGAATGCTCGTCTGAGGTTATGATGTTAAATAAAACATAATGGGGAAACACAGTTGTCTACTCAGCCACAAATAGTTGGGGAAAATCTTTGGGATTTTTTTTTTGGTTCGGATAAGTTGGCTATACAAGCTAAACACGTTGTAGCTATTGTTCTCAGGCCTCCATATGTTTCCAAGTCTGCCAAACAGCCAAGGGAGTATTAGAGAACGGACAGAAACATGCAGGGCAACTCTTTTAGTTTGAAGAATGTTGGGAGTATTGTTGCTCTTTAAAAGGGAGTATTAGAGAACGGACAGAAACATGCAGGGCAACTCTTTTAGTTTGAAGAATGTTGGGAGTATTGTTGCTTTAAAGAGTTTTGAGTGCAAGGCTTAACTTGGTGCCTGAAACTAAAGACCTCAACATCTATTCGGACCCGTTGCCAATGATTGATGGCTAAGATTTATACAGATCAATTATTTTGGAAACAATTATATACTGAAGTAAATAAAGTCCATGTGTGAAGTATAAGGCTATATTTTCGTCAAATAAATTTACAGGATTATCAAAAAAATATATTTAATATTACATATACAGATCTAATCTAAGCACAAATAAATCTACTAGGATTTGTACAGATGTTGCTCATCTTAGTTGTAATTACTGTAAATTAAGCAATAAAGTCAATACTTAATGAATAAAGTTTTAGTTGCATCAAACGTAGATAATACATACATTGATGCACCAATAATATCTTGAATTCATGCATCTTTTGCGAGAGAGTGAGAGAGAGAGAGACTTATTCATGCTTCTAGATTTCCTCCCAATCTCCGGAGTCTTCTCAGAGCTGTAGTTTAGAATGAAGGAAGCACAGTCACCCCGGCTCTAATATGTTAGGGTATGCTAAGTCCCAATTAGAACAAACTGGGGGAGGGGGGTGAGTAAGTCTTGAAAACTTTTAATTGCTATTAAGTGTTTTAAAATTTTCTTTTGATAATTAAAATATATTCAAAAGGCGCTCAATATATAATATAAACGTAACAGCAGAAAATAAATAAAACCAACCACACAAGAACATGCAATTTTATGTTATAGAGTAAAAACCACTGGACCCCTAAAGTCTAAATTAGGCAGGAGTCTCGGGACAATCTACCATACGAAGGTTACAGATTCTAAACCCCATAGAACCGCCGAGTTACCTTAGTTCTAGACTTGAACCAAGAAGTTCTCACTTAGGGTTTGGAGTGGAATTATTGAGAGACACTGAAAATCGCAGAAAAGAGAGTGAGAGCGAGAGCTAGAGTTTGGGGGCTGAAATTTGTTCACCGTGGACGTAGGCTTTCCTGAAGCACGCTAAATCTTTGTGTTATTGTTTGGCGTGTTTATTTTCTGTCGTGTTTCTTGGGTTTGCTGTGTTTGTCAGAACAGAAGTAATTATGTGTGGCAGGTGAGTGAAGGATGAAGTAAGAAAACCCTATTAAACATTGGCTTGAGCATAAAGGGTCAAGAGGTGAACAATCCACCTGATCCAGTGTGGTACAAAACCTCATACCTGATTGGGACATGTCAACGTGTCCAACTGTGTGAGGGAAAAAGAGGTGGGACAGTTCCCGCCATGCTGGACATGTGTTGAGAAAATTACATGAAGGCAACTCGTTTCCACTTTGGGAGTTTTTAATTCCATCTGACTCAATTTATAATTTGAATTGTCATTGCATTGAATCAAGATGCGAGGCAGGCCAGTGGTTACTACACTGACCAGATCTGCAGCAATAATTGTCAAGGACTGTCGACTTTGTCTGTTCACACACATTTATCACGTGTGCTGTTCACATGCCTGCCCAACTCCAGAAAACTACATCTGTGAAATCACTAAACTTAGGGCATTCCACAAATCAGTTGTAAAAACACTTTGATATCCATAGCCAGGCCCACACAATGGCAGGGACAGTTAACAATGTCTAATACCATCCTTCAGAACAGCAAGAAGTACACACTCCAGTGTCATGGCTGTGACTTATACTGTCTCCCAAGCTGTGGTAGCCATTTAGTGCAGACAGAAGACAATCTGCACGTGCTGCCAGAAACTAGCCGACGGCCAAACCCAAACATTTAAACCAAGCTGATGGTTGCGACACTACTGGAATGGAATTAGCAGATCCAGTTGGCCCAAGTAGATTTATTCAAAAACCAGACAATGTAGAAGCTTGAACATTCAAATCCAGAAGACTGACACTGACATACCCAAATGAGCTGCCAAAATGCAAGAGAAGGGAAGGGTGGCAAGAGGGGGCAGAAGATAAGCATGACATTTGAGAGAGCTCTCTCTCTCTCTATAATCTAGATCAAGACACAGTAATTTTCTTTCTTCTTTTTCTTTTTTGTTTCTCCCAGGTTATCCTAGAGGGATGAATCGGTTTCGAGTAAAGGAAATCTGGAAAAATAATGTTTGTAGTGAAATAATGGGCTAGCTCAGCAAAGTCTCGGGTGGAACTTTTTAATCGTCAAGGTTAGCTATAAGTTTGCATTTTGTGTAGTTTTTCCCTGTCTGTGTCGTAGAAGGTTTTATTATTCTCTTTCTTTTTTCCATGTTCTTGTTTAATCCATACTTGGTAAGTTCACCAAATGCAATGTTTTTGTAATTAATTAAATAGAATGAAATTCTAGTGTCCACAGCTATATATTAGACCCAATAAGTCCTCCAGAATCAAGTGTTCATGTTGGTATTGTAAACTCATTATTAATATTCTGATTTTTCAAAGCAATTCCAATTGATAAATTGTTATTAACAACATAGAGTTTATTTATCTCCTCATCCATCACATTTTATTGTAGACAAGAAAATGATTGAACCTCTTACTCATGTTTTTTTATTTTATTATTATGTGTTGGCAGGCTAAGCACTGGGATACCTTTTATAACTTCTACAAGAACACTACTGATAACAAGTCCGTGTCCACTTCATTAAACACTTATTTTTTTCTTGCAAGAGAATTTTATTTTTATTTTTTTATTAGCTTCCTAGTATTTACAGTTTTTCCGAACTATGCTAGATCTTTAGGAGATGCTTGGAATTGTCACATCTGAGTTTCGCTGTTAATCTCTCTCTAGGTGGGGTAGTGCTTATTTAACAAGGGATTTCTTTCACAACATGGGTTCAAAAATGGGGGATAATGTACTGCTTGTTGTTGCTGAAGAAGGAGATGAGCTTGTTGCTGGAGCTCTTAATCTTATTGGAGGAGATACTTTGTTTGGGCGCTTATGGGGATGTCATCCGCGAGCATATTATCCAAGTTTGCATTTTGAAGCCTGTTATTACCAGGTTTGGATGTGATGATTTGAATTTAATCCGTAGTGATGGACACATGGCTCAATAGCTTTACTCCAAAGTTGAGATGTTTGCTGGTTCATTTTGTGTTTGGGGATCAAACAGACAGATAAATTTTGTGTGAATGGATCTTTGCATGCATTCAAATCGCAAACATCAGTCTTGGAAAGGTGCTGTCATACTGGTAGTCCCCGTAATTGCATATAGAAAGTAACTATAGGCTTATTTTTGCTAACTTTTCACATCCTTAATCATGGTCATGCAATTATGTTGTATTCTTGTTGAGATCTTATGCATCTCCTAACATCAGTTGGAGTGTCTGAACAGCATACACGAAGATGACCTTTTGATAATCCTTTCAGTAGGAATTAGGTTACTCCCTTTTGACAAGAGGATAAACATTAATCTTGAGTAAAAAAAATTAGTCTTAAGAATCTTCTAGAATTTTGGAAGATTGCATTGAATCTTCTACTGATATACTAAAATTTCATTAGGAATCTTACAGAAAGATGTAAGAACATCAGCTGCTTGAAAAAGGATACATGTTCAATTAACTAACTTTTGTTATACTATTGCAGGCAATAGACGCAGCTATTGAACTTAATCTTGATAAGGTAGAGGCAGGAGCTCAGGGTGAGCATAAAATTCAGCGGGGTTATCTGCCGGTGACAACATACAGCTGTCACTATATAGTCGACGAAGGTTTCAGGAAAGTAATAGAAAACTTCTTGGTGCGAGAAGCGGCTCAGGTGACTAAATTTAGTTTACTGAACTTCAATAGAATTCCATTCTAGAGGGTATATAGAGATCATACGAGTCTAATAGAAGCTCAATATAGACTAGACTCTCTAGAATAATGCCGATTTCATATCATTTAGAAATCCATTCTTGACTTGCCATTGGATATGAGCCTATAGTTCTTATTGAAATCCTTCCAACTGAAGCTACTTATGATGTCATATGCAATGGCAAGTCAAAGAACTAAGTATTAGGTCCTGATTTATGAATGATGTGGAAAACTTCAATACTTCGGCATTTAATATTTGGAAGGAATTCTTAGGATAAGGTTGTGGTGGGACACAAATTATAACATAATATTGTTCAATTATTTCACAATTCCAATTATGGACATTTGCAGCTATTTCATAACTTATATTACTTAAAACGATTTGTCATCGTATATCGGTATAAAATTCATGAACTAGTTGAACAAAAGAATCAAGAAATGGAAATGAACAAAAATATGGAGGCGAATGAATATGATCTATAGAGTGGCGAGGGAAAAATTATAATCATTCTTGAGAAAAACAGTTACTGGTAGACCAATTGATCAAACTAGGCGCTTTTCCACAAGACACCAAATCAAACATCATAGACTTTGTTTCATAATCTCTATTTGCTGCATCAAGTTGATATTAAAGCAAAAATTTTGGTCCTACATCATCCCTGACAAAAGAAGTTATGTTTGTGTTCATTTTGAATCCACTGCCGTAATTGTACAAAATCATTACTCTTGGTCATTTTTTAATTCGTTAGTGGCAGAGGCATGT
This sequence comes from Cornus florida, assembly GCF_030987335.1. Classification (NCBI taxonomy): domain Eukaryota; kingdom Viridiplantae; phylum Streptophyta; class Magnoliopsida; order Cornales; family Cornaceae; genus Cornus; species Cornus florida. The sequence goes on along the minus strand of NW_026775572.1, from coordinate 27,714,441 downwards.
TGATAGAAGATTCTTATACAGATTTGTCTTCTATCACTCTTGTTTCTTATTATCGAGTGTTTTATGGTGAGTTTTGTAACCAGTGCCAGAAATGGAGTGTCTACAAAGTGTGTTAAAAACATCTAGTCCAAATATTTACTTCTCTGTTTCTTTTCTTTCACTTTCCACCCCCCGAGAGACTAATATCAACACTGAATCTGCACACTATTTTCTCTGTAAATGTTTATTTGATTCAATCTCATTCAAATGCTTTCTCTTTACAGGTCAAAGCTGTTATGAAACTAATACATGATTCTGGTCCCTTCAAGGATGGTATACAATAGTGAAAGTATTGAGGCTCCACTAGTTAATAAGGAATTGGTATTATTCATGGTAAGGAAACACTCTGTTCATGAAGAACATAGAGTTTCTAAAATCGGTTTACAGACAGCTTTCAAATAAAAGGGATGGTGCTGTGCAATTCACTGCGGGGAACAAAAGGAACACAAAAGGTTGCGTGAACTGATTTGGGGTGAGTAACATCTACTTGTTTTGCAGTGTTCTATGGTAAAACTGTAAATATGCTCTTTACATTCATCATGTCACATGATCACGTTCAAGATTTATTAAGCTGTACATAATTGAACACAACATCATGCGTGTTGAAATTCTTGGTTACATAATTACACTGATACTATTAGAATATCAAGTTGGTGAAAATTAAAGCGATAGATCAAATTTTGGGTTAATTTTTTTTTTTTGGGTATGCCAACACAAAGTAGAAAGTTTTCAAGAGATAATATAGGAGAAGTTTAACAGCATGTTAAGCTAGAGATGATCCCATCTTTAAGTAGTTATCCGTGTTCCCTATTGAACTTTGACAGCATCCAGAACACTCTCTCATGTATGGACTTGGCTCTGGAATTACGTCTCCAAGCCTACCCTTGGGCTGTGCTCTAATCTGCTTCGTCTCGGGCAAGAGCTTCGTGTCATGATTTACCTTGAGACTCCAAGAAGGGAGAAATCAAAAACATCCCAGCTCTCATTTGGAGCCAGAGGCAGGAGAAGTTTGATAGTCAGTGTCTGCCCTCTGGAAGGTTTAGATGATGGACGTTCCTTTCAAAAGTTTCAGTAGAGAGAGCGGTTCCTATTGACCAACTATCTTGGTGTTGACTTTGCTTTGACATTAAGGCCCTTTCCAGTTCGAGGTAATGCTTGTTTGCTGGGGCAACTGGCTCAGAGGATAAATGATACCCAAGTGGCACCTCACATTTTAGTCCATGCTATACCTTGGTGAATGTGTGACGGATGTTGCATTTTTTTCGTACCACGAAGGAATCCCGATTTTTAATTTTCGGGCCACTAATACATTCTTAGCCTCTTTTCACTAATTAGTAATCATGCTTCACTTACAATTTTATTTATGAGATAAAATATGAGCTATTAAACAGAAATACCGATTCTACAAGCTTTGTTGTGCAAAATACAACCAAAAAAAGGTGCACCGCAATGGCCAAGATGCACTTTCTTCAAAGAAAGTAACTTTTGAAACGTCACAAATTTCATTTTCCTTTATACTATCTTGTTACACTTGCGCAAGCAAGTTCATTTTTATTAGAAATATTCAGATACAATTTATTTTTAAGCAGCCAATCATGTTACAGAAGGATTTACAAAAACCCAAGCTCAAGGTTTTTTATATAAAATTTCATGAGTCAGTCTAGAATGGGAAAGAATTAAAAAAAAAAAAAAAAAAGGACAAATCTCAAAATTTAATAGAAATACATCTGTGGCATACAACAAAATATGGGAAAAAGATAGCACCCCCTAGGAAGGGGAAAAAAATTTAATAAACACATTGCAAGAACCATCTCAAAGTCCAGCAATAGTAAAAATATTGGGGCAAAACAACGTTTACCTGAAATATTTATCTACAAAGACAGTACGCCAATTCTACATACTCTATAACATGATTCGAGCTGGAGAAGAGCTCAAAATATCCGGAGTGCACGGGCACGGGCAAGCGCCCACCCAAGAATGAAGCGTGAATCAATTTATCCTGAAAATTATCTAATCTAATACTTGTAACCAGACGAAGTCGGAGGTGGTGCTGGTGGCAGTCGGTTCGGGGTGGTGCGTCGGCCACTGGATCCCGAGCTTGCATCACCATTTTGGGCAGGGTCACTGTACCGTCGGCTGTGACCACCGGACCCAGATCTGAGTGAGTCACCGTAATATTCGTTAGGCCCATTGGCAGCAGAATCAAATGCTGATCTCCAGTCTTCACCCGATGAGGGTCCATTGGTCCTTGGACTACTCTCTGCACAAATGAACATGTATAATTTAATATAAAACTACATTGAACGAATACAACAATAATAAGCCTGCAATCAATCAAACTGTTCTGTACCGAATCAAAACCAAAAAGATTGCCCCAAAAATTCTCATGTTTACATCATCGATACCGCAAATTAATAATGTATGTTAGTTTCATGAAGTATGAATGCTGGGATGAATATGTTCCCAAAGAACAAGTTTCCTATTGTGCGTGCCTTGTAACACTTAGGATACCAAATCCAGCCCACACCAAAAGCCTATCTACCCTCGCGCTATGCAGTGGAAAAGGAAAACAGACGACAAAGAGTAAAGCAATAAGTAGCAATGCAATTCTATAGGTGACATCACCTGCTCCACCACCATTTGACATGCTGGAGGCAGCAGCTGCTCGATTATCATGAATACTGAGTTGCCTAGTAAGTTTTGAAAGAATCTCTGATTGTTTCTGACAACGATCCCTCTTCCGCTTTACATTCTGATCCTCCTGGAGCAGCTCTTCAATCCTTGCTGTACTTTGGGCACTGCCAACAATGTGAGAAAAATTAAGCCACGGCATCAAGAAAGAAAGTTAAAAGAAAAACAGCAGATTGTGTTTTGATGCGCATGCATGTTTAGAATAACATTTTTCTTGCATCAAATGCGAAATAGGGTTAATAGATGTTGACTGGTGTAACTGACGTAGCACACCTGTTTTTTCAGATTCACATAGATCAATTTAAGAAAATCGGTCTATTATGTACATTTCACCTAAAATGTGTTGCAAAAATACAGTCCACAAGAACCTATTCGTTACCGCTTATGACAAGCTTTTCTTTAAGGTTTACCATATCTTTTAAGGTATATAGTAACTGATTCCTCTGCAGACTATGTATTATTGAATTCCACCAATACAAGCAAACATCAGGAACAGAACAAATTACATGATCCACACAACCCAGGGGAATAAAAGATGCAGCTAACCTGACAGAACTGTACAACTTATTCAGCATGTCTTCCTTGGCTTTCTCGACTTGGCAAAGAACAACTGCCTGCACAACAAGAACTAACATAAGGGAAGATAAAAAGCCAAAATAAGTACACGAAATTTCCATGGCTTTTGATAAGATAAAACTGACTTTTGGGACATTAGCAGCAAGGCTGTTCAGAACAGCTTCAACATAACCGCGTACTTCCTGAGCCATCCATCGAAGTTCTTCCTCTGGATCTGCAGGTCTTCTGGCCATCGTATCCTAAATTATTTCAAGCAAGCCAAAAGTTCATACACTGGATAAACAGGTATTTGAAGGAATTTAAGAATATCAGAAAAGACATTCTACAACTAAAAATAACCACAAACTAAATATCCAAATTCTTGACACTATAGATAATAATAAAAAATCAACAATTATTAGAGACGTCAGGAAAGAGACGTGACCGATTACAATCAATCAATCATAATCAAACATGAATCAGACAGCACCTCTGGAAGGACAGGGACAGGACTTTCAAAGTACAAACAAGAAGCATAGAGAATAACTCACAAGAGAACCATCAGAAAGACTCTGCCGCATTGAACCACTAGGTTCACCCTTCACTTGGCCTCCTCTAGATTGGACAACTGTTCTTAATTTATTTAACCATTCAACCTTATCTGCCACACTCTCAGCCTTTAAGACAACACTGCTGTGAGCTGCGAGAACAACGGAAATCATAGTGTCCAACAGGTCAGACCTTGACAGGATAAAGAGACAAAAAATAAAACAAAAGTAAAGCATTAGTGCAACTGAAAGATAGATAATATACCTTTAAGAACTGTTTTATATGCAACCTTGCTTGTTATCTTGAATACAAGGCTTGTTTTTCCTGCATCTGGTCCATTTGATTTTTTATCTTTTGAACTTTTTGATGGGGGCTCTTCTTCATCAGATGTTTCTTCTATATTACATTCCTAAACAAGTCACCCACAAATAGGGAGATAAATTATATGGCAAGCAGGTCATTACGAGCTATTTTGGTTTGCACATTAATTTCAAACTCATAGAAAAAAGTTGGCTCACAAAATGAAGGTTCCATTTTATTCTATTTTTTTCGTTCAAGAATTACATAACATGCGTATAAAAGATGTGGAATCATGAATTACAACCATGTCTAAAAAAGCTTAGAAGGGAGCGGCAGCTAAATGGTAGAAGCAAGGAAGAAGTAATTACATAAGAAAACATATACTTTTTTTGTTATAACTTCAACCTTGTTACGTTGTTCTCTTATTCTAACTACCTACTATGTGCCGCATCTGTTTTATATTCAAGATGTATTTCATCTTCACAAACACATTCAAGCAAACAATAGGTTATACCATATATATATATGAACACGTAATATATGTAATATTATTTCAAATTTTGTTTCTTTTTTAAGCCATCAAATTTGTTACAAATTTATCACAATATATAATATATTCCACTTTCCAAAACTTGAAATATATAATATACAAATACAAGCAACACTAAAAAATAGAACAATTTTGTTCACCAAAATGAATGTCAAAAAAAATATTCATCATGTACAAAGAATAATCGACAGTGTTACAAAAATATGGACAGATTAAGCTTTTGAAGCAAGTGGCAGTTCAAAATTACTCCGTATAAAGAAGGGAGACAGTGTGTTACCAATGTACGGCCTGCAGTATACAGGCAACGAAAAGACGTTTGAAAACAAACCTAACATTTGCGTATAAAGAAGAGAGACAGTGTGTTACCAATGTACGGCCTGCAGTATACAGGCAACGAAAAGACGTTTGAAAACAAACCTAACATTTGGCATTCTTTTCAATGAAGTGGACAAAGAATAATCAACACCGTGGGATCTTAATATTCAAAAGATTGGACAGATTTAAGCCTTTGAAGCAAGTGGCTGTTCAAAATTATAAAGAAGTGAATTAAGCAGTGTCTGTTGCCAATGTGCGGCCTGCAGTATACAGGTAACGGGAAGACGTTTGAAAACAAAACTAACATCTGTCATTCTTTTGAAGGAAGTGGCAGCCACAAGACTTGCATCCTCGCGCTTGTAAACTCTAGCTAGTAGCTAGGGCCACGATTCAGGGTATCAAGTTCTATCTGTTTGCACTACATTCCTTCTGGCTCTCCGTGGTCAAGATAGGGTTGTACACTTTCTGTTTGTCTATTCTTTACGTCTAAGGGAAGGCCACAAGTGAGGAAGTGTGAGAACTTGATACATTGTAGCACCCATTTCTTAAAAGTTTAAGCTTTGGTGGAAATTGTCACTATCTTAGCAAGAAGACAGCTTGAGTTCAACCAAAATTATGAATTGGGAATTAAGGATTGAATGATCCTCCAAAACATCTAAATCGTAAATCCTACCCATACAAAAAATATAGCACTGGCCATAAGTTCTTATATGCAAGTACCAAATCATTTGAAAAGATCCTTACTGCAAGTATAGCAAAAACCTCAACCTTGTTTTCAACAAATATTGTAGAACTATTAAGCCAAAAAATGGTCAAGCAATCTCACGAACATAATGACTACAACCATTTAAACAGTAAACAGGCACATAGATGCATTTCAAGACAATGACTACACAAGGAGAAAAAATGTCAGGCCACTCTATAAACTCGTGTAGTAAAGGAAGGGCCACTGTTTGGTGCAATGGTAAAACTCAGAAAGACAAGCGTGGGGATGCGAGTTCGAGCTTGAGAGCTGCGTACACAATGTAGAAGTAACAGTATTAATCAGTGGTGTCTACAACAAAGTTTAGAAAGTCAAAGAGCCAAAAGAAAAGCATATTGCATTTTCTTTGATGATCAGGTTTCATTACTTCACTAAAACAATTCCAAATTTAATAATTGTTTGTAACTTTGTTTGGAAAGCTTGGTTAGAGATATGCCAATCAGAATAGATCACACAAACATCCATTAACTAGCTGTCTAACAAAAGATATATACAATTGAAAGCTTGTCCGCAACTACTACATTAACAGCCACACTGCATACCTCCAATGTGATGACACCACGGAAATGCCGCTCCTCTTGTTTTTTGGTGTATCCGAGCTGCAAAATGAGGTAGCAGTCAACTTATCAGATCTATCTATAAATAAATCTAAATACTTGCTAAAATTGACGAGACTGCAAGCAATAACCATATAAAGAGATCCTAGTTCTCTCATGGACTGAAAAAGGCATATTACAATTGATGAAACGGGGTGACTTTCAAATACATATTATAAGCAAAAGTACCAGTTAACACAAGAGCCATTAATGTTATATTTTGAAAATATGCTTCATTGTGCAAGAATTATAAGCATCCAAATTGAGATGATGGAGCCACAATAATGTTCAAGGTGGATGATAATTGTGTATACGGGTCAGATAAGATGGACAATCCAGCCAGGAGTGGAAAATTTATACTTCCACAAATTAAGAGGTAATAAAAATAGAAGACATTCATACAGCATTGCACATGGTACCAATTTAAATCAACATGGGTAAAGAGACAAAGGTTAAATCATAGGTAGTCTCACTTAAACTTTCCTGACACAACGCTACTAACCTTTCCTGTTTTCTCATTTAAAACAAACCATCGCCTACTCCACCCGTTAGTTTTTGCACTTTTCTTCAATAAAAATCCTGCAGATACACAACAAAAAGTACGCTCAAGTAGACAAATAGGCATCCAAAACATTATGTGTAAAGCTAATGCAACAACTGTTATCCAATATCTTCTTTAAATGCTACACGGACCCAATTTTCATATACAATATTATTACAGTTGGGGAGAAACATGGAAAGAAACTATACTCATAAATGTGGGTCCATTAGAAAGTTCATCTAAAAGTGGGCTATGTGTGTTTACACATAACAAGACCTTTTAGTTTAAGGGAGTTTAATAGGCATTTCAGTCTTCCCTAGCTTCCATCTATTAAACCTTTGGAAAGCCCACTTAGACACTGTTTAGCCTGATTTTTAATCACTTGAAAGCTGAAGTGCTAGCCATACAGATTTCATGCATGGTACCGGAACATAACACCATCAACTTGCAAGGAATGTGTCAATCTTTGGCCACAGACAACCACCACCATTAATAAAATAGAAAAATAATTTAACATCAAACAAGTCAAGCTCATGCCAATATGTTGAATAGCACAAAGATTAGGAGCACCAAACTAGACAAAGATCGGGAACGACTGAGCTAGACTAATTATTGAACCCAGGTATATTTCCAAACACAAAAGCAGTATGGTTAATTATTGGAACCCTCCAGTCCACTTATGGTATTCGGTATGGAAAGATAGAAACATAAGAAACTCTGGCAAATATCTATATTTCCACCATGGAATTTGTTCTCAATCGTGAAAAAAAGGGCAACTATTATAAGAAGAAACTATTATCCATATTTCCACCAAGGAATTTGGGTATTGCAGCTGTGATATGCTTAATATCATTTCATCATCTTTTTTTTCTTTCTGGGTAGGATTGTTTAGATAAACCCCAAAGTGCTTTACACAAAATAATCAAAACAAAGAAGTAAAGATCTTAAATTTCATCCAAAAATTCATGGAATTCATATGCAAGATAATACAACTGTTAAAAGGGGTACAAAAAACCATCATTATAGACTGACAATAATAATGAGAAACCGTTTCTCCATAAACCTGCTGTTATCTCCCCATCGGGCCCTGCAGTCTTCAAGGCCGATGATCCCTCTTGTACATCCTTATCTTGCTGACCAGATTTATCCTTCATGGTTTTTAAGCTGCCCCCAGTTTGTTGGCCACCTGTTTGAGGACTAGTGGCCTAAAATGGAGGAGAGAAGATAAATAGAAAAGCATAAAAATCCAAGGAAACCTACTGAAATAAAATCTCTGAGCAAATTCATATGAACTCATAGAAAATAAAAAAATTACATCAAATATAAGAACTCAACAATCCAACTATTCCAATAGAAAGCGAGTGGGCACATACCCTATTTAACATGGATTGCTCTGCATCAAGTGTCTTTTTAGAAGATCGATTTTTTACTTCTTCTTCACGTCGTTGCCTATCCATCCTAGCAAAATTAAAAATCAATTGATCAGAGAGATCATATGATGAGGTCAATTATCAAACCCACGAGATTCTGTCCACATGACAATTAGATATGAAAGCATCATCATACAAACAACATAGCAAGCCAGATAAATGATTAAACATCCAAAAAGGGATCCTTTTTCCTGTGTGTTTAGATAAGTAACATCAAACAAGGGATCATCAGAGGAATACAACAATTCATAACATACTAGAACATAATTACAGACATAAGGGAATATCAAATTAAATTTTATATTATTTTACTATGTTTTTACCCTTGTAAAGTTTGTATTTGTATATCTTCATTTAACTAAGTGATCCATCCATCTGGGTGGACCACATTGCTGTTCCTAAACTTAATGAGAAGAATCGACATGGACAACGGCACATCACGACGTTAGATGGACAATAAAATGTCAAATCTTAAAAATTTCCATGGGAGCTTAGAATAAACAGGCATCATCTAAAGGAAAGAAAATAGGACCACAGTATAAAAATGAATACAAAACAGTGGTTTGAAATTAAAATGTAAGAATTGACTTCATAAGATGCATAAAATAAGTTGAATAATATGCCCTAACAAGGGCTTTATTGTCAAGAAAGTCTGAATGGAAATAAGAAAAGAAGTTAAAGAGACCTATTTCAAAAATCATCAATGCCAAAAAAAAATCTACCTTGATGAGCATCTGTTAACAATGCATATGCTGAATACATATGTTATCTTTAATATCCAATGCAGATGGTACACACTATTTCTTTCTACTCCTCTCCCTCAAGTTTCTTGGCTAAGTACTTTAGATAACCTTGTCTTTTCCCCAGAAAGAAAAAGAGAAAATAATACTTGTGAATTAACCATGATGTACCTTTTCCCTCCATAACATCAATCACAGGAACTGTTTATGTATATTAAAATACATTCAGCTACCCCTCGTATATTATAGTGCCTCCAAACAGTTCAAGACCACATTTTAATCCATAAAATTACTATGCAATCAAACAAAACACTAAAATACAATTCAATTATCACAGATAATTTGTTCAAGAGACATTTAATATGACGGGAAGAAAATTCAAAACATCCATCACCAAGTTAAACACGTAATACTGCCACCACTAAATACATATACATTTACACATTCACAAGAATGCTTTTTTTTTTTTGGTTGGGAAGGGGGGGGATGGATGGGGAATATCAACAAAACCATTTAATTGCAAATGTCAAAATATTGTGCATACCGTCTCTGCACCAAACGGATGAAATGTTGGGGGGGAACAAATGCTCGCTCCATATCAACAAGGGCAACAACCATGTTCTTTGCTTCACTTTTAAACACATCCAATGCAGCAGTTGCAATTGCCACAACCTAAATAAATTAAACAACCACTGAGTACTACCACAAGAACAAAAGATAGAAACAAGCAAAAATCCCTACCCACACAGAGTATAGGAATGTGGACCTGTAAGGCATAATTACCTCTCTTTTAAAGGGAGGATATCTACCAAGGCCAGGTGTAGCATTTGCCGCTGCTGAAACTATATCAACAAGTACGCGGTGCACCTGTTTTATAAGTCGCATCAAAAACTGTTTTCGTTAGTAGAACAAGAAAACAAGAGCAAAAAACAGGAATTCATCCACACGATAAAACATAAAATAGATAATTGCCATCATCAGGATTCATGCAATATATTCGTGTATTTCCCTCATCAGATATTTTGCCATGTGTCGGAACGGTACTGATAAAGAACATTCATTGAAAAAAATGGCAAAAAACATTCATTGAAATAAGCAGGGAAACTTTTTAGAGTTGGAAAATTTCAATATCAGTATCTTCAATGTACCAAGTCATTTACACCCAGGCTTTTTTCAAGCACTCTAGGCCTCATGCCAGACACCCACCATCTGAGGTGTCTTTTTTTTAGAAAGCAAGAAAGAGAACTAACTCAATACTTTAACCAGATGAAATTGCGATTAAGGCAAATTGTCACATCAATGAAATTGCGCCGAGAGAGAGAGAGAGAGAGAGAGAAATCAAAGAATTAAGTGCAACTCTTATATTTCTAATCTACATGCACATGGGTCATGCTATGACACATTTTATAGTTTATGAGCACACCATATGTTCACACATTTTAAAACAACTTAGCCTCCTATGAATCAAAATGGAGCTATTCAGAACAGCAAATACAAGAAATAAGAAGTAAATGTTGTCAACCACCAATAACAGATGCGCACATATGGAAGAGAGTTAAACTTGCAAGCACAATTTTGTAGAGACAAATACATATGATAAAAAGGGGTCAAATTTCTGTGCACAGCCAAAGATGAACAAGGAGCGTGCATGATAAGTTAAAATCACAGTAAAATTATAGAGAAAAGGATGGGTAAAGACATATTATATAGGTTCACCTCATCGACACAAAGACGAGAAGGTTCTTTAGCCAGCTCTAATACACCTTTAATTAAAGACCGGAGCCCCTTCTCTGGAGATATAAGATAGGGTTGATAACCATCTGCTTCTAGAACAATCTGGCAACATTTAAAATGCCATCATAAGAACAAAGAGAAATAAAGTGAGACATTAAAAAAGAAAATGAAAATAAAAGAGGAAATACCCTTTTGACATTGTTAATGTCAAAATGTCTGTCTAACGGAAGCTGTTTGATCCTGTTAGGGAAGTTGCCCTCAAAACTAGCAACAACTTTCCAACCACCCCCCTACAATAAAGAATTATAACAGATGCTTTAACGTCGTCAAAAAGAAAAGAAAGCTCAGAAATATAATGACACATCCGGAAGCTTAGCCACAGTTCAATCCCCACAAAAGATAAGGATTTGAAAAGCATTTCCTTAAACTTCAGAATAGCAAGCCGTCATCCATCATACTTTTAATAAGCACCACATCAAAAAGTGATGCCCCCTCTGCACCAGCTTCATCCACATCTCCCAACAAAAAACCACCAACTCAAAATATTGGCCATTGAGGAAGCGAGGATTCCATGCCCCACAAATGGAGGAAATTAATACTGTAACTCAACTTAAACCATACAACAAATTAATTATGAAACTTGAACATAAAATTACACCAAAGCTAGTCCACCTCAAATTACATGCATATGCACTATAATTATTCCTCACTGCGGCCCAAGCTGAAAAGCCAAATTTAAGGGGTACAGATAAACCAAAAAAACCGTTAAATAGAAACCACACGGAACCTCCCTTCTTATTGCTTCAGAGAATCCAAAAGCAATGTCCTACCCATCGAATAATCCATTATGAAAAAGATCGATGCAGTCAAGATTATAAACCACAAACCAAATAATCATATAGCCTATCTGAATCCATTAAAGCTTCTTCACAATGGGGTCCCCCTGTGCTGCTTCTCTTCTAAACAAGAAATCTTCTATAATTCAACCTTATGCTGCTGTGAGTTACCCTAAACCCTCCCCCAGAAACAGAAATGAAAGAGCAAAAATCTTCAATAAAGCAAGTTGTGCACATTTCAATGGCACATGAAGAACAGTAATAGCCTTTTTCATATCATTTTTCCAGTATGGCCAGAACTTTATAACACAAAAGCAGTATGAACTTCAAGGAGAACCCAAATTATTCCTTGAGTAGGCAAACAGATATAAGAAGCATCAACAAATTAACTCTCCATCTCATAGGCTAATCATGCAAATTAAACCACCCAACATGTTATTATGATTTTTTTTTTTTTTTTTGATAAGTCAACATGTTATTATGATTTAGTTCACATACTAAATGTTTAATTTTCCGAGCTTGAATACAACCACTAGATGCATTCGATTATCCTTCGGACTTTTACTCAATGCTCACAACTGACATTTTACACGTCTTACATTAATCTGTTCACTCTTGTAACACAGGTCTATAACTCGAGGAAAAGAAGATGTAATTATCCCGGAGGTTAGCAGTAAAAATTATGAAACATAGGAATAGTGTTCTTACTGATTCTTTTGAGGATCCTATTGAACAACAAAATACTAAATAGCATGTATCGAAGTTTTCCTGAATTCTCACCTCACCAGTCATAATATGTTGGAGAAATTTGTCCTCAAATTCACGGCAAAGCTCCAAAGCCAATGCTCTTGTACCTTCAGCACTATTAACCATTTGTTCACCAAGCCTTACCAATTCATCCTGCACAATTTGAGACTTGCCCTGAAGACTGCAGCGGTAGTCAAAGAATATATTAATTAGGAGCTTACAGGAGAACATAGAATTCAAGTACACATTAAAGCTGAAACTATAATTGAAAACAATGAAAGATATCCATACACCACATAAAGTGGAGGACAAAAGCCGTCAATGAATGTACAACAAAAGGTCAGTTCTGTATGATCGGGTGACCTCTTCTCGATAAAACTAGGTAATTCAAAATGTCTCCAATGTGTCATTTGATGAGACAAACGAGGAAGGGAGAGAGAGAAGGGAAGTGAAGGAGAGAAAGGGTATAGTCCCCCCACATCTAAGCTCCACCGTTCCCTTTTCACTAAATGGACAGAAAGATGGATCCTTGAATCTTCTATTGGGTTGCTTAAGTTCTCTACTATTAGTTCACTTTTTTGTTGGGTACATGGAGAAATTGTAAATCTATGGTTGAGATATTGAGAGTTTTTTTTTTTTAAATAAGTAAAAGTGCACAGACAAGGGGTCGAACCTGGGACTCAAGGGGAGCAATAACCACCACAACACTTTTTTTTGGTGGGGGGGGTGGGGAGAATATTGAGAGTTTAGGGGACCAAGAAGCCAATAAGTAGAAACTTTTGATTGGCTGACAATCTTGCTAACCATTTTGACTTTGCTTTTGGCAAATACAGCTAAATAATGAACATTTATCTTCACAATATGAAATCAAACAGAAGTTCAACATCATCCACGTAGAGTCATTAAATTCTTATCCGCAAGCAGCAGAGTAGAACAAATGTATGACCAACAAGGGCATATAATGTAGTAAACTCAATACACGTTAATTAAGTAATGAATGTTGTAAAAGCAAAACGCATCCTTTTCATAATATCACGCCCTAAAGCATTCCTGTGGAGGATGCTAGAGAGGCCAATTGAACCAGATTGACATTGTCTTCCGCCTTTTTCTGTCAGGTTAACCTTCTGAAACACCTCATGACATACCGCCATCAGTTTTAAGTGAAAGGGGCAGAATTATGTTTTATCTACATGACTTATATTTTACCCACATTAATGCTCCATTTGGCAAGAGGGATGAAAAAATGGATAAGAAAGGATAAGGGAGGGATGGATGAGGCATCCCTAGGAAAGGGATGGTCTTCATCTCCCTTTTGTTTGGTTGGATGGAAGGAAATAGGTGCTATTATTATCTTACTAATATACCTTTAAATGTCATTTGGTAGGAGGGATGAAAAAATGGATAAGTAGGGGATAAGGGAGGGACAGATAAGGAATCCCTAGGAAAGGGATGGTGTTCATCTCCCTTTTATTTAGTGGGATGCAAGGAAAAAGATGCTATTAATATTTTACTAATATACCTTTAAAAGATAAATTAAAAAGAAAGTAAGAATATCTTTTCGATTTCATATAACAAATATCCATTTTTTTCTCCTCTTCATCTGACTTCTTAATGGAACTAAAATGGTGGGCCTGAAGGGATGCATCATCCCTCGTGTCATCCTTCCTCTCTGGTGAGCAAGGGTCTCCACCAAAGCTAAACGTTAAGAAAGATTTGGTATATCCATGTGAATCTTGTCCCCCTATATCCATAAATATGCAGCAATTATATCCCATCATCGTTCACAGATAATAGTTCAATCAACGGCTCAAAGTCCTCCTTGGGCCAACATTATTGATGAATCAAACTTGCTTTGAGAAATAATGAAAATTAAAGGATATGCAGTAAATGGAAAAAGAGAGTACCTTGATAGAATATTTGGCAGCTTGATTTTCATACGGTTACGGATTTGGTGAGCAATGGTTTCCAACAAAGCTAATCTACCAAGCTTGCTTTGAGGGGCCCCAGTTAAAATAGATTTGAGACTTTCACTCTCCGCTCGCCAAGCAGTTTCTAAAGAACTTTCAGATCCAACATTTCCAGCCTGTGCAGAGGCTATAGAAACAGTTTGACCAATCAAAGCAACCCATGGAATATCAGATGTACTTCTTGGCCCTTGATTTAACAGTAGAGCCTGTACAGCTGCAAGGATTTTTGGATCTGTCGCTGCTTGATCAATTTTACTAATAACACCAATAGTTCTGGTATCTACAATGAACAATACATGCTAATTTAGAAAACAATTTCAAAACAAATTAGTACTAAAAAAGTCTTGCAAGTATAACAAAGAAAGATCCAATGTCAACAGTAAACCCACATTCTCCATCATATTCCTTTGCAATTCTGAGGGCTTTAGATGAGGAAACTTCTGGAGCCTGGGCAGCAGGTATTATAACCAGTAATATGGCATCATTGCGTTCAATGTAATGACTCTATAAGAAAGATGATACAATTAGATCTCCTCCCAAGAAGAGCATATAAACTGAATATGCATCAGAAGAATTCCCTAACAAAAACAATTTTAAGCACCATTTTTTAAAAGTAAAATTTGAAATCAAAGAGTATTAGGTTAGCTGCTACTCACCAATGGATCATCAAGATTTCCTTTATCCACTCCAGGCAAATCAATCAATTTAAGTTGTGGAGCTAGGAAAAAAAATATAATAAAAAATTAGAGGAAAGTAAAGTGTCATAGTAGTGAATTTTAAAAAATAAATAAATAAAACAAGAAAAAAAACCAGAAAATAAAACCTTTAGACAAGTAATTCAATCAGCCGTTTCATAACAAGCGAGTAAAAAGATGAAGAAAATCTTTTTACCTCATGTTAACAAGTCCTAGGCATAACCATGTCATCAACAACATAGGTTGATAAGATTTGAGGAACTAGACGGTCATTAGATTTCCAATTTTAAATAAATGAAGTCTCAAAAATAAAAATGTGAAAACATCAAAATCCCAGGATCAGCAAAAAATCAGTTCTTGTTGGAATTTTAACTGAATATTTACCACTGTAAAATTCGCAATGCTGAGAGCTCAGTAGTGGATGTGGTGGTAGCTTAATAGTATGGAGGGGAATATTTGTGGCAAACATAGAGTGGTGGCAGGTGATGGACATATTGGTGTTGGTGGTGGACAAAGGGTGTCAATAAAGAAGTCATCAAGTGATGGAGGTGGTCAGCGATGCAATTTTAAAGAGGAAAATGCATTCTAATTGGAAATATAGGTTGGTGGTAATGAATGCAGAAACAGGAGATTATGGCAATACTAGAGATAAGAAGAGACGAGCAAGGGGATAGATATATGATCCTTGAGCAGACAAACCAATAACAATTGACTCCCTTAAACATTCAATACTTTAGAGGAACTGCTACAAGGAGGAGAGACTACAGAGAGGGGTGGAAGGAAGAAGGCCTGTAAAGTAATACTAGGAGAGGTACCAGTGGTAACAAAATGTGGTTGTTAGTTTTTCCCCCCATCTATTGTTTGAGTTCTTCTTAGTGGCTTTGCAAACTAACGTCTCTCGTTGACATATGCAGTACTCAATTTTACGCCTGAAGTTCAGCAAGTCTAGTTGTGAACCAGACATAAGATTGCAAACAAAATTTGCCATAGAGGACACCAAAATTATACGCAGTCCCAAATTATCTATTAGAATACCATTACTGACTCGAATAAAACAGTGTCTGTTTAATAGAAGTTGTAAAATTCTATGGAAAAGCTTTGCAACCAAAAAAAAAGTATCAACGTTAAAGCACTTGTTCAGTTGTTTATTAACTTGGTAAAATAGGGAAACTGGTTGATGATTCCTGCACACTTCTGATATTCAATTTTGTAAGAGAGATCATTCTGCATCAGCATTATGTCTAGACTCATTCTCTCCTTTAATCAAATTAAAGAACTTAATTCAGAAAAAGACTAAAAGAAGATCATGTATTGCTAAGAGATGTCTTCAGAACCTTATGGACCTACCATGAGGAAACGGGGAAATTAAAGAGAAAGGGAAGGAGGAGTACCGGCTCGTGCAATGCTTGTTTAACATTTTTCTACATGCATCTAAGAGTTTGAAACACAACTGTTTTTGTAACTTTTATAAACATGAACATCTTAAAGTGTCTGAGCCAATATACAAGTAGAAAACCAACGGATGATACAATACAGATAATACCTCTACAAGCTAGAAGATCCAAATGGATTTCGAACGAACTCCTATAAAGACAATTTGGAGAGACAGGAAATACTGTGTTTTAAATTGTATTGCTATCATTTACGAAAATAAATTTGACGGAAAATTGTTTGTGGGCTTATGCTTTCTGTCTATCAATTGGCTGTTTAGCTTGAAAGAACCGCTAAAATCTTTGAGGTGATAAATTCTTTGGCTGATACATGGTGGGGAAAAAAAATTCTAGGCAATGCTTTGGTTTTTGGTCACTCTAGAAATAGAAGATCCTATTGGAATGCCATCTTCCTCTAATCCTCTCCAATAGACAAAATTAATTCTAAAGTTGATTTGAGAAAGACGGTATAGCTTTTCAATCAAAGCATCCGTATCCTCGCAGTTAGGATTGGTTTTTTAAATGTTTGTTTGAGGGGTGTTGTTATTTCTGATCATAAAAAGGATAGTTTGGGATAACTGCCTTCTTAGCAACAGGGTCACCTTATGGAAGATATTAGAATTTTATCATATCAATAGCAGCAGAGCTGCGGAGGTCAACCAGATCCAGAAATCCAACAATTAAGAGAATGATAAATTAGACAAGGGGGTAGCATTTTCTATACAGCTCACTAAAGGGCATTATTATCTTCATTAGTCATAGCAATTAGAGGTTCAGGGCACACTAAGGCACCAAGGTCTCCTGGAACCTAAATGGCAAGCGCACAATGCAAGATAAATGCAAGCCTGAGAGAAAGAAGGCACGTACATGACAAAAATGTCACTAAATATGGTAATAACCAAGTTTTGTTTTTTAAAAATATGCATTGGTTTTGCTTTTTCTTTTAAGGCCAGCAATCTACCCCTCTAGTCGACATCAAAATGAGATAACTTTATAGCAATTGAGGTTCAGCTAAATCAATGTCATAAAACCTTTCATTTGCATCATCATATAGTCAGAAAAAAATTAACTAATATGGTCAATTAAATCAATTCACATAAATACATCAATTAAATCAAATAAAGTTGCAAATGTATAAACCAAATATTTGATAAGAATTAAAAAAATATAATATACATAATATATATGAGATGTGATATATAACATGTCAATAAATAATCACTGAAAAAAATAAAAGATGAGAGATAAAATTTGAATAAAAAGTATATACAAACTCTTTTAAGCCTAGAGCCTACTAAAAAACACAAGCTTAATGGCTTCATCTAAAAGCCGGACTGAAGGAAACTTTCCTTCCTCAAATAAATTTATAAGTGTCTTGCTATTTTCAAAAACAATAAAAGATAAACTGTTATTCTAATAAAAAAAGGTTGCTCCTATTTTGGAGACAAAAAGGTGTAAAACATTGTTCTAAATTTTCCAGTAGACAAAAATATATATATGCAAATATTCTACCAAATGATGACCACATGCATGTGTGTAGAATACATTCAAGATCACTAAGTGCACTACATGAGTAGTTTTTTAAGGATTTGGTAGCAAAAGGCAATATTAAAGACAAATAAATACTCTGGTTCATGACCAAAGAAGAAGAGGAGGGGAGAGAGCAGCATTTTAACTCAGGGTTGACCAAAAATTCCCATATCCAACCATTTTTAGAGAAACCTTTCAGAATAGGCAAACGACAGAAAAGCCTAGAAGCTCTCTATACATACTATCAAACCTGATATCATATTATGACCTACAGTCCAACTAGATTCCTTCATTTTAACATTTTTCTACAGGAAAAACAAATCCATATTGATTTCTTACTCCTGCATTAGCCACCAAGAAGATAGGGAAAGGTGAAGACAAAAGCCTAGATAAATTTCACACGATCGCTTATCTGCAAAATAAACAAAATAGAGAGATCCAGTCTAACCTGTACTTGTACGAAGCTTCAAATATATTTCATCCCGACTCTTGCCAGAACTTTTGCTTAGCCTATCCTGTAAAGAATGCCGAAGAGCACCTATGATGGGCAGAAAAGAGAACGATAGCAAACAGTGTCATCAGAAGACTGAGTCATGAGATATGCTGTAATAATTTAATTAACAAGAAACTGCAGTATTGATTATAATAAATGGAAGACAGTTTGGTAGAAGGCCTCACTTGCAGAAACCTGTGAGGATTTACTACTGTCAATCTGCAACATAATTGATTTGCTGCTCAAAGAGCCATCCCTTGCTAAATCGATGCATATGGGAGCACGAGTAGCACCACCTTCACCAGTTGGCTGTCCAAGAAAAGAACATAAAAAAAGAAAATAAGAAATAAAATATAATAGATAAAGAAACATACTTCTGAGCAGAAGTAATTCAAGATACATGAAAATTTTCACGAGAACACAAAGGCTAACACTAGAAAAAAACTTACCAAAGCAGGATGGCCAATTAGACTGTTCAACACAGCTGATTTACCCGCACCCTGAACAATTTGTCCACAATTAGAAAATACTTGCAATGACAACATACTAGCGGTAAGGACCATGTTAAAGTAAAGCGAAGCAAAAAGACAGAATCATATATCCCAAACTTTCTTCCCCTCATTATTCATGTGGTAGTACAAACCCCACTCTTAAAAACTGTAAGCACAACGAAATAATAATCCAAGTACACCATTAATAACCCTCTCCAATCAGGTAGCAAGCCAAGGCAAGCAAATGGTTCATAAAATTGATATGCCGTACAAATTTGAGTTCAACTGTACACAACATAGAACAGAAACAAATGGAAGGTGGCGTATAGAAGACACATTAATATAGTTGTCATCAAGAGCACAAATTACTAATTTCTTGTCCAAATAAATTCAAATTACAAAGAGATGAATTTTACCCCTTCCACTCGGAGAAAAAATATAACCAAAACAAAGCGTCCCATTAACTTCCTGCATCAATAGAAACTCTAGATCTGGAAATGATATGTGGCAAGCTACCCACTCATACTAGTAATAAAAGCATTCACTCTCTTGTGAGTTAGCACTACCACCTTAGGTAACATTTGCATGTAATTTTACCAAGAACTCCAAAATGAAGAAATACAACTAAAAGGTATGAAATCCTTTTGTAGACAGCCCACTTTGAATGGCACCTTGGCCACAATAGTAACAAATTATCAAAAACTATGCGGCGACCTAAACTTGCCACATTGCACAACATGTAATATCTATTGGGACAAGTCGTTTCTTTGAAGAACCCTTACTCCTTGCTCTCTGCTACTGCACCTGGACGTTGCACAGCAGCATGGGCCGGAAGGAAAAAATATTGTTTGCAACCTTGTTACCATATCACATGCCTAACGTGGTATAACAAACCAATAAATGCAAGCCATGTATTAGAGGAACACAACTGACTTGTATCACAACCCAATAAATATAAGCCATGTAAAACCATGTAAACATGTGAGCCATATTCCTCTAATACATGGCTTGCATCTATTGGTTTGTGATACCACATGAGCCATGTTAACGTGGTATCACAGTTGCAACCAATAATTTCTCCAGAAGAAGACCGAATTAACCCGGTGCTATTCAAGGCACACTTGAGCACCAAAAAAGGCATGTAGAATGTTCTGCTTTATCTTTTATGCAACTGTGTATACATATTCATCTACACCTCTATATATATAAATCTGTAATTTATGGATCGGTTTGAAAATTTGATGTATCTCTCTCCCCCTTTACCTCCCTAACTTTCCATGGTACAACAGTGTTGATCGGGACCAGTGTTATTAAAGGCTCAAGGCGCACCAAGGCGTTAGAGGTCCTTTGGAGCATAGGCACGAGGGGCACGGTGAGGCGCGCGCCTGAGTGATGCGAGGCGCAATATTGAAAATTTAAACTACCATAAAAGCATTCATATCTCATAAGTCATATCAACATTCTAAAATTTTATATCAAATACAAAAAAGTAAATACATCAACTATATAAGCATTCAAGAACCATAAAATAAAGCACAAATTTGTTTTCTTGAAAGGCAAAACAGAATTTGTTTTTTTGAAAGGTAAAACAGAGAACAAAAAGAAACTGTTAACAAGAAAAGGGAAAAAATAAAAAATAAAAAAGAGCCAAAAAAAAAAGATGCAAAGACAAAAAAAGAATGGATGAAGAGAGAAAAAGTGTTAAAGAAGAAAAAATAGAGCCCCAAAAAAAAAGGACAGAGAAAAGAGAACTAGACGAATGGAGAGAAGTAGAGGAGAAGAGAGAGAAGAACAACAACAACGAACTAACCTGGCTTTGTCATTCGTCTCCCAGTCTCTCACTTTCTATTTTCAGTTGACACTTTGACTCTTGGGCTTTCTTATTTGTTTGTTCTTTTGAACAAAGGTTCCTTCTCTCATACGCTTCGGCTTTCTTATTTGTTTATTAACTTACCAAAAGTAACATTTTTGGCTTAAGAAATAAGATGATCATTTAAAAATAAAAATAAAAAAAGTGAGGCACGCGCCTAGTAAACATCAGTGCGCCAACAGGCGCTAGACCTACGCCTCGAGCCTAGGTGTGCCTTTAGCAACACTGATCGGGACGGGGACGGAGTCTGAGATCCATTCATTGAGCAGGGTTAGATGAGAAACCCGTCCCGGGTTCATGAGGGGTATGGGAGAGACTAGAGAGAATTAATAAATGAGGCAGGGTAGAGTTAAAGACAACCCATCCCATACCTGCACGTTGCCATCCCTAAGAAGAAGAAGTAGACAAAGAGTGAAGAAGAAGTAGACGAATATAGAGAAGAAGAACTAGACTGAGAGAGAGAGAGAGAGAGGACGTTGAAGAAGAATTGACCGGATCGTCTCTACAAGTGTTCTGCGACGTAGAGGTTTTCGTTTCATTCATCTAGTTTGGCGCTTGCGATCATAATCGAAGGACTTCTCTTTTTTTTCTTTTAAACAGAAGTTACGTAACAAGACAAAGTTCCCCTTTCTAGCCAAGAAAAGTAAAAACCAAAAAGAAAAGAATAGCAGTCCGGGCCCGACGTCTACGCACGCACCAAGTGCATGTCGCTGGCTCAAGGGTTGCGCCAAGCGCCTAGGTTCACCTTTGACAACACCGGCAGCTCCCAGTCCAAAACATTAACAAGCCTTACATACTTCGAGAGAGAGAGAGAAAAAAAAAATAAATAAATAAAAAGGGAACAAGCCTTGCACCACAGCCTACATGTCAAACATGGGCATTGAAATTTAGCATGGAAATATGCAGTTTCAATGCGACTATGGGATCTCTTCATGAGGTCAACTCAGAACCCGTTTGCAACAACAATCACTCCTCTTTATAGTAATTAGCCCCTACGAGCTTATGCTATAAGTTGACACAGGAAAATCAACTATTCCTCAATTGCAGCGCCTTAGAAATTTTATTAATCTGGAAAATATAATTCTGGTTTACAAGCCTGAAGCCTTATAGGGACACTACGCAACTTAAATTAATGCAATTCTCTGGAGACTTTTGCTATCTTTTAATAGAAGGAATCCATTAATTTGTATTCCCAGAAGGCCTTAAAAAAATTCTTAGGTTTCTCTTCTTTTTCTTCTATATTTTGATTTCCAATAGCATCTGCATGATTGAAAGCCCTAATCTGACCTTCAAAATATATTGTGGCGAATGTGTTAAATCTATGGTCTAAAAGCCTAAAACCCTAAACCCCAATTAACCCAACAATATAGCTCTTAAAAGACCTTTGTTTTCCTTGCTCTCCAAAAGCTCCTACAACCATAATCAACATTTCATTTCAAAGTCAGCCTAAATATCAATCAGTTTAGCCTAAATACATCTCAAACCCCTAATCTACCTTATTAATCATAAACATAACAAAGCCTAGCCCACCATGTTCAATCGCCTTGACTATATGCCTTAAGGCATCATCCTACATCCCATGGTCCACTGCCACTCGGCTTCCAGCTTCATCTCTGGAAGTTTTATCTTCCCCTTGGTCAGGGTGCACAACCATGACCTTATAACACATGTCCCGCTAGCCACAACAACCACCTCCTCGTATACTATTCATTTATAAACCACAACAAACCACCTCCTGGTATACTTTTGATTCATAAAGACAATCTTTTAGATTAGGATACAAGTTCAAATAATTCAGTAATGTTTGCAACATTAGCAACGGTAACAAATTTTGGTGATACTGTCGGGGACTGTAGCAGCAATGTCAAGCAAAATGCAGCTCATCTGATCTGATTCAGGCTTGTGTAACAAGTTTTAGAAGCAACTTTCAGTAGAGTACTACTCTCTCTCAAGAATGACCAGTGCGGAAAAGATACAATTAAAATCAAATATAATCTGATCCAAACCGGTATTATGTAATGCTAAGGTGCCTTCTCATACGATTACATTAAATAGCTAGAAACCCGGGGGAAGAGGGGATAAGAAAGAGTCCACGGAGTTTTGTAATCAAACCACATTCTCCAAAACCAACATTGATCAGAACCAAAATATTTTCACATTTCTGAAAAATTCAAATATATATAGACATTATATCTGGATGAATCAGTGAAGCAGAGTTTGAGGTAATAAAGTACTGGTAGAAAAGGTGCCCTATGTAATCATTTGGAGCTCGTTAAGAGGTCCTTGAAATATACTAAATAGGAGTTCATCAAAAATCTGCAGATGAATGATATCATGCATGACATGCTTAATCCAACATGATACATCAAATCTAAAAATCTGAAGAAAGACTGAACCTACTCGGGCGATCTATCAAGCATGAAATATAGAAAATCTGAGTAACCAACACGCTAAAAGAGGAATATAATCACAGTTCATGAAACAGCCATAAACCGATTGACAAGCCAAACAAATGTGTGTGTAAATATAATTGCTGAATTGTATTTACAGTTCCCATTATATTATACTTAGCTCAGATGCCTCAAATACAATAGAATTCAAGATCCAGATACAACCAGATCCAGAGATCTATTCACCAACTCAATTGAAGAAACAAATAAAGCATCAAATCCAATCAATTCGACATTCAAATTAACACAAAAAAAAAAAAAAATCGACTCACAGTATTCCCAAGAGCAACAACGTTGAGGTAGGTCGAAGGCAGCTTCGACGAAGACGAGTTTTCATCAATATCATCGTCGGTGATCAAAGATTTCGCTTGTCGCATCGAATCCGATAGCTGTGCCAATTCTTCGATCGCCTCCATTGATTCGGTCAATCAACAACTCCAGTAACACGACACAGAGAGAAACAATAGTAGATCCAAAAAAATAAAATCTTAGATCGAATAAGATAGAGAAACGAAGAGATAGACAGGTATATGAAAACACGGAATCGATATTGTAAACCCTAGATTTTGAAACAGAATGGTGAGATCTACTAGAATATATGAATAAAAATGTAAATATATAGATATATATGTGTATATATGTGCGTGTGTATATATGAATGTATATATAGAGTTTCCGGCGGAAGGCCGGAGATTCAAAAATTCAACTTTTGAATTAGAGAGAGAAAGAGATGTAGAGAGAGAGACGGAGTATGTGAATAGAAGTTTTGTGGGACGAAGGAACTTGTAAATTAAAAGCGCAAGTGCGCAATGCTCTCTCTCTCTCTCTCTCTAAAAAACTCTCTGTGCTTGTAATAAAAAGGAGTCTTTTTTTGCAGTGTAGGTCCCGAAATTTGAATCATTTTTCTTTCGACCTATTATTTTTAGACATTAATTTATTCCGTACTCGGTTTGGTTTTTAATCGGAGTTTAAACTTCATATATATTCTTTTTACTGATAATTTGTTTGTTCTTTAACTGCCCAACACACAAATGTACATGATTTTTGAAACAGCGTCGGTGAGATTTTTTTTTTTTTTTTTTTTTACTTTTTGGTTTTTTTTTAATATAAATAAAATGCTAACAGAGTAAAATATTTTATCCAAATTTTATGAAATATTCATCGGATGTTTTAGTACTCTTTTTGTGTATGGTCCCGTATGGTATGTAAACTTTTTTTTTTTATTTTTAGCCGTCTGTTAAGATACACAAATGTATAAAATTGTTGTATATTTTATACAGCTTTTATACTCGTTTCAGCATATTTCATTTTTTTCTCTCCATAACACTTGGTTGGCTATTATTGGATGAAAAATATATACAATAATCATTGGAGTTAAAAATAAATAATCTAAAATTTTTTTGTAAATTTATTATGATTTATATATATATATATATATATATATAACGGTTGGAGACGCTATTTACACAAAAATATATATATATATATATACACACACAACAGTTGGAGACCCTATTACGGTTTTTTCCAATAAATTCGATAACTCTTTTTTCAATAAATTCGATAACTTCATAATACCAATGAATAGATTTATACAAATATATATATATATATACACACACACATGATTGGAGATGCTCTTATATTTTTTTTCAATAAATCCGCTAACTTCAAAATACCATTGATGCAAGTGTACTTCAAAATACCATTCACCGTCAATAATTATGAATAAAATATTTACTACTATATTCAAATTTTGAGTTTGGACTATTGAGGGATAATTTCTTTGTTGTTTCTTTTTATAGAAAAATTAAGTGTTGAAGTGTGATGTTACAGGGTGCCAATAGTGGAAATTAATATAAGATTTCTCTAAAAACGTGTGCAAAATGGCCAAGATATTTCTGCATTAATCAACAATACACCCTATACTGTACACCTAAGCAGAATCAAATATGCAATCCTTTTTAACATTTTATACTAAAATCTTGATAATAGAGGATCATGAGTAAGTAAAATTAGCATGGAGAACTCTACTAAAGATAAATTATATTTTTAATAAAAAGTAATTTTTAAAATTATATATGCATTCGGGATGGAGTGCCATTGCTTCTTCGATCTGAATCAATCGAAATCAAGACATTATAATTTGGCTCATCAATCGATACAAGTCCTATTAAATATATATTTTTCTTTTGATGTCAATTTTGTTTCAACTTATTGGACGATGGATCTCTAATCGATATTATCCATGGGATTCTTTAATTTTCTTAAAATTTAATTGAACAACTAATTGTAATGTATGAATGTTTTCATTTTGTTATTAAATTAGATATTTTTTTTCTCGGTAATAAAAAAATTGATAAAATTTTATTCGAACTTTACAATGGATCAACTTATTGTGAGGTCTATACAAAATCGATAGGGTATTATATGAATCGAATCCGCTTAAACCGACTTTTTCACAAAGGGCAACATATGATAAGCTAGTACTGACAAGTGCATAACAAGAGAACGAAAAGTTTCTCTCTGAAATAAATACTACCTAATATTTATGAAAACAAAAGTCTTAATTTAATTTTACCATTCATAGACACAGACATTCTAACCCATAGGATATAACATCTCACTCCAAATTTATTGCCCACTATGTGACACTGTTCTTTACTCCACCCTGCTACCCTAGAAGCAATTTATGAAAGTTAAAACAAATTCGGAGACGATATTCACACTACATTTGCACTGAGTTTGTTTAATGCAATGACACATTGCCTTTCAAAAATACACTCACATTCCACCACTCTACTCTTGAAGTAAAGTTTGATATATCATTTATTTTGAGAGTTCATTGAGTCGAGTCTTTGAACGTAAGTTTTGCCGAAGCCATCCGACCGAGAGCACATTTGTCTGGGCGTCTCACAAAAAAGAGGAGCAGTAAGAACTTATCAAATAAAAAAAAATAAGAGAGTTATGAAAACATTTAAATCGAAACCATCAAAGTTTGCAGATAAATTACTTTCAAGTTTCAAGTTCAAGTCCTGATTATCCATGATTTGCTAGTGATAAAGAATATTCTTGGTTGGATAAAAGACTGTTGTAGTCACAAGTCCAAATGGTGTCTAGTTGGAATGGTTCTCTCCACCAACATCAAGTTTTTCAAAAAACAATTATTAGAAAACTTTCAACCAAATAAAATTTAAAACTTTATTTGTTTATTTATATAAGATAAAACTACAAACAACCAGCGCTCTGTCTTAAAACTTAAACAAACGCCTGCATTTTGTCATTGCCATAACCACCCTATAATGACAATTACAGTGCCATCAAAATTCACACACTGCACAGATCACAACAGTTCAAGATCTCATTAACAAAGATATCAAGAGTAAATGCAGAGAAATAATGTAGCTTCATTGATGCATCATTTGAAACAAACGTAAAGCGAATAATGAATTCACAGAGAAAATGGGATTTCACATTTTCATAGAACCTGTCCATATGACATTGCTTAGAACTATTCAGACTTTATAGAGGATTCATACATAGACTCAACCCAAAATCTGAACAAAAATTTAAGTACAGATCCGCAATATAAGATTGCTAGTTTTACCTGTACATGACAAAGTCGACGAATGCAATTTGGAATAAGAACATACAATGCTTGCATCTTGACCTACTTTTACGTTTAAAATGTTTCCTCAAAGCAGTCCCTCAAATTATAAGCAATAAAAAAGGTGTATAATTTGTAATTACAAAAGGATGGCACATGATAGCTAGATAATGCTACTGTAAGAATAGACAATGGTAACAATGAGTTGTCTTGTTACTTGTGCTACTTGTGGTGTTTGATATGTGGGTAGAGTCCCAAAACGTGCTCCGGCACAAAGTCATGACGCGTCAAAATACCTACAATCGGAGGCCTCTGCAAAGTATGAGAAATCAAGACATTTGTTACATTCAAGAGTTCTGTAAAGATTAAAAATGTCCAGAAAGTATGCTTTGAAATTCCTCACAAAATTCACATCAAATGGGGAAAACGAGAAAGAAAGAAAGAAAGAACAATTTCTAAATTTTTACTGATCTCAAAAGTGCTGCAGCAACTCAAGTGGACACAAGAATTTAAGTCGATTCATTTGTGAAAATAGACATTTTTCACAAAACAATTAATCACTGGAAATGGATTAAGATAAAAAGTATCCAAAATAATAATAATAATAATTAAAAAGGTTAAATTGCAAGAAAGAAAAAAAGAAAAGCCATTAAACTATAATGATTTTATGGATAAACCACTCAATGCTGCAAATAATTGGCCTTATCTTATTTAATTAAAAAATTATGAATAAAAGAAGTTATAAAATTATAAAATGCCAATAGTCAGAACGACTTGGTTTCTGTTTCAGCTGAAATGAGAGGATGTAACTTTAATAAATAATCCTTCAACACGCTCCCTCATGTGTAGTCTTCTTTTGGTCCAACATGTGTTTCAATTTTTTATTATCAAGGTGATGGTGAAATTTGAACATAGGACCTTGCCTACTTTGAAATCTTGTTAATAACCATCAACTCTCAAAGCTTGAGCTGTTAGAAAGAATATAACTTTAATATTTAAATTATTCAACAATTAACAAAGCTTCAAAACCATCATCATCATCTATCAACTAATTTTCAGCTCCAAATGCCAAACCAAATAGACTTGATGGCAATCACTGATTCATTCCCTTAACTTAAAACCCCAATTTTTATTTATTTTTTTGATAAGTAATTTCATTTAAGGCACTCAAAAGGGGAGCGCTCCCAAAGGAAAACCCCCAAATTTCCTTGGTAAAAAGTTTTAACTCCCACAATTGAAAAAACCCATTAGCATTTTCACCTTAAGAGACCATAGCAGCCGTGATAAATGCTGATAAAGGAAAGAAATAG
This sequence comes from Cornus florida, assembly GCF_030987335.1. NCBI lineage: Eukaryota > Viridiplantae > Streptophyta > Magnoliopsida > Cornales > Cornaceae > Cornus > Cornus florida. The sequence goes on along the minus strand of NW_026775572.1, from coordinate 27,686,212 downwards.
CAGTTGAGGAAGTAGAGGAGGAGCACCGAAACGAGGGAGGACAAGTATATTAGAGAGACTGCATTTCTTATAATTTCTTCAATATGGATTGTATGCTAGACCCGTTGTACAACAAATCAAGTATCTGAATTTAGTTTTGGCACGGAATTGGTCTCGGGTAAAAAATTGGCTGGTGTATCGGTTCGAATTGATGTTGATTCATTACAAATAAGCTAATGTTAAATAATTGTCTAAAAGGGTAAATGAACATAAATAGAGCACTTGACTTTTTTCAGTTAATTTTTAACGCCGTCTGATGAAAGGGGTAAATTCCAACTTTGCCGAGTAGATTAAAGGGGTTATTTGAAGGAATTTAGTTCAGGAATTTTGTTGGAAAAAAAATGTTTATAGTTCAGGGGATTATTGCAATTTATCCTAAAAAAGTATAAATAAACCAAAATAGTGTTTCCTTCATTTCAAACAATTCTATAACTCCCCAAAAAGGAAAAGGAAAACAAAAGGAGAAAGAAAAGAATTCCTATTACTTTTTAACCCCCAAAAAAAAAAAAATCAAGAGAGAGATGCGTACCCCAGGTGTCTTTGGCACCACACACAAGTGCCTAAGGCCAAGCTCCCGAAACAGAACTACTGCTTTCGCTAGAGACATTGTCTCCACCACCGTATACGGGGAAGTATTAGTGATGGGATGAAGATCAACATACATATCCATATCCTCCTCCTTAATGTCCAAATCTTCCAGCTTGAGCCCCTTTCCTGATCCGGCCTTTGCAAAATCAAATGCGTTAAACCTCTTTAAAATTTCGGTTCCAGTCAACACCCTCTGCTTTGTAAACATCTTTCCTTTAAGCAAAACAAGCAAGTGAGATCTCAAAACAAGCCCACAAAGTTCTGCTGCATCTGTAATAGGTGGCTCATCTATCACCGGAAACCCATTATGCCCTGTTAGCCTTAGAGCATGTAATATATTACCCACTTTCTCAATGCTGGAAAATGTTATCAAGGGCCCAGAAACAACATCACCTGCAACCAAGTGTCTCATGTATGGTTCAGCATGGGCTTCCATATAAGGCAGACCTTTCAAAATCACTATTTGGTCATAGACGCCCTTGTTAAAACTATCAGCCACAGTTTTTGAAATAAGGAGAACTAGCATCACCAATGGGAGCATTAATAGATCATTAGTAAGTTCAAGGAGTATGACACAAAGGGATACTGTCATTCTCATGGTGCCACCAAGGAAGGAGGCAGCACCGAGGAGGGCAAAGAAACCAATATCAAGATTAGACATAGACCCAATGAGGCTCCCCAAAAGTCGACCATAGGAGGCTCCAGCGAGTATGACAGGAATGAAGAGACCAGAAGGAACAGCGATGCCATAAGTAATAATACCGAGGCAGAATATAGCAACAAAGAAAATAAAAAGAGTATAGAAGTGAAATTCCTGTTCATTTCCAGAACTAAATAAGTTGCGAATGGCATCATCATTGGTGTTGAGAAAGAGGGAAGCGAGGTCACTGTAATGGCCTGGTGGACATTGGAAATTTTTGTAGTTTGCAGAACGACCTTCGGTGGGGCATTCATCCTCCAAGCCAACAGGGCAGGGTGTGCACTTGACGAGCCATGGGAGGCCAAAAGAGCAGCAAGAGGTCAGAAAGGAGACGGTCATGACAAGCAGGACCTTGAATGCAGGACCTTTTCTGCAATTTATTAAGAACTAAAATTTAATATCGGTAATAATTTAAATGCTAATTCTATGCAGTGTTAAAATTCCAGATTCGAGAATTTAATCAATCCACGTAGTATACAATTTTCTGAAGCCAATGGCAGAAAAAATAACAAAATAGTCAAGACTAAAGAAGTGAATGGTAAAACAAAACGGACAAGTATATACTAACTGAAAAAAAAATTAAGAACAGATAGTACAAAAAAAAAAAAGCAAATTAAGTAATGCACGTGAAAATAATGTGTAAACTAATGTAGTATTCAGAATTTCCTAAAAAAAATTAATAATTATTTATAGAATTATGAACATGAATATTTCACTAGTTATTAGATTACATATATTTGATATTTTGTCATGTAAGCTATACAAATATCTTGGACAACCACCGGACCTCTAGCCCGGATGGTATGATCTCTCCTCTCCAAATGGGGAGATTGAGAGTTCGAGTCCCGCTAGGTACATGTGGATAATAAGGGGTGTTGAACCATCTCACACGGATCTCCAAGCCGAGTTTGAGTGCTTAGTTCATCCTACTTGCCACACTCTTCTGGTAAGTACAGAGGAATAGACTGAGCATTGTCTATTTAAAGACACAGCTATTCTTTCATTATCAATAAAGTCGGTTTATGAAACGAGATCCATTGAATTACTCCATGTGGCTGCCATCCATCAATCAGTCTATTTCTTATACAAAAAAGAAAGCCAGCCGAGCCCACTGACTCAATAGAGGAAGAATCTCCATTTTCTTAATAGTTAATCCTCCTATTTTGCATGTATGTGTTTGCTTTAACTTCCAAAAAAAAATATCCTGGACAGACTTTCTGTGTGTTTTCCAACAAATTTGGATAATTGTTTCTTTCATTGTGTTTGCTTGGTGATGTATATAATTAGCAATGTTCTCATCACTGTAAGAAGGGTTATGAGGACATACTCATTGATGATGCTATAAGTACGAAGAACCTTATCCACAAAATAATTGTAAAGGCTTCCAAAAATGCCTCCAATAATTCCAAGTAATATAACTGCTAATAGATCTGGGATGCTGTAAGTGGGCACTCCCGAATTGACATCAAACATGATCAGTCCTCCTTGCCCAAATAGCCCACATCTTCCACTCCGACAAAATTCTATCAGCGATCTTAACACCACAGCAACTACAGCTGTTGTAAAAAATGTCCTCCAAAGAAGAGCACTCCGCCACCTAAACACATTAAGAAAGAAGAGGTGAATAGCTGCAATAGGGTATACTAAAAGGCCATGCTCTTAATTATGATATAAGAAAGTCAAGGAAAACTAGAACCTTAAAACTACTAGATAAAAAGTTTTTTTTTGGGGCTCCCAAAGACGACGGGAAGCAACCGAACCACTGGGCTACAAAGGCATTCGCACTAAATAAAAAGTAATGCATTCAGAAAACTGTCTGGAAATCAAAATTGTCAACAGCTCTTAAATGCTGATGGATCAATGTGATTTGATTGAATTCTCCCTTTTTTATAAAAAAAGAAAGAAAAAAAAAATTACTATTCGAAATTTCAGTGTTTATTTATGGTATATACATTCCTCTTAGTCTCGACTCTAGGGATAATATTTTTCGCTATCTTTTTCGAGAACAACTAAAGTTCCGAGTAAAAAGATGCCACTCCCCTACAATATGTACGTAAGTTGAGAGAGAGACCATGAAGCTGCTTCTTCAAGTGCAAAGAGGACTCCACCAACCGGGGCGCGGAAGGCAGCAGCCACACCAGCGGCGGCTCCACAGGTGATCAGATCCCGTCGATCCCTATCATTTTTGAAGTATCTGAGCCATTTCCAAGTGATATGGTACTTGCGGGAACCTCCTTGTCCAAGTAAGTTGGCTATGCAAGAGCCAGTGTGTACCATGGGTCCTTCCTTACCCACAACAAATCCAGCAGCAACTCCAAAAATGGAACCAAATATCTATAAAATTTAGATTATAATTAACAATTAGAACATCAGAAATAAATTCTAGATAGCAGGCAACTAATAATATGAGAATACTTATAGTATAACTTCCTCATCTTCTAAAAACACAATTGCACTTATTCTCACCATAAAAACAGTACATTATGTTAACGTAAATTAAGTGACAAGTTATTGAAATAAAACAACACATCCAAGGTGCTATAGCAAAAATAAATATAAGAAGCATAAATTTTCCAAAATCGAATAATTAGTAGCACAACAATGAACTACATCAGTGTGCTTGATGTGCAATGACCAATGGTAAACAATTAAGAAAACAAATGAAAAAGCACAAGGTGAAAATGGCAACTTCTGTTTTAGTTAAATGGAAGCTTCTGTTTTAGTTGGTGTATTTTTATTATTTATTACTATTATTTTTTTGTTGGTAACAAAGAATCGACCCACCCGCTAGCCACTTTGGACTCTCGGATGTTGCGTAAACTCCAGATGCATGTAATTGCCCCCAAACCATGTGCATCATTTTTCAGCTTGGGCCTCACCTTTGGTGAGTCTCAAACTGGCAATGCAAGGGGAGTACTCGCAAGAACCTTACTAGCCGAGCTAACACGTGGGCTTTTAACATGTACTTCTGATAAAGCAACTATGCAAAGTAAACCAATTGGAATGTATTTGGCTATGTGTACTTCTGATAAAGCAACATTTGAAAGCAAACCAATTGGAATGTGTTTGGATAAAAATATCCAAATTTAAAGTAAAAGAAAAGGTCTAGGCATTCAAATTTATATTTGCTAAAATTTTCACAAATTGAAACTCGCCAAAATGATGCATTATAGACGGTCCTTTCTTTCAATTGAAGGACTGAACATGTTATACTTCAACTGATTGTCAATTAAACAAGGAAAAAATTAACTTTCAGAATCTTTGAAACGCTGGGTTTAAGTGACAGTGTTAGAATACACAATGAGGAATGGTTTTTAAAAGAGAAGCACTAATGCCTGAAAAAGGAATGACCAAGAGATATACAGAGGAGAGGTATTTTCACTAGGGAGGGAAAGCAAAGGGTTTAAAAAGAAAAAAGGAAAGGAAAAACGAAACAAAAAAAATTAAAGCAGAAAAGAGTAGGCGAAAGAAGACTCTAAGGTGGCCTATTAATGTGATCCACGAGAAGATGCTCCCAGATTGAGTCCCTAGATCTAGTATTCCAATGGAAAAGAAAAAAAGAAAAAAAAGAAAAAAATGTCTGTCAAAAGACACTAGGCATTTGTCTTGAATGTGATCTTAAACCTAAAGAAAATTCAAATTAGGCCTCATTAACGGTCATTTCCACCAAATTAAATTAAAGAAAACCAATGGGGAGAGAGAGAGAGGGAGGGAGGTAATGAAAAGCACCATAAATGTATTAAATGTGTTTTCTTTTTTGATAGATATAAATGTATTAGAAAATGCCAAGGAACGCAACCCAAGTATTCACTACTCATGAAGAATACAAGAAAAACTCTAAAGCACCATAGCACTAAAACAATGCATCTTCCTAGAACTATAAGATCCAGAAAGAAGCAGGAGAAAAATGAAAGCTGCAGAAACAATGAACTACACCATACATGTAAACATATTAAAGACCAAGAGCTCCTTTCTGTTGAAAGTCATATTCTGCTCCTCTCGAACGCATCACCACAAACAGATGGGCGCCGCCAACCATATCATCAATACTTGCCCCAACTTCAAGCTTTCTATTCTCCAGGTGTATTGAGATGTGGTTCTGCCTCCAGCGTCAGGTGAACTTCAAACAGTTCATAATACTTGAATTATTCTAAATATACACACTACAAGAAGCATACAATGCTCCTTGTCCCTTTCATCTTATGTAAAAAAAAAAAATTATCTTAACTTGTTCCTTCAAGGATCCATATCTAGATATTAGAAACCATAATTTACTCAATGTGATTAGATTAACTGAAGGGGTTGAGGGGGGAAGTATAAGGAGAACTTATTGTTTCTATGATTTTGATTTTTGACATACTAATTTGGGCTAAGGTTACTTCAATAGCATAAATATTTTATACCTTCATATTTCAAGTATCTGCATGTTTAGTGTCAATTCTGACATTATTTCTGCAAAAATTTTAATAGCATAATTAAAAATAAATCAATGCCCTTTAGATGTATCTCTTCTATTATCACTGGCTAGTGGCTACAAAAGACTTGTGGAGACTTTGAAGCTTAATATCCCATGAAACTCATGTCATAAAATCAAATGAGGTTTTTTTTTCCATCTAACAAATAATGGGTCAATACAAATATATAGCAACATGCTGTGTGAGTTTGTATTTGACCTTGTGTAGAGAGAGTTATTATGAGCTTCTTACACACCTTAACAAACAGGGTACTTGGGGCCAAAATAGAATGAGCATCCACACCATTGAGGTAGGCTTTCACCTCAGGTATGCCAGATCCAGCAGCTGCAGGAGCAATATAAGCACAGAGGGCTGCAGCAGCAATTGCCAAAACCATGTTGCAACCAGCAAATGTTGCAAATGCCTGATAATACCTGCACTGGAATCAAAATTACTTTATATTTACTCCAAAGATGAAGAAGCAAATTGTTGACATCCCCTAGCATGAAGCTGTTTCAAGTAGAGTGCTTTTAGCTTGCTACCAAGTAACAGCAGCAGTCCACCCAAATTATGTTCCATATAAAGGAGAATATGAAAAAATGAAAAGCAAACTTAAACAGGAGAGATGAATGAATATGTTTATTTGGGGCAAAAAAAAAAAAAGGGAAAGCAATATGAAATCCTATTGAAAGAAGCAGTGCGTAATTTGAAACTTGCATCAACTCTGTCATAAATTTTAAATTATTGAAAAAATCTATTCTAGACTAGAAAAGGAAAAGAAACAGAGCTTCTTTCTCAAGGCCTACCCATGGGCAATGCTAAACATGAATTAACAACCAGTCATTGAAAGATGGGGTCACTGTATAACTGAGCTTAAAGAACTTCATTGGATTCATCGTGCAATTATAACCATAAAGATGTGCAGGTGGGTTCCACTGATCCACAGAGAAAGTGAAATTGATGAGGCATGACATCAACCAAAGACTTGTCCCATGAATGAGAAAGGCAATGCATTTTATTTCAAAAATAAATATTGAGATGGTTTTCTTGGTTAGTTGAAATATTTAAGCCCAATAATGGGGGATGAGTTATTAAATCAGCACATAATGTCTATATAATAACGTCATATGTGAATGTCAATGTCAGTATTGTCCCAAACTAAAAAGAAAAAAACTAAACATTCTTGTGGTGAAGACAAATATGAACCAGAAGAACCAATAACAAATATATGATTGCAATAGGAACTTCAGATATATGTTTTAGCTTGTGGAAGTTAGGCTTACTTATCGTTACGCATAAGATTGCCAGTAAGTAGAAGCTTGAAACCAGCAATATTCTCAACCGCAAGGTTATTGAAAAAGCCAACAAGCCCTGTAGCCAATCCTATAAGAAGTGCAAGTGTCCACTTCAGAACAACATACTGAAAAATCTCAACCTTTCTTCTAGACCTCCAATCCTGCTTAAAAAGGTCATTTTCGACAATCCTGCAAAAAATCCATACCAACAACTGAGATCGAAAACATACAATGGTCACCAATTAAAGTTTAGAACAAAGTAATACCAAGCAGGATGAATTATCACACTGTTTACTCAAGTCCCGCATAAAGGGACACCATAATTGCTTAATGCTTACAACAGTATCAATCTGGATTACAGGGAAGAGCATGATTTTAAGGTGACATTAACATCTTTATCAGACAGTCCAATCATTTCGGACCTTATAACTGCCACAGAATAGAAAGGAAGCCATGTTAGACATTTAATTCAAAAGCAAGGGTGATGCACTATGTCGAATGTTTCAGTTTCTCAATAAAGTTACTGAAGCACACCCAGAAGTAGGGCAATTCCCCAAAATTAGTATGCTAAATCCGAACCAGTGAAAGAAGAAGAAGGGCAAGAATAAATGTTCAAAGGCACGCAAAATAAAATTTTATATTTTATGCTTCCAGTCCACAAGAAGAAGCAACCAAGAAGAAAACTTGAATTAAAAATAATAATTATTATTATAAAAAAAAAAGATAATTTAAGCCCACCTGGGACTGAATAAACACAAACAAAAAGCATTACACATTTAGATGCAGCAAGTGCAATGCAGTTTGAATGAACGGTAAGTCTAACCAAAATCTAGCCACTCCTATTTGGTCCAAATATCAACCACTTAACAGAAGAGAAAAACCGAAAACGTCACTCTCTTTCTAAACAACTAATTTCCAATATACAATACAAATTCTTCATCATCCAACATGATTCGAAGGAAATAGTAACTTCAAACCCTCAAATCCATAAATAAATAAAACACATTTTTATTTTATATATAATCACCATTCTTACCAGAGCTTGCGCAAAAGGAGCCAATTAAAATAAATAAATAAATAGGAAATCAAAACAAGCAACCCCACGATAACCCGACAATAACCAACCGTGTGTGTATATATATATATGCGCGCGCGCAAATCATAAATACAAGATATCAAATCCAACACGCCCTTTCTGTAAATTTAACATATTTGATTGCCAAGAAAATGTTAGAAATCATTACCGTTTTCTTGGCAACCAAACACGGCAAGAGACATAGTAAAAATAGATAAAATTGAAAGATTGAATTGAGAGCTCACTCGTAATCAAGGCTTTCAATTGGACAGACATTAGCCCCGACAATGGCAATCTGAGAGGTATTGTTCCTCCTAGGCCTGAGAAGCGGTTCTTTGATCGACACAGCATTTTCTCTATCCATGAATGACGATCCACTCCTCTCCAACTCCTTCCTTTCATACATCAATTCTTCAGCTTCTATATCATTCGCATCCATCTTCACAATCTTCTCTCTCTATATATATATTCTCTCTCTATACTGACAATTCTTTGCTCAAAAAAAAATCTTGATTCTCTCTCTATATAAGTATACAGTAGGTATACATATTCACAATATTTCCATTTCTATCTATCTCTATATAAAGTGTATATGTATATGAGGAGAGAGAAACTAAGGAACAAGAACAAAATGTGAATGGAAAGCGTGATCAATTAGCATACAGCTCTAGACGGGAACAGCACAAAGCTGATAGGTTCTGGAAGATTAAATGGAGTCCATGAGAAATTTGTGATTGTTAAAAAGTAAAAAATAAAAATAATTTTTAGTTTTTGCCCACGTGGCATATCGAAGAAAAGGCTTGTGTGGACCACTAGTCATTAATTGACAAGAAGACGAATTCCCGAAATGTGCGCATAAAACAAGCACGAGATGGAGTCTTATCTAATACTACGTATTTGGATATTAAAAATGGAAGAACTTATCCTAAATCGCAGTTTTGCCTTTTAAAAATTGTCTTACCCATTTTGGACTACCAACTAATTTTAAATTTTAAAATTTAAGAATTTAGTTCTACATTCCTTAAACTTTTCATTTATATCCTTATCCAATTAGACATAACATTAAAATGAGTTTAATTTAATACCTCTTTTTATATAATTTTTAAAGTAATGCTATTGATAGAGCGTTCTCGCGAAAAGTCTAAAGAGTTCCTTCTTATAAGTCACACGATTCTTTTTTTAAAAATTTGGTAGAAATAATTAATGAAGAAATAATCTTTATAATAATAAAATAAATAATTTTTTTTTCTCTCTTCTCTCCACGTTCTCTCTTAGTTCACACTCCCAACAAATTTGTCTCTTTCTCTCTTTCTTGGTTAATCTTTAAAGAGTCTGTCTCTTTCTCTCTCATAATTAACCATTTGTCTTTCTGTCAAAAAGTCTCCACGTTCTCTCTTAGTTCACACTCCCAACAAATTTGTCTCTTTCTCTCTTTCTTGGTTAATCTTTAAAGAGTCTGTCTCTTTCTCTCTCATAATTAACCATTTGTCTTTCTGTCAAAAAGTCTCTCTAACTGCATTCTATCCATGGTTTCTCTCTCTATGCCATCAATTCAATTACCGAAGATAGGTGAGTTTTGTTTTCTTGAAGGTTTGATTTTCTCAAAGTTATGAATCAAAAGATCCTCAAACCAATTAAGTCATTTCCATTATCTTTTGATGAAGAAAAAATTACCATGCATATGAAGGAGGGGGGTGGAATGGTGTTTTAATTGTCTTCTTTTGGGAAATTACTTTCTAAGAATGCTATCAATGCTAATGGCTTCCATTTTTAAATTAAATGGATAAGATGTTTTAAATTAAAAATGACAATTCAATAAACAGCGGAATAGCCATATACCGTCTAAATTATATCAAGCAAACACATAATAATAATAATAATAATAATAATAAAACAAAAATCTAATAGTTTTTTAAGAAATTAATCACATAACATGTTTCATAACTTATTCAGTATTGCCCACTTTAAGAATAAAATGAAAAGGTAAATAATCCAAACCCTTTCGTAACTTATTCAATTGAAAAGGTAAAGATGATATTATTTTTTTAACCAAGAGAGAGAAAGAGACAGATTGGTTGAGGGTGTTAACTAACAGAGTAAGAAAGGAATAATGTAGAAAGAAGGGTGAAAAACAAATAATTATTTGTTTCCTTATTGCAAAGGATTATTTCTTAATTAATTCTCAAAAGGAATCGTGTGACTTATAAGCGGGAGTTACTTCTTAATTAATTTTCAAAAGGAATCGTGTAGCTTATAAGCGAGAGCTCTTTAGACTTTTTTGCGAGAACGCTCTCGCAATAGCATTACTCTAATTTAAAATTTTTCATATTAAAATTGTTGTAACACACCAGTTTTTTATTGAATTTGAATTAGGGAGATAATAAATGATAATTTCCTTTTTAATCAAATCCAATAATTTTCTTAATAAATGATCATTTCCTTTAAATCAAATCCACTATATATATATATCAACTGTTATATAGACTATATTCAAAAAACACCATTACCATTTACAATTTGCGTATAAATTTTGAACATTTAAAATTATGTGCAAATTGTCCCTTAATATTTATTGATGGTCAATTTTGATTGAAATTTTTATTGAAAACCTCAAAAATACTCCTAATATACCTTTAAAAACTAAAATCAATATTTTTATTTTAATCTTTCGTATTAAGGACATTTTAAGTATTTCAATCTTCAAATTGACAAAAAAATTCTATTTACTTAATTTTAAAAAATATAAGGTATTTTTTTTAACACCAAATAGTATTTGCAAATTCTTTCTGTAAAATTTTTATTATTATTATTATTTGGTGTGCTTTACCCTTTTTCTATTGGTGAGTAAGGAGCACTTTATTATTTCACTTTTTAAGAGTGGCACATTTGCTTAAAAGTAGAGTGCGGCTCCCATTGAATTATTAAAATCTTATGGGTCTATTTGATTAGATGAAAATTTATAATGAAAAGTGCAAGTAAAAGAAAAATAATATTAGGTTAATAATAAATATAAAAAAAAAATCAAAAAATTTGTGAGAACATATTATTTGCTAGTTTTGATAACATGAGTGGAAAAATAAAATGATTCTAATTATCAAAACGGCCCTTATTATTTCAAATACTAAAAAATAAATAAATAAATATTAAATGAATCCTCTTTATAACCAGTTGGTATATCCATTTTTAGCAAAATAAGAAAAAAAAATTATAGTGACTCTCACCCATGTGAGATTGATGTGTTATTTTGATAACAGAGTAATTTCAATCAATCTCACTGTTTATATGTGTACTGCGATATTGCAGAAAATTGAAATAATATCATTTAATTTTTTTATTATTCAATTCTTATTTTGCAGAAAGTAGGGTTAAGTGTAAAAAACTCTCCACTACTAGTAATATGATGCAAAAAAGTCCCCGTGTGGTATAAAATTTCCTATACTATTAAGTTCCTATGTAGTATAAAATGATGATAATACCCTTACTTCAGTTGAATAAATTCGTAATTATAAATACAGACAATGTAAAATAATTCTTTTATTTAATTTATGTACATTGTTAAAAAAATAACAATAATAATAATAATAATAATAATTCTTCATGGACTTTTATGCACGCTTGCTGACTTGTTCCTCCTTCCTTTCACTAATAATTTAATTGGAATATGTCCCACCAGGGCCACCACTAAAACACAACACCCGTTACGCAATTGAGAGAAATTAACTGTATAATAGTCCGAATAATTATTACTAGGTAATTAACACTCAAACAAAAAATTAAGAAAAACAACACAAAATTGACATATATATATTTACATATCAATTAATAATTGACTGTAATAATTTTTCATCAATCTGACACTCCATAATCACTGAAAATATTGATTTTTTAAGTCATGGAATTAACATTTGCAATATATATATATATCCTTAATTAAATAAAATTCTTTACCTGTGGCCAAACTTATGTATTCAAATTTTCAAACCGTAAGACTAACATACAAATATATCAATAACGCACGTATGTGTGATTTTACAATTTGAAACTTGGTTAACGGTTAGAGTCAGAAGCAGAAACATGTTGTTGAAACTTTTCTCGTTAATCTGCTTTTATTTGCCTTCTCTCTTGTATTTAATTTTTGTTAAAAAGTGGTCAAGTAAATTTATTTGCACATTTTTTAAATTTTATAGATTAACGTGCACTTTTTTTAATAGTTCTACACAGGAATTTTTTTGTATTTAACCCCATAAAGTATTGCTAATAAGTTTGTGAAGAAGAATAGCGAATATCGAGGGCGAAAAAGGAATTGAGATACAGATAAACAGTTTTTTCGAGAAAGTGAAACTTTCTTGTCTTTTATGTTATAATTTTTTTCCCATTTTTGACTTTCCATCTAATCAACCTCAGACAAAAAAATAATAATAATACTTCCACCTCTCAAATTAGATATCCTATTTAAAAAATTATTTGTGAGTCACAATTCTTTAAATATATAATTAAATTGAGACAGAGATAATAATAAATAAATAAATAATCAAACTCCCAAAGGGTTTACGTGCTATTTTTTATTCTACGCTTCTTTTCCTTTTTAGCTAGTTTGCAATAACCAAAGGAAAATTTATATAAAAATAATTCAAATATATGATGTATTTTTTATTAATTAGATAAATTTTAAACCATTGCATAAGGGAGAGGGAGGGATGGTTTAGGGGTAGAAGGGATCCACATTGAAGGCTTAAGATTATATATATATATATTTTTTAGTATTTTACCTCTATAATTTGTTCATTTTCAGTAATATATTTATGAAATATTACATTTGTCCTCTAAAATTATTAAAAATAAATGCACTATTACTCTTCAAAATTCATTTTTGCCCTCTCTTACCTTACATTCGGGGTCCGTCCTTGTTTAGTGGGTACTATTCCAATTGGTGAGGAACACTGAAGAGAGAGATAGTTAATTATATATAAAAGTTGATTTATAAAATATTTTACGGATCGTTGGCAAACACTGAAAAAAAAAATTTATTTTACATAAAAATGTTTTATTTAAAAATATCAACATTTTACGGAGCCTTAAACTAAAATATTTTCAAATTTTTAGTTAATTAAAATTAATATAAATAGCTTTTAAAAAGAAAAGAAAAAAAAAAAAGTATAACTACGAGAGTATGGTGGAACTATATTTAGAAACAACTCAACAAGTGCCCATAAAAAGGTTCCCTCTTTTTGGGTCATATCTGCATCACAAAGATGTTTTATGTATTTATTTGGGTCAAATCACGAGATCCAGTCATTATAGTTCGCTAAAGACGAGTTTTAAAAAGGTAAAAGTCGCATATGAATGAAACTAGAGACCCTTACTTACAATGTATTGAAAATGACCGTCCACTTTTTTTATCTTTTTTTTTTTTTTTTTTTTTTTTTTTTTTTTTTTTCCTCCTCCCCTAGGCTCAGTTTGGTAGAGTAGAAATGAGAGGAAAGGGAAGGAAAGGTGATGGAGGGTGACTAAAAAACTGTGTTTGGGTAAAATGGGTAGAAGGGAAGGGAAGGAAAGGGAAGGGTTTGGAGGGTTATGCATAGCCTTCCACAGTGATTTGTTTAACCTCCAAAAAATGGGAGGAAATGGAAGGAAAGGGAAGGTAATGGTTAATGATGCCAATTTTACCCTCAAATCAATATACATACAAGATAGCAGTTGCATAAAGAATGGAGAGACGGCGGGCAACGGCGAACCCGAACTGGAACAGCGACGATGGAAACTTGAAAGATATGGGTTTTGATTTTCTGAACAATCTGATATACTGATACGGGTTTTGAATTTTTGATTCTTGCAGACAGAAAGATAAACTGAAATATATGGGTTTGGGTTTTGAACTTCTAATCTTATAGAGAGAGAGAGAGTTGAGAACGATAATAGAGATGGAGGCCGAGATTGGGAAGGCTGAAATGATTTGCCCTGGATCGGAACCTTCAAGAACGAAGGTGCTACAGCCGGATCTGGATCGCCCTTGTTCAAGAAAGAAGTTTTTCTTTCCTTTTCTTGTTTCTTTCCTTTTATTATATATATATATATAATGGGGATGGAGGCGAGAATGGGGAGCTGAAATGATTTGTTTTTTTTTGCAGGTATACTATATATATATATATAATAAGGGTATAATAGTAAATTTATTATTATCCTTCCCTTTCCTTTCTTCTCCCAAACATAATTATTATCCTTTCCTTTCTTTCCTTCATTAACTAACCAAATACAATGGAGGGTTAAAATAATCCTTCCCTTTCCTTCCCTTTCCCTCATAACTAATCTTATCCTCCCCCTTCAAATCCACCGTACCAAACATACCCTTTCCTTCATTAACTAACCAAATACAATGGAGGGTTAAAATAATCCTTCCCTTTCCTTCCCTTTCCCTCATAACTAATCTTATCCTCCCCCTTCAAATCCACCGTACCAAACATACCCTTAACGTTTCAGGTCTCCTATCATCAGGCGGAGTTAGTGTATGCCCCCCTTGCCCGCCATATATATGAAAACTTGTATATAATGCCCCCAAAACTACTTTAGTTCTAAATTTTTTCCTTATTTCCCTATTTCTGTTTTTAAATTTCTCTAATTTTCTTTAAAAATAAAATTTTCATGTCTCAATCACTTTTTTATATTTCTTTTCAAAGTTACATCATTCTTCTTTCTTTTTCTTCTTCTACTATCTAAAATTCTCTTTCTTCAGTTGTGCTACGTTTACTTTTTTCTTTTAAAAGAAATGATAATAAGGTTTTTGAATTCATTAGTACACCACCCCTTAATTTATAATGTCATAACTACATTTTATAAAACTTTAGTTTTTTATTTTATTATTTTTTTACCTTATTTACTATTTTTTTTTTCCTTTTTTCTTTTCACGAGGTCATCTCAAATAAAATAATTTATTCCATACTAATAATTTTAGTTTTGGCAGTTAAAAGAGATAATTTATTTTTTGGTATAATCAAAAGAGATATTTATTCAACAAAGTTAACTTTTTTTTTTTTTTCACTCCTGTCAAAAGAAGTAAATTTTTTTTTTTTATTTTGATAATTTTTTATGGGTCATGTCAAAAGAAATAATTATTTCAATAAATGGACATAATTTCTTCAATTTTAATCCTCTTCTTTTAATTTTTTATTATTATTATTTTTTTTTGACAAAAGACACAATTTATTCAATAAATATATATTTTTTGGAGTTTTTTTTTTATGTCAAAAGAGATAATTTTTTTAATGGTTATTTTTATTTTTTTGGTTTGGTCAAAAGAGACAATTTATTCAACATAATATATATATATATATATATATATATATATATATATATATATATTGGTCTCATTTTATCTTTGTCAAAAGAGACCTAAAATATTAAAGATAGCAGTTGTGTCATTTAAAAATAATAATTATGTACTTATAAAGTTATTGTTACAATTGCTATTTCATTTACGTACTTGTAAAATTATTGTTATAATTGCTATTTCATTTAAGATTGTAGTGCAAATGTTAAAAAATAGAGTGCAAATACGGTCTCCCATTTTTTATTTTTTATTTTTGCACTAAGCCCTTTAATTGAAATCTGCATATCATATGTAGAAAATAACAAAGTTACTGCATATGTCAATTATTTATTTATTTTTGTAAAGCAGATAATTAAAATGAAGGCTAAAAGGGAGAACTAACTAGACATTTCACTCGTGATCAATCAAAGATATTTGTGAATTAAGACATTATGATTACTAATTTATTATTATGCTAATCAAGGCACCAATTATGCATATGCCAATTATTTATTTATTTATGTAAAGCAGATAATTAAAAAAATGAAGGCTTAAAAGAGAGGATTAACTATAGACATTTTATTAATACGAAATTAGAGATTTTATATAGACGCTATCAAAGAGATTTGTGAATTAAGAGATTATGTTTATTAATATGCTATAGAAGGCACCAATTTATATTTCATGCAATAATCAATACTACTGACCATGGTAAAACGAGTTAATGCAGTGGTGATGACATAAAAAACAGTTGACAATTCATTTAAAAAGTCAGACAAATTATTACATGATCTCATGATTAATGTGAGACATCTGACATAAGAAATGTGTAAACTTTATTATTATTTTTTTGTTTTTGATGTGTCACAAGGTGATTGACTAGGATGATGTAATATTTTTTTTGATGAATGAAAACAATAAACGGTAAATAATGAAATAATCATGTTAACAGACGCTTTCGTAACTAACAATTGGGTTGCTTCCCGTTGTATTTGGGAGCCCGGTATCGAGCCTTCACGTCTCTAACTTTTCATCTAACATTATTGCCTTGAAAAAAGAAATGTTACAAAAGGTGAATATGTTGATGGGATTTGGAGAAAAAAATTTCATTGCATCCGTTGCACCGTACAACTAGCTCACGGTGCAACCGGGCAAATAAAATTTTCTTGTATTTTGATAGCAAACAACGGAGCATTTGGGCCAATGTTAATTCTACAGTTGGGTAATTATGGAACTTACAAATGGTGGAATGAGGCCGTGACAGCTGGCCCTTTTTTCCTACTGTAAAGTAAGTATAATACTGTAGTTGTTATAATGGAGGACTGTTGTTACATGGAGCACATTTGCAGATATAAAATGGGATGGATAATGGAGAAGTTAAATCGGACACATGGCAGCTGCAAATTCTAAACAAAGACCCATTAGTGTTAGCGTGATTTTACATGTTGCAAAGAGTGGGTTACACAGATGAATGATGGGTTTACAAGTGATTTAGTTATTGGGCACGCGACATCAACATGTTTTTAGCCTAAAAAATAAGACCTGGTATCATGGGAAGTGGACGAGTGTAACCGGTAGTGCTTTGCAATTCGATTTAAAAGTTTAAGTGATTAGGTTGGGTTAATATTTAGTCCATATATAATTATTCATCTTTTTATTGGGATCCAATATGATATAAGCTCCCCCTTATTATATTTTCTTCAACTCGAACTCACAACGTCCTAGTCGCGGCTCAGGCCACCCTGTCTACCGAGATCCATATCCGAATGCCTTCTAGGGCAAAATGATGGGTTTACAAGCGATTTAGTTATTGGACATGTGACATCAACATGTTTTAAGCCTAAAAATCAAGGCATAGTATAATGGGTTGTGGACTAGTGTAACGGGTGGGTGCTTTACGATGCGACCCAAAAGCCTAAGCGGTTAGGTAGGGCTAACACCCAATCCATATATACCCATTCACTTTTCCATCCGAATCCAATGTAAGACAAACTCCTCCTTATTACATTCTCCCCCATTTGAGCTCACAATGCCCTTGTCGCGGCTCTAACCACCCTGCCTACCAGGGGTCCAAATCCGGACGACCTCCAGACATTTGGCGTGATACCAGATCAAAAATTGAATCTACCTCTGATATCAATTGTAACGAATAAGTACTTCGTGATCTGATCAAAAAATTTAAACTATTAAGTATGACTATTGACTAACATCTAATCCGTATATACCCATTTACTTTTCTATCTCAATGTGACGTGGGACAAACTTTCTCTAGTTACAAAGAGTCAAGCAAGATTGATTAGTGATTAGATCATGGGTTAATGGGTGAACAAATTACAGAAAGTGGAGTAAAACATGGGACAATTGTCATCCAAAGACTTAAAGTCGAAGATGGGTATACAAATGGGTTTGATAGTGGGACACTTGTCATGAAGTAAATAAAGCTTCTAGTTATGGATTTGGGAAACGGCTAGTGCCCTTTTGTATGGTTTGGAGGCCTATAGAGACTCAAGGGCAGCATAAAGTGCAGAAAAATCTACCTTAATTATCTTTGAATTTGTAAATAATTCTTTAAATTATAATTTGTACATAATATCTATTAAATTATTACATTTTATTACAAAATATTTCAATTCATAAACTATATTTTTTTAAATGATCATAATTCAATTTTTTTATTGAATTACATTTAATTTATTTTTTTATTTATGAAAAAAATTCATACTAATTTGATGACATATTCTCTATTAAATTTGCATAAATTTACCTTTAATTTTTAAAATTAATTGTTTAAATAAAAATCTTAATTAGGAAATTTTAAAACAACTTAATTAATTTCTTAATTTTTCATGAATATATTACATAAAAGAAGATATGTATTTTTTTAAGTAATTTATTAATTTGTTTATCAATATATTGTATGAAAAAGAAGGTATGTTTCTAGGTAAAAGAGTTTAAACGGGATATAATAAGTTTTATTATAAATAATAATTTTCTAATAATAGGTTAATCATTTTTTTAAAATAGTAGTTACAAATTTTTTTTTTTTCATTTTATGATAAATTGATACTAATGATAAAATTAAGATAAATAATATAATTAATATTTAGATAAAAGAAAAAATAATAAAATTTATTTAATAAGAAATGACAAATTTAATGAGAAATGGTAAATATTTTTTTGTGATGAATTTATCCTTAATTACAGCAAATCAATAATTCATGCCTTTACTAGGCGACATTCGAAAGCCTCTCCACGGCATCAAACAACTTCAATACTTGTCATTTTATTATTGCAATTTCAATACAAGTCTATTTCAATCCCTTTACTTTTCATGCACTTGCACTTGTTAGCATTGTAATCTTGTTAAAGTCTTTTTTCATTGGAGGCATGAGAAGGCATAAGAACTTGTGAAGAGTTTTTTTATTTATTTCTTTTCACACTCGCCTAATCGTTTCAAATTGATTTATTTTTGTTCGATTATTTTTGAGTCTTTTGAGACTCTGACACACCTGCACATTTCAAAAACTGTATTTATGAGCTAACACACTGTATATAATACAATAAATTATTATAATTATTAAAGTTACTTTGAAGCTTCCTGTAAATGAATTTAGAGAGGTCAAAATAATAAACATACAACGGCTCTTAAAATAACAAACAATGTACAATTTGCCTAAACTTAAGAAAAGGTGGATGTAGTTTACCAATAAAAGTTTAACCGGTGCAAATTGCATCACTTATCATTTTTAGCAAACACAACTTTGATTTGGTACCAGGCACGTGACTCACCGTCCTATCACGTGCTTCAGATGATTTTCATGCCACGCATCGCAGCAACTAGTTTAAAACTACTTTAGTTAGGAGTTGGGCAAGGCATCCCGCCTCTACGAGCCACTTTACAATTTGCACCCTACATTGCACTCCGCGTGTCGAACACTCATTTGACCAGGTCGTACTCTCCGTAATGTTCTTTGCAATTTGTCGTTATTGACAAAGACAAATTTCGTCCCAACTCAAACTCCAAATTATTTTTTAAAAAAATACTTTCTCCGATCTCAAACAAAAAAAGCTACATTTAATTCAATACGAAGGGAATATGTTTTTTTAATTATTTTTTTTCTTTCTGTTATAATTTTAAATTTTATCAATATTTTTGTTATTATTATTATAAAATATTTAATTATTCCTTTTTCTATTTTTAAACATTTATTTTAAATTTATTTAATTTTAATTTATTTTTCTTAAAAAATATACTCCACAAAGAGACGTTCACCAACTTTGATGCGCGTGGCAGGTCGGGGATTTGAGAGAAGATTTTTTACAATCCAATTCAACTCATCCAAAATCATAATCACGGTTGCAAAAATAAAAAAATAAAAAAATCATAATCATGGAATAGTAGAGTGTGCGCACACAAATAACATCCGAGTATAAATTGGTGTGCATATGCACGCAGTGTTTCAATGAGTTCAGGTTCTCATTAATTGAATTGAGACTTGAAAGTCGACAATGTGAATTCTCGATACAACAGCTAAGAAATGAGACCTAATGTCTGGAATGTATATGTCTATTGCTGTTTTGTATAACATCAGAAAATCTTTTTGTGATTCAAACCAAACATGTGAATCAGATAATGTCACAGTCAAATTATTGACCCGATTAATCCCTAATTGACATGTAAACAAAAAAAATAATAATAAATAAATAAATAACACATTTGTTTGTGTTTATCGACAATTTTTGCCGACGCACCCAACATGCGAGCGGTTTATTAGTTTGTCCCATGTATGCAAAAGCTTATTCTTCAAATTGTTTGTCACCCCATGAAAGCTCTGTCTAGCCTTTAAAGTGAAGGGCATGCCTGACGTTGTTGTCTCTTATAACAAAAACTCTCCATGAAGAGCTATCAATCAAGTGTTACTGAAAAATTAATCAATGTTATGTTGGGCAGCAGTTCGGTCTCTTGGATTTAGAATTTGATGCAGAAATAATTGTCAAGCTTTTTTGATCCGTTTGGACCACCAAAGACATGCTGATAGATTTTTTGAGCTGATCCCGAAGTGTCCGTTTTTAACTCTAGAGAATTTTTTTTTACTGAAAATAGCCCAACGAGCAAGACTCAAAATTTTTATTCGTTGTCTAAACAAACTGAACTGGGATTGCACAAATATTTTATACGTAGTTTTAATTGATTAGATTTCTTTCTTTATTTTTCCAAAATTTTTAAACTTATTTACAGTATTGTCATCTTTTCTTAATTAGGTTTCCTTATGTTATTAGAATTCCTATTTCATTTAGTTTCCTTTCATTATAAAGTATATGTAATGCAATATTTGAATTTATCTCTTATTTTGTGAATTCAAAGTAACCATCTGAGTGCAAATATTGATCAAAATTCACATGAAATGAAGCATTCAAAATAAGAGATAAATTCAAATAATGACAAAGATATCAATCAAAATTAACATGAAATGAAGTAATAAAAAAATATTTTACAAAATTAAATTTAGTACTAGTACGAGAAATGACGTGTTATAGAAAAAAATTATATATATATAAAAAAATAGAATTCATGTGCCCGACACATTTATACAAAATAAGCGCGAAAGAGTAGTGATACTCATGCTGAAAAGTTACAGTGAATTGCTTAACTGAATACAACTGAATACTTTTGATTGATTGTTTATGCAAAATACAAACAAGTGGAGGACTCCACTTTCTTATTTGTTGCATATATCATCAATTAAAAACATTAGAAATGTCAATTTACTGCAACTATTCGATGTAAAAATTATTTTCCAATGCGGAAATGATGAATGTTGTATTTCTCCTCCCAAGACTACCCAAGTCAAATCAATATTACATTTTGAATTGCATTGTCTTGTTTTTTAAAGAAAAACTTTCAAGTCAAATCAAGACTACCACATGACGCTGAATAAAAGATAAATTTAAAAAATCATTCGAAGCCCGTAGCTCGGGCCGCTCGGCCCGTCAAGAGGCAAAGGTCCGTGGTCTGGGTTTGGGATTATCAAGTCTGTTTCAGGCCTGGTCCGTTAAGAAAACAAAGCCCGGAAGTAATAGGCCTGGGCTCCCAATTCACAGGCCCAACTTGGCCTCTGTTTTTTTTTTTTTTTCATTTTTCCTGGCAAACTGTGAGGAGGAAGGGAAACTCGAACACGGGCACATGTCGAGACAGAGTGGCAGCAGTTGAAGAAGCTGTATTATCGAGCTAAATTCCTGTCGGTTAACGAATGTGGTGAATTCAAAACCAGGCTGCATTTTTCCTTCACCGGATTACAGAGATTGGGAAATGGTTTTACCTGCTGCAAGTTGAGGATGGACAATGGACGACCAAAGCACCATCAGTCATGGTCTAATTAATCTGGGCCTCCACTTTAGGTTGAAGTTAAGATTGTTAGTCCAGATGCATGCCATGTCTGGATTCAATCCAAAAACAGTGATCGTCTATCCGCAAGGCTCATGGACGCGCTTTGGTGACAAATTACAAGTCTTGCACAGAACATGTCGACCATTTATAATGCTATGAAATGAGAATGGACCAAGAATTGATCTTGTTGGAAGACTAGAGCAATGAGTTACACACCAAGTCCAGATAATGGTCATTCATTTTCTCGGCCTTGCCTTTCAGGTATAGTTTACTTCACGTGATTTAGTTAAAATTTTGAACTAAATTTTCTTAAGGACAGGAATTTAGCTCGATAATACAGCTTCTTCAACTGCTGCCAATCTGCCTCGACGTTGTTCAACAGTGTGTTGTGCAGGAGACTCTTGTCGTCTTGCCTTGGATGTTCTACTGTTCTCTAGTCTCTAGAGCTGGGCTACGGGAGAACCTGCATGGGATTCCCTTTTCTTCATTTTCGATTCTTCTTTCTTGTCTATATTAGAAACTTCTTGCAAGCCATTAACTATACCAATATCAGCCACAAAAATGTTTCCTTTAGCTGTTTTGGGACTAAATGAGAGAGACCTCACCCTAGTTTCAACCCTGCCCGCTGTGCTGTCTGACATTGAAGTCCGACCACAAAACAAAGCCTCAATATCACGGGTTTGAGCGTCGTTAGCTCTTTCACAGTTGTAAAAATGAAGATGAAAACCAACAGTCAACCAAACCAAATAACTTGCACTTAAGATCGACCCAGGAACCGTGTCTTCAACAGAAAATGATCAGAGCCTCTATCCCTCTCATTTCCTAACTTCGCTCTGTGTAGAACCCTCACATGGCATGGTTGCTGGCATTTGGGGACCGTCTTTAATCCCTTGAAAATGGCTGTCACCCCCGGTTAAGGACAGACTGTTGTTTTGAACTGCCAGGAATGGCATAACCCACCATTCTGTTGGCATTAAGCTGAGAATCATGGGCAATGTTGAAGGGCTTGTGGATGTACAAGGCATTGAGACAATTGAATGAATAAGAGGCTATAACTCATCCTTCTTCGTGTGGCTTCGTGTGTAAGTGCGGATGGGTGGGGGGAAGAGAATCCATAGGGTGATATGGTGTTTAAAGAAAAATCACTAATTACTGTTTATAATAGGAACTAATGTATCATACAAGTATTGTGCCAAGTTATCGGAATAACAAAGCTTCACACACAAGGGATGGTATATATATAAATAGATAAATATATATATATAATTATATATCTCACTATTCCCTCTTATTGATGCATTAGAAAATTTGATATGGTCTCATGATTAATTTCATTGCAGTATTTACCAATTTAATCATTTAAATATAGGTTCAGATTTCTTCAAATATTAGAATTGAAGGTATGAAAAGAGAATATCTTTCTTTATGCTACTAAAGTAACTCCATATACAGGATTAGTGTCACCCACAAAGTACCAAGTGTATACAACTAACCAATACATACCTCAGGTCTCATGGCAGATATGTTAAAAGATTTTGAGAGAGAAGAGAGGGAAAAACAAAAGAAATTGTAGCATGATTTTATTATTTGTCATAAAGAAGAAAATGAACTGACAGAATAAAGTATAAACCCAACATGAGAACTGCCAACTCTGATTTCTTTAGTCTTATCATGACGATTAAAGCACGGAAAATGGTACTCCCAAGAAAGAAAACAGAAAGTGGGGAGCTGAACCCTGCTCCCACTTGGATGAACTCAGGCGAGGGCCTCTTCGATCACTACTCTCAAGAGAACAGAATCACGTTTGTGAACATTTTTTCTAGATTCACAAGCATATATGACTGCTTTGGAAATCTTGATATTAGATATGCATAACAAATCTTCCACACAATTAGCAAGGATTAGAGCACCATTTATAGGTTATTCAAGATGAGTAGGGATATAAATGAAAATATAGCAATAACAGTACAAGGTTAGGCACACGACCATAAATAGGATTAGAATTTAAGCCTCTGATACAAAGCCTACAAGTGAATAAAAAAGACTGAAATTGCAGTAGCAAACAAATGCAACATTTTTGCAATAGCAAATGAAGAGAAGCTACCAGCTCTCCTTGTAACCTGCTGGCTTATGGCCAGGTCAAGGGTTCGAGGCTAGGAGAGAGAGAGAGAGAGAGAGAAATGAAAAGAAGCTATATATTAGGGCATCAGCCGCATCAGTAAAATTTGAGTACAAGGTGCAAGCAAATCTCATCCTATTTGTATGGTCTAAAGTTCTAGGTCTAAAGTTCTAGGATAGCTCAGAGACATCAGACATGGAGCATTAAGATTATAGTAGATGGTTCATGGGGTGTACTTGAACTTCTAGAAGAAAAAATGATGGCCAATGCTAAAAAAGAACTTGATGCAATACGCATAGAATAGATGAAGAAAATAATAATAATAATAATAACACTGGTTTTGCAGTTGGTTATTCATAGTGAGCTTATTTTTAATCATTTCAACTCCAAACTCAATATTCGTAAGCTATAAATAATACTGCTACTTACTGGGGGTTTTGCCCTAAGAGTATAAAAATAGAACTCTCAAACTCAAATAAAAGGACCAGTTGTCAGAGGAAAGCTCCACAATGCCTCATTATCATTTCCAGTCTCTTAGATTTGGCCAGAAATGAATGTTGACAAGTACATTAATTAAGAAAAATAATACGTTCAAATCAAATAAGGAGGAACACCTTTAAGACCCACAATGAAGGACTGGATGTGTTGAAAATCGTAATGTAATGTATAATAGACTGCAGAAAGAATAGGAGGGAGATTAGATCTAACCACAGTATAAAGAAGAAAGGATAGAAGAAGAATCAACTTAGAAATCCAATGAATGGTTTACAAGAAAAACATAACTCTTTTAACCATGATTCCTTTGTATATTTAGCCATTACACAAAGAATCAAATAGTAGACCATAATACTCAGAAGCATGGTTCGTAATTGTCATTACTTGAAAAATAGAGCAAGAAAATAATGGTTTTTTGATAAGTTAGCCATTACTTTCACCTTTAGAATGGTTCCTACAAAAATGTAAAAAAGAACATAATGATTCCATTATAGTTAGCCACTACTTGTGAGCTTAGAATGGTTCCTACAATCTTAAACCTCTGTAGTGACTTGTCCATATAAACTAGCCAACATGACAAACCCAAGGCTTTAAGTAATGGTAACGCAGCCGGCATGGTTAGTGGAAATGTGAAATTTTCTTTGACCTAACTTTTTTTTAAATCTTGAAGTTCCACAAGTTGGATTTTTTTTTTTTTTGGTCATAGACATGGTCACAAAAAGGCAACCAATAAAAAGAGAAGTAAAGACTCCAAGTTCATCTATCAGAATACCACTCACCTTATCAATAAGGAAGGAACAGACACCATGATACACACATATTAAAATCACTTCAAATATTTTCATCCATTCAACACTGCATAATAAACAACTACAGATTTGATGTTGAAGATCTACACCATAGTACACTAATTAGCATCACAGTAGAGCCTTAGTATACCTGGATGATAACTTATGGCTGCAATATGCTATTCTTAAGCGAGAAATGTGTCTTGCATGTGTTGCTTCAAACATTTTGCACACGTATCACAAGAAAACCAACACATGCTTATCGTAATTATTTATCAACTAAAACATCTTCAATAATAATGGAGAGGTCCAAACTGCACTTCAATTACTATTCAAATCAGAAAGATACATAAGATATATGATAGACTCAATAGGCATGAAGAGCCCCCTAAGCCTATAATTGACTTCTATAAAAAACATACCACATGATTAACCATGCAAAGTGAATATAACTACTGTAATTCTTACCAAATCAAAAATTGAAGATGAGAAAACAAGTGCTTCAAACCTTGACTTCACATCTAAGAATCAAGCTCTTATCTGTCCTGCCATTTGAGGGGGTTCTGTAGGTTGTCCTGCCATTTGAGGAGGTCCTGTTGGTTGTCCTGCCATTGGAGGAGGTCCTGTTGGTTGATAACGTGCACCATAACCTGGTCCTCTAGTGATAAAAAGGTTCTCAATCTGTTCGCCTCGTCCTTCTTTCCCAAAAGCCTGAGATACTAATTCTCTCAGTGGAGAAGTGATGCCAACATTATACCTGACCATTTGGCTCAGTAAAGCCAGACTGGCGTCCAAATAACCTTCTTTGCAAAGCTCCCTAATCACAACATCATAGCTCAGGACGTCTGGTTTTGGATCTCTATCTCCCATTTTTGTCAAAATCCACACGCACTCCACAACCTTACCTTTCTCAACCAATTCAGTGAACCATCTATTGGCATAAACCGGAATCACTCTCAACCCGGCCTCCACCATCTTGGTATACATTTGCAGAGCATCATCAACCCTCTCTTCCCGAAAATAAGTATCAATTAACGTCCTGTAAGTCGTGACATCCGGATTCAAAGACTTACTCGACAATTCCCCAAACACCTTCTCTGCTTCCGGCATCATCCCATTCTCACACAACCTTGTGATCATGTTATTGTATCCAGCAACATCCATTGAAAAAGGCTTCGACTTCACCTTCTTACCCACCCTCTTAAACACAGCCATTGCCTCCGAAAACTTCCCCAACTTGAAACATTCATTCACCATTATGTTAAAAGTCTCTGAATTTACGGCTTGGAAAGTAGGAGGGGTGTGATTATCCAACATGTTATCAAACAATGCCCAAGCCTCGGCTTTCTTCCTGTGTTTAAGCAACACCTCCAATAGAACATTACAGGTCGCCGGAATCATCTGAAATTGCCGATCAAGCAATGACCTGTACGAATCCATGGCTTCTCTTTCCCTTCCTTTATTAAAGAACCAATCCATAAACGTAGCACTGACGACACCATCATACACAAGGCAACGCTCTTTGAGCTCGTCGAAAAGCTCATTTGCCTTATCCAAATTCTCCAATTTGAGAAACCCAGAAATCAAATTATTGAAAACGAGTGAATCTGCACCGTGACCCTTGTTCAGCATCTCCCGAAGGAGGTTAACAGCTTCCCCAATCCGACCTGCATCGATTAACCCTTTCGTGAGAAGGCGATACGTGACGGCCGAAGGGCTAAACGGGGAATTAGCCAGAATGTCTCTATACACTTCGAGACCGACATCAACTCGGCCAGCATCACAGTGAGTGTTGATGAAGAAGTTGTAGGAGACAATGTTGGGGACGATGTTGGACTGGTTGAAGAAGAACTGGAAGAGCGCGATTGCGTCATCGAAGCGCTTAGCGCGGTACATGGCAGCCATGATTGCGTTACAGGTGAAGACGGTGGGGCGTGTGTTGGAGAAGACGGCCTGGCGAGCGAGGACGGAGGCAGAGTCGAGGTCACCGGCGCGGATGAGGGACTGGACGCGGTTGTGGAGGTTGAGGCGGGGGCCGACGAGGGCGGATGTGGAGTCCGGGAGGCGCGGCGCGTTGGGGTCCGGCCTGGGGCGGGGGGCGGAGGGGTCGCGGCGGAGGGCGTGGAGGGGTGGCTCTATTCGGAGGCGACGCTTGCGGCGGCGGCGCTCCGCCGCAGCTTCCTCAGCTGAGGAGAAGGCGAAGGAGCGGAACGGAAGTGTGAAATTAGGGTTTTGTGGTTGGAAATGATGGTCTATGTGGTGGTGGAGAGCTAGGGTTTGGGTGGTGGATGTAGTGGTGGTGGAGAGAGACGAGGATCGTCGGAGAGATCGGAGGATGATGCGATAAAACGCCATAAATTGTTAGATATAGAGAGGGAGGTAGAAGCCCTAGTTTGTATAGAGAGAGAAGAAATGAAGATACATATATGTATAAAATGGAGACAGAGAGTGCTTAAACCACAAGGAGATGTGCGAGTGAAATGTGAGGGTTTAAGGAGAGAAAGATGGTCTATGGTCGATGGATGGTTAGTTTAGTGTTAATCTCTGTTTAATCACTAAAATCGTTTATTTTTTAAGTTACTCATGCCAAGTTGGGCTTGGCCTTGGGCTTTTACAATTGAGAATGCTTTAGTCCTTCTTGGTTTGTAATAGCTTTTTGTTATTAGAAAACTGAAAATAAAAAACTACACAAAAAAAATTCTGTTTGGATTAGTTTTTTGAAAACTATTTTTTGAAAACTCAATTATAAAAAAACCTGTTTAATTTTAAAGTTGGACTTGGAAAGGAGATACTATAATATTTGGGACTTGGGTGTTGACTGATTTGGTTCAAGTCACAAAACTCACATATAAGTAAGTAAGGATTAATGTCATCATCACATCATATATATTAATGACATCATAATGATGTCAGTCCTCACTTACCTAATCAATTAGACTTTAGACTCAAATCATTATCCAATCCATCAAATAAAAGTGGTGATTTTGAAGCTGGAAAAATAAATGACATTTAGCACTAGAGCAATTTCCTTAACCGCATTAAGGAATGAATTCTGATTTGATACCATTGTAACGAATCGTGTGTTTTACGATCCGACACAAAAACTTAAGCTAATAAATGGCGCTAGCACCCAACCTTATACATACAAGATCCAACGTGGAGGAAGAATCCATGACAACACCTCAAGCGCACAATTTTCATTAAAAGTTTACAATGATTTTAGTTCCTATTTCTTAATTGAATACAGTAATTAGATGGTCAGACTTCCTTTGTTCTTACAGCCAATTCTACAAATTCAAACTCATTAAGGATCATATGGGCTGTCCTGTTGATTAAGATAAAGTTGAAATGTGAGCATCATCACCAAAATAATAATTTTAAACCAAAGAGTATTTACAATGAAAATTTAAGGATCAAAAATCAACCCCTCCAAAAATTAAAAAAAAAAAAAAAATAGTGGGTTGCCTGAAATTATTTTGCCAGGCATACCATCATTTCTATTATTTTCAATGAATAAATGATGTGATTACAAGAAAGGAAGATGAGTAAATCATCCCAGCCAGGGAAAAACATCTGCTCAGCATTTATCTACACAGCACCATCTGGCATCCGAAACTCTTCCAAGACTTTGAGATTTATCACTTCCCCTGGAAAATTGCAAGTATGTTCAGTTCTTTGAGGTTTGTATGGTTGAGTATGGCACAGGATGTAGTAAGATCACATCCTGGGACTCTGCTTAGTTTGACAAGGCCCTGTAAAGTGTAATTTATATACTACATCAATGGCTTTTTTGCTTTGCAGGTTGTTGATATGGATCAACCCAACATTTATCCTCCTCCGTCGCATTATTCCATCTTTTCATAAAAATTTGCATTTCGATGAAGGACTGTCTCCTCACCTGTCCATAAATCATTAGTCACTATATTGTTGCAGGAAAAAAATAAGCAAATAGAGAATCAGAGATGTAGTAGTTAGTCAGAATAACAACATGACAATCATTTAAAAAATGACAGTTGATGGGGAAAAATGAAGAAACTGCTGGGGAAAAAGCATGGTAACATGTGATCCTTGACTAAAATTATGGCTCTAAAAAGGGCAGAATGAAATATCAGGAATCGTGTATCAGACTCAAAATAGTTGGGACAAGGTTCTATTTAGTTGAGTTGGTTGATGAGGAAAAATCATCAGTTTGAGTAGTAGGGTTTGTATGGACCAAAGCATGCTTGGTGTCCCACACGTTACTGAGATTAGGATACCAAACTGTAAGAGGGTTCAGTGCTGGATATCCCTGAAACCTTCTTGTTGAATGCCCACTGATTTTATATGCTGTAAATGATCTCAATACATACAATATATCTCGTTTATAAGGATGAACTCAATAAAAAAATCAGTCTACAGACGCAGCATAATTCCTTTGAGATAAAGAGCCCAAAGTAGTCATACTATCTCAACCTCGTGTGTGATCAATAACGTCATAACTTATGCTTATCCAAATGGATGTCTCATGCGGAGAACAAGTAAGGAGACTGAAAGTTAAGAGAAAAATGTTCAAACCAAGAAAACCAAATGGGAAAGAACAAAATGAAGCTCAAAAGAACACCAGAGCAGATTTGTTCTAGTATCATGTAGCTTCTAGATGGAACACTGGAACTGGGGAAGAAGAGAACAAACATTCAAGTGTTAAGGACAAAGTCACTCCCCGTGTACCAACTTTCAGTTCTGAAAAAACACTTGAGATGAAACTATCTTTGCAGAATAAAGCAGAGTGAATATATGTGCATCAAAATTCATGTGCGAGCGAGGGTGTAAAATCGAATGTAATCTACAAATTGCTCCAAACAGATTGAACACCTCAGTACGAGGATATTTAAAAGTACTCACTGCAGGTCTATTATCAACTTTATGCACAATAGAAGTTTCCTGAAAATCCAAATATGAAAACATATTAGCTTTGGTTTTAAAACACAGAGGAGGGGTGGGGGGTAATAAAGGCAAACTTAGATTCAGAAGACATACCGATGCATCTGAATCTGGCAAGTGTTTTGTTTGAGAAAAATGATCAGGTGCTTCATCAGTCAACTACATGAAAAAGCACAGTACAGGTGAGGCAAATCCAAGATTAATACTCATATTAACACATCATGATTATGTGAAAACAACTCTCGGTTTTTATTTAAAAAAATCCTGGTTTTATCTTTAAAAAATCAGGGCATGGCCATCTTCAGTAGACAACTGTATCTAAAATAGTTTGATTAATGGTTTCAGCTCTTAATTATCCAATAATCTCTACAATTGGCATTAAAAAATAAAAATGTGTCCAAATTAGTAAACCATTCAGTCAGCAGGGTCTAATCCTTTTAGATGCTAAGACGACAGAATTTCACTGCTCTCTTGGCCATTATACCTATGCAAGGAGTTAATCCACTTCATCCAATGGTGACTAGCAACAAGAAGTTTCATGATCAAGTAAATGTTTCCATGAAACAACATGGTCAAAATAAATATATAAATAAATCGAAGCCTTATTGTATTCTGTAATTATGTGGGGTTATGTTATTTCATCCTACGCAGCACAGACACATATAAATTATTAATGTCCATGTAGAACAAGTGAAAAACACAGCCCAGACATGCCGTACCACAAGTCAAATGCATCCCCTTAATGCACACAATATATATTTAAATTATTTATTTCTGGATAGGTAGTTGACACCAAAAAGAAAAAAGGCAGACAGGCGGCATGTTTTTTTAAAGCATTTCTTTTTTCAGGTTTCTAAACACAAAATAGGAGCATAATAGAATACAATCACCGTCTTTACTGAAGTATCGTCAGATATATAGAAAAGAGTAGATTATTATGATGTTGCAATTATGGGGGAGAAAAAGAAAAGTCCATGAAAGAGTGGAGTACATGGACTCCCTGGTTGTCAGCAGGTACGCCAAGTGTCAAGTCCACGCCCCCTTTTCATATTGATGTAACATAGGATTCTAAGGACTGTTTTGTTTCAAATTTTACCTATCATCATCATGATGATCCTTGGCTCAATCCATATGAACAGAACGGGGTTGGCCACATGAAATTTTTTTCCCCATCAGAGCTCATTATTTTAGTCATGTGCAAGCCTTTGAGAGTCATGAATTTTGCATGAAAACCAGTGCATAAATTACTTTTTCAGGGATGGGGTACATAGTTGTACTATACTGTTGTCAAATGTACATTGAACCCATTATTTCAGTCCAGCCTAGTTTGAACAAACTCTTCATACATACGCTAAAGCCATTAGTCCAGCCCAGCCTAGGAATGAAATGCTGACATAAACATAAGAATTACTTGCCTTGTTTCCATCTGAAGCACCAAGAGTGGGAAGACCCAAATGAACTATATATTCAGAGTCAACCACGCCAACCTTTTTTGTCCGATCACCCTGTCAAGAAATGGTCCAAATATCATTAGTACTCCTACGACGGAGTCATACCAAAAGGTTATTGGATTAGGAAATTGCCTGTGCACAGTAACCAAGCTGCTTATCAAGGCCCCATGCATGGATCAAATCATTCTGTTAAATCAAAAGATCATTGGGAAACTGTTACCAAAGAGAGAGAAGATATCCAGAGCTTATATATTCAGTGATTCAGTCAGGCCATAAAATTCACCCCACCACCAAAATACACATACACAAAGGTACCCTAAGGAAATATAATATGATGAAGTAAATGAAAAAAAATCCAATTCGACGGAAATCCTATTTTCTTCTCCAATATTTTATAAACCCTAAATCCAAAACTCCTGGAGAAGTTGTTGAGTACCAATTCACACCAATTTAATTTAATTTTATATTATTTCAGTTGGGACATCCATTATAAAATAGTTAAGTACTCAGTGTAGCAAAAGGTCCTCTACCTGGATCATATACCACACACATCGCCAGGCTGCTCTCGAGAACACAGGTGCCATCATCTCTACCCAACTGTGTGACACATTTTATTCACAGCATAAGAATATTTCTCTGACAACAATAGATGGCTTCTATTCAGCACCAGAAAGAAGCTTCTTTTATTTTTCAAAAATAGAAGGACCAAACAAACTAAGCAAGAAACTGATGACTAAACCACAACAGCAGTTGCAGGTTTTGTAATTCTTTACCCTATGCAAGGAGGTGCTGAGCTGTTAGCATCACACCTTGCGCTGCCTCTTGACTTGTAGATCCTTCTGTTGAAGACAGATAAGAAATATTAACATTGATTCAAGTGCATAACTGTTAAGTTAATAATATAATTAATTTAAAGAAAAGAATCTATCATCCAAGTAGCCACAAAAAATATCCCCAGGAAATATGGCCCGGCCCAACGGGCTTCAGCCCTGCCTAATAAGCTGACGGGTGAGACCTGGGCATAGGTTCCAAAGCTCAGTCCAGCTTGAGTAGTCCTGTCAATAGCCCAATAAACCACTGGCCAATCTTTTACCTTTTATATAAGTATTTTTTATTAATTTAAGTGAAGTAAGCTTCTAGCTCAATTGTTAAGCCTCAACCTCTTTCCCAAGAAGTCGGATTCAGAGCCTGCCAATTTTAACGTTTATTCAGTTGAGGAAATAAGTCTTTTCATCTGACCAAAATCGAGTCATGGATCAGGCCTGGGACATGTACAATATTCTAAGACCGACCCATGACTGGTTAAAGTGCCGGGGGTCTCATGTATGGCAGGGCCTGGGCCTCAAATCTTAGGCTGATGCTTAAATCCAACAACTACATTATTCAATAACTACCCAACCTAAAGTTTTGGGCATGCAAACATGCAGTATTAAACACTTTTTTATTTTGTGTATCAAACAAAAAAAAAATGGGTCTATAATAATGAGCCTAAGTTCTAAATACATGGCGGCAAGGTGATAGTTAAAGCATTGGCCTGCAGAGGCGCCAACAAAGGGGAGCTCAATGTCTTGCGCCCTAAAATGGGAGTTACAACTCCTTAGTCCTTACGATAGAGTGGGTCCTGTTTTGATCAACATGCTTCCGCACCAAGGAGATCCATTTCAACAGTTGATTTCAAATGGGTGGTCATAGCTCATTAACCTTTGAAGCTATTTATGTACCCAGCTTTAGCTATATGATAGATTATATGGTCCAGTCATAATCGTTTGATCAAGTTCTTTGAACTATGAGATCTCCAAGGTTTGACACACAAAATAATTGGTGCACTCAGTGAACAACATTTCAGTCCATACACAGCTAATTCTAGTTATATTTCATGTTACAGCAAATCAGCAATACTTATTCAATAACTCTCTTCCATTTAAAATTACTACATTAACCTGTGCACTCTTGATCTCCTCATCCGTGCAGTAATTTGATGATGCACCTCTGATTTTACTGGATCAAGCGCAGGCTGTGATATTTCAAGTCCTTCTTCTTTAACAATAGATATATACCTGCAGGAAATTTATTATATTCAAGATATGTCTGCATTGTTTCATCTCCAAAAGAAATTGTATTCATAATATTTGAACTGCTTTTCTAGAAAATATTACAATAAATTCAAGAACATTATATGGCATTTTCCAGAATTTGAAAGAAGACAAAGGCAAGATATCATAAAGTTAATAGGCCATAGTCTTGCTACCTGGTTCTGAGAAAAAAATTCTGCAAATACAGTAGTTACAGAAGATAACATGACCAAGGCTTGTTTGGGACCATTACAGAGAGAAGCACTGGTGAAGTACTGTGAATTTTAGAATGATATTAAAACAATATAGGTAACTAGACACGAGTTATATGTTTTATGCAAATTGCAGAACAACAAAGGCAAACTAAAAAATGGAGGCATTAGTGATCAGGTGTGATTTAAAGGTGCCAAATAGGCAGAAAAGGTTCAAAGAGATGTCTTCTCCATGAAGATCATTTCTTTCCAAGAATGCACACAAACAAAGAATAATAAATGGAGCAATAACAAGATATAGAAGACATATATGGTACGGGTAAGATATAAATCCGGAGAGGTTTGTTCTCCTTTATTTACCAGCTGTAAATATGATGGGAAATAGGAAATTTAATCTCAGGGACACTGAAGCAATTGCAGTTTCAGATACGAGACAAAAGAACCTATGAAAAATTCCGTTCATGTGTTGACCATCCCATCATTCAACAGAACCTATGAAGCACGGACACGGACACGAGACACGGGTACGATACGGACACGGCAATACGACAAGTCTTAAAAAAAATAGGACACGGACATGGAAGGATACGGCAATATAATAATAATATAATTTTTTATTATATATAAAAAATAATTTTTTTCCTCAATTTTTAAGTTTATATTACTAAACACAACCCGTTTAAATTAATTCCTCCAAATAGACCAACAGGCCTATGGCCTAGCGGTACAAGGCTCCTACTTCCCAAAGGGAGGTCAGGAGTTTGAATCTCAGTGGAGGTAGTGTGTGTGAGTCCCAACTAGGAAAAAAAAAAAAAAAATTCCTCCAAATAGCACATATTGTTTTTGAAAAACAGAAGGGTTAATATGCCCAAATTCCATTAAAATATCGGAGTAAATACTTGTGTGTGTGTGTGTATATATATATATCCAAAAGGCACAATTTTTTATCCCTCTAACCAAACATGTTGAAAGACATATAAGATTGAAAGTTTCTGATCTTATCCCTCATTCTCCTTCTTTTACGGTACTGTAACTTTCCATCTCCTTCTCTCTCTTCCTCTCTTTCTCCTTCGTTAACGGTGTCAGGGATCTGATCAAAACTTTTTCTCTATATTCCAGCCATTTCTCTCGTATCTCCTTAACTCTTTATATATTATATATTTATTTTTATCTCAAATTTATGCATTTGGGTTGAACAGATACACATATATACACAACAGCCGTGTCCTTCAATGTATTAGCTGCGTGTCGACGGTGTATCTGATTTTTTTAAAGCAGGACACTGCTATTGCATATCGGACACTTGTCCGAGGTTTGGACACCCGTGTCTGACATTGATACGGCACACCCCTTTGCCGTGTCGGTGCTTCATAGAACAGAACAAACCCACTTTAAAGAGTTCCAGTGATTTTTAATAAGGCCACCAATAGGAACGAAAAGCATCAGTAGAACTTTATCTTCCGGGCTTTAGTTTTGAGGGAAAGCCTAATCACCTGCCGAGTGACGGCCAAGGGAATTTCATCTCATTCTAAAGATTCTAGGCATTTACTATTTTACTTAAAGAAGATGCTCACTGCTAAGTTACTTTGAGTACTCTTTCTGAGTCTGCGTGACTAGAGCATCCACTATTGTGAGTTAATACGAAAGGCAATTGATTGATCAACACCCTTAGAACTATATCGTAAAAATATGATGTATGATACATGCATAAGTTACAACTTAGCTTACCACTTTTATTAGAAAATTTTGTATGGGACCTTTTACCTCACTTTTATGTTTCCATGCCTTTTAGCATGATCTTGTAAAAACTACTATAGACAAATTATATACTTCTTCCTCAACCACACTTCCTTAGAATTTTCAAAGCTAAAACAGAAAACCCCAAAACGCCTAAGCCAATAAACTTGTCTATACGCTCCCGCTGCTGAATAATATGTCCAATCCTAATCATCCATACACACAAAAATTTGGGCTCTAAAACAAGTGGCAATTTCTCATAAATTTCTTTCTCCTTTTACCTTTGGCTTTCTTTGATAGGAAGTGTGGAGCCTAATAGTACTGTACACCTTACCCTAGTCTTGGGTGAATCACGTTAATCTGTGTGATTGATGTATCTACTTAATGTATTTTTTTTTTTTTTATAAGTAAATGTATCTACTAGATCTATTATCCTCATAAAGGTAGAAACTAGTAAAAAGCATCCAAAATGGAGTATAGATGATTTCTTCCGACACTACATTAAGTTATTTACATACAATTGTAAAACAACAGATACCCTGATCCTAATCAATTACACGGTGATTGGTAGGAGGGAAGAAAGAGAGGGATTGAGCAATTTTCCATCTTTTTGTACAAGAGTTGGAGGGAAGGCAAGGATGGATGGATGGATGGATGGATGGATGAAGCATCCCACCTAGGCCATCATTTTTCATCCCTTCAGAATTGGATGGAAAAGAGGAAGGAAGAAAAGGATAAGTATTGTATGTTATGTAAAGTGACATTATTACGCTTCATCATTTTTTGCCAAATTATATAATAAGGGTACAATGGTAAAAGAACATAATACATCTCCTTCCCTTCCTAGGTATCACCTCCTTCTACTCCTTTCCACTCAACTAAACAAAAAGGAAGGTCACCTTTCCTTCCCTATGGATGTCTCATCCATCCTTCCAACCAAACAAAACATTAAAGAGCTCATTAATCTTCTAGACCATGGCACTAATTAAGAAGGATGCTGCAACACTAGTATTGTGCAGCCTGTTGAATGGATTGTCGTCAGTCTTCTCCCTTGCACGAGTAGTGCACTATTTTTATCTTGTTACCCCCCTCTCCCCCTCTCTCTCTCTCAAAGGAAATGGACCTGAAATAACGAAGTTTAGTGGTTCACATGCATGGCAAAAGAAAATATTAGATTTGACATTATAGATCAAAAGAGTTTATGGCTCTGATTGAGGGAGGGAAAGAAAAACAAGGAATTGGGTTTGGAACTCGATAAATAGATACATAGGCTGGGTTGAGACTTATGAGATTGAGAGAGATGTATTCTCACGAGGAAGTTGATAGGTAGAGGTAGTATGCGGGTTGGTAGAGTAAGAAATACACCGGTGACTCTAGTAGAGAGGAAATAGGCTCGTGGAGTGCTGGTGTTGGTACTCTATTGTTGCAATATCTCTACGAATCTACCAAATAGGCTCGTGGAGTGGTGGTGTTGGTACTCTGTTGTTGTAATATCTCTACGAATCATAGAGGAATCTCTTCTCATCCATGGACGTTGGCCGGTTTTGGCTGAACCGTGTATATCTTGTGTTTGTGTGTGATTGCTTTGCTGGCTTTCACTGGATCTTAGTTATTCACGCGCTTCCGCTGCCCCCAACAATAATATATATTGATAAGACAGGCAAAAAGTTAAATATCATAACAGAAAAGTTACTGCAACGGAGGATTTTGAACACATAAATGACCTCGGGGGGGGGGGGGGGGGGGGGGGGACATCTTGATACAATCTTTACATGACCAGATGATTTTCTTTTCATTTTTTATAAGAAAAAAAGAATTTTCTGAGGGAAAGGAAATGAAGGATGAGAATACTTGAAGCGGGAAGAAAGTTTAACAACCAGGACTAAAAAATCCCTTTTTATGTCCTTATCTCCCCCCACCCCACCCAACCCAAATAAAAAAATAAATAAATAAATAAAAAAGAGAGACTTGAATACATCAGCTTTGCTGTTTTATAACTCCAGTCAGTTCACTAGTCCAGTATAATTTATTTATCACATAACCCTTATCAATGAGATCTAACAGCTATAAACTCAAGGAATTTAAAAACTGATACAGTACAAGAATCAATCTTTTAAAGATAACTGATCAAACCATACTCACCGTCCTGGGTGAAAATTCCTGACTCCAAGATCCTCATCCCAGAGAAAAATATAATCATATTCAGCAACTATATCTGGATGCAAGAAACGCTTGGCGAACCACCTATGCCATCAAAAAGTGATAAAAAATGACACAAATTTAAGACAAAGATTGTACATGAGTAACTTCAGTCGCGGAGGAACAGCGGTAATGGATCGGATATTACCATTTTGTTTGATTCATGGCAGAGACATGTATGACACGCCCACTCCACTCCAAGTCACTCCATTCATTGACAACACCATCATAATGAAAAAGCATCACAACAAAATCATTCTCATGGAACTGCAACATAATGGTAGACAATAATAAATATGAATGGATAAAAGTCTAAGCAGGAAGGCATAAAAGATGTGACTATCACCTTTTTAACAATTTGGTTCACTATTTCTTTTTGCTTTATTCCAGCTGCAATAGCCAACAGACTCGCTGAATGCTTTGATTTGTTCTGATTCAAAAACATTGCAAGGTGAGTACAAGGAAAATACAAGTGTATATTATTTAACTTGAACTATATAAGCATCTGAATCACGGGTGCTTATAAAAATTCATCTACCTCTTGGGCTATATAACCTTTAGGAGTATATGTAATATTACAAGCAGACTATGAAGCAATGGCATGAATAGTTCTACCTTGGAAAGTTGAATATATGCCATAATCATTGTTTCTGCCACTCAGGGCAATACAAAATGTTTGCAACACATTAGAAGTATCCAAGCACCTTTTAGCCACATTGCCAGTGTAAAGATATTCTACAGAATTAGTTTGAAATTTGAATGTTTTATCTGATTATCATTCATTTATTCTCTCAAAACATGTAAGAAATGATTTTCAGTTTCTTAGGATAACCAGTGTAAAGATGCTTTTAGGATATTTAGTAGTATCCCAAATGATTTTCAGTTTCTTTTCTTTACCCTTTTCTTCACCGGAGAATTCAAGCCTAATACCTATACCCCAATCCCGACAATTTTACCACATGATCCAAGGTCAAAGGCCATCCAAAATGCAACAGAAAACATCCATAATTAAGTCAGTAATTTACTAGTCATGCCTTGCAAAAGCTCAATAAAGTAAAAGGATGGGCTGTTTGAAAATTTGTAAAGTCATGTACCATGGAATTGAAACAATTATAAGCACCATTGTTACAATTTTTACAAACTTATGGTAACATGTAAGCTTTCATTGTAGCACCTAACTGAGAATACCAGCTATGATTTCACTTTCACATACTTTATCGGCAATGGGGCCCCATAAAGGGCGCATTTCCAAGTTAGAAGTTTTGACAACAATTCCTGCGGGCAATGCCTCGCTTCCAGAAGGCCTGCATTGATTCTAAAAGCAAAAAAACAAAAAAACAAAAAAATAAGCTGATAAAAATCAAAAAATATACAAAAGAACTTTTGTGCCACATTAGCAAGGACATTTTCAGAAAGAGACAAACCTTGCAATTATTTGATTCTGCTCCATGCCTTGTATCAGCATTCATGCCCACTCTCAGTGATATCTGCATAAGCAGTTTCCAAATAAGTTATATGTTACTGTGTCACTGAAACTGTACAGACAATTTTCTTAAAATAGGATACATTCAGACAAATTCAGAGCTGCACCTGAATACAAAATTTCAAACATATTTG
Source organism: Cornus florida (assembly GCF_030987335.1). Classification (NCBI taxonomy): domain Eukaryota; kingdom Viridiplantae; phylum Streptophyta; class Magnoliopsida; order Cornales; family Cornaceae; genus Cornus; species Cornus florida. The sequence goes on along the minus strand of NW_026775572.1, from coordinate 27,646,760 downwards.
TTTTTCCACAGAAATGAAGTTTCCCTCACACATGATTAAAAGTTCTGCCCAAGACCGTGACAACTCAGCCAAGTCGTCCAGATATAGCTGAATTTGGAAGCAGATACATGAAAAAGTACAAAATTTTAATTGGATGACATCTCCATCCTATATCACAAGATGACTCGTGCATCTAACCTTCGACAATGACATCTCACAAGGCTTCTTGTAGGACATCTCGCAATACTGTTAATTACATAAAACTGTGTTGGAATACTCTGTGACGAACAGTCAAGATGGGTTAAATCACTTCATCCAGTTCCTTGTCATTGAAATTTTGATTAAAGATGAAGTCGTGTCTGCCTTGAGAAGATTCTTCAGGCTACTATGATTACACACTTTTAGGTTAGTAAGTTAAGGCCTAAGGATTTAGGAGGCAAATACTAGATCAGATAACTTAATTTGGTACAGTGAGATAAAGATTGAATTAAAATTATTGAAATTTGATTAATGAAGCTTGCTGAGAGAGAAGATAGCTAGATGATTTAGCTTCTAACAGGATCATCTGACCTGGGTACCTGGACTGATCGAGGTGGACAGGTGCACCCAGGTCAGATGATTGAGTTTTAGCTGGACCAATCCAGCATTGACCAGTGATGAAGAACAGGTTTGTTTCCTGTGTCAATTTGAGTCTTAGTCAGTCTCACACCGTATATAGATAATGAGAACAACAAAGAAAAATAGTTGAGCCTTATGGAAAACTTAGCCTTATGGAAAAAATAGTTGAGCACTTGAGCCTTGTTGACCAGTGATGAAGAACAGGTTTATTCTCTTCTCTGATGCACATGAAAACAAGCATATACGTCAAAGCTTCAGTTCTTTGATCTTGATTGAGAATTACTCCTGTGGTTGAGTGTTGTGATCAGAAGGAGTTTCCAACCGCTGCTTTGAGATCGAGGATCATGAGCACAGTCCATGAGGATTAAGATGCATAAGTCAGCGGCTGAGATTTGAGGTACCAAATCTGGACACGGTAATTCTATGCATTGCTTAACTTATAATCTTGAATTTCTAATTATTTACAATAATTATGAAGTTGCCCCCATAAACCTTTTATGTCCTCATCAAATTCTCCTACCTCTTCTCTGTTAATAATGCTCTGCTCTTTCCCTCCTCTCTCTCAAACTCGCTCTTAGTTTCTTCCTCTTGACCCCACTCGAGTAAGTTCATGGCTCCATCACTGTCTAGATGGTTATTTTATTTATTTTACATACAGTCTTTGTAAATAAGTTTTTTAAAAAATCAATCTTTAGGATTTTGGAGCCTTATATTGAGTGTATTATTATGAGTTTCCAGATATTGATCTGCTACACTATCACCGAGTCATCTTGGGGGCACCTGAGAAAGTGACCAATACCGTGACTTAGAACCATGCTGCCACTAAAGCTCAATTCTTCTGAACAAAACCCTAATATTCATCCAACCTCTTCGTTTGAAAGTTAAAAGCCAATAAAAGTTACACCAAACAGTGATGCAAGCATCTGTGAACAAGTTTCTATATACTTCATAGTTCAAAGTCTTGGGGCAAACTCCTGAAGATAATAGGGAGATTAGTGTGTCTTGAAAGGAATCGTGGTGGACGGAATAAGAGAGAGAAATCTTCTCTTTCAGGGAAAGGTTTTGGTAGAACCAAGAGGAAGAAAGAAAGAGAAATGCGAAGAGAATCCCAACACACCTCAATTTGCTAGTCTCACGTCTTATATTAACCATTTCTCTTGGCAAGAAATGTGTGTTCATAAGGCATGATTCATGAGGCTTCCAACAAATTACATAACTGTACCAATGAAACATGTCTATCATTTTTCCAAAGAAGGTATTTTATGAAATATCAGTATAATAAATATCCCCCAATTTTTTTTCCTTGACCAACCCCTAACCTCATATCTTTCTCTTAGATGTCATCACAACACTTATGCAACTTTGCAACAATTGTTTAGGCATTTATGTTTAAAAAACTACAATAACAAAAGATGAGGACCGTGACTTAGCCCTCAAAGAAAAAAGTGAGAAAATGAATCAACGAACGTCCAACTGGCATGGCTACATCACACGCTACTATTATAGCTTATAAAAGTTAATCTTGACCGTTCAAATTTTAAATACTTCCGAGGATTATAAGAATCAAAAAGAACTTATATGCCACGACATCAAGGACATTTTCTTAACAAGGTGAACCTTATATTTAGCAGATTTTAAATACTTCCGAGGATTATAAGAATCAAAAAGAACTTATATGCCACGACATTAAAGACATTTTCTTAACAAGGTGAACCTTATATTTAGCAGATTGTGTCTCCTGCCTCAATCTGAAGTTTCACGCCCCAGATCCCAGGATTCTTGACCCGATACAAGAACCCAAAACTCGAAGTACAACCCAAGAAAGCCATATAATGATGAAAGAGCTGAAAAAATCACCTTTAAGTTAAATCCATAGCATGAACCAAGACCATGCTAATCACTTTAGTAACTGTAACAGCCAATTCAGACCTGCTTTTTAAACACACTCACTCAATAGAACTAGTTGACCAAAGTGATGATTAAAGGGAAAAACTTTTCAAGACAATGCATTCTAAATTAAATGAATTGAAAAAGGATTTCATTTGAAAACAAATCATCACCAACTAAACACTTCAGGCCAAGAATGCCTTCAGTTTGAGCAAGAAATGATCGGTACACCACATGAACCAAATAAAAGTATCTTAAAATTTCTTCCATGAAGTAAAACAGTTATAAAACAAACAAATAGTGGGGGTAAGATTACTTTATAATCATTCGCCAGGAATGCACTCCCAATGATGTAAGCACCACATATCAAAGAAACTGTAATGAAGAGACTGCAGAAATAGGATCTACTCTTTGGGTCTGACAGTACAGAAACCTGAAAAGGTAACAATGACAAAAATAAAAGATTATAAGTACCTTGACCAGTTTTCAAAAATTTAATTCGTGCAGGTTATACCATTTTCTTGGTTGAAGAGAATACATCAAGATCCTAAGATATGATATGGTGAAGATATTAAAGCCATCGATTCAAGCCTCGGCAAAACTTAAATATTCTATACTGAATAGAAATAACTTTATAAACATCATGTAACTGATAATAATATGATAATAATGATCATGTATTCAGATTTATAAAAAATAAATAACTCAATATGACAAATAAATAAATGGCCCGAGCCTATCAAAAGGGAATACTGATCAAGTCACTGAACATATAAAAAGATTAGTTGGAATTTCATATAAGGAAAAACATTATTTAAAAGTTAGAAAGCAAAGACAATACTCTTAGGGATGTCGTGGTGATGTTGGATTCGTACCCAACCCGGACATTTATGGGACATGGTGGGGTAATTTGCAATTAATTTATTACAAAAACAAAGTTCCAATGGAATTTAAAACATATTGCTGATTATTAGAAAAATCATATAAAGTTTCAAAACAACACTCAATTTTACTTTAAGCCCTAAATTACTGAGTACTTTCATTCTATTATGGAAAAAAAAAAAAAAAAAATTTGATTTTTCGTATATATAATAATATATTATATTATCATTATTTTATTTTCAGATCCTACAGTGCCCTATTTTTTTAGATTTGCCAAATCGATGTTCTCGAATCGTGTCATACCCATGTTTCATGTTTATATCCTTACTTAAATTTGAAATTTCTTACATCAAACATGAAACTAATAATGCGTAACGGTTTACAAGATGAGTTCTTGAGATGTTAAACATCGTTAATGCATCCTGAAAAAAAACACACACACAAAATATGCTCTCACCCTATGACAATCAATTCCATAGAGTAGTACGTCAAGCCAATGACACATCGGAACAATACATGAACAAGAAAGAGCAAATGCGAACTGATGAAGCAACATGGTCAAAAAAGTGTTAAATCAAGGGACATGTGTATGGTTAAAGGAATTTTGTACAATATGTTGCTATGATATTCTACTAGATGCTATAGTTTTAAGGCTGAACCTGGAGACAGAATTCCATCAACCACCTTATTTTGGCTCTTGACTTAACAACACCTTTTCAGTCTCACAAGACAAAATGTTTTTCTAAAAGGATATTACTGTTATACATGATTTTTATTCTGGAAGCATGTAACCTACTAAGAAGGACATGACAATATGATGCAAAGAAGATTGCCAGAATACTAATTCTTCTATTTCTACCTCACGAAAGATCCTTTTTTCTTGAGAAGAAGGGAGAGTTAAATAGAGGAGGAAGCAGAAATTTTTATTGTGCAGCAATGAACAAATTGCTTTTTGTCCAATGATATTTTCTCTTTTATTTTCTAAGCCCAATTAGGCCTCTTGATGCCAACGCAAAATGGTGAGAAGAGTCTCCCTCTGGTCAACAATAAGATGTAGGAAAGGATAAGAGTTAGGATTCTTGTAACAGTTGTGAGATCGTTTTTCTTTCCATTCACGTTCTCATCAACCAAACAGAGTACAAAACAAGTAACAAACCAAAATAATCTATTCATCTCATATATCAAAATATCTCAAATGAAAATTCTCTTTTTTTTATTTATTTTAAGTTCGATATATGTTGGAATTGATACTTTAGATCCAGATATCATATCTTGTAAATTGTTTATTTTTTGTCAAGACTGGAACTGATCCACCATGAACTTGATGGTTGAATGAAATTAAAGAAACAACATTAAAAAGTAATACTTATGGTCAATTGCAACATGATAGAACAAAGAGCTCAAGAGAACATAAAACACAAATTTCTACTATTTTTTCTTCCCCCTTTTTAGCCATAATATAGGATTGAGGAAATGAAAACAAAATTGGCCATCAATTGGAAAAAGCACAACCTCTGTGGCATAAAAAATATTAGCAAATTCCTTAGGAGGACGTTGAAGGTTCAAGTTCAGCAAAAGTGGAACTCCATTCAACCTATACAATTTTTTACTTGAAAACTTACAAATTTGATAACTTATTTTTACAGAAACAGAAAAGTTAATTGTATTCACATGTCAACTTAATTTAGTTTCTTTCACTTTTTTAGGTAATCTAAACACGGGAAGGCCATAACCTGCTCTATTCTGTTATCAAAAAAATTGAAAAATTCGTGAGACGTTCTTTGAAAAATAGTTAGAAATGACCCAGGACTAAAAGTACAAAAGCCTGTTTGGCTGATACTTTTCCGAACACTCAACTGAAAAAATGTTTGCTTTGTAAAATGTTCGTTTACAGTTTTTAAAAAATTACTAAAATTTAAAAATCCTAAACTGTTTTATAGTTGTTTTTCAAATAACTGGGTCTAAATTTCTTTCCTTTTCTTTTTTCCTCTGCTTTCTCATCATCCAAACAGTGCCTAAAGTGATTTAAACTGGTATCTATATCTATCTAGATATGAAATGTATACGCACACAGACTAATGTATAACAATTGAAACAATTTTGGCTAACAGAACCATATGCATCAAAGTCCAATAACAATCTCTATCCACTTTTACAAATCAAATAATTCCACCAACAAAAATAACGATACAAAGCATGTAAAAAAGCAAAGGCAAACCCATCCAAAACAATTACATACAATTTACTGGAAAAAAAAAAATTAAAAACAACTATATACCCAAACATATATTAGATATATATATGTATATGTATGTATGTGTATATAGATAGAAACTTACACAATTGATTGTCTTCATTCCCCACAACTTTCAAGAGAACCAAACAGAAAAGGCTTTTAAATCGCGAGAAAGTATTCGTATAAAGCAACGAATAAGAAAGTTCAGAGAACGAAGGCAATAAAGCAGACTTGTGTAACGGTCAAACGGCGTCGCTTTGAGTGTGCGCAAAGAAACAGAGAAGACGAAGTTCAAACCTCAAAGACAAAAAGTCTCTCAAACGCACCATGAAAGGAGCACAGAGGGAGAGAGAGAGCAGATAAACACAGAAAGTGCTGAAACAGTGTGTCTCACTGTGGGTCTCTGTCTCCTTTACAGATTGAAAAATATTTTATTCCGTTCGAAAGTGGGAAAGTTAGAGAGAGAGAGAGAGAGTGTTTTAGAGAGAGTGTTTCAGATAGAGAATGAGTGCCCGAGTTGCACGGCGAATGTAGCATCGTGCGTGGCAATGTGGAAAGTCGTATTCGGCGTGAAATAAAACACTGTACTTGCTTGTTGCTTCTTACACGTGTACCTAAAGTGGTCCCCACTAATTGTGTCTGGTTACATGGCTTAATCATTAAAAATAAAGAAAAAATAGGAAATATAGTTGGATAACATCATGATTTTAAGTGGACATTTTACTAGTAATTAAATTATTGTATTAAAATTGAATGAATGTGATTGAAGGATCAATTTAATTCCAACGATTTTCTTTTATCAAAAAGGTTACACCATTATGAGTCAATAAATTGGTAAAATTTTAACCCATAAGTGAAAACATATAATTCAATTCAAAATCTATCATGATTTTTATCTTTATAAGTCTCATTAATTTTTTTTTTTTTTTTTTCCGTACAAAGGCTTAGGCCAAGATGGTAGTATAAAGACATAAAGCCAAGTCAGAAAAGGCATATAAATCTTGAAGCAAAGTAAATAAATAAAGAATAGACTCCAGATTTGTGGAGGAAACATAACTCAACACTCTGCAAACGGAACCACTACGGAGTCTTATCTTTGCATGTTATATCAACAGCGTATTTACTTTTCTTTCAAATTAAACATTTTAAATAATTAATTTTAGGCTTTTTACATTTTAATTCAATTTAATATCAAACATGTGTTTGTCAATTATCCCGAGTTATCAATAAAGTAGATGAATATGTTTCAATTTTATCAATTTTTTTTCATCATAACTTAACAACAATTCAACTAAAGTCATGTTTAGGAGCTTCTGAATTTTAGTTAAAAAAAATTAGTTCAAAATTACAACAAAATTTATTTCGATCCTAATTTTAAGATGCCGATTTTTCACTTCCACAAAAATATTTTACTTATCAACTTTTTAAAAATATTTGGAGCACAAAATTGAAAATATTCCAATTGTCCCAGTATATTCCTCATTCTGATTCCGTCCTACGTCATTTTGGGCAAAATATCAAAGTCAAATCCTTTAATATATTGAATGTTACAAGTGATGATAGGACAAAAATAAATAAATAAAAGAGGAATACTCAATTCAAATGTTTGAATGAAGACCAAGCCCCACCCTTTTTTCCTTTTCCTTTCCCTTTCCAGGCAGTAAACAAAAATTTATAACCACGTTCCACATTGAAACGCAACATTGAAATGTCATCTCCTCTTCAGTCTCGTGGGACTAATGTGGAGCCCATTTGAATGCAGAGATCACAACGGTCAAATTAGGGCTTATTATTATTTAATTTTTTAATTTTTTTTTTGCTCTTTTAAACATCTTTATGTTCTCATTGACTTGACATTTTTTATTCTATAATAGCACAAGGTACACGTTATGAAATACAATTTTATATTATAAATATATAATTTCTTTGTATTTAAAATTTTTGTATTTTTTTATATTTAAAACTTGAATGTAATTGTTTTTTTTTTTTTTATGGATGTAATTGTTAGAAGCATAGAATATACAATTTTTTTGTATTTAAAATTTAAAAATATTACTTTATGCAACTTATTGTTATTTAAACTTAAAATATTATTTATAATTCTTGAAATGGTCTTATTTGTATTTCAAATTTAAAGTATATTTATAACACTTGACTATACAATTTCTTTGTATTTTAAACTTAAAATATTATTTATAAACCTTGACTAACAACTTCTTTGTATTTAAAATTTCAAAATATTATTTTACAATTATTGGAATCTTGAAATATGCAACTTATTTGTATTTAGAACTCAAACTACTATTTATAACTTTTAAAATGGTGAATTTGACAATTCATTTGTATTTAAAATTTAAAATATTATTTGTTAATTTTTTAAAAATATATATAGAAATAATTAAAAATAGTTTACACTCATAATAGTATGGAAGTATTTGATAAAAATTATTACAAAAATATAAAAACATTCAATAATTATTACACTTTTATAGTAAATATAGATTTATAGTAAGTAAAGATATAGATTTATAGTAAATACAGTAACTGATAATTAATAAAGAAAATTTGAGTAAAAATGTATAGAAATGACAACAACAAAAAAAAAAAATAAAGAAAAGAAAAAGAAAAAGGATTTTTTGTATCCCACATAAATAAGCAAATAATTATCTCATTTATTTTTTAATAACTATAAATAAAAATGGTTACAACAATGTTCCCTCTTTAAATTTTTTATTAAATACTCTTTCAAAATTTCATATTTCTAGCCACAACTTCAAATATTATCTATCAATCTCCATGACAATCCATCGAAATGAAATCTAGCACAAAATAATGAAAGTGTGGGAATGTCCAAAATATATAAGATAAGGGAATATATTTGATTAAAGTGCTAAGATAAATATATACATGTAACTCTTGGGAAATTGCAAGGGTTGTAATATTTAACTATTCAACTTCCAACTTAAACATTTAAAAGGTATTAACATATTTGTTCATTAGTACTTAGCCTCTAAATAAAAATAATAATAATACAAGTTAAGAGAATTTTTTTATTAAATTAATACAAGAAACCAGTGGTATAGTTGCAACATTCAAAATGAAAAAGGAAAAAAATAAAATAATGGTTCTACATGAAATTTTATATTAACCACCCAATTGTTTTTTGTTTTTTTTTTTTTTTTTTATGTTTTTGGAATTTCTTTACCATGCAATTTCCACTTCTCTTACCTTTCAAAAAATTAAATACGTTAACTATACTAATTTAATTTGAGCAAGAACTGGGCACCACCCAATTGCCTTTTTTGACGTCTTTGGAACTCTTTACCAAGTAATTTATCTTACCGTTCAAAAAATAAAAACACGCCTTCAAAAAAAATTTCCACTTCTCAGGCTTTTTTTCCTAATGCATGACATGTTCATACAAAAGGAAATTTAAAAAATAAAATAAAATATATATGTTCAAAAAAAAAAGTTTAACAAAACAAACCTACTGAAGCCTTGCTGCAATATTTTCCTATACTTTTCCCTCTCATCCTCCAAGCAATCATTTGCAGTGTAATTAAGCTTAATTAAATATTATGACCAAACCAATAACACGTAACAAAATGATCAATCTCCATGACAATTCATCAAAATGAAATAGTGATTCTTAATCCATGAAAAAAATAAAAATAAAACATATCTACACCAAAAAAATAATATTAATAATAATAATCTAATAAATATTAATGAAAAAGAGGGAATGCTCACAATATGTAATGTGGCAGAGTATATTTGATTAAAGTGATCATACAAAAAGAAAATTAAATGTAGCAGAGTATATTTGATTAAAGTGATCATACAAAAAGAAAATTAATATATATTTTTTTAAACCAGAGTTTAACAAAACAAACCTTTTGAAGCCTTGTTTCAATATTTTCCATCTACTCTACTTTCCCCTCTTTTCCTCCAAACAATTATCCGCAGTGTAATTAAATTTAATTCAATTTTCTGACCAAAACAATAACACGTAACAAAATGATCAATATTAATGACAATTCATCAAAATGGAATAGTGATTTTTAATCTATGAAAAAAAAAAATCTAACAAATATTAATGAAAGAGAGGGAATGCCCAAAATATATAATGCAGCAGAGTATATTTGATTAAAGTGATAAGAAAGAATAGCTTCTGAAAAAAGTATAAAAAAATAAAAATAAAAAAAATAAAAAAAAAAAAAAAAATTCACTTCTCAGGCCTTCTTTCCTTATGCATGACACGATCGTACCAAAAAAAAATAAAAAAAAATAAAAAAAAATAAAAACAATCAAAGTTTAACAAAACAAACCTTTTGAAACATTGCTTCAATATTTTCCCTCTACTCTACTTTTCCCTCTTATCCTCCAAACAATTATCTGGAGCGTAATTAAACTTAATTCAATATTCTGACCAAAACAAGAACACATAACAGAATGATCAATATCCATGCATATACATCAAAATGAAATAGTGATTTTTAATAGATAGAAAAAAATAAATAAATAAATCTAACAAATACTACTGAAAGAGAGGGAATGCCTAAAATATATAATGTAGCAAAGTATATGTAAATCCTGGGCAATTTAAAAAGTTGTAACTGTTGACTATTCAACTCCCAGCTTATAATTATACACATTTTTCATTAGAATAATATATATATATATATATAGAGAGAGAGAGAGAGAGAGAGAGAGAGAATAGATGATATAAACTAAAATTAACCTTTAATTATACTTTTATTGGGCATGTTAATGTAAATGAGCTATAAATCATTTGGCATAGTCAATGAGACATTTTGTTCAAACCGGGTAGGGGCCTTCGGCAAGGGGATCCTCTATCTCTTACTTGTTATTACTCTGTGCTGAGGGTTTGTCTTCTCTTCTTATCAATGATCTCCATGCTGGTTTGATTTCTGGCCTAAAAATTGGACGCAGAGCTACGGTTGTCTCTTATTTATTTTTTTGCAGATGACTGTGTTTTGTTTAGCAAAGCAGAAGAGAAGGAAATGCAAAGAATTCAGCATATACTCAATATTTATGCTCAAGCTTCTGGACAGTTTATCAATTTTGATAAATCTTCTACTTTTTTCAGCAAAAATACTCCAAGTGATAAGCAAGCGGCTATCAGAGATTTGCTTCAAATTCAAAGAGAAGGTGCTCAAGAAAGGTATTTGGGCCTCCCAGCTGTTATCTGCCGATCTTAAAAAAAAGTGTTCAAATTTGTGGAGCAAAAAATAATTTCAAGAATTTCGGGATGGAAAGGAAATTTTATTTCACCATGAGGTAGAGAGGTGTTGCTGAAATTAGTCCTCACAGCTATTCCTGCGTTTGCCATGTCCTGTTTTAAGCTCCCTAAAGGTACGTGTAATTCATATGGTTGATTATTGGTGGTCTGGGTTAGATGATTTGCATAAGATCCATTGGATTGCTTGGGACAAGTTAGTGGAGTCAAAAAAAAAATGGCGGTTTGGGGTTTAGAGATTTGGAGGCCTTTAATTTAGCTTTGTTAGCTAAATTAGGTTGGCGATTGCAAGAGGAGAGACATGGTTTATTTCATGAGTTATTCAAAGGAAAGTATTTCCGTTTTCTGATTTTATGCATCTAGGGAAAGCTCATAACCAATCATGGGCGTGGAGTAGTATGCTTGCGGGAAGAAGTGTTTTAGACAAAGGGCTGCTGTGGAAGATTGGTAATGGCTGATGTATAAATGTGTGGAAAGATAATTGGATTCCAAGTTCTGTCTCTTTCAAGCCCATTTCTTCACCTCATTTGACCTCTTTTGTCTAGGCTTCGCAATTTTAGGAGCTTAATCCAATGATGGAATGAAGCTTTAGTTTACCAGTGCTTCTCGAAGGAGGATAACGCCAAGATTTTGCAAATCCAGTTGAACCAGATAGATCAAGAAGATAGACAGATTTGGGGTTTTTCGGCTGGTGGGATTTTTTTCGTTAAATCAACTTACTATGTAGCTTTACAGTTAAAGAGGGGTTCCTCGGTTTCGGTGGTTAATCAGGAATAAATCAGTTCTGTAAGGGCCAAGGCAGTTTTTTGGTCTCGAATTTGGAAAATGATTGTTAAGCCCAAAATTTTATTTGGAGATGTTTTCATGACCGAGTTGCCGTTTCAGATCAATTAGTCAGGAAAGGTATGTCCATGGATTGTCCTTGTAAAGTTTGTGGTTTGGAGATAGAAACTTTAAAACACCTACTGTGTGATTGTCAATCAACAAAATTAGTTTGGAAGGGTTCCCCGTTACGAATTGATGTATCTTCAGTTGGGGGAGTACATGGGGTGAATGGTGGATGAACTTAATCCATTCGTGAGATGGATTGAAAGACAACAATATTTTAATTGGAGTAGCTGCAAACTTATGTTGGTATTTATGGAAGTCTCGCAACAATGCTGTGTTTTGTAGAGCTAGTTGGTCTGGCCAGAAGATCATTGAAGTTGTTGTTGGGCAGTTTTGGGAGTTTTATAGGGTTCATTCAAAAAATATTCACGATTCCTATCAGTCTATTCATATTCCCTCTCCTTTGCCAGTGCGTTGGTTGCTGTCGAATGTGGGATGTTTAAAGGCTAACGTTGATGCAACAGTTAACACCTTCTCTAATGAAGTTGCTGGTGGTTTAGTGATTAGAGACCACAAAGGGTTGGTAATTTTTGCTGTTATATTCTACTTGAAGTTTTTATCTGATCCCACAGTTGGGGAAGCATTTGTGTTGAGGCAGGCAATGCTCAAGGTAAGGAAACGATTGTTGTCACAGGTTATTTTTGAGTCTGATGCTAAACAGGTGGTGGACATAGTTAATGGGACTCAGGTATGTCCAATAGCTTTGATGCAGTTGATTGAGGATGTCCAGATGTGGCTGAAACATTCAAATGGGCTTGCTGTTAAGTTTGTTCCCAGGGATGCCAACACTGCTGCCCATAATCTAGCAAAGTATGCTATGTCTAGGAAGGTCGATGCTGAATTTTTTGATTTTTTTCCTCCTATTTTGATGGATGTTGTAGTGGAGCAGTGTATTTGACTTGCCTTGGAAAAAAAATAAAAAAATAGTCAATGAGACATTTTATGAAAGGAAAAAATATATATACATGTTAAGAAATTTCTTACCATTAGTATAGATAGATGTATAGATAGATATATAGATATAGATAGATAGATATATATGTCGTGAATATGTATTTTAACCAAAAAAAATTCTTAAAATAATAAAATAATGATTAACTGAAATAAATTGTTATTTAAAACAGATAAATAAAAGTTTAAACACATTTTTAGTTTTCTATTTAAAGAAGAGGAAGAGTTTTTCACTAATTAAATATACATGTATATATTTATATGTGGGACGTGCTATTTTAAAAAAAAATTTGGATTTTAATGTTCATGTGCAGTATGAATTATTATAGATTAATGAACTTTTTTTATGTAGGGAAAAAAAAAAAATCAAAAGTGTTTAGAAATTCCTTACCCTTTAATTTATAATTTAGAATAGCATAGATATACATGTCATGAATATGCATTTTAACAAAAAAAATTCCTAAAATAATGATTAATTAAAACAAATTGCTATTTAAAATAGATAAATAAAGTTTAAACACATTATGAGTTTTCTATTTAAGGAATAGGAAAAGTTTTTCACTAATTAAATATGCGTTTATATATTTATATGTGGAACATGTCTTTTTTTTTCTTTTTTTTTTTGGAATTAATGTTCATGTGTGGTATGAATTATTATAGATTAATGAACTCTTTTTATGTTAAAAAAAAAATCAAAAGTATTAAGAAATTCCTTACACTGTTTCAATAATTATATATACTAATGTTTACCAAATTACTTGCTTTCTTTTTGTTATATATATTTTATTTTCTTTTTTAATATCAATTTATTTATTTATTATCATTCTATATTATAATCTTACTATATATACATATATATATGTTGTGAATATGCATTTTAACAAAAAAAAATTCCTAAAATAATAAAATATCATCAACTAAAATAAATTGCAATTTTAAACAGATAAATAAAAGTTTAAACGTATTATTAGTTTTTTATTTAAAGAAGAGGAAAAGTTTTTCACTAATTAAATATACATGTATAGATTTATATGTAGGACGTGTTATGTTTTTTTGGAATTAATGTTCGATCATGTGCGGTATGAATTATTATAGATTGATGAACTATTTTTATGTGGGAAAAAAAAAATCAAAAGTGTTAAGAAATTCCTTACACTTTTAGAATAGTATAGATATAGATATAAATATAGATATAGATAAATAAATTACATAATATTTTTTTGGGTTAAAATCTGAAAAACCCTTTTGTTATTTACAAAAATTATAGACTAACCCCCTCAAGTACGGAAACTATCATTTAACTTCTTGATGTTTTTTTCGTCGCAAACTATCAGAACAAATCATGTGACAATCACTTGCTAGTTTTTATTGACCAAAATACCTTGTGTTTATCTCATCGGAGAGGCTCCAGGTTTCCGGTGACCATAGCGTCTATTGATTCCAAGAGCGACTTGTCATGTGTTTGTGTTACTGTTGTTGAATTTGGTCTGATTTTTTATCATTGAAAGTCACGAGCTTCGAAATCTCTTGTTTAAAGGTAAGCAGTAATTCTTGCAGTCATCTATACATTGATAACTTGGGTGCTTTCATAAAACTAATTAGTCCATCGCGAAGGATTCAATCCAACCTCGCTTGAAACTATAAATCGAACCAACTAGATATTGCCATGAATTGTTGTGATGTGAAGAGGTGTTTGACCAATCGAATCATTAAATCCAATCGCTTTATTTTTGCTGCTTCGTGGTCCCTACTGTTCCGATATGCTCCGGCGTGATCAAAGCTATTACTATATAATTTAAGTTTCTCGATCCTTGGTGAATTATATATATAATTATGTAATATATATAATTATATTACTATAACTACTATTACCATAATTACTATAATTATAATTATAATTATATCTATAATTACGATAATTATATATACTCACATGCTTATATATGCACACTGGTGGTGCTCTACGCCAGCACTTGTATATATATATATATATATATATATATATATATATATATATACCTTGAACGAAGGGGTGAGAAAAAAAAAAAAAAAAATTTGCCAAACGACGTCATTCATAGTTCATTTGTGGTGAACCCTACAAAGGACATAGTTGTCATTTTATAAAGAACACATTTAACTTTTAAATAAATATTAATATACTATTAAGAGCATTCTTGTCATTTCACATGAACTTAACGGTTCTATGACGGAATGGGGGCAATGTGATAGTTTATGTTATATCAGGGGTTTTTTAATACTCGAGGGGGTTAGTAGATAGTTTAGATAAACAACAGGGGACTTTCAGATTTTAGTCTTATTTTTATTATTATTATTATTATTTTTTGTAACTCACAAGATAATCTTAAAAAATATTATATATATACATTTTTTTCTACAATGGTGGTGTTGGGTATTGGAACATCTCATTGGAAACATAGGTAATTATCAAACATAAAATAAAAAATTCCGAAGAAAACTCTAAAAATCATCTTGAAACACATAGGATGACAAATATTATTATTGATAAAAATGATTTATTGAGCTAAGATGACACGCCTTACTTTAAAGTTGTAGACACTAAAAATTTAATGGACTTTGGTGTTGACAAATTGACCTATTCAATATGGGTTTAATGTTTAATTAAATTGTTTAATTGGCTTAAGCTTGGTCCACTTAAATTATTTAATTAGCCCAGCCCAGATGATTAAATGGAAAGATAATTAGTCCTAATAAAATATATTTGGAATAATTATTTTTAAGGATAATTATCACAAAATAACCGGCCCGGCCCAGTTATAATTTTATCATTATCAGGAGATGACACATGTCATCATCTTATTAATCCAAGAAGCCTATAAATAGAGGCCTGGAGGAAGAAGAAGAGGGACACAAATTCAGAATTCAGAAATCTAGAATTCCAGAGAGAAATACAAAAGCTCTCATCCCCAACAACCAAACCCAAAGGCGAAGAACACCAAGCACATCAAATCGTGCCGGTCTTCATCAAATTCTACGGTGATCAACAATAAGCACATCCAAAGTCGTGCCGTTCGTCATCCAAATTCCACTGTGATTCAAGATCAAGCTCGTACAGCCCTTGAATCCAACCAACCAACAAAAAAATGAGATTTAATCGGAGGACCAGTTCTTTCTTTTATAAAGAATATTACAGAGGATTGTACCTCAATTTCTCAAATTAATAAAATTATATTATTTGCTCCATATTTTGTTTCTATTGCAGACTTACAAAATTTATGTGTACAAATATTTGGCACGCCCAGTGGGACCTCCTTTGCCTCTCATCTCTTTCTCCTACCATTAAGTTTCATCTCTGTCAGATTCTATGGCTCCCCCTAAGACTCTGACAGACAAAAAAGCCCAAAAAAACATCGCTACCACAAAGGTCGACGCCAAAGCCGCCATGAAAAGTGGCACGAAAGCCAAATCAAGTGATGGAAGTACCTTGGCGGGCCCTGTGACATGTAGCAAGTCCCAGGCAATGGCTTCATCCAAACATCAGCAAGACTTGGTGAAAACCAATCCTGCAAAACCGGCAAACGTGAAAACCCAACATGTCAAGAACCCTGACGTTGTTCTAGAGGAGATTCCACCACCAGATTTACCTCATTCCATCTATGATGCTCGCTCTAGTGTCGGTTCACCCCCAGAGTCACCACGTCAGACTTCAAAGTATTCAATCACTTCAAGAAACGTTGACTTTCATTGCCTATCATACTCAGATGTGGTCGCTACTATGATGACTGGAGCTGCCACAGTGGAGGAACAATTAGCAACTGTGTCTCGTGCCATTGAGAACCTCACAAAGACTGTTAAAGAGAAGGACTTACAAATCGCTACGCTGATGAACAAATTGGAAGTTCAGACCTTCGGTGAATCACCAGTACAATCTGGGCATCCTGCATCTTCCGCACCACCGCCAACTGGGAATCATGCAACTTTCACACCACCACCGTCTGGGAATCCTGCATCTTCCACAGCTATACCGACGGAGAATCTTAATTCTACTGCGCAAGGTACTCACATGGATCCCAAACAGATGCCGGTCACAGAACAAGTGGCTAATCAAAACTAGACGCCGGTGATAGAATATGCAGCTAGTCAAACCAATCATGCTTCTTCAGTCTCTTCATTATCTGTCACACAATTGCAAGATATGATAACAAATACAATCCAAGCCCAATATGGAGGCGTCTCACAAAGCACTCTCATGTACTTAAAGCCCTATACAAGGAGAATCGACAGTATGAGGATGCATGTAGGATACCAACTTCCGAAGATTCAGCAATTTGACAAAAAAGGTAACCCCAAGCAACACATTGCCCATTTTGTCGAGACTTGTAACAATGCCGGAACAGAGGGGGACTTACTAGTTAAATAGTTTGTCCGCTCCCTTAAAGGAAACGCGTTCGAGTGGTACACCGACCTAAAGTCGGAGTCAATTGATAGTTGGGACCAAATGGAACGAGAATTCTTGAACAGGTTCTATAGCACTCGTCGTACTGTTAGTATGATAGAGTTAACTAACACGAAGCAATGGAAGGATGAGCCTGTAATCGACTACATTAATCGGTGGAGAGCACTCAGTTTTGACTACAAGGACCGATTGTCAGAAATCTCTGCTGTGGAGATGTGTATGCAGGGAATGCATTGGGGCCTTCTTTACATTCTGCAAGGTATAAAACCTCGCACATTTGAAGAATTGGCAACACGTACCCATGACATGGAGATCAGTATGAAATCCCATGAAGGCAAAAGTCCTGTGGCCATAGAACCACGCAAGGATAAGAAAGATTAGAAGAAGGGTGATAAGTCGTCAAAGACCGCTGTTAAAGATTCCATAGCTATTTCAACCACCCCAATCAAGATATCTGTTAAAGATGACAAGAAGGATGATAAAAAGCCTCGCCAGTGTCAAGAGAGGGAAAGACAACGTCCTACGCTAAAGGAATTAGAGAAGAAGGAATACCCCTTCCCCGATTCCGATGTCCCTGACATCTTGGAATGTTTACTCGAAAGTAAAGTTATAGAACTCCCTGAATGCAAACGCCCTCAAGAGATGGGACGTGTCAACGATCCAAAATACTGCAAATATCATCGTATTGTCAGTCATCCAATTGAGAAGTGTTTTATCTTCAACGAGGTGATGATGAATCTAGCAAAACAAGGAAAAATCTTGTTGGACACGGATGAAGTTGTAACTTCAAATCATACTACTGCTACTGTGACAACCTCTGTCGTGGGGAGTGCTCGTTTTCAACCTTCAACTTCTAAGGTATATTGCACAACCATCCAGTTTGGCTCATTAGAACCAATCTCCATCTCTCTTGGTAAAGGGAATGCACTTGACGTTTCAACTTTTGGAAGGGTCTTCCCTCAGGATGATGAAGAAGGATGGACTCTAGTGACAAGAAAGAAACCGCGGAAGCAACGAGCTGACATTTTTCAGACTAGTTATTCTGATAGGGGGCAAAGGATGAAGAAACCTCAATATCACTATAAGCAGTCTGGCCATAACAGAAAATGGGTCAAGAAGACACAATCAACCAAACACGCCTCTATAAGCAAAAGGATCCAGTAGCCCATTACTTTGCAAGAGTTCTTTCCAAAAGGATATTTAGATGTCGAAGTTGTGACAGCTTACATGGTTTCAACTAAAACGAGCCCCGATGGTGAGAATAGCAAGGATCAAAATGAAGCCCAGACTGTGAAGAATCATGCAAAGGACGCTGCCATCATTGAAAAGTCCGATGATGATGAAGTAGTTGGAGGTACGCTGGATTCATGTTATGCACCAATTATTTTCACTAACGAAGATCTTCAGTTGGGTTCGAAGCCGCACAATTGTCCTCTTTTCGTTTTCGGTTACATAAAGGAACAAAGAGTTACTCAAATTCTTGTTGATGGTGGATCAGCGGTGAATCTCATGCCAAAATTTACAATGAAAAATCTCGACATCACAATCGATGAGTTATCTCATAGCCGTCTTATTATTCAAGGTTTTAACCAAGGAGGACAGAGAGCTATTGGCATGATTCGAGCAAAACTAATTATTGGCGAGCTCCAAGCTGAAACCTTATTCCATGTTATTGATGCAAAAATGTCCTACAATTTGTTGTTAGGAAGGCCTTGGATACATAATAATGGTGTCATTCCATCGACTTTTCATCAGTGCTTTAAATTCTACAAGAATGGCGTACAAACAGTTGTGGCGGACTATAAACCATTTATAGAAGCAGAATCTCATTTTGCTGATGCCAAGTTTTATATCGATCATGATACACCTTCGGAAATGCCCATCCCAAGCCATCCATCTACATAAGAGGTTCAATTTACAAAAACAAAAGAAGTGTTAAGTGATCCATTAGATGTTTCAGTGACAGACATTGTAAAGGTAGCTAAAACAAGAGGGGTCTCGATAAAAGCACATTGGACGAAACCTATTTTAAAGTATGTTCCAAAATCTCAACGACAAGAAGGGCAGTCACCTGTCATTGAGATACTTAAAACCAAGGAATTTAAATTGAAAATGTCACAAACCAAAGAGAAAGAAGATATGCAGAAGCTGAAAGGAGAGTTAACTCTTCCTCTCATCAAGATTTAAAAGTCTTCGCCTTCCAAGCCTCCGTTAAAAGGGTTCATGCGGCATTTTCAATCTCTGGTCAATCATGAATCACTTCTAAAACAAAGGACTGATGAAGGATTCGATCCTAAAGCATACCAACTCATGGCTAAGTCGGGGTATGATTTTACAAATCATGCAAACCTTAGAAAACTGAATTCAGAGGTCACCGGTGAGAAAATGCATGGCCTCAATGAAACACAGAAGAAGTTGAAAGATCAAGGGCATAAAATCATTCCACCCAAGTCTGGTATTGGTTTCGTACCTTCTGAGCCACTTCGAATTCACATCACAAAAAAGGGTAAGAAGTCAAACACTTTTTACATTGGGTTTGAAGAAGTTGCAGATGAACAAGATAAACAGACTATAAATCAAAAATCGGTCTTTGACCTTATTGGAGCTCTATATGATCGAATATCTGTATTCAACATGTTGTCAAGCCAAGAATCAAATGTTTCAAGTTCTCATGTCAGCAGTTTGCCTCGTGCCTCTGTTTTTAACAGAATGAGCTTTCATGACCAAGGAAGAAAATCTCCACAACCTCAACCTCGAAAGTCAGTATTTTCTCGAATTGGTACTATCAATGATGCACCGCTAAAAAGTAACAAGAGTAGGAAGTCAGAGGAAACAAGCATTGACGTGGTGAACAACAGTGAAGTTCAGAGCCTAGTGCCCTCGCCAATGAAACGTAAGACACAGATAGATGTCACTAATGATGTTACATAAAAAGCTAGAAGGTGAACCATTGTATTCACTAATCAAGCAAATAAAGTGGAAGACATTGGCGAATCATCTTGTGTTACTTCATACCACATCATTATTGAAGAGGAACCTGAAGTTGAACAACCAAATGATATCGAGAAAGCTCCAACAACACTAGAAGACGGGGGGCAGGCTACTGTTGATCAACTCAAAGAAATCAACTTAAGAACTGATGATCAACCCAGACCAGTTTTCGTTAGTGCATTCCTAAGCCCCTCAGAAGAAAATGATTACTTTCAATTGTTGTCTGAGTATAAGGATGTTTTCGCTTGGACATACAAAGAGATGCCTGGTCTTGATCCTAAAATTGCAGTGCATAATTTTGCTGTCAAACATGGGACACGTCCGATTAAGCAGTCTCAACGTTTCTTTCGTCTAGAGCTAGTTCCGAGGATAGAGGAAGAACTTAACAAATTGATTGAAGTAGGGTTCATTCGTGAGGTCAAATATCCAACATTGATTTCGAGCATTGTTGTGATACCCCCGGATTTCCGGATGCGGGTTGGCCAGGCCCACGCCCGACTACCCGAGGATATCAAACAAATTAGCAATAAACGAACACAGAATACAATTAAGGAAACAGGAATAAATAAAAATTTGCTGAAAAGAAACTAGAATAATAAACCAAATACTGAAACCTCAGAATAAAATTAAATTAATAAAGAATTATTCTGATACATCCAAATTCTCCATTTCTAATACAACTCGGGAATCCATTTGGTGGACCCCTAATAAAATCATCACTGAGAAATGAACCACCGAAAAAGAATCCAATGCTAAACCATACAGGAACCGCCTACATCGTCGAAAGAATGAGAAGTCGTCTCTGCTCAGCATGAACAAGATCTAAGACTTGGAACCGTTCGTTACCTGAAAAATAATAGTGGGTCAGGCCCACGAACAAGTTCTATCCTAACTACAATCCAAACAGAGACCCGATACGCAGATACATCCTAGATGTCTCAACCATATCTATATAGTCCGTAAATAGTTATATACATATAACCACACTACAAGACTCTCACTAGACTATGTTGAAGATCGCAACCTGAATAGAAGGCAACATGCAAAAACGCACCTGAGTGGGCATGACTACCTAAGCCTAACAGGGTATACCTCAACCAACATAGCTAACTATGCATCCTACTGTATATACGCTCCCTAACCGTCGACTATGAGACTCAAGCTCAGATCGCTGTACCATAATTATATATATAAAGTCCGATCCTATCCAACCATAAGAAATCCAGCTAGTCGTTGTGATACCCCCCGGATTTTCGAATGCGGGTTGGCCAGGCCCATGCCCGAATACCCGAGGATATCAAAACAAATTGATAATAAATGAACACAGAGTACAAAAGAATAAAGAAGAATAAATAAAATGCTGACAAGAAACTAAAATGATAATCTAATAATAAACCTCAGAATATATTTCCATTAATTAATAAACTCTTCTGATACAACTGATCCTCCAAATTACAACTCGGGAATCCATACCGTGTGGACCCCTAAAAAATCCAAACTAAACAAATGACAGCAATAACTGTCTAAATTAGGAAACTGAATCAGAAAGGAACTCCTATGTAGCATCGGAAGAATGAAGTAGACTGATCCCTGCTCAGCACGAACAACCTCTGCTCTTGACGAACACCTGAAAAATAATGGTGGGTCAGGCCCACAAATAAGTTCTACTCTACTACAGTCTAAGCAGAGATCCGATACACGTATACATCCTAGTCAATCCAACAGTAACTAGTAGTCCGTATATATATATACACACACTAAAGGAACCTCACTAGACTATAGGATTGTCTCAACCTGAATAGTAAGCAACATGCAAAACGCACATATAGTGGGCATGAGTACCTAGACCTACCAGGGTACACAACTACACTATATCTAACTATACATCCCTGGCGATATACGCACCCTAACCACTGATCCTAAGACTCAAGCTCATATCATGGCACCATACTTATATATATATAATCTAGTAACCATCCTATCCAGTATAAATTATTCCTCCATAAGTCATTCAACTTGTTCAGCTGACCTGACTTGAATATAAGTAGGACTTAACATTTTAGTTAATCCATTCCCTTATATAATAAATTAATCCTCCATAAGTCATTCAACTTGTTCAGCTGACCTGACATGATATAAGTAGGACTTAACATGTTAGTTAATCCATTCCCTTATATAAAATAGGTAGGACTTAACTGATAAGTTAATCCGTCCCTAAAATGCCACCGTCCCATACCGGTGCATTAAATCACACAATTCAACAATTGATGTAACGATTAAGGAAATACATCAAACAATCCAGAAATAACTATGATAATATGATTTCAAGTTATCACAAAATATGAATGACTTATTATTTATTTAAGTTTCCTATATCATATGTCCTACATAAACTGAATCTTATACATATGATGATATTTTATTATACCGTCGAATAAGCATTCTCCATATCCAATTCATCCTACACATTTAATCTCAATTGTTAAAACATATTAAAAGATTAAATTCATTCGTTTGTTTAAAACATTCAAATAGCAAGCATCATTATGATTGAGTCTATTTAAATTTATTTAAATCCAAACCTAGTTCCTATTTAATGTTCAGGAATCCTAGGCATGTTTCTACGTTCCATCATTTCACAGATATGAAATATACATAATTCAAACATGTAAAAATTCACACCGGAAATCAAATCAAAATCATGCATTTATCAATTTATAACACAAGAACCAATATGAACCAAATTCATAAAACCTATGTTCTAATCCAATTAAACATGCATAATTATTTAATTTTATATGTTTAATAAATCCTGAAATTTCCTAGGCATGTATAGAAACACGAATCAAAGGGAAAGAGATAGAAGAAGAACTTGCCTTAAACTTTCAGATTGAAAGTTAAACTTCTTCTTCCTTGATCTTCTCTCTAAAGGGTTTTTTCCTCCTTCCTTCCTCTTTCTCCTTCTCTCTCTAACTCTCTCTCTCTAGAATATATTACGTGATATATTTTCACTCCTTTTTCAACCTATAGTTGTGTATTTATAGGCTAAATAATAATCCTATTCCTTTTCCCAATCCAAGTCAACTTAATAAAGAAAAATAAAAAATGAAAATATTAAAAAGGTAACTTAAAATATGTTACGTATATAATCTATGTATATCCTTATTAATTAAATAAAATATATACATTAGATTATTTATTAATACTAAAGTTACCATAATATTAAAAGGTAACTTAAAACATGTTAAGTATACAATCTATCTATATCCTCATTAAATAAATAAAATATATACATCAGATTATTTATTTATACTAAAGTTACCATAATATTAAAAAAGTAACTTAAAACATGTTACGTATATAATCTATCTGTATCCTTATTAAATAAATAAAATATATACATCAGATTATTTATTTATACTAAAGTTACCATAATATTAAAAAGGTAACTTAAAACATGTTACGTATATAATTTATCTGTATCCTCATTAAATAAATAAAATATATACATCAAATTATTTATTTATACTAAAGTTACCATAATATTAAAAAGGTAACTTAAAACATGTTACGTATCCTTATTATATAAATATATAAAATATATATATCAGATTATTTATTAATACTAAAGTTACTATAATATTAATAAATTACTTTCCTTTTTATATATATGTATATACATATATATCTATATATATACATATAGAACTATCTATGGGTAATTATTCATACCCATCTAACCTCCTATCCAAGTAGTCCATGAGACCCAATTAGTTAGCCCATTACCAGTAACCATAACCATAAAAACATTTAATCATTTAATTTACAATTAATTACAATTAATCAAATACATCATTTAAGCACACAATCTAATTAAACAAATAATACAAATAATACCTAGACAAAATACAAATAACACATAAATAAGTAGCCAATTAATCAAGTAACACTTAATTCAATTAAACACACAAACAGTTAGTCAAATAATCAATTAAACAATTAAAAAAAATACAATAAAAATAAATAAATAAATACCGAGACTATCCTTTTAAAATTAGGGGTATTACAGTCGTTTAGCTTGTTCAGTCGCACAGAATAACACAAATTAAGCGTATATACATTACCCTCGGATCCGAGACACGGGTTGATCAGGCCCAGGCCCAAACCCGAGGGAATATCAAACAATTAATATTTTATAATGAACACGGAATACAAAAGAAATTAAGAAATGAAATTAAAGCTGGAAGGAACTAAAAATAGAATCTGCAAAATATTATAATTATTAAAATCCATCAAACCCAAACTCCAAAACTCCATCAATTTACAACTTGGGAATCCATCTCTAGTGGACCCCTATTAAACATCCAAACGGAAGATAGAACAACTGTAATAAACGTCCAGAAATAAAACTAAAGAGAGAGTCCTACATCGTCGGAAGAGTGAATAGAGACCTCTGCTCAGCACGAACACGTCTAAGCCTGGAACTGCCGTGTACCTGAAAAATAGAAGTGGGTCAAGCCCACGCGCAAGTTCTATACTACTACAATCCAAACAGAGACCCGATACGCATGTACATCCTAAACAATTCAACAATAGCTAATAGTCCGTAAATATATATATAGTCACACTAAAGGACTCTCACTGGACTACAGGCCGGTCTCAACCTGAATAGAGGTAACATGCTAAAACGCACACGAAGTGGGCATAAGTACCTATACCTAAACAGGGTACACCTCCAACCATCGTAGCCAGCTACACATCCCGATGCATATACGCTCCGTAGCCATCGGTCCCGAGGCTCAAGCTCATACCGAGGCACCATAACAGTACATATATAAAATCCATCCAAAATCCTTAGTATTGCCGCTCAACAAGTAGTTGCCATGACAATACAAATCCACGGGACTTAACTTTTAGTTAATCCCATCCTTATTCCAAGTAGGTGGGTAATGGTATTGTTTTAAAAACCAAACCCATCCTTAGTATGCCACCATCCCATACCGGTGCCTACTTTCCAATCCTCCAGTAGTCAATAATACCAATAAATCAAGTATATATCAACAAAATTCCAACATCCAACATTCAATGTTAGCAGTGATAAAATAAGCATTGATAAACAGGGTCACAACAACAACATATACATGCCCAATTTAAGTTGTTCCCTTTAGTCTGATATAAAGACAGAATTAATTAAAACTTCCATTTAACACCTTACAAATGACATACAGATATGTAGGGTATGTATCACAAAATCCTAACCTCCACAGTTGATACTAACTGTGATAATGTAAGCATCAAAACAATATTCACGGTATGTATGTAGACATGCTCAAATTAAAATGTTCCACAAAACCGATTTAGTGTTAAACTCAAATCCTCCTAGTATTTAAGTTCCAACAGTTGCTATTACAGAAGTTAAGATAGCTATCATCTAGACCCATCCTTCCAATAATTTATACTAGCAGTGGTAAGGAAAAACGTGAACCACAGAACCACAATGCATCCACAAACATGCTTAGTCTGGGTTAAACAAGCATACAACACTACTGTAACTACCAGTTTCATAGCAAAACAGATATCATTTTAGTTTGGTTTAATCTTCATTAATCCTGAAATCATCTAAGAGTGCAAAGAGTATGAAGCCTAAGGGAAAGAGTAAGGATAGAATCTTGCCTCAGAAACTTTTGTTCAAAGTTTCAACGTCGTCTTCTTAAAAAAATCCCGGCGAGTTCCAAAACCCGGTTACTGTTCACGGGTACGAAACACTATTCCCGAACTCAAAAATCTGATCTCCACCGTTCAGATTGTGCGACACTGAGTCATGAACCTATCCTCCAAATTTCAGCTCGATCGGACCACGGAAGAAGCAGGATCGGATGTTTGATGAAATCTGGGCAGAATGGAAAAAAACCTGTGCGACCCAGTTACTGTTCACGAGTACGAATCACTGTTCCCGGGGTCAAACTCTGATCTCCACTGTTTAGATTGTGCGTCACTGAGTCGTGAACCTCTCCTCCAAAATTCAACTCGATCGGACCACGGACGAAGCGGGATCGGAGCTTTGATCAAACCTTGGCAGAATGTGAAAAACTGCGTTTTTCCTTCTCCACTTCCACAAAACGTGTGCTTTGTTTAAAAAAACCCTACACAGACGTCTACCTTATACTTATAGAGTTTTCCTAAACCCTAGGTTCATTTAAGTCCAACTCACAATCCTAACCGGCCCATCCAATTAACGTAGAAACCTACGACGGCTATAATATAAAACCCTAATTTATACTGTAATTAAAACCCTAGTTAGATGTATTTACCTAATTACCCTATTCACCATTAAATACTTAACAAATAATCTAATTGAACAAAATAATAATTAGTAAACCCAATTAAACCAAATAAGACACACATAAAATAAGACACGCATAGAATAATTAAACCAATTACACTTTGTAATACCCCCTAATTTCGGAACACGGGTTGATCAAGTCTGCGCACAAAATCAGGGGATATCAAACCAATTAAAGTATTTAAACAAGCACGGATTACAAAATAAAATAAAGAATAAAATAAAACGCTGAAGAAATCCAATTAATAGTAAATCCATTAATAACTCCCAAATGGTTACAACTCGGGAATCCCGTAACTCAAGGACCCCTTAACCAAAAGTTACTATTTAGAATTTCAACCAAATAAGTACTAACATCAACTGAAACAAAACTAATATCCTACTTTTGAGTAAATAGAAGGAATGGATAAGTCCTCCAGCTGCGGATCCTCAACCTTGAGACTTGACCTTCTACAACCTGAAAAATAAATCGCGGGTTAAACCCTACGAGCAAGTTCTCTCTACCAAGCCTCTGAAAACCAATAAACAGATCATCTTTACCAAAACCATCCCTAATTAAGCTTTAACTTTAATATACGATGCTACAAATATATATAAATACTTATATATATAGTACAAGAATCCTACCAGTTAATAGGGCATTAAATTGTCAAAACCACTCACCAATAATTAATTATCAGACATACCTAGACCAAGCCCCCCCTTTTATAATTTTCTCATAAAGTAAACCCCACTCACCTTAACTCCATCCTAAACAGTAATTTAGTCATCTACACATATAGCAATTTAAATATGCACCGGCAAATCAACCATACCATTTATAAATATATTTATTTATATACTAGCAATTCAACCATGCTTCCTTCAATATATATTTACTTTTACAATTAATTAGCAATTCAACCATGCTTCCCATATATGAAATTTATTCATAACCAATAAGGCAGTATATCAAAGCCTTTGGCAACTCATCCATGCCTACAATTCAACCATGTATTAACTTTAAACTTAACTCTAGGTATAATTATACATAGACTTCACATGCATATAATAAGCATGTCCTTAATTTAATAACCGTGTATCTATTACGATTTTAAATCAACCATACCATACACGAATCAAGTCATACCAAACAAGATTTATAATATTTAATAATCTTAAATCATATATATATACACATATATTTTATAATATATATATATGTGTGTATCATACATTCCATACCAATCGTTGCCTATTTAAAATCATATCTACATATACATACACATATATACACCTCCTTTCATTGCAAACATATTTAATTAATTATATTTATACCACTAAATGCTACTAGGTATCTTAGTAACACTCTGAGGCTCTCAAAATATCAAGAACACACCCTCTAATGATTAATTTTAACCCTAACAAACTTAAGATAAATACTGGAATTTCACCGGAGTCTCAAGCAACTTTCCAGGACCTCACACGCATCCCCACGCGCCTTCACGTGCCGCCACATACCCCTAGACTACTCCCACGCGCCTCCACGCGCTTCCCCTTACCGGCAGGCGCGTCCACGCGCCTGCACGCGCCCTCACGCGCCTGAGCCACTCTCGGCGCGTGTTGGCAGCTCCTAATTGGTTGCCTTTCTGCGTTCTGGTGCACTTGCTCGCACCAGATCATTTTTAGTTGGCTGGACCATATCTATGGTCCAGATGCTAACGTGTACCAGCCCATCATGTGCCGCGAAGCACTGAATCAACCGCCCTTCCATCAACTCTTCTCAGCCACTGGATTAGTTTTCACACAACCTTATTATATGCCGTACACACTGGATTCATCTTCCTTAGATCGAGCAGCATCCATGGTGCTGATTTGCGGCTCACCATACTACCATGGACCGCGACACACTGGATTTTACGCCTTTGATGATGCACCGATTTGCAAATCCAACCCCAGTATGTTGTTTATACTACAAATATTTATATATATATAACAGTATATAATAAAACAATTTCTAAAATAACATTCAAAATATAAATTAATTCTAGAAAATTTCCAGAAAATCCTAAAAAAATCCCAAAAGCTTTATTTATTATTTTGGGCATAATTAAACATATATAATTAAATTAAGATCTATTTAATTTAATTCATCATACCACACAAGGTTAAAGCAAACTATAAAAAATTTCAGAAATAAAATTTAATTAACCTAACCCCACATACAATATTTAAATATTCAGAACAATTCATACATATATTCACATGCTTAAATTTATAATTTTGTAAAGAATAAACATGCTGATCTACACTGATTAACAATTTGATTTAATAAGTTAAAATTAAAATTTCGATAATTAAGGTGATAAGCTTATGAGTTCTAAGAGGAGAAGTAGAGAAGAACTCGCCTTTTCTTTTCCAAATTTGGTCTCCTCTTACGTTCTTTGATCCGGCCTCCTCTTCGCTAGCCCTTCTTCTTCTCGCTCTAATTCTCTTATTTTTCTAACGTGGAAAAACTCCTAACCCTAAAGTCTTATGTGTCTATTTATACACATCCAAAAACCTAAATCCTTTTCCCATTAGGATTATTATCATATAAAATAAATAATATTTATCTTTTAAATAATATATATATACATATATTTTAATGTAAATATATATATATATTACCTTCCATATATAACCATTAGTTAAATAAATTATATATACCTATATATATCAATATATAATTATATTGACATATATACCCCTCCACATGATTTAATAATGAATTAATATACACATGTAATTATATAGGTATAATTATGCAAAGATAATTATTAAATATCCTCACAACCACGGGCCTTTACCAATTAACCCAACAAGGCTTCCTTCAAGCCCAATACCACATCCGTTGGTCCAATTTCCTTTAATCCCAACCCAAATAACTTAAATACCTAACATAATGAAATTAAATAAAGTTACACCAACATAAAATCACGCAAATCAAATAAACAATTCACTAACTAGCATTCCACAAATCAAACACCGTATAAATTTAACAAATAAAATTACAAAATATAATTTAATTAAACCAATACAATTTACCTACGCACTTAATTAAATAAAACAAATCACAACTATCAAGCACCTAATTAAATAAAACAAATCATTTAATAATAATAATAATAATAATATAATATAAATTAATTTAATTAATAAATCCTTTTTAAAATATCGGGGTATTACACACTTAAACCATTAATGCCAATTAAATAATTAAAACACTAACAAGTAATTCCAATCAAATAACTAAAAATAAATATCATTTAAATAAATTAAATCACCACAAAAGAAAACAATTAAGCACCTAATAAAAAAAATAATGACACATAATCAAATAAAATGCACTTAAATAATAAATTAAATACCAAGAATATCCTTTTTAAAATTAGGGGTATTACATACATCCCATCCAAATACAATGTTGAGCCGGTCAACTATTCGTCGCCGAAACACAACATATAATTAGGATTTGAATGTTTTAATTAAATCCCTATCCTTCCTATTAACAGAATATATAAACAACCATCCAATATGTCGTTCAACTGTTTTAGTTGATAGGACATGAAACCATGTAGGATTCAACTGTTTTAGTTAATCCATTCCGTATGTATGAATGGGTTGGAATTAGCGTTTTGATCTAATCCGTCCCTCCGTATGTCACCGTCCCATACCGGTACATACCATGCATATGATCCGTAAATGATTCATTAACTCAATCAGTACACCAAATACAGTCCACATAAATCCATGTAGCTGATAAAACAAAATTGGAACAGTTTATCAACTAAATATCCATGAAATTGATGAGACAAAACTTAATCGTTCGTCAACTTAAAATCCAGAATCCATTCATATAATTGACAGAAAATATGCAATTAATTCTTCAATTAAGTCCAGGTTAACTCCCATGTAAATTACAAAACCTATGTTTTAGTTTAGCAATTTAAGTCCAAAACCATCATCTAGTTGAAAACCATCATCCAATTAATTGCAGAAAAGTGTATCTAATAATTCAGCAATTTAAAGCAAACCTTTTACTCATGTAATTGCAGGAAAATTAATGTTTCAGTAATATAAAAATCCAAAACATGCACAGGTCCAATCTGTTAACTAAAAGACTCTACTGTGCATCTAAAACAAAAATTAGAAACATGTTATAACTTATTAAATTGCCATATTAAAACAAGCAAGTAATTTCCTATCCTTAATCTACATAATTGCAGAACGGGTTTATTAATTCAGTAATTATATTCTCGAGTGTGCACAGATCAAATTTATTAATTAAATGACCCTAACGTGCATTTAAAACAAGATTAAAATCATGTTATAATTACTTAAGTCACCCATTTAAAAATTTAACAACTACTTCCCTTCCAACCGTTAACAGTATGTGAATTGTCTAATTTTCACACTGATCATTCCCTTCCTATAATAGGCTAACTTATGCAATTAGAGAGCTTAAGATCTCTTGAAATTACTTTTAAAATTGTTAGTTCACTCCTTAAAACAATTTAGAACTCCAAACATAGCCCAAACAGTTTCCGGATAGCTCCAGATTGCAACCAAACATAACCTAACCAAAGAGCCTTCTCTTGAAAATCATAGAGCAGGCTCTTTACACCATAGAGCCTGCTCTACAAAAACTTAGAGCTTGCTCTAGAAACTTAGAGCCTGCTCCATAAAAACTTAGAGCCTGCTCTTAAAGGCTTAGAGCCTCCTCTGTCCAGTTTTGCTTCGTTTCGCCTTTCAGCTTCGTCTCCGGCTATTCCCAACCTTCGGTTCATCTTTAATACTGAGTTTAAGAATCCTATTTACACCCAAAATCATCCCCATGACTGGTTTTATAATCCGTTCAATCACTGAATTAAACTACGCAAGTTAACTTTCCTCTAACCATTAACAGTACTGAAAAGTTATCTACTTTCCTACTATTTAACACTTTAGCATAAATGTATAAACTATGCAATAATAGGTTTAGATACACTTGAAGTTTAAATTAAGAACCCCAAGTGCCCTCACAACACAATTCGAAAGAATTAAAATCATCCAAACGGTGCCCAGAAAATCAGAAAACACTAAAATACGTCAAAATAGGAGAGAGCCTGCTCTAAAATGCAAGAGCAGGCTCTTGCAAGCATGGAGCCGGCTCCATGCCTTCTTGGAGCCGGCTCTTGAATGATGGGAGCCGGCTCTTCAATCCCCAGAGCCGGCTCTTCATCCCTCTGAGCCTCTGTTCTCCTCCAGCTACGTTTTTTCGACCATCTGCTTCAGCACCGGCCACTTCCACTCCCTTTGTTGGTTTTTAAAATTGTTCCTAGGAGTCCTAAGTATATCTAAAACCATCCCAAATCCTTACTTAAGTCAATTTGCATCAAATTAAAACTTAAAACATTTACCGATCCAACATGCTTAGAAAGAGCAAGCACTGCAACCAAACCAAACTTGCATGAACTGTAACAAAATTAATTCACGCCTACATACAGATAATTGATTAAACAAATACTAAGCATCTAAGATTCAATTTATTAGTTTATTAAAGCCCTAGAGACTATCTACAGATGCACAGAACACAGTCAACGGGAGAGAGAAAGGAAAGAACTTGCCTTTGCGGTTTTGGAATCAAAACCTTGTTGCCGTCTTCCTAGGTTTTTTTCCGGCGATCATGACTGCCGTCAAGCCTCCTACTGCTTAACCTTCCCTTCTCCTATGACCAATCCTTTATCCACAGTTGAAACCCTCACCAAAGATGGTCTGTTATTGTCTCACAATTTACGCTCTGTTCCTCTCTATCTCTCTGGTACGTGAAAAAGGTTTACATATTTTTTTTTTAAAACCCTAAGTCAACATAATGATATATTTATAGGTTTAGAAAAACTAAAACCCTAATTCTAATTTTTATCCGAGAAAGAAAAACAACCATAAAAGTTATAATGTAAGTCGGCTAAAAACGTGAGAATATATGTAACCCTAAAATTATAACCTATATTAAATTATGATTAATACCTCAAGTTTAATTATTAATAAATACCAATAATTAAAACTAACTCTATATACATATATACCCATATATATACATGTATATACTTCCATGGATAAAACGGTATCCATTTACACTATCCAAATAGTCCGTTAATCATATCCAAGCCCAAGTTCGATTGAAAATAAAATAAAAATAAAAACAATACATTTAATTTAACATTCAAATACCACTTCATCACGCACACTTATAATTAAATAGTTAGTTCATTTAAACAACAAAACAGGAAGCCACATAACAAAAGTCATGAAAACACCTAAGAATAATAAAATAAAAAATAAAATTCCAATTACGTCCTTTTTAAATTTAGTGGTATTACAATTGTTCCAGTGAAGAAGAAAAATGGACAGATTCGAATTTGTATGGATTTTCGTAATTTAAATGAGGCATGCCCAAAAGATGATTTTCCTCTTCCCATCCCCGAACTTACTGTAGATGCAACCACAGGGCATGAAGCTTTCTCGTTCATGGATTGTTACTCCGAGTACAATCAGATAAGAATGACTCCAAAAGATGAGGAATTAACTGCCTTTCGCACTCCTAAAGGCATATATTGCTACAAAGTTATGCCCTTCGGACTCAAAAATGTGGGAGCAACATACCAGCGCTCCATGTAAAGGATCTTCGATGACATACTCCACAAGATTGTTGAATGTTATGTTAATGACTTGGTGGTTAAGACGAAAGAACGAAGGAATCATTTACAGGATCTACGTACAGTTTTTAATCGCCTCCGAAAATTTCAACTCAAGATGAATCATCTTAAATGTGCATTTGGTGTGACTTCAGGGAAATTCCTAAGATACGTTGTATGTCATCGTGATATTAAGATTGATCCTAATAAAGTGGAGGCCATTCAAAAGATGCCGCTACCAAAGAATTTACGCGAGCTTCGAAGTTTACAAGGTCAACTTGCGTTCATTCGTAGGTTCATCTCAAATTTGGCTGGTCGTTGTTAGCCTTTTAACCGACTCATGAAGAAAGATGCCCCATTCATCTGGGACCAATCTTGCCAAAATGCTTTTGATAGCATCAAAAAGTACTTTCTCAATTCTCCGGTATTGGGAGCACCCATACCTGGAAAACCGCTCATACTTTACATTGCTACGCAAGAAGAATCGTTGGGTGCCTTACTTGCTCAGAATAATGAAAAACACAAAGAAAATGTATTGTATTACTTAAGTCACAAATTTACCCTAACGGAGCGAAATTATCCTCCAATTGAAAAAACATGCCTCGCACTTGTCTTCGCCTCTAAGAAATTGAGGCATTATTTCTTGGCTCATATGATACATCTTATTGCAAGGGCTGATCCTCTCAAATATGTCATGTCTAAACCGGTCCTTTCTGGACGCTTGGCAAGGTGGTCAATTTTGTTCAACGAATTTGAAATTGTTTATGTGCCACGCAAAGCAGTAAAAGGACAAGTCCTGGCAGATTTCTTGGCTGACCATTCTATTCCAGCCGATTGGGAAATTTCTGAAGATTTTCCTGATGAAGAAGTCTTCCTTGTGGACATCCTCCCTCCATGGATGATGTTTTTCGATGGGGCAATATGAGCAGACGGGGCCGGAGCAGGAGTAGTGTTTGTCTCTCCAAAAAGACATGTTATTCCGTACTCTTTTGCACTCGCTGAAAACTGCTCAAAAATGTAGCTGAATATCAAGCCCTGATCATCGGCCTTCAAATGGCAAATGAGATGAAGATCACAGATCTCGAAATATATGGAGACTCTAAGTTGGTGATTAACCAACTTCTTCAAGAATATGAGGTTAAGAAAGATGATCTAGTGCTGTACCATCGTTATGCCTCTCGTTTGTTGGAACAGTTTGATAGCGTCATGCTAGAACAC
Organism: Cornus florida; assembly: GCF_030987335.1. Taxonomy (NCBI): domain Eukaryota; kingdom Viridiplantae; phylum Streptophyta; class Magnoliopsida; order Cornales; family Cornaceae; genus Cornus; species Cornus florida. Next base: position 27,612,377 of record NW_026775572.1, on the reverse strand, counting down.
ATTCCGAGGAAAGAAAATCCGATAGCTGATGCTTTGGCAAATTTAGCTACAACATTGGCGTTAATTGCTGAGGATTTGCTTGATGTTCCTGTATGTCAACGATGGGTATTGCCACAAGTCTTGGAAGATAAATTTGAAAAAAGTAATTTAGTTTCTTGTTGGACACAAGAGGAAGAAGACTGGAGACTCCCTATCATTGATTATTTGGAACATAGAAAGCTTCCCGAAGATCAACGCCACAAGACTGATATACGAAGACGAGCACCTCGATTCATCTATTACAATGGTACGTTGTATAGTCATTCATATGAGGGCCTTTTCCTTCGCTGCCTCGTAAATGATGAAGCCACCCATTCAATGAATGAAGCACATTCTGGGATTTGTGGAGCCCATCAGTCTGGACCAAAACTTCCCTTTCGTGTCAAAAGAATGGGTTATTATTGGCCCACCATGGTCAAAAACTGCATGGAATATGCGAAAAGGTGTCAAGCCTGTCAATTCTATGCTAACTTCATACACCAACCACCGGAACCATTGCACCCTACTGTGACGTCATGGCCATTTGATGCATGGGGATTAGATGCAATTGGTCCTTTAGACAAGTCTTCAAAGGGCCACTTGTATATCTTGGCTGCCACTTATTTTTCCAAATGGGCGGAAGCTGCACCCTATAAACATGTGAAAAAGGAAACAGTGGTTGATTTCATCAAATCGAACATTATCTATCGATATGGTGTCCCTCGATACATTATCACTGATAATGGGACGAATTTCAAAAATAGTTGGGTAACTGACCTTTATGAGAAGTTTGGTTTCAAACAACGTAAGTCCTCCATGTACAATGCCCCTGCAAATGGTTTCGCGGAAGCATTCAATAAAACTCTTTGTGAGTTATTGAAGAAGGTAGTCAACCAGACGAAGAGAGATTGGCATGAGCGAATGGAAGAAGCATTGTGGCCATACCGCACTACGCATCGTACGCCTACTCAAGCAACTCTGTATTCTCTTGTCTATGGCGTGGAAACGGTTCTTCAATTGGAACAACAGATCCCTTCGTTAAGGATAGCCATACAAGAAGGTCTTACAAGTGAAGAAAATGCCATCTTACGTCTTCAAGAACTGGAAGCATTGGATGGAAAGAGATTATAAGCTCAACAACAGCTAGAGTGTTATCAAGCTCGACTTTCTAAAGCATTCAATAAGAAAGTTCGACCTCGGTCATTTCAAGTTCGAGACTTAGTATTAGCTGTTCGTAGACCAATTGTCATGAATCGCAAGGGAAATAAATTTGTTTCCAAATGGGATGGACCATATGTTGTTTGCGAAGTTTATACTAATGGCGCGTATCTCATTATTGATGAAGACGGAGTAAGAGTGGGGCCCATTAATGACAAGTTCCTAAAGCGCTACTACCCATGAAGGCAATGCTTCTGATCGTACGAGCTTAAACTGCACTATGCTCCTGGCCCGCATGAGCTAAAACTGTGTACGGCCCAAAAAAAAAAATTCATATCCCTTTTGAACTACGTGATGACTTGATCCCTCGTGTGGGGGTACGTAGGCAGTTTAGAATTTCATTCTAAGTTCAGTATGATATATATATATATATATATATATATATATATATATATATATATATATATATATAAACTCACTCTTGCCTCGCAAGAGTATAAACTGTGAATGGTAAAATAAACAAATCAAATTCATTACTTTGTTCTAATAAAATGATATTTTATTACAAGGTATATGTAAAAAAAAAAAATAAAAAAAAAAAAAAAAAAAAAAACTTCTCATTAAGGCAACAAAGGGAGATTCTCAATTTTAGTTTGAGCATTTTGTAACAGTTTTTTCATTAAATTCAAAACTTTTTTTATCATCATCAGTGACAACAGAGGTCTCTTCGATTGAATGTTGTTCCTCCTTGAATTTTGCAATGTTAGTTTTTTTTTGGAGAATTCGGTTATTAGCTTCTTCAATGGTGGCTTTATGTCTTTCCATACAAGCATGCAAAAGTTCGATTTCTCTTTCACAATTATGCAGAGCTTCTTGAGCTGATTGAACTTGTTTCACGTCTGCACAATCTAAAGCAAGAGCTTCTTTAAGGTGAGAACCAACATCGGCTAAACGTCGAGAGCGTACTTCTTCAGATAAGGCATGATCATGCTTGAATCAAACTTTGTTATATTCTTCACCATTCTGAATGTATGCATCAATTTTATGGCGGAACTCAGGAAAATCCACACATTGTTTAGAAATTTCAAGAAAGATCTCGTCAAACTTTGGTTTAAGAGATGGAATCTTCGAAAGCGGTGTACACCTTTCTTTACTCTTAATGATATTCCCAAATGCTTTGGCCGCCGTGTGCTTAATCTCAGAAATGGCACTCCTCGGGTCAAAAGTAGTTGCAGAGGGTGTGATTCGGTGAGATGTCTGGGCATCCCTAAGGTGATGACTCTTAGTCAATAATGCAGTAGCAGTTGCAGGAATCTCTTCAACATTCATAATCATTTGTTTGCTTTGGACGTCCTTCTCAGTCAAAGAGGCTTGGGGTTGTGACTGCCTTTCAAGGGACTCCACTTCTTGTAAGAGAGGGTCATTCTCATCTTGAGTAATTGCACAGTTTCTTTTAGCTGCTAAATCAAATGCATATGGTCCATAAATAGATTCCCCACTACATACATGATTAGTAACCATAACAACATATTCTCCAAGAAAGCCTTCATTGCCTTTTGTCTGAAACAAATTGAGATAATGAAAAAAAAAAAAAAAAAAAAAAAAAAAAAATCTTTACTTGGATGGGTTCCGAACTACTATTAACTCCTTCAAACAAGCGGTCTAAATTATGAGGAATAATAACCCGATCATATGGGAAGTTATTTACACCTACATGTTTCCAGTTACGGTCTTCATTGTCAGTTTATTTATCTGGATGGACTAACTATTGAGAATGTAGTCGAGATTCTACTGGTGACAGAAATTGCTCCGTTGGCGGGTCTGCATTGATATTGTTGATCTTGTGAGTTTCAATGGCTTATTGTCTGCAACGAGAGTTCGACTTGAGTCCATTAATAATGACTTTTCTAATTTTGGCTGGCGATTCCTTTGGAGAAATTGTATGCTTAGTCGGCAATGAAACCAGTCTTTTAAATGGATCAACATATACGTTGGACCACCATTTAACATATGCTTTAGTAATTGAGGACTTCTGGTGACTAGATGTTGAAGGAAGCAACGTGTCGCAACCAGAAGAGTAATGAACAGAGGAAGTCCAACACTTTAAGAGTGCTTCTAAGGTACAATAACGAATATCGTTCTTCAATTTTCCAGGAACATCTTGGTGGTATCCAAATTGTCGACTAAATTTGTGTGGACTATATGGCTCAATGATAAGACGGTCATCTTGGCGCAATGTCAAATAACTTGATCGAAGACTGAGTAGGTAGTCAGAGTCGGGCTTTATCATTTGGCCATTATCCACAATGAGTCGCTGTTTTAAAGATCTTTTAGACATATTAGTTAAAATTACTTTTTCACATGATCTGAATGAATTTTGTGCTTCAAAAGCGTCAAAATGTTTTGCTCCTCATTCTTCTGCGTATAATGTCATTCGAGGCTAGTATTTGGTATGGGGAACGGTGAAATTAGTTTGGAAATAATCACTCAACCATCCGAATACATAGTGTACAGGAAATATCGCAGAGCAACGTCTAAGATCTGGTGAGGAAACAATTTCGTTTAAACCTCTGTAAATACTGGCCAAAACTAGGATGGAAAGACAAATGTTGCAGCCATCTGCTAACATGCTGGCAACCTTGAAAGTTCCAGGACGAATCACGTTACCAGGGTGTGCAGGCAAGGCGAATTTACAGAGCCAACATGCTAAAAAAACGGCTAGATAAGTGGTGTCTCTCAATGCTTCATCTATACCAAGGTTAATAAATACTTCATTCTCTTTGGTGGACATTGGCCGGACATGAGGGATTGCACCAGAAGGGTTCTGAGTTTCCTTTGGACGATAAACTTTATTTTTTTTCATTCTCTTTGAGGGATTGGCATTCCTTGATGCACCTTGAAACCAGAAACTAATCCAGTCAGATATCTTCACATTCTATTTTCCTTTGTACTTTTTGCGGAGTCTGTGGAAAGCCAAAAATAGATGTTGACAACTCAAGGGGAGAGAACGTTTGTTGTTGCCAGCTCTCGAGAGTTCATCTGCACACGGAATGACTTCATCATAAATTATTCCTTGATGGGGGAGACCGCCTAGCGCATATAAATCTCGAAGGGAAATAGACAGCTCGCCAATAGAACAATGAAGAGTATTAGTGGCTGGGCACCAACATTCGAGGAATGCTTTAAATCCCTCTTCATGGTGATCATATGAAAACAGGGAGGCAAATAGAGCACCATATAGATTTTGTTTTAATAAGAAATCATTGAAGCGCGCCAAGATATCTTCTAACCATCCCAATATAGTTCGGTGTGTGGCAATTCAGCAGAAGGTGTACAGGGAATACTCCATGACATTTTCTTCACTTGAGCATTGTGACCCAATAGTGAAAACTGGTTCTCCTCAACTATTCTCTCATGAAGTGGAGAATTTAATATCAAGGCCTCCGAGACAAGGGATTCTTCATTAATGTGATCAAAACCAAAGTTGGTAAGGTCGCCTATAGCCTTGCGTGTCCAATGAGAAGAACATTGTTCATTGTAGGGATCAGGCATTTGAATGCGTGTCCAATGAGAAGAACAATGTTTATTCTCGGGATCAGGCATATGAATGGCATCGCGACCGAGAAGTGAATCGAATACGCTTAATGTGGTTCATTGGCTTCTTCGACAATTTTCGCTCTTTAAGATAGTCACCTTTTGTTTCATAAAACACTTGAATGCCACCATGATGGAATAATACACAAATTTTGAAGCTCGATCAATGTTGTGAAGAAGAAAGATTTCAATTTCTGATACGGTTGGTGTAATCAAGTTGTTATATCCAATCAAGTCCTGAAAAAAAAAAAAAAAAAAAAAAAAGGGTTAAAGGACGTGAAAAAAAAAAATTTGATCTCCAGCAATCGTGGAGAAGAGAAAAAAATAAAAATAAAAATAATAATTTGATCTCCAAAAAAAAAAAAAAAAGAAGAAGAAAAGAAAGAACAGTCATACTTATGTGTTTAAGCAGATGCCGCAATCCCACACAATCTTCAGAGGTTGCGATCTTACAAGTCCTTGAGAGCTGATTGAAATTGATGTCAGAATCCTATGACTTGGGTGATATATATATAGGCAAGGGATTTGTATAAATTGGAAAGTAAAATTTCTGAAGTGGGATTGGAAAGGCACAAAAAAAGAAAAAAAAAGAAAAAAAAAAGAAAAAAAAGAAGGAAAGTTGGATACTTCAAGTTCCACTTGAAAAAGGAAACAAATCCTGTTAAACATGGGACTCGAAGTGGGGGCAATTTGTAGACACTAAAAATTTAATGGACTTTGGTGTTGACAAATTGACCCATTCAATATGGGTTTAATGTTAAATTAAATTATTTAATTGGCCCAAGCTTGGTCCACTTAAATTATATGATTAAATGGAAAGATAATTATTCCTAATAAAATATATTTGGAATAATTATTTTTAAGGATAATTATCATAATATAACCGGCCCGGCCCAGTTATAATTTTATCCTTATCAGGAGATGACACGTGTCATCATCCTATTAATCTAAGAAGCCTAAAAATAGAGGCCTGGAGGAAGAAGAAGATAGACACAAATTTAGAATTCAGAAATCCAGAAATCCAGAGAGAAATACAAAAGCTCTCATCCCCAACAACCAAACCCAAAGACGAAGAACACCAAGTACATCAAATCGTGTCGGTCTTCATCAAATTCCACGGTGATCAACAAAAAACACATCCAAAGTCATGCCGTTCGTCATCCAAATTCCACGGTGATTCAAGATCAAGCTCGTACAGCCCTTGGATCCAACCAACCAACAAAAAAGGAGATTTAATTGGAGGACCAGTTATCTCTTATGTAAAAAATATTACAGAGGAATGTATCTCAATTTCTCAAATTAATAAAATTATATTATTTACTCCATATTTTGTTTCTATTGCAGACTTACAAAATTTGTGTGTACAAAAGTATTCCTATGTTTATTATTATTATTTTTCTAGTATTTTAGAAATCTTAGGCATATTACTAATTTTTTCCTCCTATTTTAGAAAAACACAATGGAGGTTTTTTGTTTTGTTTTTCACATCTATCTTTTCTATGATATTTCTTTAACTAAATTTCCATGTTTAGTGCTTTGTCTTTATTTATTTTTATTTTTCATCTTTTAATAAATTATACTCGAACAATAACCCCAGTTATACACATAATATTCCTATATTTATATTTATTTATTATTCTCTTTTTTTTTTTTTGGGAAGTTTAAAAAATAAAAAATACTAGAGTAATTAGTAACATATATTGGGTCATAGATGGGTCATGTAGATACATCTCTTAAAAATAAAAAATAAAGTATATAGATATCTTAAACGTGTAGTGGGCTTTCCAGGATTGGCCCATAACTGAATCTGTCTAACCTTGATCAATCACTAGCAGGCCCAGATAAAATCCAAATAAGAGGCCTGACTCCATTGGCTTAAGTGGTGTTTGGTCCTTGGACCGATTATTAAGAGCTCCAAATCTGCATGTTGTAAATCACCCACAACTATACACGTTATTGGTGGAAAAATTAAAAAACTACACTCATAATATATATATATTTGCCGCAAATATGCAATATATACATAAAGCACACATGCATAACCACACGAAGCTACGTAAGGGCAAGGGCGGATTCAGGAGTGGGTTAATATTAAACATAAAGGGATAATTTCATAAAAATGGAGTTTTGGGGGTCAAAGGACAAAAGAATGGAGTCAAAATTAAGTTTTTCACATTAATGAAATTTTGTAAAAATTTGACGTGGACATGAAAATTTATTATATATTATCTTTTTATTCCCAAAACACCCTTCTCTCATATATAGAGAGAGAAACCCATCTATGGCAACCGTTCTTCCCAAACGAACAACCAACAATCCTATCTGCCATCTCTCTCTTTCACCCACCTTACCAGCAAACCCATTTAAAAAAAAAAATTGTAAATCTTTGTTCTTCCTCTCACGTTTCCTCCAAACCCCATCTAAACCCAAAATCCATATCATACAAAAGAAAAATCAAGATCCAAGATGAGATTCAAAAACCCAACACAAAACATCATAAAAAAAAAACCAACACAATCCTCTGTAATGGTCGATCCAAAAGGTTGATGCAAATGCTTGTGGATCCACAAGAAATTTTCAAGTGGGTCTGTGAAATCCAAGTAACGCCATAAAAATTGGAGTATTCACAGATGAGAACTAGGCCTTTCTCCATTTGGTTTGTGAGTCATTGGCTCAACGCTTGTTACATGGGGTGATTAGAGAGCTTAAGGAACTTGGACATTGCACATGGTCATACATTAAAAAAAAAAAAACAAAAAAATGAAATGAAATCAATTTAAAAAATATATATATATATATGTTTGATTGAATAACAAGGTTCATTCAATATCTTGATGTCTGGTACTATATCTGTAAGCTAGTTTGGGGGTAAGGCTACTCCATTACATTGATTTGTTAGGGTAACAATACATTTTGATGCCGGTTCACTAAAAAAGGATGATAGAATTAATTCAATTTGCATGATTAACTTGCTTGATGCGTGGATGACCATTTTTACTTACATGATGTTGAAATGTTGAGAATAGATTAGAAATGACATAAATTTGCATACTTGAGGTAGTCTACTTTCAACACTTGTTTAATATGTGCCGTTGCTTCTCAAGTAAGAAAGAACTTTTGATGTTTGTGGTTACCATTTCTGGAAACTCTCACGAGACTTCACTCGTCCACTAGGGGTAACCTAGAGGTTTAAAAGGCTTGTTGCATGTGCTAAATGCAACCGTGATCCCTACGAAAGTGGTGTTATCTTTATTTGCTTTATTAGTTCATAGTTGTATATATTTTTGTTTCATTTCCATGCTGTAGTTCATTGCTAGGGACTAGCAATATCTAAGTTTGGGGGCGTGATAAGTGCTTAAATGTTGCACATTTCAGCACCTAAGCTAGGGTATTTCAGTATTTACATCTATCTTATTTTAATGTTTTAGTTTTAATTTATGTTTTTGTTAATTTCATGTCAATAAGGTTAAAATGAGCTAATTTTGGTTCACTGAAGCCTTTTTAGAGTCAAGCAAAGATATTCAGAAAAAGCTTAGAAAAATGGCAAAAAGGAGGTCGCAGCCCATTGCTCGTATAGTGTGTTTATTCTTCAAAAGCGGTCAATCTCAGGCCTTTGATGATGTTCCCGAAGATGAAGAAGCAAACCAATGAGCTCGGGGCCAAAATGGAACTAAATAGGGCTTAAAGGAAATTTCCAACACTTGGGGGATCAATCCTCCAGGGTGGGGGATCGATCCTCCAGGACTTGGCAACATTATAGGATTTTCTTATTGTTTGGGCTTATTTTGTGAACTATTGGGCTTTAATAGAGTTATTACTTGTGGCCCAGTGAGCCATTAGTTTAGGGTTAGTTTTTATTTTATTGAGGTGGAGATTATTATTTTAATTATTAAGTTTTATATTCTGTACCGATATCACGTTCTCTCTGGAAAAACACGAGAAAAAGGAGAAAAAGTAAGAACAGGCTAGGGTTTTGAGAAGAAGCTTAGAGATGATGAAGCAGATGATGGAACTTGTTGACACCTTGAATCCATCAACTATGAGCGGCTAAATCTTCTACTTAGGGTTGGATAAACCCTAAGCATGTAACCTAATCTCTCTATCTTTTCACTTTTTAGGGATTTATTTGTGTAATTTTTGTATAGCCTTGAAATATAAATTAATTCTTTCATTTGATTATCTATGTCAATTTCATATTGTCTTATATGTTTTTGATTGATAATTAATCTCTACACTTGATTTCTTTGTGAATTGAATCTTGTGATGGCTATGCATTGTGTTAATTAGATGTAATTGTGTTTTAATTTGATGGAATTTTCTTCTACTAGATGGGTTGTACTATATAGTTAATTTAATTAGGTTAAACTCTTGTTGAATTTTGTTAATTTCAGGCTTAATTAGTTTAATTGCACTTTCGTTCTTAGGTAAGTAGACAATCCATGCTTGTGTATGAATTCCATGCTTGTTGCCACAATTACAGTGGTTGCCTAATATCGCCGGGTCGGTGGTTGCCTAATATCGCCGTCAACACTTACGTCGTGCTCGCTGGACTCGTCTGCAATGGATCCTCTGTTTGGAACGGGTGTCCTTAGGGGCGATCTCAACAAGATTATATTCGGTTTCTCAATTTTTTTTGTTATTCACGCCGTCCAGATGAGGTGTGTTATTCACACCGTTTGGTTTGCTCAATTTTTTGCTCGAACGAAGTTTTAATGGCGAATGAGTTGGACTCAGCCAAGTTGGGTTCGGGTATGGCCTTTTCCCATCAGGCTCTTTCCCAACTTCCTCATTTGTTGCTCTAATTTCATTTGGCTCACTATTTTTAGTGTTGGTTTTCGGATTGTTGCCATTTTGGTTAATGTAGAAACTTTTTGGTATGTCGAAAGTTCTTGCAGCTTCAAGGTATTGCTTGCTGGTGGGCAGCTCCAATTATTATTGTGGTTGCATTCTTTTTATTATTATTATTTATTATTATTATTTTTCATGTTTGTAGATTTTTATTCTCTTCCAAGTATATAATATGTTAGTGTGATTTTACGTTAATGAGGTGTATCGCATTTTCCTGAATTCTGAGTGTATATGTCTTTAAAAAATAAATAAAGTTTGTTTTTTTAGCAGACCTTCTTATTATTAATTGTGCTTTAACAGTCTAAAGCTGTTATTTAATTTCGTAATTTGTCTGTTTTATAAACAGATTGATATTATAAAAGGTATTATACTCTACAGCCTACACTAGACTTGACCAAATTCTGAACCATAACTGTAGTGTATGGTCATGGTTTTGCATATAATTTGTATAATTATCCATGGAAAATTACTGGTTAATCCATTTCTAGAAAAAAAAATTTGGTAATAATACGACTAAATTAAGTGAAAGAAAAGAATGAAACATTTAGACCAACCTCAAATATACAATAAAATGACTAATAATATATTTGTATCATGATGAACCAAACCTAGCAAAGCAGAAAAATATGAATTCTAGCTCTGAACATGAAAATATTGGTGAGAGATCGATGATGGGAGTCCTGACATCATTTAACATATATCACTTAAAAATTAAAATTAAACTCATTTAATTCTTAAAATGAAGTAATAAATTAATCATATATATAAGGAATTAATATATAAATAGAGATAGAATCTTTAGAGAGAGAGAGAGAGAGAGAGAATAAATAAAGAATAAAAATAAGAAAAGAAAATTATATTATATTGAGAGAAAAAATAAATAAAGAATACAAATATGAAAAGAAAAGCATTACAATAAAGAAAAAATAAACAAAATACGAGTATTATATATAGAAATGAGGGATATAATATAAATAGGAGAGAAATAATAGAAATATGAATTTAATGAGTATTATATATATATAATAGGTGTATTATATATAGATTATTTATAGAAAGAAAATTAATTAATACAAATAAGAAAATAACAAAATTAATTATTTAGAGAGAGAGAGAGTCGGTAGAGAGGAGAGAATAACAAAATTCCAAAATTTTGTTAATTATTTACAAAAAGAACCCTTGTACTTTCAAAAGTGTGCAAATATCCCCTTTGGGCATTTTGGGTAGTGCAAAATGGTATTTTTGGTATTAAAGCCCAACTCCTGCTCACATGCACTGCACATGGCAAATTTGTTAGTTAGAAGCTCTTATTTGCAACTATTTGAAATTAAGGGGGTCAATCTTGAACAGCATGTGTGTTATTTGCAACTTTATGAAAATAGAGGGGTGTTTTTTGCACTTACTCCCTTTGCGAATTGGGCACCTGTCGTTTTGTACGGTAGGTGGCTATGTGTTAACTGTTAACTTTCGGACAGACCGTGCATATTTTCTCCTCCGATTGACCCGTACGGATTGGGTCAAATACGGGTTAACTCTGTATATTGGCCCTTTTACCCAATCCCTTTGCTTTTAGAATGGCGTACAGGGGATATAGTGGGCCTCGGTCTTTTTTATTAGAAAAAAATTCTCATATATATGATTTACGCACACATATAAGTATATATAGTAATATATTTCAGAATTTTATAGGATAAAACTGTGTGTTCTTCAGTAATATACTGATATATGGAAATTATACGAGGGAGCTCTTATAAAAAAGTTAGGGTTTCAAAAAACCGCATTTTCCTCACAATCGAGGGTTTATTTTCGGTAGCAAGAACGTGCCTGTCGACGAAGAAGATCAATGATTTGTGTGGCTTCTCTTATTCTTTAGTTGCGATCTATACGAGGTATTTCTCTCTCTCTCTCTATATATAGGTGTAATTTGCGTTATTTAAAGTATTCTTTGAGTTTACATATGTGCGATAAAATGTTGATAATGTATGATTGATTAAGTGAATCTGTCTGTGTATGGACTTGTAGTGTTAAAAGATTCCATCATTGTAAATAGTTGTTTTTTATTTTTTATCTCTCAAGAGCTCCAAGTATGCATTACGAAATTGTGAATGTGATATTAGTTGGCTGATCGAAATCTCAGTTACAAATGCTTTTAGGAAATTTATATAAATCATAGATCTAATTAGTGAAATAGTTCGTTTCTTGTTATCAAAAGAAGGAAGAAGACAAAATTAAAGGAGAAAATTCGAGTGTACTATGACTCCATTTTGATCTTTTATACGTTTTTGACTGAGATGACTTTCATATTGCTGAATTTATAGTTTGCTGTGCTTCATTTATAATCAACTTTGATAATGACATTTGCCCAAAAAAGGTTATATCATAAGAAAAGAAAAAAACCACGTAGTGAACTGTTAGTATGAGTCATTTCTTGCCAGAAAAAAAGACGACACTGAAATATAAGCTCGGGTTAACTTGCTATGTGACATGGCTCTGCTTCGTTGTCACATACTCATGTATATCGCCGAGTTTATAGTCTTTTAGATCCCTTATAATTATAGGTTGATAATGAACTTGTGATTCTTAACATCCATTCCAACCTCCCCCCACACAAGAGTAAAGAAAAGAAAAATCATCTCCTTATGAAGAGATAAAACAATACTTCTGAATTACTAGTATGATTTAAGTATGTGGCTGAACTTGTACGCATTTAACGTGAATTGCATCAACGTCACTGCTATTATAATTATTATTAACCTACAATAACTGTCTGTATTATGTGTCCCTTTGTGCATATTTATGTGACCTGAATTCAGACTTGCTATGATGCTAACACATTCTCTTATGTTCAATATTTGAACATGATAGTGAGAGAACTCATATTTAATATCAACTGTTCTTTAGTATCAGTAATTGTGCCCGCTATTTGACCATCCTTGATGACCACTATGCTAGCATGCTCTTTTATGTTCAATTTAGTAAACATATGTAAATGTAAATGTGCATATATGTATTAACATATGCTTATTATTTAATTTGATAAAGGAAAGCATACACATGTATTTATGTTATTCTTTTGGGTATTGGATTCTCTATTCCGATTGAGCCCATTAACTGGATTTTTTTCTTTTTTCTTTTTCATATTGTAGAATTACAAACATTTTTAAAAATATTAAACTTTCTTACAAGGAAGAAATTACTTGTAGGTTGACCTTTAGTGGGTTACTGAAAAGAATTTAATGTCTGAAGAGGTTGGGGAGATGATGGTGGTTTATGATGATCCTTCAGACCAAAGATCATTGTCTTTGGATGATACCAGCAGCACAGAGGAATCACCAGATGAGACCAGTCTCTCTCTAGATACCACAAATGATGCTATCCCGTATATTGGGCAAAGATTTGCTACTCATGATGCTGCTTATGAATTTTATAGTGAATTTGCGAAGCGATGTGGCTTTTCAATCCGGCGTCATCGCACAGAAGGAAAAGATGGAGTTGGCAAAGGACTTACGAGACGGTACTTTGTCTGCCACCGTGCTGGAAATACTCCTGTCAAAGCATCAAATGAAAATAAACCCCAAAGAAATCGAAAATCCTCAAGGTGTGGATGCCAAGCGTACTTACGGATAAGCAAGACAACTGAACTAGGAACACCCGAATGGCGTGTCACGGGTTTTGCTAACCACCATAATCACGAACTCTTAGAACCAAACCAAGTTCGTTTTCTACCTGCGTATCGCACCATATCAGATACGGACAAGAGTCGAATCCTCATGTTTGCCAAAACAGGAATTTCTGTGCAACAGATGATGAGGCTTATGGAGCTTGAGAAGTGTGTAGAGCCTGGATACCTGCCATTCACAGAAAAGGATGTTAGGAATTTGCTTCAATCATTTAGAAAAGGGGATCCAGAGGATGAGAGCATAGACTTACTAAGAATGTGCAGAAACATCAAGGACAAAGATCCCAACTTCAGATTCGAGTTTACTTTTGATTCAAACAACAGGTTGGAGAATATTGCCTGGTCATATGCCTCATCGATCCAGTCATATGAGATTTTTGGCGATGCAGTGGTGTTTGACACAACACATCGCTTAAATGCATTTGACATGCCACTTGGAATATGGGTTGGAATAAATAATTATGGCATGCCTTGTTTCTTCGGCTGTGTGCTTCTACGGGAGGAAAGCTTGAGATCATTCTCATGGGCCCTGAAGGTAAAAGAGTGAAAATAATAATTTTTGTAAACCAACTTGTCAACTTATTCTGCACATGTGATTGAATTTTACCTTGACTGCTTATTCACCCACCTCTTCTGTGGTGTAACATCACTCTAACCTGTAAAAATAGAAGCATGGAATTGCAAATATCAAATTGTATAGATAGAATGAATAGACTGTCATTTAGGGTAGAGTTCACATAGTAGATGGTTTCAACCAGCTAGTTAGGTTTAGGCCATTGACAAATTCAATGGCGGCTGATTAATTACATTTTTTCAGATGGTGAACTTTGTAAGCTATCCTTTGTAAAGTTTCATTATGTTGGAAAGTAATACCCACTAAAATTTACTTATATATAAAATAATAAAAATCCACTGCATTTCAGCTCTCATTGTTTGAAGTTTGGTTCCTCTCAAATGAAAATATCTCAAGTAAGTGTACATGTAGCTTTCAAATGTAACCATGGTCCATCGCAAACCCTACCCAAAAGGTCCACTATTTGATGGGTCTCATTTAATTTCTATAGGTATTAAAACTGTCCAGGTCTTAGTTATAGTTTTCTTTAATTAAAATTTTGAACACTATTGACTGCAGCACACTTCGAAAAGATATGGGAAAGATATGATAGTTTTGGATTTTATAGTCAAGGTAATAGACTGATTGGTGCCCTTATTTAGCTGTTCATGGTTTCTTTTCTTTCCTTCTTCTTCTTCTTCTTCTTCTTCTTATTTCATTATTATTATTTTTTTCATATGTATATTTTATGCATGCTGATCTGGTGAGATCAAAGACAGTGACTGAGATTCATGAATATTAATCCAGCAGGAGCCAAACTCACTTTAGAATGGCAGGGAATTGGAAAATGGGCATTAAGCATATATCCTTTCAGTTTTATTAATTGTTCCCAGTTCAAAATGGATTTAGATTTTTTTTTTTTTTTTTTCAATATATGCAGTCGAACACTTTGTGATGTATGTCCAGTTATATTGCACTCACAGACATACACATTCCTTTTCAATTAGTTCCACTATTAATGGATTGACGTTGATTCTGATACTCTATTTTGTACTGTAAATGTGGAAGGCATTCTTAGGGTTCATGAATGGGAAGGCTCCACAAACAATATTAACTGACCAAAACATGTGTCTCAAAGAGGCGATATCAATGGAGATGCCAACTACTAAACATGCACTTTGCATTTGGCTGATTGTGGCAAAGTTTCCGTCTTGGTTTAATGCTGTTTTGGGGGAACGCTACAATGAGTGGAAAGCTGAGTTCTATCGACTTTACAATCTAGAGGCATTTGAGGATTTTGAATTGGGGTGGACAGACATGGTCAATTCCTTTGGGCTACACACTAACAGACATATAGCTAGTTTGTATGCCTGGAGGTCGCTTTGGGCATTGCCATACTTGAGAACCCATTTCTTTGCAGGAATGACTACGACTGGCCAATCAAAGTCAATTAATGCTTTCATTCAAAGGTTTTTGAGTGCACGAACCCGGCTTGCACACTTTGTAGAACAAGTATGTTCTCCTTTCATATTTGTCTTAAATTGAACTACAATTGTATTTGTGATATTATATTATCTGTGCATGTGTATGTGTCTATGTGCACGATAACTGCAGCGCAGGTGAGAAAATGAGACATAATTTATCTACTTTGGTTTGTCTTAGGAAAAATTGGGCCAGATCCGAATTAAGTTTGCCTCAAAAGTATTCTAGTACATTCAGGTCAGCTTGAGTCATAATTGATGTGGATCCCATATAGACAATTACTTGGATATCCTCACAACACAAGCCACAAGGTTTTGTATCGTCCTTGTAAAGCAATTCAAGTTGTAAGTTTGATTCAAAAGTAACCAATGATGATTTTTTATAGAAATGATGTACTCTTTCTTTTAGTAAAACACCACCTCAAATATTTATTCAAGTGTGTGCTTCATCATTTGAGATCTTATTTCTCTTTTTTTTGGTAGATACCTGTCTAGAATTCTATTAGTAACAAGATAATGAAAGAGCATTTTCACTGCACGATAGAAACTCTGTTCAATCTACAAATATGAGTTGTTCATTATTGTTCACTTCAGAGATCCTAATTGGCTATTAGAATTTAAACACAATCATTATAATTCAGACGGGAGTTAAATTTAGATAATTTTTAAAAAATGAATGTGGTTGTTGATAGCTTATCATTGTCTATTCTTGTAATAATTTTCTTGAGTGGCAATTTTTTTTGTTTTTTGCAGTACTACTTGGGAGGCGGTTTTGTTTGTGTAAAGAAAGAGAACAATACAATTAATAATTTACTAATGTTATGTATATGTCATGGAAACAAGCACATCATGTCCTCACTTGCAAGCCAAGCAATATCTCTAGGTTGAATCAGTACATATTTCCCTCTACGTCACATTGGATGTTAGCTGATCAGCCCCCTTATTCTCTTGCCAACAGTTTTGATGTGGAAATTGCATTGAGTCTATATTTCATAAGCAATCTGCAGAAACTGCAATTCGTAGCTTCAAAAGTCCACATGTGGCAGCCTTTTCTGAACTCTTTCAATTAACAACTCTGGATCCCCCTAAACCTTTAGACTGATTCCTTTCAATCACGATTGATTTGCTTATCATTACTTCCATTTGATGTTAAATTACTGAAAGCTATTTAAACAACATTGATCACATCTTGAGAGTTTTTTGGAGACCTGAAGATGGGCTATTAATGGGAGTCACCTCTTGTTGGTATTAACATAGTTTAACAACCAAATTTTAGTGTGCCAATTTTTTTTTATATAAAAGAGACCGTAAATCTTTAGTGTGTTAAACTACTCTCTACTAATAATGACTTTGGCTTGCACAAACAGGTAGCGGTTGCAGTGGATTTCAAAGATCAGGCAGGTGAACAACAAACGATGCAACAGAATCTCCAGAACATTTGCCTCAAAACTGGGGCTCCCATGGAATCCCATGCTGCTGCAGTCCTTACACCTTTTGCATTTTCTAAGCTTCAGGAGCAACTTGTTTTGGCTGCTCACTACGCATCATTTCAGATGGATGATGTCTTCCTAGTGAGGCACCACACTAAACTTGAGGGAGGCCGGAAAGTGTGTTGGGTTCCTCGCGAAGGCATCATAAGTTGCAGCTGCCATCAGTATGAGTTTTCTGGAATCCTGTGTCGGCATGCTCTTCGAGTCCTCTCAACAGGAAATTGCTTCCAAATACCAGAAAGGTATCTTCCCCTCCGTTGGCGTCGCATAAGCACTTCATCTGCAAAGCTTTTTCATAGTACTCCAACTGATCATGCAGAAAGAGTTCAGTTATTGCAGAGTATGGTATCAACTCTTCTAACAGAGTCCGCCAAGTCAAAAGAGCGGCTGGATATTGCAACCGAGCATGTTTCCATCCTTTTATCTCGGATAAGAGATCAGCCGGTTTCATCACAAGGTATGAGGGATATCTCCCCCGTCCATAGGAATCTTTGATTAGAGGTGCTGCCTTAAACCATTCATTCTTTTTAGAATACTAGGTGAAAGTGGAGAGAAACATGTGAAATGTGGTGATGAGAGTAAATCGAGGGATTATGTAAAGCTAGATTTAGGGGATGGGGTTTATTTTTGTAAAGATTGGAAGTTGGCTTGTGGTGGAAATTCCATGCATGACATTTTTGTAGTTTCGTTGCATGCTATGACAATTATACAGGGTGTTCTTCCTCAGACATCATTGACCGAAGATTTAACACGGAGATTAATATGTAAAGTAATTACTGAAAAGGATATTATTTTTTTGTTCCCTCTGTATGTATGCCCAACAGTCCAAGCATTTGTGTTTGGAAAAATCTCATTAAATTCATCGTGAATATGGAAGAATGTATTTACAGTGCTTTTGGTTGTGTTTTTCGGGACGGACTCTTTATTTTTATTTACTAAATTCTTCTTTTGCGTGTCAAAATTAGTATATCCTTTCTGTTTCAAGTGGCTAATTATCTTTGTTCTCCCAGTGGTTGGCTGGATAGCCCAGACGGTGTTTCGTGTTGCTAACCATGTTCATTTGCTGACTGGCAAAGTCTGACTATTTGCTTTATCAGGTATAATTGTATTAGTTGATCTGCTTTCTTAGGTATTTGAACAGTACTTGAGATGTCCTTTGGAGGCTTCGAAGGAGAACAGTTCTAAAATCTCACGGCAATGTGCTATCGTGGCTACAATTTTGGTGGTGTTATAGAATGAGAGAAATTATATACTTTGACAAAAGGGTTTCCCCACTTGAGGATATCGGGAAAGAGTTCAGTTTTGTTAAAATAACTGCCTTTATCCTTGATTTTGAGTAATTGTAGAGCAGTGAGTCCACATTGGCGAAGAGTTCAGCTTTCCATAATGTTTGAAGGCCAGTAACAGTTGTTCGCTTGGTCAGAGATGATGCTGGGAATATGGTTGTGTCTATGATGGTACTTGTTTTGCTATTTGGTCGAAGATTTGTGCTCAATCGGGAGGCACAAGGTAAGCTTTTTTCAGTAATTTGAATCATTCTACTTTGTATATGAAAGGTGATTCAGATGTGATGGTGGGAATGGTGAGATCATGACCTTGAGGGAGATTATGGTTGACGGAGATCATCATCATCATCACCATATTCGTTTGTGACTATAGCTAATGCGTGAGGGAGATTATGGATTTTCGTATGATCCTTTAGATGTAGAAATTTGTTTGATCCAAGGTTGGCCTAGGAGCTAATTCATCTTCCCTTGTGGGGAGGCGGTTAAGTGTCTCCTGTCAATAGTTGTTATATTAACCTCGTCTCTTGTATGGTACATGTGTAGCTGTAATCTCCCCCCTTTGAGAAGTTAAATTGCTTCTTGCTTGGTATACTGCATTTTCTAATCGTCATTTTAGGTTATATTCTGTTAATTGCTTATATTATACTTATTCATCTATTCATATTATGTTATAGGGCAAAGTACAGAAAACCCCTCCGACTTGTAATATTTTTAAATTTCACTTGTCTATTTTTTTTTTACCAAAAAACCCCTCTCGACTTGTAGCCTTTTTTCCAATAAATCCCCCTTTTTCTAATTTTTTTACCAAATAACTCCCTTCAACTATCTGAGGGGGGTAAAAGAGTTGATATTTGGACCAAAACGCCATTTTATTTAAAATTTAATTCTCCCGAATTTCAAAAATTCATATCTCACAAACCGTACATTTAAAAATTGTAAATAATATATGCACAAAAAATTTATGAAATAAGTATTCCAGAAATATAAGATTTATATAACAAACCTTTCATAACCAGAGAGAAATAGGCAATCTAAAAATACTCGAGATATTTGCAAGAAAATTTTCAGAATTATTTATTTACATATGGAGCCGAATATATAAAAAATTTAGCCCCAACAAAGATCAATTTAATGAGATATCATATTTTGCATCAAAATATTTTCATTCCTTTATAGACTCACTATTTAAAAAATAACTAAAAATGAATATTCAGTCTCTATTGGGGCTAATTTTTTTATATGTTATGCTCCATATGAAAATGAATAATTTTAAAAAAATTCTTGCAAATAACCCAATTATTTTATAAAAAATAAAATAAAATAAATTGTTGCAGTAGATTTTTAGGTTGTCGATTTCTCTCTGGTTATGAATTTTTGTTAAACAATATATTTTTGGAATCCGTGTTTTATAAGCTTTTCGTGCATATATTATTTGCAATATTTGGATGCACAGTTTGTGAGATATGAATTTTTTAAATTCGAAAAAATTAAGATTTAAATAAAAGGGCATTTTAGTCCAAATATAAACTCTTTTACCCCCCTTAGATAGTTGAGTGGAGGTTCTTTGATAAAAAATTAGACAATGAAAATTTATTGGAAAGGGTTACAAGTCGATGGGGGGTTTTTTGATAAAAAATTAGACAAGGAGAGTTTACCGAAAAAGTCTATAAGTCAGGAGGGGTTTATTAAAAAAGGCTATAAGTTGGGAGGATTTTTCTGTACTTTGCCCTGTATTGTGATTTAAGGTAGCATTGTAGGTTGGACATGATGTAAAGAGTGCTCGGTCAAGTAACTAGGGATGGCAAATTTGTGAATTGCTTCTATATTCCCTTCGATTCCTGTTTCGCATCCACTGGATGAGTCTGCTTGTCAGTAGCAACACGAGAACTACACTGATATGGCTCACTTTGAGGAATTACATTAGATTGATTTATGGGAGCAAGAACAATGTTATATTTGGAAACACTAAATCGGTGTCTTGAATTTGTGATTGAAAAAAATTTAGTTAAAACTTACAATTTTTCCAATCCCAAATCCGAGACAGCGTCAATTCGGTCGTACCAAAACAACATTTCAAATAGACATTGGTTCTAAAAATTGCCTGCAAATCTTAATCTCAATATAAAATACACTGATCAAAACAACGAAACGAATTAAAAGTATCTACTGTAGTAGACCCCAACTATAAAAAAATACAGTAATCATCTGTGTATGGCTCATCCAAGCTGATTTCAAAACCAAAATTCACAATTTTTTTTTTTTTTTTTTTTTTTTTTTCATGGCATAAAAATTAGAGCTTGAAGTAGCTCTAGATAATGCAAACTCAAAACATCGGTTCCCTGCAATTCTCTTTCTTTTTTCTTTTTTTCTTTTTTTCTTTTTTTCACATAAAGCCAGGTGCACATCCAACAACCATGAAAATGCAGATGACAGAAGAATCATAATGATAATTCAAGCTACCACCAAAATTAACACATCAATATGCTAATATGATATCAATCATTCAAGGAGAACCTGCAAATTAGCTTAAGCACAAAAGGAAATATCAGGAGGAGATATCGAATATATAGCAAACTACGACGATGTCTATTAAGCAAACGAGTTGATAAAATAATATGCCTCTCTTCACAATCCTGATATCTAGCATCAAGAACACATCCACTTTTCGAACATTTGGTTTTGCTGTGAGGTCTGTTCTGAGAAAAAGTTGGTGTGCCAAAAGATAGGACATTTGCACTATATGTACATGAACAAGAAAGTTACCTACTTCTTCAATAGAGGAATTCAGGCAGACAGTACCCAAAAGGAGAGTCATTTTTTCTTGGCTTTTGATCCCATCTTCAATGAGACTACATTTCCTTGTTTTGAGTCATCTTCCAAACCATATATTCTGATACAAAAGGAGTAGTCTGGCTCCCGTCATTATAACAATGACATTAAGAGCTTTTCCGTTTCCCAACTTTCCGCTTTCCAATTGTGACCCTTGACTTATCTTCGTCACTGCTACTTAATTCAATAAATTGAAACTCTGACGCCTCCTGGTTTCCCTTCGATTCCTGTTTCGCATCCACTGGATGATTCTGCTTTTCAGTAGCAACAACATTAGATTGATTTACGGGAGCAAGAAAAATAGGCTGCTGTGGCAGTTCTTCAACAGGAGATGCTTTGAAGCTGTTCTGCAGGAGGACATCATGTTGAACCTCAGGAGCCAAAATATGAGTTTCTTCAGACAGTTCGTCAGGAGCAGATGCGTTATGCTGCTTTCCTGTTAAAAATAGGAAAACATATAAGATTTCCTTCTCTTTCACAGATAAGCATAAAAACATGGGTGCAAATTGCAAAAACTGAAACTGAAATTATAAAAGGTGAAGACCAAATTAACAAATTCTGTGTATTTATGAACATGGACACAGATATGGGATACCGATATATGGTGATGCAACAAAAATTTCAAAAACAGGATATACGTACGGCGACAAAGGGTAATATATGTATCTACAGATATGCATATGATATATATATATATATATATATATATATATATATATGTATGAATGAATAAAAATTAGGATGTATAAATCAATCTATGTATAAATTTAAAACAATAATTATCTGTCATATTATACAAAATATTATGATTAACAATCTCGTGTAAAAAGGTTTTGACAAACAAGTAACTATTTTGAATCTATGAAATATTCAATATTTAGGTCATTGGTAAAAACTTAGACTGACAAGCATAAAGACACGGGTCTAAGTTTGGGAGTAGTCATTTTTTGTAAAATAATGACAAACAAGTAACTCTTTTGAATCTATGAAATATTCAATCTTTATGTCATTGGTAAAAACTTAGACTGACAAGCATATAAAGACACAGGTTTAAGTTCGAGAGTAGTCATTTTGTGTAAAATAACGCCAAAGGTTATGTATGTCTTCAATCTCTCATCCAAGCACTAGTCATTCTCTGTAAAATAATGCCAAAGGTTATGACTGTCTTCAATCAATCATCCAAGCACCCCAAATAGGCAGGACCGACATTGACTAATGGATTTTCTACCAAATGTTTTGTATTTTGTTTATAAAATATATATATATATATATATATATATATATATAATTATGTTGCATGCATCTGAATTTGAACTGAATTAGACATGATACATTTTCATGAAAACTCAAATCTTCTTCTCTTAGAAGTGATAAAGTCCAAAAATACGAAACCTTTGTTATACTTTCCTAACAATTATACTATGATAGTACACTAAAAATGTTGTATTTTTATTTTCAAGACTTGTCAGTCGTGTCTATTGGACAGATGTTTGAGAAAAAAAGTATTTCCACATTATGGATATGTTTAGAAGATATTGGACAATGTACACATAAGTTCTAAGGAGTAATGATATTCAAAATAAATAAGACTCACTTGTAGAACTATCCGTGCTTCCTATGTGTGAATCCAATTACAGTCCAAAAGTGAGGCATAAAATAAAGCTCATGATCCCCAACTACATCATGCATAGGCATGAAAGGTGAGAGCCAGAGTTGGTGAAGGGGTTCTATGAGTATGGTGGTGGCAAAGATGTCCTACTGAAAATGGTGAAGTGTCAAAGTTTATGAATAAGCAAACAAGTAGTAGGCTTGTTAATGATGCTAACTGAATTTATTTGTTAATCTTTTTATCTGTATTACCTAAAAAAGATGTCAAAAGACATAGGGCGCCCTAATTAGGATAAGCAAACAATGGGGCTGTCTGTCAACAGGTCATATCAACATTTAAATCGGACCCAATTAAGATTTGATTACTAATTGGAATAAGTGTGGGCGGTTCAAATCTGAATTTAAATCACAATATTCAAGCTATAACAAAATAAAATATGGTTTTAGGTAAGATTCAGCCAAATCTAATTAAATTTTTTTCATAGGACAAGAACCAAATTATAGAGAAATCAATTGATTTTACTCCATATTTTCTACAGGTCTAGTTTAACTTTATGTGGAATCGACATAATGCCATTATACCACTTGAAGTGCTCTATTTTGTTTTCTCATATGATAAATTCCATCTCGTTGCACCCAAAATCTTTTACTTTTAGGATGTCCGAAATGCTGATATATTAAATTTTGGCAATTATTTGTGTTAATAACTATGTTTCCTCTAAATATCTCAAAGGTGCATTCAAAATGTGGAATACAACAAGGAACCATTCCATTTCCACCGGAAGTCTAAACTTGGCTCTGAGTGAAAATCCTTTGATTTAGATTTTAGTGTTTACGGCATCTAATATTTTACTTCCATGAAAAGACAGGAAAATACTTATAAAAATAAATAAAATGAAAAGACAGGAAATAATGCATACTTATCACAATTACATAATTTCAGGCACATTGTGGAAAGAAAGGAAGAAAGTTTTGCAAAAAAAAAAAAACACCTAAAATTAGTCTAAAATTGTAGCCGGAGTGGTTCTTCATGGAAATAAAGGAGAGTAGTTGAGCGTACCAAACATAGAGCATCAGTTTACCTGAAGAAGTTTTGTCTTCCCTATTTTTACTCTGAGTTTCCAAACTCCCCATGAGGATTGATTTTGGCGAGCCTTCATCTCCTTGCATATCATTTTTAAGAGTGCCTTCAGCAATAGGTTCAAACCAGGTTACATCTGGAATCACCTTGGGAAGCTTTTGTAGCAACCGTAACTGTTCCTCTGGTCTCTGAAGCCGCTCTCTTCTCTCCATGTATTCATAAAGCGTAAAAACCATGAAGGTTAAGGACTAAAAGACACTTTTATTGGAGAATATATCACCTCATATGTGTTGAATAAAACACATGCACGCACATGAATAGGTGCGAGCGTGCATGGGTGTAAATGCACACAGACAATGGTAAATGGACACTGATGATGTGTGACCACAAAGAAAAGATCACGTGACCATGAAGGTTAAGGACTAAATGACTCTTTTATTAGAGAATATATCGCCTCATATATCCTGAATAAAACACATGCACACACGTGAATAGGTGTGAGTGTGCATGCGTGTAAATGCACACAGAGGTAAATGTACCCTGATGACATGTGACCACGAAGAAAAGACCAAGGCCTACAGATATTTTAGAAGTGTACATCACTAATCCGTACAAGGCATATTTAAATGGCATTTGAACAGGTCGAGTTAGTCTATATATTTGAGAAGTTTTATTGTCTATATGCTTCTAAACACTAATTTTATTAACAAAATGAAATTTTATTGTCTATACTCTTTAGCACACTAAATTTATTAACTAGATGAAATATTACACCATTGGTTAAATCAATGAACAGTTTGAGCTGGTTCAACAATGCTTCCTTTAATCAAGTAACACGAGTTGATGTCCCTGTATAAATTATAGCCTCTGCACTTGCCAATCCCTGACTCAGCATTACATGAATTATATCACAAAAGGATATTTGTTTCTCCATCCTTTCTCATTTGCTTGATCAATGAGGTGTTGTAATAATGCCAGCTCCTTGACAATCCACTGACAATTTTTTATTTTTTTTTTCACATAAAGGAAAGAGGAAAAGAGAAAATCAAAAGCAAGCATCAGATACCCATAAGTTGACATTCTTCCATTGAATTGCATAGTAATCAAGTAAATTATCAGCACATAGATTGGACTGCAATAAGTAAGAAAGAAATTCATTTGTTAAAAATCAGAATAAGATCCTATTATAAGCACGCATGAAGAGACACAGCCACATAAATAATCTGAAAGGAAAGGCCACACTTCAATTGTGATGCATAAAGTTGAATAATTGTAATTTTGACACAATTAACCTATTTAAAAGATGTAGTTCAAACTCCTAAAGATCTAGCTTGATCATCTCCGAATCTGCATAAAAAGTATTTATAACATATCGCTATGCTCATCTTTAACAGCCTCAGCTTTTAGAGCAGCAGTTATTGCCATTGTTTTACTGCAGGAAGGATTTCTCCTTGAATCTCGTTCTTACCATAATATAGTCACAAGGCTAACCCATTCATGGCAGGCCACAAGTGAAGGGAAGAGTTGATATATATGCTTATGCTCCTTACTAACATCTTAATTCTACAAGTAATTGATTGATAAGATAGGAGGGAAGACTAAAAAGAGAAAAATGAAAAAAAAAAAAAAAAAAAGGAAGATAGATTTGGGTATAATGCTCTTATACCATGACGCAACCACAATGGAGAGAAGAAAAAACTATGAGAGAGAGAAGGGGCTGTATCCTCAATTATATACAAGAAACTCTGATTTGAATGAACGCTTTTGAAGAGGCTGATATGACATATGAACCAGACATACTAGGAATGCATTAGTGCTTTGTTACTTGTATTACAATTCTTATTTTTAAAGAACAAAGAGGACAACGTAATATAATACTCGTTACTTGTATGTAAAACTGAAGTGGGAATGCATACGTGCTTTGTTATATCCTCATGCAGACTTATGGCCTTCTCTTCAAGCTCCACCTGTAAAACAAAATATTTTTGTTAACAGCTTTTGAAAACCATTATTGTAATCCATGCAGACTAGTTGAAAATTTTCTCTAAGACCTATTATTATTGAGTTCGAATCATTACATAACTATATATAGGCTTGTTAGTAAACCTAGCTGTGAAATGAACTGAATTTTTCATTTATAAACAATTTTTTCATAAGATTTCATCAAAAGGTGCTCAAAGGGGGAGCGCAGCGAACTACCAACTACACAAGCCAAGAAGCTATAACCTCAAGCTATCCACAAAAGATAATAGAATCTCAGAATATTTACAGCACCTCCCATTTACCCAAAAGAATAAAGAGCTATGTACAGAGAATTTGACCACCCCTATAGGAGACTCCACCCCCATCAAAAGATCTCCTATTTCTTTCCCTCCATAAAGCCTACCACAAGCAAAGGGGGGCAGCACTCCACACATCCCTAGCATGGAGCCCTACAGAACATCATCTTCAATCTTTGATAAAGCTCTTTGCGGATTCCGGCATAATCCGCTGAACCCCAAAAATAGCACAAGGCATGCCACATCTGTCCCTAGCCAAGCTGCCAAAGGGCAATGCACGAGGAGATGATTCACCAACCTCTCATGTTACATAAACAACGCCATTGCAGACTTTGACTAGTAAAACTGACATAACTCTATTAAAAAGCCACGCATAAATGCCTAATACTACAAAATGACCCCAAAGAAGACACTATTACATCCCATGTCCAAAAAATCCAAGAAATACGAAAATATCATTCAATCTTAAATTTTAAGATAACATATATAATATAAAACTGAAAGCAAAGTTAAAAAAATCCAAAAAAATAGAACTCAAACTTAATAACGAGAGCTCCCAAGTGGGCCCACATCATCTAACAGGTGTATAATATAGTCTTTAGAAACATATTTTCCATGCCTTCTATACACTGTATGGGTGATACCACTTGTTTCCATCATATAAATTTGCTTCTTTGAAATCACTCCTCCAGGATTCTAGGTGTGATTCCTAGAGTTCTGTTCTGCTTTTTCTTCTTTCCTCTTTTCCTAATTTTTAACACTTTCAATCCTTCAAAACCCTAAAAACTGGATCGGTAATAAGCCTTTAATTATCCTTAAAAGATCCCATTTTACATGCTTAATTTTTTACTTCTTTCAACTATAGAATGGTAGGACCCTAACTAACACAAAGAGCCCTTGGTTGCAATTCAAGGATATTAAAAATAGTCATAAAACAGCCCAAAAGTTTTCCTTTCCTTGCCTCGTTAGAACCCAGAAATAGATCCTTTTCTACACCAATACAAACCCTGAAAATCCTTATCTTTACCAACCCTTCAGGCACCAAAAACTTGTTACTATTGGCATGAAAAATCCCCTTGTAACTCATTAGTGCTACCATCCATAATTTACTCACTTGTCCAACATCACCGAATTGTTGAAGTAGATGTGAATGCTGTGGCAACGCTTTATGCATACCACGCATAAGATTGTCTTTTTATTTTTTTTTTAACTAAAACTCAAATTCAGAAGAATAATATTTAAAACTTGGTCTAGCTTGACATAGAGCAATGCGTTCCACATACGTCACAGTTAGAAATTTTGTGATTGAAATGACATTATTATGCGATTCACATGCAGTTCCTTAGTGGGAGCACCTATCATGGATTTAGAGTTTTAAATGTTTAGGAGTCAGATAATGTATTGGTTCCAAGTTCCAACTAAGGGCAGTTCAACAATTTGTCAAAAGTAAAGCAGTATTTTCAAAATTTTCAAATATTTTGGCAGATCTCCAAATTATTTGTGTTTGCAGATATCATAATAATGATCATTTCTCTTCCACAGTAACTTCAAAGATAGATGCTGCCTCTGCGAGGGGAGGGAGCAACTTGTCTGTTCATACAGTGCACTCATTCCCGTTACGAAAATGAAATGATGCCCCAGCTCAACTCGAGACCAAGACTGCGATGCCAGAGATTGATTAGAAAGCCAGCCCAGCCCTTTAGTGATTGGGATAAAGAGCATAAACTGGACGTGATAAAGAACATAAACTGATTGTGATAAAGAGCATAAACTTAGACACCAGAGAGTGATTATTATTTTTTCACTTTTTTTTTTTAAGAAACATCAAATTGCTTATGTAAGAGAGAACTTACAAGGGTGGGCCTTTTCAGCTGGCCGCTTTTCACTTTTTGTCTCAAATCTTCGCATTCTTCCTGAAACAAGACATCACACAAGAAAATACATGTCGCAATTGAAATGGCATATGAAAATTTCTCCGAACTCTTATTTATTAAAACAATTTAACTTATGATTGATGGGATTATGTTTGAAACTATAGCAGCACATTTGGAACTAAAGAATCTCTGTGATATGGTAGACAACTGCACAATTCAGTTTGATGGTAACATTTGTGTTCTCTGCTTAAATCCTAATACATCCATGACAATCTGTATCCATACAAATATCACACACAGTTATCACTTTAAATATGATTAACATTCTTTATACAATTTCTCAATCAGTTTTGCAACTAATAATGAAGTTCACTGTTCACTTAACTGAGACAGTTAAGAACCTATAACAATTAGAATCAAGATTGACGCCCAAGTCAACCACTACCCAGGGGAATATATATATATATATATATATATATATAGAGAGAGAGAGAGAGAGAGAGTCCAAAAAGAACATAAGGTATGGTATCCAGTATCTAAAACTTCCACAAGGATCAAAAGCTCATACCAAATTCCTTTTTCTCTGAGGAATTTGGAGAAGCATACGTACACATAAGAAAAAGAGTCAAAAAAGTCCCTAATTTTTTTTTGAAGGTAAAACAAATCGGGATTCATCAGTCACTAGGAGATTCAGCACCGTAAACGTTATTGATGCTAGTTGTATAGGGACTGATATCAGCACTGCATTATGAGATTTTGTTTGCTTCACCAATCTCACGAAAAAACTTTAGTTATTAGAATTGGTGGAGTAAGAGGAAAATGAAAAAAGAGGAAAACAATATACTTGGCTGGGGTCAATATCACTAGAATCCAATGTCACAAACAGGAAATAGGAAAGAAGGGGAAAGAAGACCAATTTCTTAAAACAATGTGATTACCTCAGATAAGTCATCATCCGACAGCATGCAGATGCGAATATCTTCTGGCATATTTGATATTTGCAGGAGAACCTCTGTATTATTTTCACCACTGGAAGCCTTCTTTATGCCTGGGGTGATACCAAAATACCCCCACACACACATGCGCACACGCGCGCGCGCGCACACAAAAACAGAAAACAGAAAACAGAAAAATAAAAGGAACAGAAAAGGTAACATGTTAGGTTTCTGATAAAATATATATGTGTGTGTGTGTCAAGAAACTTTTATCCGAAGAAAATCACCCAGACAACAATGAAAAAAAAGATTTCATTTCTCTGCAGAATAATATAAATAATACAAATAAACTAATTAAAGTAAACCTAAAATGATCACAACATTTTGTCAAAGTCAATAGGACTTTAATTGGAGTTTAAATTATGTTTTCGGAACAGTGTAATTAAGTTTTTTGTAGTGATATATGAAGTTTATTACATTATGTTCTCCATTCTTTTACTTGGGTTTTATTTTGCCAATTTTGTGATTGAGGAGGGAGAAAGCATACATGATTTATTTGAACTTTAATTTGACACAGGCTTGGATACTTGATACAATTGACAAACTTGATCAACCTTGTTTGATTACATGTTATGTTTGTATTGATATTTTTTGATAAGTAATTACGTTTGTATTGATATGCATATATCAAGGGGGAGCAACATTGTTTTATATATATTTTTATGTGTGATTTATGATTATATCTCAAATATTGATATGCGCAAGTAGAGTTGCATTTTTTTTTTTTTTGCAGCATATATCAATAATTGTAGTGAAGTTCAAGTGTTCAAGCCACAAAAAGAAATTTAGAGTCTTTTTTACTTTTATTTCTAATTTAATATTCAGTTTTCATATGTTTTGTCACAAAATTGCAAAAAGGAGATATTGTTAGGTCAATAGGACTTAGGTTGGCATATTTCATGATCAAACCTATAGTCTGTAATTTTATTTATTTATTATTTTTTTAGTTTAATTATAATTTTGAAAGTTAGTGTCAAGTAACATACCATTTGAACATGGTCATAGATGATATTCAAGCTTCAACCAAGGGCAAAAATGTAAATAGACACCACCATGCAATCACCAAAAATTAGGGGATCTGTGTGGATAGATTGACCTCTTCTCTGATAATTTACCCATTTGGTAAACCAGTTTCCTTTTCAGATTAACACTCTAAAATCCTATGTTTGTTTATATTTTATAAGTACTCTATTATCATAGAAACCCTATGACACACAGACTATATAGAAAAACACACAAGCTTGAGATATTTAAAGTAAAATTGAGTGGATTCAAATTTTTCTTTAAGCATTCATCAATTGCATTGGATTGGTCATTTTATATTAGTGTGTTGATATCATAATTGCCATGGAGTTGATTTGAGGATTCAACACCAACATACAATCAATCAACTAAGATTGGAATGGACAACTAGTTTAGAGATCCAAATAGCTATTAAAGAAGCCGATTCTGGAGGAACGAAGCCTGCAGACTCTGTGCGCGAGTTTTGGTGGATCAGCTTGTGACAATAGGTAACTAGGAATTTTGCACTTGCTGAACAGTTAACCTAGTGTAATATCTCTTTGTAATAGTGAATTTTGATCTAACTGGACAAAATCCCGCGATTTTGTTGACATCATAATTGCCATGGAGTTGATTTGCGGATTCAACACCAACATACAATCAATCAACTAAGATTGGAATGGACAACTAGTTTAGAGATCCAAATAGCTATTAAAGAAGCCGATTCTGGAGGAACGAAGCCTGCAGACTCTGTGCGTGAGTTTTGGTGGATCAGCTTGTGACAATAGGTAACTAGGAATTTTGCACTTGCTGAACAGTTAACCTCGTGTAATATCTCTTTGTAATAGTGAATTTTGATCTAACTGGACAAGATCCCGCGATTTTTTCCGTTAATGTAAGTATGAATTGTTGGTTTGTTTGCTAATATTCAAGAAAAAATCCTCCCCCCCCCCCCCAAAAAAAAAAAAAAAAAACTCTCTATCAGAGCCTAGGATTCTGGTCCTTACCCCCATCAAGATCCTTTTGATCCCAAAAAAAATCTAGGAAAAAATGCATAAATATCACTCATATGGAACTTTTACCCTTATCAGCAAGTCAACTCGGAATGAGTTCCTTTGCCAACACCTTTTGCCAACACCTGCATCATGTTCTAATCCTAATCCCCGCTAAAACATTAGGTTTTTACATTATAAAAGAACTGCCAAATCCACAAACCAGGTGATAAAGGACTTAAGGGTACTTCTCAGTCAAAAGGATCCAACACAGCATAGAATAAATGCAGCCACTTAGAGCTTGAAGCCATTTTACCAGAACTGGCCCCTATAACACTTGCTGGAGGCACGTGTCTCAAGGTTTTACCTTATATATCAATTTTAACCTCAAATTAACGGATTCTATCGCAGAAGTCTTAAATTAAGTTTTAAACCACTAAAGAAATGTATTGCGTTAATAGTTATTAATTTCCAAAAGTCAAATATGAAGTAACAAATTTTAATAATTATATATCACAAATAAATAGGAGTAATGACCACAATCACCATTGTGACAACTGCTAAGATGGCCTTAAACCCTACTGCTATACAAAAAATATTAAGCTAACTTGCCTAAGAGAATAATCTACCACTCTTCCAGTTCAATAATCTTAGTTAGAGCAAATGGTGCCTGGATTGCAGCGCAATTATAGAGAAGTAGATATCTCAAAACTTATCAAAAAGATCAGACAACAAGCATTACCAACCTGTGACTTGTGCCAGCTCATGACAATTTCTCCGACAATAATCATTCCGTTCTGATTTGACTCTCACAAAGCTTCCTGTTACCTGGCTTTCAAAAGTTTCAGGTCTCTTCATTAATTCTTTCACTAAGCTCCTCTTCAAGTAAACAAGCTTAATGTTTTCAGGGACAATGGACGCAAAAAAAGTTTGCTTAACATCAAACGGAACCTCATTTTTCTGAGATTTCTCCTTTTTCTGAGATTTATTATCTATACTTGGCTTTCTCTGCCTTTTACAGGCCACTGAGACGTTCTCCTCCTCATCTTCTGAATTGTATCCAAACTCATCCTCCTCTGATTGCACCAGGTTCTCAGCAAAATGGGCTTCCAAGATGTCATGTATTCTATGTCGGTTCACTGTTTTTCTCCCTACAACAAATTTTAGCCTTGCATCACATACAATCTTGTTCTTCTTCTCTGGGAGATAAAGTTTGTTTTCGTTAATGTATCTATTTATGATAGAAGTCACTTCATGATGCGATAATTTTTCGCCTGTGTCTTTACCAATTGATGCAAGAAATTGCATGAGACATTTCGACCCCCAACCAATAAATTCTTCATTTGGTTTTGCCTTTCTTCTATTCAACTGCTGCCCTTTGGATCTCTTTCTTTTGCTCACTGGCTTTTGTTCATCCATGTCATTCTTATCATCACAATCAGAAATTAGTAGACTATCTTCGCTTTTATTAGAATCATCTGAATCGGAGCTAAACTTACAGTTCTCATTCTTCTTCAACTGGGCATCTGCAGAATGGAGATTTTCCAAAGTCAAGCCTTCTTTTTCCTTGATTATATCCCAATATTCCATAAATAGGCCCTCAACAGTTTCTCGATCTTTGAAGTCTACCCTTTCCTGCAACAAGCATACAGGCATCAGACAACGTAGAGAGAAAAAGTCACAAAGCCTCCTCCCCCTCTGCTCCAAGAGAGGAAAACAAAGAACAATGAAAAAGTAACAAGAAACCCATCCAAGAATGGAACAAAGAACCCTCTGCAAGTCATTGAATGGGAGAAAGTTATGGCAAGCAAAATACTGAGGAAAGACATGGAATTAGGGATGGCAACGGGGGCGGTTTTGGGTGTGTGTACCCTCCCCCACCCCCGTTTAAATTTCCCCACCCAAAATCGCTTAAACAGGATGCCCTCCCACCCCATCCCCACTCCCAATTAACCTTTTTCATCCCGCAAGCACCCACCCTATTTACTCCCATATTTTTCCCCTGTTTCTTTTCCCCAAAATTCAACTATTGAGAAATTATTTAACAAAATCCCATTCCAGTATCAAAATCAAAATACCTCAATAATTAGTTGGCATC
Source organism: Cornus florida (assembly GCF_030987335.1). Classification (NCBI taxonomy): domain Eukaryota; kingdom Viridiplantae; phylum Streptophyta; class Magnoliopsida; order Cornales; family Cornaceae; genus Cornus; species Cornus florida. The sequence goes on along the minus strand of NW_026775572.1, from coordinate 27,579,512 downwards.
CGTTATAGTCTGGAAGACAAAGTTGATCAACAACATATCTCAAAGGAAAAATCTTTCTGAAGATAAACAAGCAACTGGGTAACAACTAGGAAGCACGAACACGCCTAGAAAGGCAAAGAATCCGTGTCGGACGCTCCAAAAAACGTGTCTGGATTTATTTATTTATTATTATTTTTTTTAATATTTTGGACACGCCATAGATATTTGGACACGGCAGGGACACGCCATGATTTTTTTTTTTTTTGATAAGCAAGGCACTAGGGGATTTTAAGAAAGTTTTAGAAAGAAAGTTAGGTTGAAGTGTAACTATGAGGAGTTGTTTAATAGTTTTCAATAATATGATCGTCATTATATAATTACTTAATACTTGTTGTTTTATAAAACAACAATCATATATTTATGCTTATATTTAGTTCAAGGGTTCAAACTCTTGCATATTTATGTTTCTTTGTTTTCTAGTCTTTCTTAACCTTCTTTCTATCATTCTCTCTTTTCCTCAGCAAATGACAATTTTTTTTTTTCATTATTAGGTTGATAAAAAATAATATTACTCTTAATTTCTTAAAATACAGCATCATATATATAAATATATATATTTATTATTCGTCGCCGTCCATGTCGTGTCGTATCCGTGTCTGTGTTTCTTAGGGTAACAATCAAAATTCGTGAAAATTACACAGAAATGAGATGAGGTCACAAAGATAAACATTCCAAAACTTCTAAAAAAGAAAACTTTAGCCCTAGATGAATCGGTGAGGTTGAAAAGAAATATAGGTGAAAAAAAAAAATTTACTAATGCATTTAGTAGATCGGTGAGGTTGACGGAAGGAGGAGGAGGACTCATGGAGAGAGAGAGAGAGAGAGAACTGAGCGTAGAAATGGGGCGGTGAAGTCACTGATAGAAAGATTCGCTAGTACATCGGCAGTCAGTGAGGTTGACGGCCTGCAACGGCGGTTGGTGGCTGTGTGGGACTGAGGAAGTGAGGCTGTGAGGAGAGGGGTCTTTGCTCTTGGGTCGGTGAAGTAGAACGGTTGAAGTGAAGACTGAAGAGTGATAGGCATTTAGGAATTAGGGCATCGTTATGTGTGTATGTATATCTATATAAGAGGGTAAAGAAGTAATTTAGTTGCCTAAACAGAGCGGGGCAACCCCAAACCGCCCCGCCCCGCCCCAAATCCCGCGGGTTTTCCTCTCTTAACCCCATCCCCGCCCAAATCCTATAAATGGGCCCCCAAAACCGGTTTAAATGGGGCAGAGCGGGGAAAATTGCCATAACTGCATGGAGTACTTGCGTCTTTGTTTTCTTCATTTTATGTGCTTGGAGAATGCCAATTCATATTCTGTACTAGCACATAGAGGCAACAATATTATTAAGTCAGCTCTTAGTGCTTTAATTTATCATATTATCAATCTCTCTGTGTGTGTCTGTGTGTGTAAACAGGTTTCCAACAAGGTATTTCTTTCTTAAAGACACGGAAACAATTTAAAAAAGAAACAAAAAACAATAATCAAGAAATTAATTTATTCTGAAAGGTAATATAAACTAAAATATATTCAAGATTGTAATTTACAAGCGCTGTTAGAAACTACCATACCCCATCAGAGTCAACGTCCATGTTTTCCTCTACAAGTAGTGCAAGCTTTAAACAATTAATGCAGAAACCTTTCTTTCCTCTAACATGCCCAAACTCCGAAACTGAGATGCAGCTTTGGCACACAGCATTTGGGCAGCAAAAACATTGAAATTTTGAGGTTCTGTGGCAAATGAAGCAAGAATGCCAATCTGAAATAGAAATTTGGTATCAGTTTGCATGCTATCAAATAAACTGTCTAACACAATAGAAACATGACTAAAGAAACTAATGGGATAACAACATAAAGCAGCAGGAATATATCTTTATTGAGTTATATATAAAAGCAAAGGTTCTTGATAGATAGAGGAATGGTGAGAGTCTGAACATACAAACAAAACTTGGAATGAGGTGCAACTTAGGTTGTCTAAGCATGATGCACTAGGCATATTTGTTATGATTTTACAGTAATTGGAAAACTACATTAGGTATTCAATTGGCTAAGAGAAAGGGAAAACATATCCCTCGTAACTACCAATATTGATTTGCATTTTTTATATGTGGAAGGTAGGACAAATTATGATCATTTGAAATTTAATGACGGAATATATTTAGGATTTTTTTCTTTCTGGGTAGGTGTTGGAATTCATTTAGGCATAATCCATTAAGTTATGTTCCTCGAGCTTAATGTATGCTAATTGAGCCATGCTTTACTTGGAAAGTAGAGATTTCTTTGGAAACAACAAAATTTTGTGCGAGCAACTTAACTCAGCTCAACATAGCCTTTTCCCAACAAAATATTGTGCAATATACACACACACACATATATGTAAAAGATCATTGTATATAAATTTGTGTGGCTTACTGCAAGTCCAACGGCTTCCAGTCTCCAAAAATGATTCATCCTTCCCCACGCATTCGGGATGATAAGCTTTTAGACACTGCCTGGAACCAGTAGATTGGATATTAATAACTGTTGGAAAATAACAAATCATGTTGAGATATGAAACAATATTCATTTTCTGCATAAAAAAATCATAAGAGATTTGGAAAATGGAAATTATAGATATTGCGAAAAAAATCAGAAACTTAAACAGCCTCACCAATTGCCCACCATAAATGACAGCATGCTATTGCGCATACATGTGCATTTGGTGTCACACAAACCTGGTTCACATAAATCATATGGTCTCGATATTGGGAAGACCTCATAAATTCAATACTTTATGGAGCAAATACAGGCAACTAAGAAAAGCAGGCCCCATGAGATGAGAGCAATTACAAGACATCGCAAATCCACCTATTAATTGGGCTCTTCTAAATTTTTGGATGCATATGTATGCTAACTAATTGGGCAGATTATAAGCAAGAAATGGAGCACCAACATTTGAAAATTAAGAAAATACTTGCAACTCACTTCAGTAATTTCTCTGTGTTTTGCTATTATTGTATATGTGATTGCTTTTTATCAAAGGACTTGTTGTCCCTTCTGAGCTAGAAATATGTTTTCTTTCAATAACATTTTGTTCTATATCAAAAGATAATGGAACGTATGCATCATCACAAGGGGATTGCATGAGCACTCACAAACAAAGGCAATAGTTATTAGTTACCAACACGTGTACTCCTTTAAGAGTAACCATTTGACTACAAAAGATGCAAAACTGTCATTCCTTTGGTAAGGATGCGTGCGAAGCAAACACAAACAGAAAAACTGAAAGGATGACAAAATAAGTGACAAACACAAACGTGGGGGGAAATTGCATTGCATTGTGCGTCAAGAAGATTACACAGCATGATCATTAACGAGGCGTAAAGAAGCATAATAGGAGTGGGTAAGAAAAGATCAATAGAGTATTATTTTGCAACTATTCTCGTCAGATCTATAGATGTTTGTTTTAAGTTGTTGCAGAAATCTATATAATGCAGCTGTTGAGGCATGTCGATGAGGAGTCGAGACACAGAATTGTAACTCTAAAAGCATCAAAATTTGGGTCCTAGAGTTCCCCTTTAACTTTCTTTTTTTAAAAAAAAAAAAATATTGTGTAAGGCGCCAGAAGAAGGTGAAACCGGGCAGAGTGGTTCCAAATAGAAATTACGAGGCAACTACAATTGCTTAATTATATGTAATTTTTACTCCAACCAAGAGGCAAATAACCAAGAAAGCTCCACAGCAGGGGAAGTGACTGAGATCAGCCTTCCTATGCCACCAAGAAAGGATAAGCACAGGCACCTTATGGGAGGAGCTGACTAGCTTTTTAACAGATGTAATGATGGCCTCCAATCTCCAACTGTGGCCAGAACTCCATGGACAAATACCATGTAACATAGGTGGAAAATGATTCGAGGCATTAAAAGAAAAGGAGTCCAAAAGGTGTGTGCATCGGCATGCAATCCATAAGCCTTCCGTGTCTTATTTGCATCAACATGGAAGGCTTATGCCTCACATATTTTTGCAGGGTTATTGTTCTTTTCCATGCATGGCCCATAGTTTAGGCTCCTTTCGATCACCAATTCCCTGAAGAGATAAATGTATATACTATAACTTCTTCATATGATTTGCTTGGCCCCTCTCAAATCACATCCCAGAGGTTGGAAGTTCGAATCCCAACCTCTGGGAAGTTCGAATCCCAACAGGTCACTCAAGTAATTTTACAGGTAACTATAATGGCAGCATGTGAGAATGCAAATTGCGGCTGGAAATTGCGGGTGGTGGGATTATGGGGTGTACTAAAAGGACAGACACCACCATTGTTGAAAAAAATAAATAAATAAACATGTATATGGGCATCCAATAAAGAATCCTTCTTCTCCAGAGTAATGCTACAAATAACGATCAACTTTATATGCAACTACAATAAATATCATCCAACATCTTGTTGGTATTAAATAAATAGTATCCAACATCTTGTCACTACTAAATAAAAATAGAATCTCTCACTATGGTTATGGATTGTCACATCAGTGCATAACAAAAATGGATGGGCAAGTTTAATTTTTCCTTTTTTAAAATAACAGATCAGTAGAAATGAGGGCAAACCTTGGCGCAACGATATAGTCATTCAATTGTGACCTTAAGGTCACGGATTCGAAAAACGAAAAGAGCCTCTTGCCCTGTCACCCATGCATTGGGTTTGCTATGTTTTTTTACAGATCATTAGAAGTAGAGAAATAAATTAAAATTGCAACTTCAACCGCAGCATAGGAGATGGAAAGTCATAATGCATGTTAGGCAATACACTATATCCTCAGCCACCAAGGTAACGTGTAAGGACCAGAATACCCTTCATTCTAAGAAACAGAACAGTATTCAAAAGATCAAATTTGTCAATAGAATAAAAAAAAATTGTCGTCTTCATCAAATAAAAACATGGGTTGCCCAAATCACTGTCCCCACTCTTCCATGCAAGCAAGCACTAACAGAAAATCTTGAAAATGTTAACAGAAAAACTCACTTGTAGTCGCAGACCATAAGCAATCCACCATCTTTGCAGGCAAAGCACCAATCCTCTGCAATTTCTTCCTTCTTTGGAACCTTTTTCGTCTTCTTCATCTTTTCAGCAAAGCTCTGGACTTCAATCACTTTCAAAACCCCAAAAATGCAATCAAGAACAACCAAGAAGATCAGAAAAGCTCTCTCTCTCTCTAACTCTCTAGTTTCTCTCTCTTAAAGAACAAGAATCAACTGTGTCTGCCCTTAAATGGAGGACTGTCCAAAACCCATTTGACAGATAACAGTAATCAGGGCATTGATGATTCAACTTCGAAAAATCAAGGACTACAATGCTCTTAGCGCGATTATCCAAAGACCCCACTGAGAAAAGTAACCAAAACACTGCCTCGGGAGTCTACAAGGAAAAAAATGCTGTGATGGGCATGGTTTAGGTTACATGTGTTCAATAGAGAAAGAATTGCAATGTGTTTGGGATTTTATTTCCTAAATCCGAAATTAATGCCTACAAATAAAATAATAATAATAATAATAATATTCTTTTAGTACTTGGATTAAGATATTTATTAAATTAGGGTTAAAATTGGAAAGATAATTAAGTTTTAAAAAAAAAATCTAAGAAAATTTATTTTTTAATGTGGAAAAGTTTAGAATGCACCAAACTTATAAGGAAAAAAATTGGCATTAATATGTTTTTTCTTGAAATAATTTTATGGATGTGGTGATTTAAATTTTTTTTTTTTTGCTGCCCAACCTTCAAAAAAAAAATTATTTCACTTTCTTTATTGTTATTTTCATTTAATCAAATTTATCAAAAATTACATCGTATTTATTCTCATTTAGTGCGCGTTGTTGTGAGTGGTGTCGCCCACCAAAACTGTTTCTAAGGTCGGTCCGATTGCTTCTACATAGAGTAGAGTCGAGACTCACACTCGTTTTGTAGCCCTGCAAAGTTTTTCGTACCGCAGTATGCATAGATTTTCTAATTAAATTTAAAATTCTAATATGGCTACAATAATTTCCATTTTCCTATTTAGATGTGATAATAAAAATCAAAATTACTTCATTAAACATTATTTTTATTTTTTATTTTTAAATATTTGACGTCATCACTAGACGTAATATTGTGAAATTTATTTTTACTTATCTAATATCATCCCGCAACTAGATATGCACGTTTTACAAGAAATATAGTTGGGATTTTACGAAACAGTATAGCGATTCTTCTAGACTGAACTATTATCACAATACCTATTGTGTGCGTTAGAAACGTGATAACACGCACAAATTACGATAACGATTGTAATGGAAGAACAGTGATAATACCCTAGAAACCTGAGAACACGCCAATTTATGATGAAGATTCGTCTGAAACGAAGAATGATTATGACTCTAAACCAGATACAACTCAGACACAGTAATCGAAAAATATTACGTATTTAGGAATCATATTTATTACTAAATATTCGCTTTACTTTCACTTAAATGTCGAAATCATATAAGTACGTGTTGTACACATGCTATTGCGTATTATTATTATTATTATTATTATTATATATAAACTGATGCATAGTGCACTTAATATCTATCAGTATAAATTACACTATTACTTATTTTATAGACACAATTCTTTTTGTAACGGTTACGATGCATTTCATCAACGAAATTTACATTCTAAGATTCTCTATTTAAATATTTACAAATTCTATGAAATAGTCCTATATTTTAAATTAATTTGAAGTCTTTTCTACAATCTATCCACTTCTACACTCTTCTCAATAATCTAAAATTCTCCATTCCTCTCTACCGTACTTTACAATCTCCACATAGTTGTGGAATATTATAGAACTCAACCCAACTCGTGTTATACAAAAAAACATGCAAAAAATTTCTTAGTGTTTACGTGTCACCTATGTAGCGTAATCTCTTTTCAATATAGAGAGTAACAACCGGAGTTAAAACCTTTTCAATATATATATATATATAATGGAAATTCCTCAACATTTGTGTGTTGCCTGTGTGGCACAAACCTCCTTCCTGGTAGTCGAGGTGTGATAATAAGAAATGAAACGACTCCAATGTAAAACTTTTTATTTTTTTATTTTTATTTTGTATGTTAGTTATTGTGCATCAAAACATTATTTTATTTAAATCCAACATGCGTTCAAAATAGTTCATTAATGTAACACCATATATAAATGAGAATGCTAAGATGGATGAATTAAGTGATTAAAAAAAATAGAGTTATTAATGAAAGTGTGGGAGAATAATTAGGTATAGTATCCATTGGTGATAAAATTTGTAAGAGTAAACTTAGATGGTTTGGACATATATATTGGAGACCTAGTGATGCGTCGTTCAAAAGAGGAAGATTAGTTGTAATAAAAGGTAGAAGACAGAGATAGGGGCCAAAAATATCATTAGAGAACGTTATTAAAAATAATTTTTAAAAGTTAAATATAGTAGGTGAGTTGGCATGCAATAGAAAAGTTTGACAATAACCCCTTCACTACATTTTTATTAAAACTTCTTAAACTTTCATGTTTTCTTAAACTTCTTAAACTTTTTTTATTATTAACCCGGGATGTCTGGGATGTTATGAACCCTTAGGGCCACTCAATAACCCGACTAATTCTCGAGAACTCAGAAGGGTGCCTCCCTACTTGGGCCGGGTAAGTCACTGCAAGGGTAGCGGAGGCTAGCCATAAAGAACATTCAGCGAGACTCGAATCCCTAACCAAGCTTGCTAAGTTACAAAGTCTAGCGAGTAAACCGCTGGGGCATATCCAAAGTGGATATAAAAAAAAAAAACACATGTTGTTAACGGTTAAGTGCCCCATACTCAGTCATGTATAGGCTATTATTAATTAAATGACGATAATGCCCTTAAGAACATTAAAAGACACTTATGCCAACACTACCTTCCCTAATTTCCTAAATCCCTAACTCACTCCTACTCCTCTCCTCACCTCATACCTCTCTCTACACAAACAAATACACAATATTTACACACATATTTTTAACAAAATGAAAGAATTAATGGCGAAGTTCACTCAATTTCAAATTGCTCCAGTTTTCTTACCTCCTCATAGGGGGATCACTCATGGGCGTATCTAGGGTTGGGCTGGGCTCCAACCCACAAAAATATATATATATATATATATATATATATATATATATATATATATATATATATATATATATTATTATTAGTATTAGCCCAAGTCAGTTAAGCCACAATACTAAAATAAAGACATAAGCCAAACAAGCCCTAATAATAAAAAAAATGCTTAAAAAATTGTGTTATTACATTTATGTTTAATTTTAGCCCACCCCATTGACAATTTCTGGATCCGCCATTGGGATCACTGCTCACTGCCAATTGCTCAATGCCATCTTCTTTTGAATTTTGATCATCGATCTAACGGACCTCCAGAATCCTCGTGTCCCATCGATCCCAATCTCCACAATAGAAACCCAAATTTTAAGTTGCTCCAGTTTTCTTGCCTTCTCATAGGGGCATCACTGCTCACTACCATGTGTTTGATGTCATCTTCTTTTGAATTTTGACCATCCGACGAACCTCCAAAACCCTCGTGTCCCATCGATCCCAATCTCCACAACAGAAACCCAAATACTTTTTTATTTTTATTTTTTATTATAGCAATATTTTGCAATAGCTTTTTTTCCCATAAAAATATTGAGTTGAAACAAATCGTTTTTTTTAAGAAAAATTGATTATGCATTGGTTTGCTTGTAGTGCTTCGGCCAAATGGTTATTTAATAGCATGTTTTAAATTTAATAATTAATTATTAAACTTTTCTCAACTTTGTGGTCACTTTAGAACAATTTTATTTAGAATTTTTTTTTTCAAGGCAAGAAGTGTTAAATGTTATATTATTATATGCAAATAGTCATGCTCTAAGGTCCATGGAGACACTAATTGTAATACCCCTAATTTTAGAAGGATAGTCTCGGTATTTATTTATTAGTTTTAATTGCATTTTTATTTAATTATTTGCTTATTTGGCTATTTGTTATATAGTTAATTGAATTAATTGTTTAAATTAATTTAAATTGTGTGCTTAAATGTTTTGTTTGAATGAAATTATTTATGATGTGTTTGTTTAATTTGTTTGATTACTTAAATGTTATATTTGTTTAAGTGTATTATTTGTTAGATTAAATGTTTTATTTTATTTTAAAAGGATATGGATTTGGATAGTAGTAATCGACAAACCCAAAGGGGTCACATGGACTACTTGGATAGGAGATTTGATGGGTGCGGATATCTACCCATATATGGATGGCGGTATATACATATATATATTTGAGTATATATGTATATAAGGATAAAGTAATATTATTATTCTTAGTGTAATAATAATAATATTATGATGACTAATATATTTTATATAATTATAAATTGTATTATAGTTATATATAAAATATCACGTACATAAACAATGCCTTATATATATATGTATTATTTTTATTTTTATTCTCTTTTTCTTTTATTAGAGGAATTGGTTTTTATTTAGGATTAGGGTTGGAATTTAACTTATATATACATAGGATATATGTCTGCCAAGGGTTTAGAACCCTATTCACGTATTATTGGAGGCAGAGTAGGTTTGAGAGAAAACAGAGAGTTTTTAAGAGAGAAAAAACTAGGGTATTGGCCAAGGAGTTAAGGCTAGACCAAGGAGGAAGATTGAGGATTGTTCGAGGGTTGGAACCAGAATAGTAGGAGGCTTCGACAGTGGTCACGGATCACCGGAAAAGCTAGGAAGAAGAAATTAAGGTCTCAATCCGAAACCTAGAACCAAGTTCTTCTTTTACTATTTCCCTTAGATTTCGTATTTCTATACATGCCTAGGTTAATTCCATGGGTTAATTAGATATTAAATCGACTTAATCTGCATGCTTAATTTGAATTAAAACAGTATATGGGTGTTTATATGTGTTCTTGATTAATCTTGAAATTAATTGCATGAAGCTTTGTTTTAATTCGTGTTTATAATGCATATGGACTTTATAAAATTATTGGGATCGTTTGGGACCTAGAACAGATGTTTAGGAACCTTACCGGAGGAGTACAGAGTGTCTGCAACTCACCGGAGATGAAGAAGATGGGAAATAACAGGAGTGGAGGCGGCTCCATCTCCAATGGAGGCGACTCCTTTACTTCTAGTTGGAATTTTGACGAATTTTGGTATTATGAAGTTCTAGGGTTGATTTGGATATTCATGGGACTTTCTAAATGTTTAATATTGTCATGGTAATATCCCATAATGCATAATGAATACTAGTATACTAAGAACTTGAACAATATGTAATTTCAAAATAATTTACATGTTGTTGTTGGATATGGATAATTTAAATTGATTACATGCTCCATGGCTGGGTCTTCAACGGGATGTGTAATTTGCCAACTATTTTGGGGTTTTAGGGTTCCAGAGATGGTTTGGATGATGATGAGGGTTTAAAAAATTATTACTTGATATATTTAAATCACAGGAAGCATAATTTACATATATGTGCTATAAGTTAAACAATATGACATTTTAAGTAAATTTGCATATTGTTAGTGGATGATTTAATTTCTTAATATTGTTTTAGCAATTTAAATGGATATTATATGGTTTTTAAATCATGTATTTGCAGTATAACTTTCTCAATAAATTATCTGATTTTGATTATACTTGTCTCTGGATTAATTGATGTATTGCTTTATTATTTCATCAATTATTGAATGGAATGGTGGATTTAATTACTTAAAAATAACTTAGCAATTAATATGAATGTTATATGGATTATTTGATGTACTGCTTTATCTACTGAATCATATTTGTAGATTGTATAGTTTAATGTACCGGTATGGGACGATGGCATTCTAGGGACGGATTAACCGAAGAAGTTAAGTCCTACTTATTTTGTACAAGGAAATGGATTAACTAAAAATGTTAAGTCCTACTTATATTCGTGTCAGATCAACTGAACAAGTTGAATGACCTATCTGGATTATTTATGGATGGATATGATAAATTTTATATAGATATAGTTATGGTACCATGATATAAGCTTAAGTCTCAGTATCATGGTTAGGGTGCATATATTGTCTAGGATGGATAATTGGATATAGTATACATATAGGTGCCTTAGTAAGTCTAAGTACTCATGCCCACTTTATGTGCGATTTGCATGTTGCCTTCTATTCAGGTTGAGACGGACCTATAGTCCAGTGAGCGTCCTATAATGTGTATCTATATATATACGGACTACTAGTTATTGTTGGATTGACTAGAATGTATACGTGTATCGGATTTCTGCTTTGATTGTAGTAAAATAGAACTTATTTATGGGTCTGACCCACCATTATCTTTCAGGTGTTTGTCAAGAGTAAAGGTTGTTCGTGCTGAGCAGTGATCAATCTACTTCACTCTTCCGGATTTTCTACATATAAGCTCATTTATATTTCAGTATTATGATGTAGACAGTTATTGCTGTTATTTGTTCAGTTGGGATTTTATAGGGATCCACATAGTATGGATTCCCGAGTTGTATTACTTTGGAGGATTAATTGTATCAGAATATCTTATTATTTATGAAAATTTATTCAGAGGTTTCAATTAATGGATTATCTTTTTTAGCTTTCTTTCAGAAATTTATTTATTCTTATTTTTTTATTTTGTACTTTGTGTTCAATTGTTACCGATTTGTTTTTTATATCCTCGAGTATTCGGGCGTGGGTTTGGCCAACCCGCATCCGGAAATCAGGGGGCATCACACTAATATACTAAGTTATCAAGGCAACTGCAATTTTGTTTAAATATAATCACTAAAATTCATATTTAAATGTCCATGGTGCTATTACTAAATTTATGAAAATAAAAAGAACATTTATTTAAGGAAATTAAATGAGCATTTAAATGCTTATTTCTTAAACAAATGAATAAAAACATTGTCTTTAAATATGCAGATAATATTTATGCTGCGTTTGGTGTGCATAAATGAAATGGAATGGAATGTTCATTCCAACCATTCCTTTATTTGGTATGCAATTTAAAGTGCAAATGACCATTCTATTGGAATGAAAATCTATTCCACAACTAAACCTATGGAATGCTATTCCATTCCCAAGTAATTTTATTAAAAAAATCAACTTCCCAAAAAACCCTCATATTCCAAATCCAAAAACCACCACTGCCTTATAGCACAACCACCTCCCCTTTTCACCACCACCACCACCACCACCACCACCACCGTCTTCCACCACCCGTCCATTGCTTTCCACCACCACCACCGCAACCATCTTTCACAATTTCACCACCGACACCGCCTTCCTTTTCTGCAACCACCACCGCCTTTCACCACCGCTACTACCTTTCACCATCACCACCGTCATTGCCTTTCACCACCGCCACCACTTTCTATCACCACCACTACCGCTTTCCATCACCACTGCCTTTCACCATAGCCATCACCTTCCACCACCACTGCCGCCATCGCCTTCCACCACCACTGTCTTTCACCATAGCCATCACCTTCCACCACCACTGCCGCCATCGCCTTCCACCACCACTGCCGCCATCGCCTTCTACCACCGCCACCACCCTCCACCACCACTGCCGCCATTGCCTTCTACCACCGCCACCACCCTCCACCACCGCCACCGCCACCTCTATTGCCTTCCACCATCGTCACAGTCACCTCAATTGGCTTCCACCACCGCCACTTACACTACTATCTCCTTCCACCGTCACCACCTTTCACCACCATCGCCGCCCACCACTTTTCATCACCACTGCCTCCCACCACCGCCACCGTCTTCCACAATCGCCACTACCTTCCACCACCACTACAGCCACCGCCATCGCCTTCCAATACCGTTAACTCCACTGCCTTCCACTACCGCTACCTCTACTGCCTTCCACTACCGCCACAGTCATCTCCATTAGCTTCCACGACTGCCACCTCAATTATATCCTTCCATCACCACCACCATACTACTGCCACTGCCTTCCACCAACACCACTGTCGCTTTTCACCACTGCCGCCTTCCAACACCACCACTACCATTTCCCACCTCCACCACTATCGTCACCGCCATCCACCACCACCACTATTGCAACCATTTATTTTAAAAAATTATTGGAGAATGTCATTTTGTTAATTTAATTTATTTACTAAGGGTTATATTTTGGAAAATTCAATTTAAAATTTATTCCATTTAAAATTTTAAATTGGTCCAACCAAACACTAAAATGGTTATTACATTCTATTTCTACACATTTTATATTTACAACTAAATAATAGAATGATAATGGTCATTCCGTTTCATTCCCATTCTCATTCTATTCTCACTTGCATTCTATTATATTCCTATATACCAAATGCAACATTAAAGAAAATAATCAATTTCTTAATAATAATGCTATCATGAAAGCCTTCTCATAACAAAAGGTATAAGTTCTCTTTATTTAATTATAAAATTTGAGATAATTTTTTTTAAAAAGATAAATTTAACGAATTTTTTAATTTATTAATTAAATGGAAGAACTCAGCTGATCATGATAGCATGGGTCTTTTACTAACCATAACCCTCATACTCTATATACTCTATCAATTACAATTACACTAGTTAAAATGGCATTGACCCATTCAAGATTTAATGTGACCAACAGAATCTCGATTTGATGATAAAAGTTGGATTTCGTGACAAGCCATGGGCTTACCTGAAAGATTGGCAATTGGCCCATTTCAGTCCCCCACACAGAATAGTTCATAATGGCAGATCTCCATTCATCGCAAGGAGATACGCTCAACAATTAAGGGCTCAAGGAGTGGAACTCTCTCTCTCTAGCATCCACTGGTTACGTGTCACAGTCATCACATTTTATTATTTTTATTTTTTTCCTAAGTTTAAGCAATAAAAGAAAGCATAGTAAAAAACAAATAGAATTTACAAAGTGTCAAGGGTATTCAAGTCATTTCAATCCCTTTTAAAGTCAACACATAGTCAAAAGGGTAGTAATGTTATTTTACATGTAAAAAAAAAAAAAGTGTTTTGACACATTTGAAAAATAAAACGGTTGTCACGGGGTGATAGTAATTTTCGAAAGGTATTTTAATGTGATATTTAACCAAACCTGAGTGTCAGCTAAATTAACCCAAAGAAAAGAAAAAAAAAAAGATAAAAGAAAAAAAAAAAGAATACACTAATTAATCCAATTGTCACAAAAATACATATATATAAATTGTAATTCAAGTGAAATTAGAATAAGTAATAAATTCACTCAAAAAGTTTCATATAAAGTCACTTAAACAAAATAATAATAATCCTCATAATAGAGATAAAATGATTGATAGCTAACATGGATCATATAATCAAAAACATTTATCCCACATCCTTCTATATTTTATCGGCCTTGGCCACCACCTCTTCGTAGTGATGACGGAGACCCTTTAACATTTTGATGCACTGCGGTGCCATCTCAACTAATTGTTTGCAAACTCCGATGGTAGCTGAAAGACTCATAACAAATAAATAAAATGCAATAATACAATTGCGAATGAGTTAGCCGTTACTGTCACTTTGTAAAATTTGTAGAATGTAAAACATGATGGAAGGCACAACTACCACAAATAATACACATAATACCACAAAGAACACACAGGTTATCACTTCTTGCCAATCCTCCATCATAACGTCTTTATTTCTTTATATAAAAACTCTTTTGAAAACTTTTTTTATATCAATTAATATTTTTTTGTGGTAGAGTTTTGTAGAAATTATTTTATTTTCTTTAAATAAATTCTTGTCTAACTAAAATTTATTTTATTAAAAAACTAGATAAATACAGTTTAGATGTGATAGAATTAAGTCCAAAGACAACATTACATTCAATATCATCAAAATGAATTTAAACTTGATCCATAAAATTCACAATTGTAACATAATCTCCATAAAATTAACCATCTTAATCCATAAAATTAACAATTGTAACATAATCTCCTTCCAATCAGAAACACTAGAAAATAAAGAACTTCAAAAGAATTTAATGTTATAGTGAAAACTAGTACCCAATTCATGTAAATAAACATTCCTATAAAAAAATTCATCCGAAACCAGAATTATCTTAATCCACCAAATCCACAATTGTAACATAATCTCATTCCTAATCAGAAACACTGGAAAATAAAGTACTTCAAATTAATTCAATCTTGTTGACATCTTAATACAGATTCATTTAAAAAAAGAAAAAAGAAAAAAAAAGAGCCAACAGTAAAAAGAAAAACTAGATACCTCTCACTTAAACAAAATAATAATAAAAGAGATATGATTGATAGCCAACATCGATCATATAATTAAAAACATATTTATTCCACATACTTCTGAGGAGGCCAGAAGTGAGATGGGCCGGATATGACCCGCGAACATGGCATCCGGTCCGAGCAGCTGGGTCTAGCCCATAGAGAAATACTGCCATATGGGCCGAACGCGAATAGTCCATCAAAGATGACCAAAACCCACAGAGGAACTGGCCCGGATCTAGTAGTCCATTAGTGTTTGTAAGTATTTATAAATATGAGAAGTAATGGATAGAGAAGGGGATTGATTCTGTTGAAGTGTAAGGATTCTAGAGAGAGAAAATGGAAATGAATTCCTTGCATCTTCAATTGGCGCCGTCTGTGGGAATCGTTGAAGATTGATTGATCATTGATCAATATCGCGTGGATTCAGACCAATTCGTGAAGACGAGACTCAATCTTTGGGAGTTGGATCCAGATCTAAGCGATTGTGACCTATTCTAGAGGAATTTTAGTTCCTGTTGCTTTGACGGAAGTGGCTTCAGATCTACGCAATAACGAGTTGTTTGATTGTGGCCAGATCTGACGGATTTAGAGTTTAGAAAATTCAGATCTCGTCAACCGTAAGCATAATTCGGAGAATTCGAAACCAGATCTGAAAAATTCGCGCTCACGAAGCTCAGTTCTACTCAAGAACTTGAGATTAATGCCTTTACTCCGTTCAGGAATAATGATAGGTGAAAGCTCTAATCCGATGGAGGCTGTCCAGCAAACGAAGCTTGAGGAGTTGATGAACTTGATCGAAGCTCTCAAAAAAGAGAATGCAGAATTGAAAGCTGGAATGCAGCATCAGCAAATACCCGCGGTTCCGCGTCCACTTTCGGCCGGTGAAGGAGGTATTCAATCTAATATCGCACATCAAGGCGAGCAGGACGAGAACAATCAGTCAGCTCTCCACCGTGATGAAAGGAGGATGGACGATTTGCCGCCAAATGTTCGTCGAGTTGAGGATCACGAAGGATCGACTCACGTTGATCCGCGACATGAGCAGATCAGACAGAACGAAGCCATGACCTTCGATCCGCATCAAGAAAGGTTCAATCAAGAGGAAGTGATAGAGGTTGATCGCCGCCGAGTTGTATCGCCTTGGCAAAGAGAGCTCATTGAGGAATGGTCATTAGATCCGTCTTACCGGCCCTCCATGGCTACAATCACTCATCGCGGTTCGAAGAGCAGATTTGTAGCTTATAGAGCTACCACTGGGCTCCAGAGAGAGAATGAAGCACTCCGATCCGCGGCTTGGACGGTTGATTCACCATTCACCAATGAGATCCTGAATGCTCCGCATCCAAGGAAGTTTGCCATGCCAATCTTTATTCTGTTTGACGGAACAACCGATCCGATCGATCATGTGTACCATATCCAGTTGAAGATGGCTCTAAATACGGAGAACGACTCTTTAATGTGCAAATGTTTCCCTACAAGACTAGCCGGACTGGCGTTTAGCTGGTTCAAGAACTTGCCTAGGGGTTCCATTGATAGCTTCCAGAACCTGTGCGATCGGTTCAGAAGCCAGTACTATGGGAACAAGCGTCCGCCGAAGGATATCTCGAGCCTATTCACAATGAAACAACACAAAGATGAACGTCTCCAGGCTTTTCTCACCAGGTTTAACCTCACTAAGAGTATGGTGATCGAATGCCACCCTTCTACAGCGGTTCAAGCCTTCAAGTTGGCCATGACACGTGGCACTCCGTTCCATACCAGTCTGGTAGTGAACACGCCGACGACTATGGATGAACTTAATGAAAGAGCCGATGGCTTTGTGCGCCTAGAAGAAGAGGAGGCAGCCAATGCTCGGACAGGGTTTGTCGTGTCGACCGAGGAAAAATCCAAGGCAAAGATCAGGCAGAAGCAGGCTCAGCCGCAACGACAGACCTCCTGGAAGGCAGAAAAGAGGTCCAGGGCGGAAGAGCTAATCACTCCGTTGAAGGTCACTCTGGCGAGGCTGTATCAGGAGAACAAAGATAAGTTTCATACACCACTGCCAATTAGGCAACCCCTCGAACAGAGGGATCAGACTAAACATTGCGCTTTCCATTCCGATTTCGGTCATCAGACTAACGAATGCAGGAATTTGAGAAGGCAAGTGGAGATGTTGATAGCTAGAGGGGAGTTCACGAGTTATGTTCAAGGCTCGGCGATAGAGCAGAATCGACCGATGGAGCAAGTAAAAAGGAGTCAGAAACAAAGCTCCCACAATTCACAGCCAGTTCGTATAATCAATGCTATTCACGGTCGACCCGAGCCTAGCGAAGACTCAGATGAGCTACTCCGAACGCGCCTACGGCAGGCGCAGATGAAGAAAAGGGTCAGCAGTGTAAATACTCTGCACTAACAGATCACATCGATACAGATAAAGTTTGACAGGACAGACCTGCTACGTGTTTAAATCCCCCATGAAGATCCGTTGGTGGTTAGCTTGACAGTGGCGGACTGCCTGATGCGCAGAGTTCTGATCGATCCCGGAAGTAGTGCGAATGTTATGCCGATGGACATATTTGATCGGCTCGAGATTAAGCCAGAGAGGCTCAAGCCCACTGGAAATCCCCTGTTAGGATTTGATGATAAGAAGGTGGAGCCCATCGGTATGGTGGAAGTAGAAGTTCAAGCTGCAGAACGAGCTTTTATGGAAATTTTTGTGGTTGTGGAGATTCACCCCTCGTACAATCTCCTGATGGGAAGAGGATGGATTCACAGAGTCCAAAGTGTGCCCTCAACTCTGCATCAGGTCATGAGGTGCCTCGGACCCGATGGAAATAAGGTGATAGACATTCATGGGGATCAGGTTGCAGCCAAAGAGTGTTATTCAGTCACACTAAAATATGCTGGGAAAGGGAAAGCGCCCATCCGTTTGGCGAGCCCAAAATAGCAATTACAGGAACCTCCGCCCAAGCAGAATAGGGTGGAGGAGCCAGTTGACTTGACCGAAGAGCCCCTTCTGGATGTGCAGATCGATCAGTCCAAGCCAGAGCGAACTACCAGAGTAGGAGTAAGACTGACCAGGGAAGAGCAGCAGGAGCTAATTGACTTCTTGTCTCACAATGCCGATGTATTTGCATGAAGTCACCTAGACATGCCTGGAATTAATCCCTCCGTATCCTGTCATTCCTTGAATGTCAATCCCAATTTCAAACCAGTAAAGCAGAAGTAACGAATGTTTGCTCCAGAACGTAACCAGATCATAGCCGAGGAGGTTGATAGGCTGCTCGATGCAGGATTCATCAGGGAAGTGCACTATCCTGATTGGTTGTCCAACGACGTTGTCGTGCAGAAGAATAATGGGAAATGGCGAGTATGCATTGATTTCACCAATTTGAACAAAGTCTGTCCGAAGGATAGCTTCCCGCTGCCTAAGATTGATCAAATGGTGGATCCCACCACCGGGTATGAGCGTTTAACCTTTCTGGACGCTTATTCAAGTTATAATCAGATCCCTATGGACCCGACAGATGAAGAAAAAACTTTTTTTGTTACCGAGCGAGGGACATACTGTTACAAAGTTATGCCTTTCGGACTGAAAAACGCGGGAGCAACTTATCAAAGGCTTGTTAGCAAAATTTTCAAGGATCAAATAGGAAAGATTGTGGAAGCCTATATTGATGATATGGTGGTAAAGAGTAGGAAGAATGATGATCATCTGAAGCATCTGCAAGATGTATTTGATGTGCTAAGGCGATATGGGATGAGGCTCAATCCAACCAAGTGCTCGTTCGGTGTGAGTTCCGATCAATTTTTGGGACACGTAGTCAATCGCAGAAGCATCGAAGCTAGCCCTGCTCAAGCAGAGGCTTTGATTAAGAATGCCGAGCCAAACACGATCAAAGAAGTGCAAGCCCTCACAGGACGAATAGCTGCATTAAGTCGATTCATTTCTAAGTTGTCAGACCGTTGCAAGCCGTTCTTTGACACGATCTGGAGTCATGGAAGACAGATCTGGGGGGATGAACAATGACAAGCATTAACCCATTTAAAGGAATATATGTAGAATCCACCAATCCTGTCAGCCCCGGATCTAGAAGAGAAATTATATTTATATCTCGGAGTATTTAGTGTTGCGATAAGTGCCGTTCTGATTCGTTGCAAGGAAGGGATGCAACACCCGGTGTTTTATGTCAGTAAGACAATGACCGAGGTAGAACGAAGGTACTCGAAGGCCGAACGGGTGATACTTTCACTCGTCAACGCAAAAAGAAAGTTGAGGCATTATTTCGAATCCCACCCTATAGCTGTCCTAACAACTTTTCCAATCAGAGTGCTTATGCACAAGCCAGAACTCTCGGGCAGAATGACGAAATGGGCCATAGAGTTAAGCTCATTTGACATAACGTATGAGCCGAGAACGGCTGTCAAAGGACAAGCGGTAGCCGATTTCCTGCTAGAATGTGACTCTGAGGATACGGAAGAAGACCTTAGATACGGCTCCTGGAAACTTTATGTGGATGGCTCCTCTAATCAGATGGGGGTAGGAATTGGGGTTAAACTACAAACCCCAGAGGGTACTTCTTTGAGTCAAGCACTCAGACTTGAGTTCCGAGCCACCAATAATGAAGCGGAATACGAGGCGTTGCTGAATGGGTTAAAGTTGGCCAGAGAGCTACAGGTCAGAAGTTTGACTGTTTACAGTGACTCACAGTTGATTGTTCGGCAGGTAAATGGTGAGTACGCAACCAAGGATGACACGATGGAGGCATATCGTTCTGCCGTTCTGCATAAAGCCAAGGACTTTGCAAAGATTGAATTCATACAGTTACCGAGGGAACATAAGGCAGATGCAGACCGGTTAGCATGTAGTGCTTCGAGCTCTGGCGAGACATTGGTGAGGGTGATTCCAATAGGAATACTGACCTAGCCATCTATTTTTGAAGAACCTTTAAACTCTGAACCTTGGCAAGTCAATGTCATACCGTATGAACCGAGTTGGATTGACCCCATCATCACTTATATTCGAGATGGCGTTCTGCCTATGCAAAGGGATGAAGCTAGGAAAATCAAAGAGAATGCTGCAAAGTACGCCATAGTGCATAACCAGCTGTACAGAAGATCCTACTCTGGCCCATACTTGAAGTGTGTCACCCCCACAGAGGCTCGGCAGGTGTTGCGAGCTATTCATGAAGGCGTATGTGGAAATCATTCTGGGGGAAGATCGTTAGCGCACAAAGCAATGACACAAGGGTATTTCTGGCCGAACATGTCAAGAGATGCGGAGGAGTTCTCTCGAAGGTGCGATAAATGCCAACGGTATGGACCATTGATCCACTAACTACCTGAGGAATTGCACATAATGGCCTCACCATGGCCTTTCGCGCAATGGGGGATGGATGTGGTCGGTCCTCTACCAACTGCGAGAGCTTAGAACAAGTATGTGCTACTGGCCATGGATTATTTTACTAAGTGGGTGGAAGCAGAACCATATCCAAGTGTAACTCAGACTCATGTGAGACAATTTATCTGGAGCCATATTATCTGCCGTTTCGGCGTTCCAAGGTCAATAATCATGGATAATGGCACGAACCTCGACAGCAAGCAAGTAAGAGAACTGCTGGAGGAGTATAGCAGTAATCAGAAGTTGGCTGCAGTAAGTCATCCCCAGGCCAATGGACAAGCAGAAATTACAAACAAAACAATTTTCGCCTGCATTAAGAAGAAGCTGGAGGACCATAAAGGGAAGTGGTTGGATGAACTCCCGAACGTCCTATGGGCTTACAGAACCACCCCAAGGCGGCCGACTGGGGAAAACCCGTTTGCAATGGCGTATGGTACCGATGCGGTTATACCAGTTGAGCACTTGGTCCCAACTATCAGAAGCTTAACATGGAGTCAAAGTCAGAACGACAGAATGTTAAGATTGAACCTCGATATGATAGACGAAAAGAGGGACGCTGCAGCAATAAGGCTTGCATCATACCAGCAAGTATTGGCGAATAGTCACAACAAAAGAGTGAAACACAGAGATTTTGCCCTTGGCGATCTGGTTCTGAAAAGAAAGGTGGGGATAGTCAAAAAAATGATGCCACCCTGGGAAGGCCCATACAGAATTGCAGAAGTCATAGGGAAGGGGGCATATACATTGGAAACCATGGCAGGAAGGTTGGTCAACAAGCCCTGGAATACTACGTCTCTGAAGAGGTACTATCAATAAAAGCTAAGTTTCAGTGTTATCGGATGTTGTTTGTTCTCAATCAAGTACGTATGAACGTGCAAATTCCTGAGATTTATAAAAATTGCTTTCCTTTTCAAGGGGATAAAAAAAAAAAAAAGTGGATGAAAAAATGAAAAAGCCAAGTGACAAGTGGCATTCTAGCCGAGCGCCAGGCACTTAAGCAAGATAAGTGGCAGCTGGCACCATAAGCCGAACGCCAGACACTTGCTAAAAAATGAAAAAAGCCAAGTGGCAAGTGGCATTCTAGCCGAGCGCCAGGCACTTAAGCAAGATAAGTGGCAGCTGGCACCATAAGCCGAACGCCAGACACTTACTAAAAAATGAAAAAAGCCAAGTGGCAAGTGACATTCTAGCCGAGCGCCAGGCACTTAAGCAAGATAAGTGGCAGCTGGCACCATAAGCCGAACACCAGACACTTGCTAAAAAATGAAAAAAGCCAAGTAGCAAGTGGCATTCTAGCCGAGCGCCAGGCACTTAAGTAAGATAAGTTGCAGCTGGCACCATAAGCCGAACGCCAGACACTTGCTAAAAAATGAAAAAGCTAAGTGGCAAGTGGCATTCTAGCCGAGCGCCAGACACTTGAGTAAGATAAGTGGCAGCTGGCACCATAAGCCGAACGTCAGACACTTGTTAAAAAATGAGAAGCCAAGTGGCAAGTGGCATTCTAGCCGAGCGCCAGGCACTTAAGCAAGATAAGTGGCATCTGGCACCATAAGCCGAACGCCAGGCACTCACGCACACGACAAAGTCAATATAAAAAAATATATATATATTGAAAGTGGGTTTGAACAGAGCACAACACCAAAAAAAAAAAAAATTTATCATCTTATTTATAATAAGCATCGAGGTTACAAAAAGTGAAGCATTCAAATCACATAACTACAAAAGAGTATGAAATCAAGGTATCTGGAAGAGCCCTAGCTAGCTGCCTCAGTACCGACAGCCTCCTGGTTGTGCTGACCCACCTCCTCGTTCCCGTTAGCCATCTCACCCTCACGAAGTGGGGAATCGAGATGAATAACAGAGTCGCTCTACT
This sequence comes from Cornus florida, assembly GCF_030987335.1. Classification (NCBI taxonomy): domain Eukaryota; kingdom Viridiplantae; phylum Streptophyta; class Magnoliopsida; order Cornales; family Cornaceae; genus Cornus; species Cornus florida. The sequence continues at coordinate 27,556,915 of NW_026775572.1, read as the reverse complement.
GGGGCCCAACATCAGCAGTGACTACGGGAGATACCACAGTTGACGAAGGAAGAGCGATTAGAGGCTGAACGGTAGAAGGAGCTATAGTGATCCTGGAGGAAGCAATCTCCTGACACTCATCAAATATGTGCTCGGCCTCGGTGGATTCTGGGTCAACATAGACCCCCAGAGGGTCAATCCCTAGATCCTTATCAATTTCATCCGGAGTTGAGCTGGTCTGGCCCTCAGCCGGAACTCGGTCGGAGAAACCATCTCAGAATCCCTGAGCATATCTAAGAGCTCCAACTCTTGAGAACCGAGCATGAAGAGCCAGCATTCCACCATTCACTCTGCTAATGGTGTCGATCAGAGCGTTGCGCTCGTCCAGAGCTCTTTTCTCAAATGCCATCCGAGCAGACTGCTCGTCAGCCAGAAGGCGCTGGAGCTCTGCCTTTTCATCTCTGATTGAATCGCACTCAGTCTGCCAGACACTCTTCTCAAGCTGGAGGGCATCTTTTTCATCCTGAAGAGAGTCGGTTTCCTTCTTCAGAGCATCTCTCTCTTTTTCAGCTTTTTCAAGCCGAGCCAATATCTCGGTGTTCTTACTGACAAGAATATCGTTTTCCTTATTAGCCACATCCAGGCTATCAGAGAATTTACGGGCCCTGGCGTTCCCTGGCGTTCCCTATTTCCACCTGTTTCTGCATAGCCATCATACCGAACAAAGTCTACATAGATATGCATGAATACTGGTTAAACCGATCGCCTGGTCGGACGAAGGCAAGAGCAAATATTATGAGAAGATTCATGAGTTAGAAAATAAAAGTCACCTCCATGGCAGATTGGGGAAAGCTGCTGAACACATCCTTTTGTGACAGACCCTTCGCTGCCTCAAGGTCTTTTAGAGTCCACATGCTCCTATAGTACGCCATGACGGTCTGGCCATCCTTGAACATGGTCTTGTTCGGCTTCACGAACGTCCCATCCGTTCGGGTGTATCGAGGAGCCCATGGTGGTAAAACAGGAATAGAGGCAGAAGCTGAAGCTGAAGCAGAGGCAGCAGCTGCAGCAGGCCCGGAGGGGGCAGGAGCTCTGACTGGGCGATGCAAGAGAGCGCTCGGCCCAGAGACTCGGGTCCTCCTTGTAAGAGATTCCTCCTCGAGGTTGACTCCACCGTCAGGATGAGGTCTTTTGCCTCGCTCTTTGTCCCGAGCACCCCCAGCAGCAGCAGGGGTAGTGGTGATCTGTGGAGATGTGCTCGGGTTGGTAGCATGGGTGCTAACAACAGGATCAATAGCCACCGTACTCGGGATAGTGTCAGAGATGGTGGCTGAAGAAGAGGCTGATGCGGGAGAGGAGGTTGCTCCAGCAGCAGTAGTGGCTGGGGGAGGATTTTTCCTCCTACCAAAGGAATGAATCTGAAGCCTGCTTATTGTACAGCCGAGGGATGAGAGCGCTAGAAGGTTGTCTGAAGTGAGGAGGTCTGAGCAAGAAGGAATATCGTTCAGAACGTATTTCTTCAAGTAATTACTCCTATCCCTGCAAACACTGTAGCTCAAGTCATCACAAGGTATGCCTAAGGAGCGACATAAGAAAGTACAAAAGCGAGGAACACATGTTTCGCAGGGACAATCGTTTTTATGAGATTTGAATTTCTTATACGATGAGACAGAACAGACGCCAAAAGCGCTCGGGATTGGGTAATCCTCTGCAGCCGGCGAAGACCAGGCCCCACTAACTCCCACAATGTTATCCCTCCAACCCTTTTCAGATTTGATCGTATCCGTACATATGGACATCTTGTCGATCGGGTAGAGGTGGTAGAATGGCTCGTCAGTTCGGATCTTACTGACCTTATAGCAAAGAAGAAGATCTATGAGGTCAAGATCCAGACCTCTGTCACGAATCAGTAGTAACATAACGGATATGATTCTAAAGAAATTTGGGTTTACCTGCAGGGGGGATATCCCCAGTCTATTGAAAACATAGTTAAAGAAGGGATGTAGAGGGAACCTAACGACATTCAGTTGAAGGTTAGTAAATAAAACCTCGCCGGGAAGAAGGCCAGCACCGGTCATTATATTAACATCTCTAGGGCAAACCCTAACTTGGATGTTGTCAGGAAGTCTAAGTCTCATACGAAGAACATCTAGATCTACAACCATGGTGGAAGCGATTGAATGATCTAAAAGAGTAAAAAGAAGTCTACCGAAAGTAAAAAGGAACAAGACTAACCTCTGGGGTAGAAAGCAGCAAAGAGCACTGCAAGATCGCTGGAAGAATGACTCTTGAAGAATTTCACCGGATGAAATTTAGCACTATTCTAAAAAGATGAACGAGAGATTTGACTGATGATGGAGAGAGATGGAGACGGTAAAAAGGCATGAAGTGGCATTCTAGAGCCTTATAAAGACGAAGTGGACCCGAGGGCCGAAGCGTCAGGGAGGCGAGAAGTTTATCGAACCCCGGAACATTGATTCCGGATCCGACCGCCCATTCCCCCATAAGAGTTTCTCGAGCCGTCAACGTCATGATGAGACGCCTTTTGATAATTACCCCCTTATTAAATAATGAGTAATTATGTGGGCAGTTGAGGAGACCAGAAGTGAGATGGGCCAGATATGACCCGCGAACATGGCATCCGGTCCGAGCAGCTGGGTCCAGCCCATAGAGAAATACTGCCATATGGGCCGAACGCGAATAGTCCATCAAAGATGACCAAAACCCACAAAGGAACTAGCCCGGATCTAGTAGTCCATTAAAAGTAATGGATGGGGATCAAAGATGTTTGTAAGTATCTATAAATATGAAAAGTAATGGATAGAGAAGGGGATAGATTCTGTTGAAGTGTAAGAATTCTAGAGAGAGAAAATGGAAATGAATTCCTTGCATCTTCAACTTCTAAACTTTTTTGATGGCCTTTACTTCCAGCAATTTTTTGGTGGCCGCCTCCTCATCGTGGTGAGGAGGGATACCCTTTAAGATTTTGAAGCACCGTGATGCCATCTCAACTAATTGTTTGCAAAGCCAGATGGTAGCTACGAGACTTATAATAAATAAATAAAATATAATAATACAATTGCGAATGAGATGGTCGTTACCGTTACCCTTTAGGGATTCGTTCATCAAGATAATAACTTTTGCTTCTCAAAAACACAAAAAAGGAAAAAATTTCAGAATGACAGAGACGGGATGACCTTTCACTGCAGTACGAACAGAGGGTTAGAGGGAGGAGTAGACCACGATAGAGACTGGATTTGAAAAGAGAGGGGATCCAACCACTAACAGATGTATAAGGTTCATATGGGGAACCAATTTAGTGTTTTTCTGAGTTAGGGTTAGCTAGGATTTTAATAATTTGGGGGTGTTTAGATAACGAATTGTGGTGTATATACTAGTATATATAAGGCATGTTTGGCCCACACGTCACAAAAGGGCTATTTCCTCTTTTCAAATTTTTTATTTTTGGTCCTCAAAACAAAATATTATTCCATTTTTTTTATTTATCTTGTCAAAAGAGGTCAAAGTGTTATAGATTAGAGATGGGTATAGAAAATTTGAGAGAACAGTTGCGTCAGAGATGGGTATAGAAAATTTGAGAGAACAGTTGTGTTATTTAAAAAGTAATAATTATTTATTAATAAAGTTAATGATATAATTATCATTTCATATAAGATTACAGTATAAACGTAAAAAAATAAAGTGCGAATAGTGCCCCTTTCGTAATATTTTTAAAATATATCTCAATTAAATATCAAAGTCAATGAAAAATGAAATCAAAAAGTCAAGTCCACTAGTTGGTCTCAGACTTATTTATGTCATTGTAGATCTCATCTTCACTGGTCAAGGATAGTTTTGAAGGTGAGAATACCAAAAACGAACTGGGCCACATATGGTCCGATCCGTTGAGACCAGAGCTTGAAAGGATCATCAGTCCGCCTGCATGACGTCCCAACAGTCCCAATGCTCATTTAAACCACCTCCAGGCCCAACCACCTGAGGATAACAAGTGAGTCCTCCTTCCAAGAGGGCCCAAATCAAAGGCTCACAAAAGACTGGCTTAGTTTTGGGGGAGTTTTTGAAAGAAGGTTCTAGAATAATTGTACATTTCTATGAATAAGAGCTAAAGAGAAGAAAGAAGGGATATTGTGTGAAGTGTATGAAAAATATCTTTCTTAATATAGAGAGTGTTTTTCTGGTGTTGCTCACAGGCCTAACCGTAACTACACTCTTACCAATAATACAAATTGCTTGATTTTCCAAAAATAAAAAAATAAAAAAATAAAAAATAACCTTTATCTATGACATGTGCAACCTTTATCTATTTTTGATGTAACCTTTATGACATTTGCAACTTTTATCTACAAGACCAAAATTTTCTCCTTCCTTTTAATAACTTCCTTACATACCCAAATTTCGTTGGCAAGAATCATACTTTGTGGGATAAGAAATACTCCCTTCGTCTCATAAAAATTGTTCACATTGTAAACTGTGACTCACAAACACAGTTTGTAACGTAAACAAATTTTATACCGAGTCTTGGTCATCGTCGTCATGATCATCAGTATACAGCCATCGTTTGTCGCGTTGGTCCACTGAATGAGATTCATATGGTTTATTATGGAGCTGACCAACCAAATCTTTGGCGTGAAGCCACGGCCCATATTGTTGCACCGTCGCCGGTAAGGTCGAGCTTCCTGGTAGTTCCAAACGACAAGCCCAATAACCGTGCCCTGCTTTAATTACTGGACTTTTGACTTTTAAAACGGTCAACTAACGAATGTCAATGTCTACATATATTATTGTACATGCATATAAGCGAATGTTTTTATAAAAAAAAAAATTGGTCGCTAAGTATGTAGAAATTTTTTTATATATTTTTTATTTTCACCGAAAATAAAAAACGAAAAGAACATTTTACATGAAAATATTTCACAATGAAAATTTTTTACGAGCCTTAATTTCTCCAAAACTGCAATTCACTTCCAAGGTGATTTATGTGTACTTATTTTCTCATGTTTCTGAAACGAAAATCTGAAGAACACAATTGTAAAGACTTGATGAAGTCCGATAAAGTGTTTTGATGGTAACAAAGATCTAAAGCTAAATTTTAACCTCAGCTAGATTCCAAGCAAGGTCTACTACTGGTTAAGTGGTTCTTCTTGTGCAAAAAAATGTGAGAAGTCCCCGTTCCAAGAACTAAAGTATACATTGAACGGTAGAGATCACTGCAAAAACCCTTAAACCGGTAACTAAAGTCCTATCCAATGCATTGGAGGGTAGGTAATAGCCCTTTTATATTACTCAAATACGCGCATCAATATCACCAGACACCTTCACAAAAACTGCATACTGAAACTTGCCAAAAATTTCATACATCCGTTTCTTATCTACCATGGCCAAAATTCAAATTATAGGAAACCCGGTCTCACCCAATAATAACAAATGATACAATTACAAACTGAACAATGTCAAATCTCATCATATGACAGTTAAATTATCACACGTGGTCACCATTTGAAGTAGCTTCAAAACAACGAATTGCCAATTATACCTGCACAGGAAGCCCAAAGACAACATTACATACAACATCATCAAAATGAATTTAATCTTAATTCATAAAATTCACAATTGTATCATAATCTCCATAAAATTAACCATCTTAATCCATAATGGGTCACCTGGTGCAGTCTGTTGCAATCTCAACCAATCGTTAGCAAACCCCGATGGAAGCTACGAGACACATAAGAAATAACCAATTGCAGTAATACAATTGTGAATGAGAGAGCCTGTGCTTTCAAAGTCACTTCGTAGAATTTGTTGAATAAAAAACATCAGCAAAGGCACTACTACGAAAAAGAACACACAGTCTTAACAAATGCCAATGACCCGCAATCTGACCAATCCTCATCATATCGTCGTTATCTCTTCCTTTGCGGACAAACCCTTTCTTCCCCAATCTAATTAAGGCAGCCGCTGCTTTATATATATATATATGCTGAGTGAAAAAAATCAATAAATACTTGGTATTTGGTTTCCAAAATGAATGTGAGTCTCTGTATAACATGCGGTGACTATGACCAATTTTTTTTTAAAAAAAAAAATCGAATCTACTTTCTCCCTCTAACATGCACTCGTTGCAGTGACAGGCCCAGAAAATTTTGTGAGGGGATGCGGCTTTTTAATTTGTGGGTACAAAATTATATGATGGGTTTATTTTTGTAATTTTAATAGGGTTTTCTTTCATAAATTTTAAAGTATAAAATGAAAAAAAAAAAAAAAAATCAGTGGGGCAAATTATAATTATAGTGGGGGCATCTTCATAAATTATCAAAATTTGAAATGTAAAATGCTAAAAAAAAAGAATCCAGTGGGGGTGAATTGTAATTTTAGGGGGGGCATTTTCATAAATTTTTTAAAAATTAGGGTATAAAATAAAAATATTAAAAATCCAAGGGGGGCACCCGCCGGATCCGTGTTGGTCCCTAGTTACATTCACCACATGTTATACACAGACTCAGACACCACCACTTTCATTTTAAAAACTATATATATATATATATATATATATATATATATATATATATATATATATATATATCTACTTTCTCTCTCTAACATGCACTGGTTGCCCCTGGCTACGGTTACCACATGTTATACACAGTCTGAGACACCATTCATTTTAAAAACTAGGGCCAAATAAATTGACACTCCCTTAAGTTGTTGGGAAACGTGCTAGTTTTAAAAACTTTTCGAGGGATTTTGATTCATAAATCTTGATTCATCATATAGAGACAAGTTTTATGCAAAAATAAAATATGATGTATCATTCAATTAATAGATTGAATACTTACATCAAAGGTCTGAGTAAACCTTTAAATCTTTCCTCTAAAGTGAATGTTCTCACTTATTGTAGATTCGTTAGCAAGATGCATTCTCCTTGGATTTCCATCTTCTTGGTAATTGTTTTGCCTTTAGGAATCACTCATAAGCCTCCATGAACAACCTTGGAAAAATAGGCTTGTGGGAACCTCTATTAGATGAGAACACTAACCCTAATTTTCTAGAGAGAGAAAATATATTTATTTTCCTTCTTCCAAAAAAATCACTCCTAAAATATACATAGACCATGTATATATATAGGCAACATAAAGATAAAGAAATGGAAATAATAAATCCTTCTCAATCTCTAATTCACATGTCTCAAATCTAATAGGATTCCAATATCAAGTTGGGCTATGAATGTGAATCCTTTGGGCTTATTATTTTATTGGTTACAATGAATTAATAATTGGCCCGGTCCATGGATCCAATTCAATTAATTCATAAATTAATTTCTACTCTACTAAAAGAAATTAATTTAACTCCAATTAAATAATAAATAACCGCTAAGTCAATGTTGCACTTTGACTCCTTTATGCATAATTAGTTATCAGACAAATAAAACCATTAATCCGACTACTTAATTAATATATTTATTTTGGTACCATTGATTATTTTTGGCTTGATCACAATAAAACATTTATTTGACAAAAAATAATAATTTAAATATATAATAAATCATTTTGTCTAAAAACACACGAAGGCCTTCGAATTTACTTTGTGATCAACCATAATCAATACAAAATAAATACAAGTAGTAATGATACAAATATTGAAAATATAACTCTCTAACTATTAATTACATAACTACCCAAAGTGTCGGTCTAAGAATTCCGAAGTATCCGCCGAACAAATCAAAGTAATTATTAATTAATAAAAGCGTTTATACTTTTCTCATACTTAAGAGTCAAATGCCATGACAGTGATAGGGAGCAATCACATATGACGGTCTCGCAATATATTTCAACTTAACGCGGATCCAGTTCAAGTCTTAATTAATTATGAGTCCATCAATAATTAACGACTATGAATTATTTATAATCATGTATTGATCGTCATCACATACATATATAAATATCTCTTATAATCAAGTGGACACCATCAATTCTATAATGAATCAAAACATAATACATTAAATTCACCAATTGTATCAAGCATAAATATTTCAGAAATGTCAGAAACATATGTCACTATAATCCAAATAGGAATTTGCTATGCCAGGGCATATAAATCCCAACATAAGTTTGATCAAATATTATATTAAAATATCTTTCGAAAATTACTATCACGTTATAAACGTTTGCTTTGTTTTTTACTCACACTCCAAAAGTTACTTTTTAAATGTGTCAGAAATTCAGAATACTTTTTATATGTAAAATGATATTATCACCCTTTTGATTATGTGTTGACTTACAAAAAGGATTGAAATGACTTGAATACCCTTGACACTTTGTAAATTTACAATTATTATAATATATATATATATATATATATATATATATATATATATATTTATGGGGGCAATTTTTTTGACAAAAATAATCATATTAGCACATGACCCCATCAAAAAAAAAAAAGAAAAAAAAAAAAGAAGGTAAAATGTAAAAAAAAAAACCTGATCAGCAATTAATTCCTGAACTAATAAAATTGCAACTAACCCCTACACTATGCAATTTTGATGCAAATAGCCCCATCAGGCCAAGCTCCGGTCAGATCTTGCCATAAAAGTGACTATGTGAGGGTCACATGATGCACACTATAATTTTAAAGACCATAATGCCCTTACGAGCATCAAAAAGACACTAATACCCTTTATGTGACCCTTACACCCAACACACCCTTATCAATATATTGTTTATCGTCGGCTCATCAAGAGCAATGCTTGGGTCCTGCCCTATCAGTACAAGTTTTGTCCTCCACTCTGATGTGGTCCTATAAAAATTTGACACCTGTCTAAAAGAAAAGAAAAAAAAACCAAATTGGTTACCTGTTAGTTACAGGGTAAAAATCCATCACCGAAACCATCTTCTCTATCACAGAAACCCATCTTCTCCCTCCTTTAGGGCTTAGATCATGCAAGAGAGAGAAGGCATGTGGGTCAGATGACGGCGAGAATCACCCAGACGATATAGGGGCTAGAGTTAACGGCGCCGGCAAAAAGATCCCCGAATTCTGAGAGGATCCACGGCTGAGATCGGATCGGCGATGAAGTGGAGGCCGACGATGTGGGTCGGCGATGAAGTATATCAGCGGCGTGAAGATGATCCCTCTTGTGACTCCAACCCCTGAGTTTGGCGACGGCAGGGATGTGGCCGTTGAAGACACAGTGATGTCGCCGTTGAAGACGGAGACAGTGTAACAGATCCGACAATGGCGACGGATCCGGCGGAGATCACTGGTTCGGCCGACTGTGATAATCTCTGGAGCCGGCGAAGATGGAGATGGTGGTTGAGACAAATCCGGTGACTAGATGGCGGGTTGCCGACTGAGCAGAGAGTTGAAGCGGTGAGGGTGCGAGAGAGCAGATCGCCGTTGGCGATGGCGACAGATCGCGACGGCCGCACAAGCTCTGAATCCCTCGAATCCGGCCAAGGTGGAGCCGGATCCCGGAGACTATGGGGTTTTCTGGTGGTTCCTTCAACGGCGACCAATATATATCCGTCGGCAACGAAGGCTCCGGAGTTGAGAGTTTTGCGGCGGCGAATCGAGGTGGAGACGAAAGAGATCCAGCAGAGGGTTTTGAGATCGAAGGCTCGGCCGTGATGGAGCCAGTCGGCGGTGAGCTTGCCGGTGGAGGGCTCGGCTTCGGATGATGGTGTGGGCTTGCGGCGGTGCTTGGAGAGAAGAAGAGAGGAAGAACTGAAAAGAGAAAATGGGTTTGTTTGTTGGGTGGATCCGGATAACTCAATTTGATTATGCATGATTCATTTTTTATATTTTGGACAAGTGTCAAGTTTTCATAGGGTGGAGAACAAAACTTGTCCTGATAAGGCAGGACCCAAGCATTGCCCTATCATCAATACAAATATATATATATATATATATATATATATAGTTAAAACCACTATTCATCTTCTTCCCCATCTGCTTTCTGATAATAAAAAAATTAAAAAAAATGTGTTCACCCCATAAGAAAAATCACACAATGATGAAAGCAAAAAGGAAATATTGGCCTCAAATCTCCAAACCTTCAGTGGGAATCGAAGGCATCAACAACGAGTTTGCGTCTTCGTCGGCAACGTCGGCGTCGTGTGTGTTGTTGTAGCAGAACACTCTACAACAATTCTTTATACTTCTCAATCGTCAATACACACCTTATATATACACACCCCAAATCCTTAGAACCCTAACCCAATTTCAGAAAAATCCGAAATAATTTTCCAAATCAACTTCATACCTCTCAATCGCTCTCAATATCTAAATTGATTCCTGCAATATTTGCATCAATCATACCTAATTTACACCTCAATCACAAAAAAAAAAAGTTCAAATTATATATAGATATTCATATCCGTCTCCATCGCGATCGCCATCGTGAACCCATTTGCAACGCAATCGAAGCCAACTCCTCTACAATTCTCGCCATCCCCGCCGATCGCACCATCATCACCGTCCCCACAACTACACCGCCGGCACCACTCCCATGGAATAATCAGGTTTTCTGTTTCGTGAAACCACTCCAAGGAAAAACCCAAGTCTATCTCCACTATTTCGATGGAGACGAATTGGTTGACAATTATACATTGAATTTGTGATGGGATGAGAGTATGCAGGTCGTCGTCTTCTCTCTGTGATTATTATCAGAGGTCTTTTTTTTTTTTTTTTTTTTTTTTAAACTTTTTTCGGTTTCTGATTTGTTTTAATTGTTTGCTTCCTCCGATGAATCTGACCAACAAGGAGGTATCTTGTTTTTCATTTTCTGTTGGCTATTTTTTTTTATTGAATCTGTATTTCCACGAATTTGGGTATTGGTTTGTACCATAAGATGACAATAAGATTGAATTAATTTGAAGTACTTTATTTTCCAGTGTTTCTGATTAGGAAGGAGATTATGTTACAATTGTGGATTTGGTGGATTAAGATAATTTTGGTTTCGGATGAATTTTTTACATGAACGTTTATTTACATGAATTGGGTACTAGTTTTCACTATAACATTAAATTCTTTTGAAGTTCTTTATTTTCTTGTGTTTCTTATTGGAAGGAGATTATATTACAATTGTGAATTTTATGGATTAAGATTAAATTCATTTTGATGATATTGTATGTAAGGTGTTGTCTTTGGAATTAACTCTTATCACATTTAAGTTGTATTTATTTATTTATTATCAATTATTTTAATAAAATGAATTCTAATTAGACAAGAACTTATTTAAAAAAAATAAAATAATTTTTACAAAACTCTGCCGGTTAAATGTGATAGAGTTTTATAGAAATAGATAATTTGTGGTAAAATTTTATAGAAATGATTTTATTTTCTTTAAATATATCTTGTCTAACTAGATTTCTTTTTATTAAAAAAACTCATAATCTTTTATATAAAAAGAAGTTTTAAAAGAGTTTCTAGGAATAGTTTTTTTTTTTTTTTTTTTTTTTTTTTTGGCACTTTTTCCTATCATATATATATAAATAAAGATGCGGCATCCCTAATTAGGATGAGGATTATTTTTTATAGGGTCTCTCCGTAGAGGAAGAGATAAAGACAATAAATTAATTTAGCTACTCACCCTACTCACTTCCAATAAAAAAATAACACATTAACTTTAATAATAAAATTAACAAAATTATAAATAATAAAAAAAAAAAAAAAAGAGATGGATGGACACGTTTTAATTGGGTAATCACCCTTTCTCTTTTCTCTCTCTTTTTCTTTGATTCCCAAACCCTTGCCCTCCTCTCTCCAGCGTGGAAAATAAATTTGCCCCTCCTATCTACATTATTTTATGAGATGTTTGTGTTAATTTCAATCCTTTATTATTCTTTTGTGAATTTTCTTCCCTTTTGTGACATGTTTTGGGTTTATCATATAAATTAGTTATAATAACTCATATCTTCTTCTTCTCTTATTAATTTATTTATTTATTATTTTTGTATAAATTTAACCCATCCGTCAATTGAGTTTGATTCGATCAATTTGGGCATCGGCCAAGTATGCTGACCCTCGGTAATCTAGGTGATTGAAATATTCCATTTTGAAGTTCATGGTGTAACCGGAATTTGGTCAGATCAAATTGGGTGTCGCTGACAAACTTTAATGCTATGAACATGTTTGACTCATTGGCGTCCTAGCATGAGGACTTTTAATTCTCATGTCAGTTTAAGCATTCGAAGCCAAAGGCATTAAATTACCAGCTTTCTTATACTTCTGTGCACTAGAAGACATCAAAAAATAAAAAAAGGCTGCAATGTGTGTTTTGCTTCTACTGAATTGACAGGGATGGAGGAATTAACATTTTGTAATAAAAAAGGGCGTGGTTTTGGGAATAGATGAAAAAGAGGGGGAAAAAAGAAAGGGTGGTTAATCAATTAAAACGGGGACTTTCTTCTATTTTTTTTATAATTTTGCTAATTTTGTTATTAAAATCTTATTTTTTTATTAAAACACATAAGAGGTGAATAACTAAGCATTGTCTTAATTTTAATACATGGCATTTAAGTGTTTTACCAAATCAAATCTACTCGTCTCTCTCTCTAACATGCACTGGTTATGTTTGGCACATAACTACAGTCAGCACATGCTATACACAGACTCGGAGACAATTATTTTACAATAATATCATTTCATATGATATTACCATATTTGACAATAGTCAACAAGGGTGTAATTGTCTTTATAAAAATAAAAAGGATGAATTTATCCAAAAAAAAAAAAAAAAAAGTTATCTACAATATATTTAACCTCTACTCGTGACACTCAATTCTAAAAGCTCCAAATTCTATTAAAATTGATGACTTAACTTTTACAACAGAGAAATTAAAATTCATTTTCCAATTCAACCAAAAAAGCTTTCCTTTCACAACAGTGTAATTACATTTACATTTAGCCAAAAAATAAAAAACGACCGACAATTATATACATGTAGTTCCAGACCACGCAGCAATTGATCCAATAGTAGTACTATAATATAAAAACAGTGTTAATTACTCTTGTATATTGGAACAGAAAGATCATATTTACTGTTTGTTCTACGCCATCTGTTTGTCAGTCACTGCAACAATTTATGACCTTGACTCACCTCCTGAATAAAATCTCAGCCCAATGACTTCAACAAGTAATTTTAGTTCCGTAAGATTAGAATTGTTTGTGATGCCTGACTCCATTAAAAGATCATATCCAAGACCAATTTGAAGACTATATATATATATATATATAGTTCACATTAAAATCAGGAGACATCAGAATCTCGAAGTAAAATTTCCCCATAATGCGTGAAAAGCTTACACCCAAAAACAGTGGCCAATGTTCAAAAGCAGACCATGACATCTCATGTCATTTATTTCTTTGAGGAGCCCCTAAATGACTCAGCATTTAGAACATAGTTGACTAAAGCCGTAAAATATCAGAGGTTCCATTGTATGGAACAATAGTTCTTTCCTACTAGCTTACCCTTACTGGAAAAAGTCGCACTAGCGGTGACCTTAACCGTCTTATTTAAAGAATAAGTGTCCATTTCTTTCAGAAAGAATTCAAAACTAGCACCAGCGACCATACCCTTTCGTCTGTCGCAGAATAGTAGATGACACCAATACGAGGCGAAAAAATCAAGCAGTTGACTCCTTCAGATAAGCAATGAGATCAGCACGGTCCTGTGGCTTTTTCAATCCAGGGAAAACCATCTTGGTTCCGGGAATGTACTGCAGAAACAAAAGCATCACTTAACAATATGTACAGCCATATATCCATACATACATACATGGACAAGAAGATAATAATATAAAAAGCTTCCATTTAAGCAGTTAAGCTACACTTTCATGGACATTCGTCCAAGTAGAATCCATTACCGGATGATGACAGCAATGACACTTTCTGTTGACAGCATAAACAATTAACTACCACCACGATAACTATCGGCATTAGCACAGGAAAAAAATAATAATATCAGCATTAGAAGACTTTCTGCGTCTGTGATGTCAGGGTGGGCAGCAGGAGAAAATTAAGTCCCTAAGCAGTGTATTCATCTGCTTCACACGCTGAGGCCAAACTGTCCAACTCATTCCTCAAAGAGACTACGACAAGATCTAACCAACAGTAGAATAGGCCACTTGTATTTTCCTTTAATACATTATCTTCCGGAAAGTTCTACAGACATAAACGTGCAATCTATAGGATGTTCCACATTACGCTACTGCCAAACAAACAGCAACAGAACCACTACCGTACATGCTCAACAGTTAACAAGAGATGGTAGGTTTGTCCAGGATTTTTTTTTCCCTGGCACTCGTGCATTTGACAAGGACAAGTAAAAGCCTTCCCACAACCAACAAATTCACTATAAAATATTTCTTTCTTATTGGCCCTCATAAATGCACCAAATTCTTCCCCTTCATTTCTATTCACTCTAAAAGATAGACAAAACGAGCAACAAATATGTAAGATGCTATCATTCATAACTGGCAAGGAACAAAAAACACCCTCCTTTAACCCCAAGGGGTTGGCCTAGTTGGAAAAGACTTGCCCCTGGTGCCTCATGAAGCATCAAGTCTCACGATCGATTGCTGCTAGGTGCAAACAACTCATTGGAGGGGGGTGTATTAGAGTACCAACTGGGGGAAAAAAAAAAAACACCCTCCTTTTTATACTTTTTTTAACCCTTTGCCACTGCAGTAACACAGCACAACAAAGTAATCTCTTCTCTCACAATTCAACAAGTCGCCCTTCCCTCAATTGCCATGTCCCAGCACATTCAATTACTTTAGTATCTTGTGACCATACCAACAGTTCATTTGATTTTATTTCCAGCATGCAAGGGACGGGGATGTGACAGACGTCACTATATTTAATGGTTGATACCTACTTCGTACCAACTAATTTATTTCTGAAATGGTGTTCCCTAAATTGTTTGTATGTATTATTCCTTAGGCTAGCCTTAAATTCCACTTTAAGTGCTAAATCAAATCTGTAAAACATTTGCTTTTGCCTTTTAAAATGTAAGCGAACAACCCAAGTACACAAAAAGTATATGGGAAATGAACAAAAACAGAGGTTCTCTGAAAGCTCCAAAACCCAACAAAATCTACAAAGAGTAAATAGTGTCGGGACATTTCCCTGAAATCCAATACTAAAGAGCATGTCGAAGCAGCATTTTTAATCCATGAGATTGCATTCCGAGGACATACATAAGAAACAAAGGTCCTCATATTCCTTAATTTTGAGGACATACATAAGAAACATGTGCAGCTTACCATAGATAGATCTGTCGGGCAATTACTTCAAGGAAATCTTTTGATTTCTGTAGGGGATGATGCATTTTACCAGCTAGCACAAAATTAGTCACTGAAACAGCTTCTGCTGCAATTAAATGTAATTACATAATAGAGGGTACCACAGGACAGTGGGTCTGAAAATCCGCCAAGCTGAAACTTATGTCATACCTAGGGCATTCTACTTGGTGAATAAGTGCCAACTAAATGTGGATGTGGCTGAAGTCAGATGGCAGTGAATAAAAAACTGTTCAAATGATTTTGTTTACCAGACATCCAATCTAGGAAATATTCTAATAGTTGCTTAGTTGGCCTAAAAACGAGGAAGGCAGAAAGGAAGGAATATATTTCTTCTCTTAATTGCCATTACTAGCTTGGGGGAAGCAACACCAAAAATTGTTCCAGATTCTGATCCTGTTCGTAAGGTAACCTGCTTACTGCATTATTTCGTGAGGTAAACCAACTCTTATGTATCATTATTTCATTTTGCATGACTATTCCTTGCCTACCACTGAAATTATATTTATAAATAAACAAAGAAATAAAAATGAACAACTCACCAAACTATCCTCCACTGCTGATTTCAATTTCAAGGTGCAAATATATTTAACTGGACCAACTATTTATAACATAGATAAGATGTAATGGCATCCATAATATGGCATATGTAAGCTCATCAATTATAATTTTTTAACATCTTTTTTCATTAGTAGCAAAGGGATTTATGAAATCAACTATTACCAAACAACAATACTAAGTATTCTCATTGCAGAGTGCCCAAAGATGATAATATGCATTACAAGCTCAGCACCAATATGTTACAGAGTACCAAAGATGATGATATGCATTACAAGCTCAGCACCAATATATCCAATGCATTCAAAGAGCATAATCAGCTACAACTAACCAAAATAGGACACTAACAACCATATTTTTTGAACCAGCTTTTAGAACAATTTCACAATAAATAAATTTGTAGGAAGAATTAAAGACTACATACCTTCTTAGGGTTAAGCAAGTAGTCATACAGAGTATTCTCTCCCCAGTTGACAGCCATATTCTTGTTAGCAGTAGAGTACGAGTATCCAGCAGTTGTTCCAGACTGCCTTCCAAAAAGCCCGTTCAAATTGGGTCCTGGTAATTTCAATTGCCCAAGAAATAATCCTCAAAACTTGAATGAGATAGCAAGAGGTCACACAGAAAAAATAAAGACCAAAGAATGATCAATGAAAAGTGAAACAAGCAAAAAATGAGCATAGAGACTATTATAACCAAGCACCAAGTTTTTTTCTTTTCTTTTTGGTAGGTATGTTGCACGCATACACCCCTATTATTGTTCGAGTGACGACTCAAAACACCCAACCATCCACATCGAAGGAGGAGGAGGTACCGCTATAACAAGCTACGTAACGTCAACCTGCACATGTGCTTGCAGTGCAGGTTGATATCTTTTCAGGCAACCCTGAACCCAAAATTTCTAACAATATGGACACTTGGCTTAAAATGTGATAAAGGTTGGGTACAATTTTTAAGAGACATGCTACCAATGAAAATGCTTTACATGTTATATAATATTGTTATGTTATTGGTATTTGAGGCTCTACGATTATCTTCTTCCATTCTAGTATGTAGGATTGGCATGTGCAATTTGGGAACCTGTAATATTGACTTTTACATTTAAGAGGTTATATTTGCAATTGCTTCATCTTTGCCTTGAAGATTAATATCTAAACTGTATTAACAAAGAACCTAAAGATTGAATTATTTTCATATATATATTTGTTGATAAGTAGTTTACAAATTATTTTTCAAACTAGCATCGTATTATAATTATGAACTTTTGAATTTAAAAAAAAAAAAATCGTATCTTAATATATCTGAAATTCTTCATATCTACTCTAAATTGAAGAACCCGTTTGATCTACGCTCTACAGTGTGCATATGAAATCATCAATTTTGAAAATTTATTCGACTGATACTGTCTCATCGTAGACATTCTAATCAATTAAGACCTTTTGAGTTCTCTTTACAGACCTCACCTCATGTTCTATTCCCAGTCTAAGGACAATATCTTTAGATGAGATCATGTTGATATAACTCCCTTTTTAATATATTTCTTTTAAAGAAATAAGAACGCGCCAGCATCAATGTACCTGCTTTTATAATGAAACATTGTACCGCCAATAAAATAAACTAAAACATAAAGGTCAAAGAACAACGAAAGCTGGTCTACAATTGCTTGCATCATCATTAGGTAATGCACTACCATAAAATATAGCAACTAAAACAAGTCTGCAAAAGGTAGTAATGACCAGAGCATTTGTGCTGTGCGAATATACATATATATGTATATGTATGTTGAAGTTTGAAATAACAAGAGAAAGAAGAAAAGGAGAAGTAAAAGGAAATTGATAAAAAGATATGCTAGAAAAAAAAAAAGAGAAGCAACAAAGTAGACAGAAGAAGCAACGTCTCAATAGAATAAGTCTCAAGAAGGCAAGAATAAAAGACCAAAATGATTCTCCATGCTGTTTTTAACTATGCCATTATTTACTCAATTTCCTCTTTTAGCTTATTATTCGTAATTCATATTTGGTGTGGTGATTGCCCATTGTCTCGTTTGTTTCCAAGACTCTTTAGGATTGCTGTGGATAGACATGCTATGGTAGCGTCAGCTTGATAGCGGAAGGCTTACATGGGATGTGCATTTTTGGAGCTCTTTTCAGGATTGGGAACTTGATGATGTCCTTGGCCTGTTGGATCTTTTGTATAGACGTGATTTGGACGGTAGAGGATCTGATTCCTTGGTTTGGATGCCTTCCCCTCAAGGGAAGTTTGATGTGCGTTCTTTGTTCCTTCGTCTTGTCGGCTTTCATGGTTCAAATTTTCCGTGGAAAACGATTTGGCGTCCGAAGGCCTCTCTCAGGGTGGCCTTTTTTGTTTGGACTACGGCTTGGGATAAAATTCTTACTCTGGACAATTTGAGAAAGAGAAGATAGATCACAATGAACTAGTGTTGCATGTGTAAAAATGATGGAGAGTCTGTGGATCACCTTCTTTTGCATTGGTCAGTGGCTTATGATTGTTGAAGTCTTATTTTTAGTCTTTTTGGCATTTGGGTTATGCCTCGGTCTTCAAGGGAGTTGATTGACGTGTGGAGGGGCCAAAGGGTGGGGGGCCCATGCTCGTGACTATTGGAGGGTGACCCCCTTTGAGTTTGGTGGAGCTTTTGGAAAGAGTGAAATAAAAGATCTTTTGATGGGGAGGAAACCTCCATTGGGGCGCTGAAATTTTATATTATTAGTTCTCTTTTTAGTTGGGTGAAGGGTAGAAATTGTATATCTTTAGATGAGATTGTGGACTTTATGGGTTCTTTGGGTCCATAGGGTTTTATTTTGGTTTGGTTCTTTGTTTTTCTCTTGGGACGCATTCTCCTTTTGAACGCTTTCTAATATATTTATAGATAAAAAATAAATAATCATTGGACACATTACAAAAGTGGTTACAAAGATCCTTAGGCAACCACCTTAATGGCCTTAACATAGAACCACAATTTGTCTAAAAGCTTATGTATAAGAATTGCTTCAAAAGGTCCATTTTTAATCAGTATAAGAGTTCAGAGGACTGCTTTCTTTTGCTACACCGGCTCACCCCACCCTATTTCGACTGGCAAAAACACCACTTGGCAAGCCCAAGGCTACTTTATATAACTATTTTTTACTTTATGTAGACCCACAAAAATATTAAATCGAATTTCTATGAAGAAAAAACAAATCTAAAATGTTGAAAACCCTCAAAAATAATCCTTCGTTTAGTAAAAGGGATGAAAAATAGGTGGAAGAGACGGGATAGATGGAAGAGTCACCCCTAGAGAACCGAAGGTACTCATCTCAACTTTTGTTTGGTTGAGTGGGAAAGAATGGATAATATTACTCCCAATTTTGGAGGATACCCTAAGGGATCTTTCATCCAACCTTAACTTTTTCGTGAATCCTTTCCATAAATATTAAAAAGAAAAGAAAAAACAGCATTTCTGGATAAATGGGAAAATTCGATTTTTGCCAACTCAATTTATGGCTGACATGACACAGGAGCCTTTTGAGCTCCACCAAACAATGGTGAGGCACACAACACCCTTGCGTCTCGTCGGCCATAACCCGAGTCGAGGGGAAAAAAATTACTCACATATATATAAACATACGTATACACACATGTATGCATCTATAGATGTATAGAAATGAACATATATACATGCACACATATAGGTGTGCATATATACATTCATATCTATTTACAGCTATCACAGATTCACAACCCAATTAAAAATCTATTACCAGGACTATTGATAAGATCAGTATTTATCAACTTCAAGGGATATCTCATGTTTATCTACCCAGACATTTAATAGGCATGAAATTCTTTTATTGATCTTTGTTAACGATGCGCTTAATAAATGCTAACATATCCCACTATTGTTGCCAAGTCACTAACCCATTATTCAAGTCCAAACCATATCTTTCTTCCTACATGCCCTCTACATCCCTCTTTATAACCAAATGAAAATTCACTTTTTAGTGAATTTTTTTTTTTTTAACAAAGTAATTTATAAATAAATATAAAGTAATTATAATCTGAGAACTCTAATAGAAGAATCATACTCAAATTATAAATACTTTATTTTCAGCATATTTCTACCAATATTAAAAACAAATTGACCTAGAAATTTTCAAACACTACTGCGAAAACAAAATTTAGACTCCAGCTAAAAGAGAAATACTTGTACAATTCTAACAGCTGACTACAATCTAATTGTTATGTCAAAATCACTTTTATTGATTAAAGCTATTAAGGTAATAGCCTAAGGCCCTATGAGGAAAAGGAGACCTATTTCCTGATGTAGATTCCTTTTAGCAATCTAATAAGGAATATAAATATATAAATAAATAAAGATAAAGGGATAACTACAACCAATAAGGAAAAGATAACGGAATAGTTATAACCACCAAGGAACTTGATGGACAAATAAGAATAAAAATTATATATATTTATATGAGGAAATAATTGAATAATTATATCGGTAAGGAGAGAATCGCTTAATACAACTATGCAAATCTCAAGACTCTTAATGTATTAAAAATGTTTTCTCTTCTATCTATTTCTATTACTTTTCTCTCTCACACATTTTCATAATCTTTTTTTGACTTTTCTTAGCTTCTTTCCTTCTTATTATCCAAACTGCAAAATCTATAGACACATGCCCTCTTGACCATTACTACCTTTACTGAATTATTTTAGCCTCACATCCACTACAAAGATGTATTATCCAACGTCTCTAAAAGCAAATTACAAGTCACTATCAATCTTAAGAGTTTGATTCATTTAAATCACATTAAATTATTTTATACAAACTTGCAGGTTAATGTTGCTATGAATCCATTACAATTTCTTATACATTTGTTTAAAGGTCTATAAAAATGAATTCACATATGTTATAGCTTAAAGAAAGAGAATTTGCAATTAAAATGGAATTAAAACCTATATATGAATCGTAAAAAGAAACAGCCTGAAAAAATGTCACTAACAAGATAATAAAATCAATTGAGGAATTTTTTTTTTTTTGAATTGATTATTTCATACATATTATATATATCAAGATATTTCTTCAATTCAACTTATCAAAAAAAAAAAAAAGTTATTTCTTCAATTCAAAGTATATTTGAAATTTTTTAAATATAAGAAGATATGTTTGGTTGTCATTTAATTCTAAAAAATAGTATTTGTCCTAAACATTTTTTTTTTTTTTATAAGTAATAATAAAATAAAAAAGCATTCAAAAGGGGAACGCATCCCTAATACAAAAGTGGAATAAGGACCAAGGCCCCAAAGAATCCAAGAAAATGATTATATTTGTCCTAAACATTTTTTGAAAAATGATTCTTTTCTATTATAAATGGTTTAGATTTTTTTCATTTAAAAATTTAAAAAAATAAATTCTACAAACAAAACAATTCTAATTGAAAAAGAAAATTCTTCAAAATTAAATTAATATAATCCTACCTACAACCCACCACAAACAATAAATTTCGTCTATCAAACAGATATTATCAATTGAGAGTAACATACTAATCAGATTTGTATACAAAAACTTATTTATTAATTTTGCATCTCAAAAGATCTATAAAAAACATTGTAGGAATGTATTTAATAAATTTATAATTGACATTTCTTATAACATATAAAATATTAGAAAGGCCTCGAACTAGCCTGCCCTACACGGCTCTCCGCTCCGCATGCCCATGTAGGATGCCATTTATGCAAATAAGACACATATGGATATATTTGTGTGTGTATATGCAGCATTTCTTATCATCATGCTTATCATTATTAACGTACAAATCTCTATGAAATATATTGCAAAAAGACCGAGTATACACGCACACATATAGTTAACAAAGTCAAAAAATAAATAATACTCAATCAAACTATGTCGATCATGCAACGCAACCTAATCAAAAAAAACAAAAAGCAATTGGAAATAAGTATATAGATTCCAAAGAACAAAAACAGGTAGATTTTTAGTTAATTAGAAGAAAAAAATAATAATAAAAAATTTTAAAAATAAAAATAAAAAAACATCAAAGTGAACAATGAAATGAGTATAAATTAGATCAAACGCGATCGAATTGAGCACCGATACATAGAGAGAGAATTAGGGTTAGGGTTTCTAAAGCAACCTTGCTTGTGGCCAGCGCCTTTGTCGACGGTGTGACACTGCGCGCACTTGGTCTTGAAGATTTTCTCTCCAGCTTTGGAATTGCCTGGTGGTGCTTCCTCAAACGACGCCATTTCCAGATCACGGATCGCAGGAACGAAACGAAGACCCCCAAAAGAGTGAATTAGGGTTTCGAACTGTGAACGACGAACCTTCTTTGTGTTTTCTGTCTTGCCACGAAAGACACGCACAACCCACGAGCCTGTTTTAAAGCACGCGTATTAGAAACCGAAATGACATATATAACCTTTGATTTTTTTGACCAGTTGATACTAGCCTAGAATTCTAATTTTAACCACATACGCACCAACTAAATAAATGCGTAATAAAATTCTAACCAGTACCATTCAACATTTAAAAACCTTCGGTGCCGTAATCCGATGGGGTAAGCGTGTCGGGTCAAACTCCGCCTTTTAAAGGTCGCAAGCGAACACCCCCATGAGTCGGTATATAATTTTTTATAAATTATTTTTGGTGCAAATAAGAACATATTATCAATAGAATGATTAAAAAATTAAATTATCCTTATGTATTTAAAAAAAATATATTATGAAAAACACAATAAATGTAAAATGATTAAAATATCCTAATTAAAAGAGAGAGAAATGGTGTTTATATGTAAAAGGGTAAATTGCAATAAACTCCCTCAACTTTGGCCGCTTTGCAATAAACCCCACTCAACTAATTTTTTTGTCAAAAACCCCTTCAACTATACAAGGGGTAATTGAGTGGATGGAAAATCAATCCCATGTTTTTAAAACGAAAATGCCCTTATTCCTATTATATACGACAAATTGCATAAAACCCCTCTACTTTAAATTTTTGACGAGAAACCCTCTTTAAAAAAAAAAAAAAAGTTGACATAAAACTTTCCCTAACTATACAATTTGTTGCAAAGTAGCGTTATAATGAGTAAAATGCCCCTTGATACAAATTTAATAAAATGGTGCCTCTTAATATTAAATTAAAACTAATAAAAATAATTCATTTGGCATAGTGTTAATAAAAAATAATAATAATAATAATAATAAATGATGCATCTATAAGAAAATAAAAGTACCTTGGAATAGTTTTTTATTTCTAAAAAATAAAAAGGAAAAGAAAACCTAAAATGAAAATCATTTTAAAATAAACCTAAACTTTCTTAAATTTATATTTAAGTGATGCTATAATGACGAAAAATTCACTTTAAATTTCATTATAGCATCACTTTAATATAAAATTTTATTTGAAATTTAAATCATTTTATATTATCAAAAATTCCCACTGATATAAAATGAATTTTTCGTTAATATGAAATGATTTAAATTTAAAATGAAATTTTATGTTAAAGTGATACTATAATGAAATTGAGTTTGTTGATGCGAAAATTAGTGCGACCTAGAACGACGGCGTTTACCTACAAAACAATGGAGATTATGTCATCTCGGATAGCACCTGTGGAGTGCCAACTGAGGACCGTTCGACGATTAAGTCAATACTTGGAACCGTACAGCAGAAGAATTAGTTCTATATTCAATGTTTAGGAGTTTTTTTTTCTCATACCTCGTTTAATGGCCAACTACCATATTTATGGTTACATCGGGATCCAGGTGATTACGTAGATGTCAGTTAGAAAGATTGTGTTTATATTTTTTAACTGATCTCCCCTATCTTCCACAGCTGAATGAAATAATTTATGCTCTTTTCTATGAAGTCGAAGGGAATGGTTCAGTAAAGGCGGCGGTCAAACTTAGGGTTATTTTTCCCTTATAAAAGTTATTTGCCTTAATATTAAATTTAAATTAAAATAATTTTATATTGAAGTGATGCTATAATTTTATGATTTACGAATTTAATGAAATTTAAATCATTTTATACTAACAAAAAAATTCCTAATATAAAATAATTTTGTTGTCATTATAGCATTACTTTAATATAAATTTAAGAAAGTTAAGCTTTACTTTAAAATAATTTTCATTTTAGGTTTCTTTACCTTTTTATTTTTTAGAAAAAAAAAAAAAGAAAATTTTGAAAAATTGTTCCAAGGTACTTTTATTTTCTTACAGATGCACCATTTAAGTTTATTATTATTTTTTTATTAACACTATGCCAAATAAGTTATTTTTATTAATTTTAGAAAAATATTAAGAGGCACAATTTTATTAATTTTGTATTACGGGGCATTTTTGTCATTATAACGCCACTTTGCAACAAATTGCATAGTTAGGGGGGTTTATGTAAAAAAAAAATTCTTCATGAAGGTTTCTTGCCAAAAATTTAAACTAAAGGGAGTTTTCGGGCATTTTTGTTTCAAAAGCATGGAGCTTGATTTTCCATCCACTCAATTACCCCCCTCAAATAGTTGAGGGTTTTTGGCAAAAAAAATAGTCGAGGGGGTTTATTACACTTAGCCCTATGTAAAATGGTATAAGGGCATTTTGGCAAATCAAAAGGGCAGTTTAGATAATTTGTTACTTAATATTGGCACGTGCTACTTAAGTGTGATTTTATGACATATTATACTAAGTAAGCCCTTATTTGTCCATTTTTTAAAACTTAATTGAGTTATATACCCAAAATAAATATTAGGGTGTTATTTGTCCAAAATTTAAAGGTGTTTTTCTCTCTTTACCCCCTTAAAAGTGTCCATATAAGTTCGAATAAAGTATGCAACGTTATTTAAAGTGTTCATAATGTTATAAGGGATATTTGTCCCACGTCAAATCTGGATGAAAAAGTGAATAGATATAAATGGGTGAGTATGCAGTACTACCCAATAGTTCAAGTTTTTGAATAAATGAACAAGCACTCACTCGATACAATTAGTATCAGAGTTAGACCCAATCTTTAATTCGGTGCCATGCCAAGCGTCTGGTTGAGCCACTCGAGTAAGTAGGGTGGCCCGACCTCAGCGAAGGCGTTGCGAGTTCGGGTGGAGGAAAATGTTACGAGTGGTAATTGTTCCATATCGAAATAAATGAGTATAAATGAGTGAGTATACAACACTATAATTTAAGTTTATTGATAAATGAGCAAGCGCACCTAATAATTTGTCGTCAGTGAGTTTGCCTTTTAGTTACAATAATGATTAATAAAAAATTACCCCTGCAAAAGATTTGAAACATCCTGAGCAAAGAAGCCAATTCAAACATCCTGAGCAAAGACGTCAATTTTGAATTGGAGATTGACCAAAGTAAGATAAAATTAATTAGTGTAATGCTATTTAGATAACTTTCTAATAAATGATATTTAATCACTTATTGAGACTTTATTTTTTAATTAATCAAATTAATCATTTTTACAATTTAGAAGTTAATTACGATTATAAAAAAAATTATTTAATATATCTTTCAATTAACTAGTTAAATATGAATTGTTAATTGCTCTTGGCATAAAATAACGGAAGTCTCTTGATAGAATTATTCATATATATACATTTATATTCTTCAATTTTTACAATTATATAAAGTAATTCAAGGTATATATTTCAAAAATACATTATTAAATGGTTCTTAAAATTACTCTATTGTTCGCTTTGGACCTGAGCCCGCATGGTTTTGCTCTTAGGCTTTACCCCAAAAGGCCTCGTACCAATTGGAGTGACACACCTACTTATAACCACTTCATATTTCTCTTACCCTTACCTAGGCGAGGTGGAATTGTGCACTTGTAGCTCGTTAGTATCTCGCATCTTTGTTACGACCCACTCCACCACATGGAATGATACTGTCCACTTTGGATGTGAGCCCGTACAGTTTTGTTCTTGAACTTTACTCACTTTTCAAAAAATATAAAATATATTTTTTTAAATGCTAGGAAATATCACCGGGCTATTGGGTCAGTTCTAAAAATATAGAATTAGAAAACGATAGGAGTAGTTTCAAATCCTTGGATTTCTGGGCTCAAAAAGTTTAAAAAATGAAATCAGGGAGAGACCACGCCATCAACGCTCCTAGTGTTTTCCCTTTCTCTTGTTCTATTTACTGTAGTTTCTTGTCCAAAACTGCTTCATAAAGACAAGATGGGAAAAAACTCTCACATCATCATTCGCAAAACCGGGCATTAGGGTAGACAGACAGAAGCCCTAAAGCTACATTTGACCGGTCCGGAGGGCTGAGAGATTGAAGGAAACTTGAATTGAGTTGTGCTGTCATTGAAAAGACACGAAACATATTCATGGTAGATTCGGAGTAAGCTTCAACTTCAAGAGAGAAGTGGCTATTTCTCTTTCAGAGTGAACACAGACAACCAACCAAAACTAAAAACAAGTAGCTAATATTACAAGCCTTACAATATTACAAGTACAACTAATAAAGCCGCATTCCAAGGCATAAATAACATCTGTTTTTCTGATTATATGATCAATCAAGAGATATAAAACACTAAATTTGGATAACTAGGCAATAATAACACCATTCAAAACCAGCCAAAAGTTCCTACGCAACAAAAATGAGTGACCTTAAGCAGGATGTAATTGACAATGGTTATAGAAATAGAGCAGAAGAGATACAGACCAAGAGTTCCACCAAAAAAAAAAAAGGAGGTGGATAGCAAACAAACCATTATATCCCAAACAAATAACAAAACCAAAAATTTCAATCCTTATTAAACCTAAACCCTTTACAAATGATATTTTCTAGCCACAAAAATGAGTTCTACCATGAGTTCTCGGACGTTTTTACTTTCACTGCCCATGAAATGTTGAAGAAGCAGGGAGCATAGGCCAGCCAAGAAGTTGGGGTGAGCCTGGTGGGGTTGAATGCTGACTGGGAGAGAAGAGGCTCAATTCCACAAACGCTCCAGATGTTCCATCTTTCTCCATAGCCCGAAAAGAAATGGATCCTCGTTTCGTTGAAGTAATAGAATTTCTACCAGGGCTACTTTCCATACTTTCTTCAAGAGCGCTTTGGTTAGCAATTAGTGAAATGGTGTCATTTTGTTCTTCAATAATCCCTCTCGTAGCCTCTAAATCTTGCAGATTCCTCAATGCTAAAGAATCTGCAACTGGGAAGTACACAAGCACGGAAATAACCACCCCAGCACAACATAACAGGGAAAGAAAAGCCAAGAATGTGAAAACTTCGAACAGAAAATGTTCTGGCCTAGATAGAACAGTTAAGCCAAGAAATAGAACCCTTAACAGAAATAAACTGGAAACAGAGAACATCAATGTGTAAACTCTCTTTTTCAAACCCTTATTAATAACCAACTTCAATATCCGTCTTCCAAGCCAGAACAAATACATTGTTAGAACAGTAGCAAAAAGACCGAGGAATATGGTACTCAATAAAGGGTAAGTGCAGAAGGCAACATCATCATGGTCCTTAGAAGCTGCACTTGTGAAATAATGTGGTAATTTGTGCACAAAACTCTCACCCTTCTCAATTTGGGGTCCAATTAAAATAACTATGAGCTGAAGAACAAACACTGGGAGGCAATAGAGAATAACATAAGCTGCTGTTTTCCCATTCCATTTTTGGCTTAATGCCCCCGTCTTCCGCAATGATGAATGAAGGAGAAACACGAGGGTGAGGAACAGGCAAGGTTCTGCAAACCCGAGGTTTGAAACAATGTAACATTTGCAAAAAAATTCCTGCCATTTCAAGTTAAGGGCATTTAATACTTTACCCTCACGTCTCAACAAATTTAACCGGATTATTTCCCAAAAACCCCACCAGATTGTAAAGAAGATAAGCGTAATTCGGACAATCCAAGGACCGCTAAAATAACTGAGTTGAATAAAACCTTGACTACGGATGCAAGTGCGGAAGTAACACAAGTACAGGATGCAGAAGAAACCCAGGAGAACCAAAAGAGAAACAAGACAAATTGTCACCACACCAAGTGCATCAGCAACAAAACTCGTCAGGGGCATTACCCAAAGCACAGATTCCACGCATGCTCTCTGCCAGCATGGATACAGAAAAATCCTCTAGTACATATATACTTGCTCCTCCTCGCTATAACAACAGGGTGTAGTAAAGCAAGTATTTTCACACGACTCTACTACCATGCAATGCCTTCCTGCTATAATTGATCACACTGTAATTCTTGCCCTTGCTATAAAATCATTAGGCAACTCCCTCTCTTCATGATTTTGGTAACATTCTACGGATACCATCCATCTCCAATCCAACAGTAATTTGTATTAGATTGAAATTGTGGTCTCAATACTGGATTTAAATTGTGAGAAGCTTCACAGATAAATCCCAAAATATATTACCCAGCCAAACCACCTACAATATTGTAGAGAATCATTCATGAGTGAGAAATTAAAGTTAAATGGAAGAGAACTAGCAGGGCTACTGTACATCCATGTAAGTCTATGCGTCTAACAATCAACCTAAAAAAATCATCTAAAATCATTAACATTGGTCCCTTCTGGGGAATGAGGATCAGCTCTAAAGAGCAGCATCTGAAATTTTCTGAATGTTAATAGAACATTAAACTTTTAGTCATCAACTTAAAGTTTCACTCAGATAAAACTAGCATACCCATCAAACTTGTGACACTAGACAGAAGATGAGAGCGACATTCATATAATTCCACTCAAAATGCAAGACAAACTAATTTTATTAGAATAAGAATCACACTGTTCCATGAAATTCAAGTGTACAGCATAATTAAATCAGAGACACCATAACACATGTCAAATTTCCCTCCCATAAATGCCAAAATTTTAATAAATGTATCCATCAGAAACAAACTACATCTAAATTTCAAAATTTTAGTACACCGAGGTCCTTTGATATGTTTTCAGTAATTATAAGTTAAAACACATATGGACATCCAACCCAGGACTTGAACTCTACACCCCACTTCTTCAGGGGATACCAATGAACATGTAATAAACAATCAGCTCTTTCAATGTTGGTGTCATAAAAGAATTTAGACCTGTCACCTAACGACTGTCAATAGTGTAATAAAGTCCCATATAAAAAAGGAGAGTTGTACGAATTTATTCCTATCTGCATATCTAATACATAAACCCCAAACCTCCCCCTTCAGAGTGGTAGGTGATTCCACTGAACATGTTTTTTTTTTTTTGACAAGTGATTCCATTGAACATGTTGTAAAACTGTCATTCAGTGTAATAGGGCACACGTAAACAAGAATGGGAGTTTGTAAGAGTCTTTTTCCACTAATTAAATTGGTCTTTGTTCAAATTCTTTAGAAGATTCCCATCATATGGCAAATTTATACTGAACCCAAGTAAACAGCTTTATTGATTCAAACTAATTTTCACACTTTGTCCAAACAATGGTCGCCCCCAAAAAATGTGATGCTGACATAAGAAGATTGATCTTAAAGTCCAAAAAAGAACTGCTAGACAAAAGCAAAACCAACTCGAACCAGCTATTGTGTTGAACATGAAAAAGTTTCATATCCATCTGAATTCTAGGAGGCGCAGAGCCTCAAGAGATAATTAAGGAAAAATAAAGTACAAATATTTCAAGTCACAGTTTTAAATTTTTTTATCTAGATACATGTCAAGTGAAGGGATGACGGGGTGTAAGAAGTCCTTTGAAGAACCTAATTTTGTTTCAAAAATTCCAATAAAGCAGTTAAATACTTACTTATCCAACCATTACATTAATAACTTAGCATCTAAATTTCCATTAATGTTTTACATAAAGTTATAAACTGACATAGAAATCATAAGTAAAATATTTATGAAAAAATTACGAATACGGCTTTTTTAAAAATTAAATAAAAGCATGTTGTGCACGTGGTTACTGACAATGACACTGAAATTTAAAGATGGGGTGCACAAAATATATATGACATATACGTAGGCTGTAACACCACATATCTGTATCACCATGCTTTTACAGCCATTACCACAAACCAACTAAAATTATAAACTACAAAATAACAGAATCTTATAATAATATTAAGTATATTCATTATATGGGATGTAGAGTACAAATACGTGCCACCATTGAACTTCTTGAAAGTATTGCATGTTACCTTTATACCATTTTGAAAGTATTGCATTTACAAAATTTTCAATCGAATTGGTGATTATTCCTCTATTGCTTCCCCATTTAGCACTTCTAAACAAAATGACAAGCTGTAGAAAAAGCCCACACTAATAAATGAATGTCTCATCAGTTCAACCTTTTAACGTTAAAATGCCAACAATTGTCCAAGCAATTTTAAGAATGCCCCCACAACCTTATAGCATGCAAGGGCTCCCTCTTTTACAGTTTTACTGTACCATGAAATTTCACGTCAAGCTCTAAACATTCCTCCAAACAACTGAATAATATCTGTGTATTGGCATATTCTAAGCATGCATGTATATGTATTCTCTATATCTATATGTCTATACATTAAATAGCATAAGTGAAACACCAAAATTGTAGCTGTGTGTGCGGGGTTCCCAATCCAACTATTACATGTATTCTAATTCAATTTCTTCCGAATAGCTGAATAACACCAAAATTGTAGGCATATATATACTTAAATATAAACGTACATGTACACGTAACGGAGTTAAAAATTGAACTCAAACTAAGTTCGAATCCTCCTAATTGAGCCAAAACAAACAGAAATCCGTACAAAAATTGGCAAAGATCACAATTAAACCAAATACTATGTCAAATTGGTGACCACAAAACAACATATACAGTAAAATACGCGCATTTTCAAAACAAACAACACAACAAAATCCAAGTATTTAAAAAAGAACATTCATTAATCCGAAATAGTAAACAGACTGTAACTCGAACCAAACAAGGACGAAACAATAGGGGAATGGAAAGAGAAGCAGATCAGAAGAAACCTTACAAGGCTGACAATCTCGATCCGTTGAGGTCGAAGGACGAATCACACAGTCGCGGGAGTAGATTGAAAGCCCTAAGAGAGAGAAAGTTTCAGAGACAGAGACAGAGAGAGAGAGAGAGAGAGAGAAAGAGGGAGGGAGAAAAGAGAGAGAGGGACTGAGAACCGAAGGTAGAGAGAGAAAGACTTTGTTGGTGACAGGCTGTCTCCAGCAAATAAACCAACCAAATAAAAATAAAAATAAAATTTTTTTAAAAGACAGGCTATATACATCTGGATGCTCCGAGCCTCTAAGTTCGGGAGTGCCAGGTGCTGGCTCGGATTAGTTCGAGCCTAGGTGGCAATGTTCCCGTGGCGGCGTTTACGGTGAACCTTTTTTAGCTTGGAGTGGACTAAGTACTGTGGTCCTTCCATTCATTTAAAGACGCGTGGACATCCATCTGTATATGTCAAAATTTACAGTAGTTTTTTTTTTTTTTTTTTTATTTCTTTCATTTTTATTTTTATTTTTTGCCCTTTCCTATAACCCGGTTTTTTCATAGGACTAATCACTATAATAACATTCATCTGTAATGTTAAAATTTACAACAGTATAATAGTATTGAGTATTTTTTCTTTCAAATTTTTTTTTTTTTTCCTTTCCTATATCCCGATTTTTCGGGTCTACCATTCGGATAGTATTAATCACTATAATAACTCAACATGTTAAATATGGATAAATTCATTTCTGAAAAAAAAAAAAAAAAACACACAATATATAGGGTATGTTGGCTGGTTTTTTGTAACCTAGTCCAGAAAGTCCTTTACGATAGCACCCAGTGTTCGATGAAAGTACTTTTGAAAAAATATGGTATTTTAAAATCTCGTTTGAGAAAAGCTAATAAAACCTGTTCTTAAATTAACTTCTCGCAAAAGTGCAATACTTTTTTTTAAAAAAAACAATCAATTTTAGAAAAAACTACACTTACATAGAGTTAAGACTCTTAAATAACAAATTAATCTATTTTAAAAGTTCATTTTTTACTTTGGTTGAATTAAGTAAACTAATTACATATGCATCAATAATTATTATTTATGTTGAAAATGTCTTCCAAACACTTATTCCAAACAATAAAAATTATTCCCTAAAATCAAGTACTTTCTTTAAATAATATCTCTCTAACTTTGAACCATATTGTTGCAACTTTCATATATACACAACTTATACAAATAATAATAAAAATAAAAAAATTACCAAATAATAAAAAAGATTCAATATAGTAAAAAATGGAGCAATCAAATGTTAGTCCCCAAAAGAAAAATATAATTAAACTCAATAATATATAAATAGCCTTTGATGTGGTGCATGTGATCATCAATTTTTTAGCTCAATTAATTACACTTTTTTTATAAATAAATAAATAAATGATTGTTGGTGTATCGTTTACTGAAGCAACAATTTAGTTTTTTCATGATCTTCCATTTTTGCGCGTGTGTATTGCACGTGTGTGTATATATATATATTCATAGGAAAGTTTTCACTTTCGTAGATTTATATTGGTATGAATTAGGAGATACAGTTAAAGTTATATGCTACTAAAATTATATATATATATATATATATAGGATGAATTTCCACTTATTAAAAAAAAAAAATCTATTCATAATGAATTTCCATTAAATTATTTATATCATAAAGAATTTTCATTAAATTATTTGTATATTTCTAAATTAATATTTGCAGGTTTGAACCAATATTAGGAAATATTGTTAAAAAAAATATTCTAAATTTTATGAATGAAATAATGATTTGATTTATGAAGGATAGTTTAGTATTTTCAAATAAGAGTTTGAAGGATATTTTGGATATATATAATTGTTTTTAATACATATGTAATTATTTTATCTAACTCGATCAAATAAAAAAATTAACTTTAATAATAGACTGATTTGTTATTTAAATCTTCTGAATCTACTTAAATGTAATTTTTCCACAATTCTAAATTCTTATATTATATTGTCCGTTTATTATAAGCCTATTTTTCTGAATCTATCTTCTCCATCCGTTCTCTACACATCTATATTGTCTGTTTGTTGTCTCCCCATAAATGGTCTGAATTTCTAAACTCTTCTCCTCGTATGGGTCTAAATTTAAAAATCTTTGTTAAAAGGGTAAATTACATGTTACTCCTAATCACGGCACGAATTCTCTTCCTTCGTTTATAAATCTTTGTTGAGAAAATAGGTATGTTTGATATATCTATATTTATACTATTATTAAATGTGAGCATTTTAATATTTATTTATTAATATAAAAAAAAAATTTATAAAAAAAATTTACCTAAAAATTATTTAAAGAGTTTAATTCAAATTACAAATTACCTAATAAAATTTATAAAAATTAATTTAAAAAGTTTAATTCAAATTATAAATTAACTATACTATTATTAAATGTGCAAAGAGTTCCAGTCTTTTAGTATTTCAGTATTTATTTATTATATAAAAAAATAGTTTTTATAAACAAAAAATTACCTAAAAATTATTTAAAGAGTTTAATTTAAATTGCAAAACTAATAAGGATTATAGGGAAGTCTCTTATAAAACTATAAATCTAAATAAATATTAATTACCCATTTCCTGGCCTTTTGGCTAAGATTAAGTGTAGTACTAAATTTTTTTGGGTCGGCCTTTTGGCTAAGATCAAGTGTAGTACTAAATTTAAAGGTTAAGATCAAGTGTAATATTAAATTTTTATTACCTAATAAAAATTAATTTAAAGAGTTTAATTCAAATTACCTAATAAAATTAATTTTTACTATCCCACGTTCATTTTGAGTTAAAAAGAATTACACGGAAGCCTCTTATAAAACTATAGACTTAAAAAAATATTAATCACATCTTTTTCGACCATATGGCTAAGATTAAATGCAGTACTAATTTTTTTTTGGTTTACCTCTCGGCTAACCTTTCTCGGCCTTTTAGCTAAGATCAAGTATAGTACTACATTTTCTTGGGTCGACCTTTAAGAGTTTCAGTCTTTCAATATTTATTTATTAATTAAAAAAAAGAGTTTTTATAAAAAAAATTACCTAAAAATTATTTAAAGAGTTTAATTCAAATTACAAATTACCTAATAAAATTCATAAAAATTAATTTTAAGAGTTTAATTCAAATTACTTAAATATGCAAAGAGTTTCAGTATTTCATTATTTTAGTATTTATTTATTAATATAAAAAAATAATTTTTATTATCTAAAAATTATTTAAAGAGTTTAATTCAAATTACAAATTACTTAATAAAATTTAATTTTCTTTTCCCACGTTGATTTTGAGTTTAAAAGGATTACATGTAAGCTTCTTATAAAACTATAGATCTAAAGAAATATTTATCACACCTTTTTTTTGGCCATTTTATATATTTTATTTATATATTTTCTTGTCTAATTATAAAGACTAAATTATTTATTTTCTTATCTAATTAGATTTTCTTTTATTAAAAACCTCATAATATAAATAGGTAATTTGAGTTTTATAGGAACTCTCATAAACACTTTATATTAATTTTAAAATAAATCTCATAATAAATAGACAATTTGTATTATTCTAAAATAAAATATACATATAAATTGAATTGTAAAAGGAAACATATAAATTTATTATTAAAGAATAATATACTGAAACACAATAATGTACTAAAACTCTTTGTACTTTTAATAATAGTATAGATATGTATATAATTTTTTAACTTAATTTTTTTTTTTGAAAAGAAAAATACAGTGAAAATTAAAAACACACATAAAACATAATATCCAATATATTTCATAACAAACATAATTTTCCATCTCCCTCCATTACCTTTCTTTTCATTTTATTTTCATTGTACCCAACTAGCCCTTACTCTCTTATCGGAGAAGGACAACCAGGTTAGACATAATATGATTAATATCCAATGTATTTAATTGTACATGATGTTATTATAGGTTTTCTGGTGAGCTATTACCAATTTGTCTTTCCTGTCAAAAAAATAAAAAAATAAATTGTCTTTACACGTATATATTCATTTATAACGGCAAATAAAACAAATTCACTTCACAAGGCAAGGCAGAAACAAGATTGAAAACTACTAAACAAAGGGATTGCCGTAGGTGTTTGTTTTATTATTATTTACTTTTATTTTCGGAAATGTTTTTATAATTGTTGTGATATACATATGATACGCGTACAAATTAATAACTCTGAGCATGGAATCTCCATTTGAATGATTCCCAGGTCAAACATCTACAAATGATCCGGGATTCGAACACCTCACTAGAAATAAGAAATTATATCAACCAGAATAATAGTCCAATGATTTCTTGTGCACTAATTTATTTTTTCATAGAAACTAAAATATCACTTTATGAACTAATTATTTACTTTAAAAATCTAAAATATTAATTAAGAATTTGAACTGTCAATCAGAGAGAAAAACTTGTCATACTTTTTTTACAAGTTAATCAAATACTGTACTATAGTTTGTACATGCAGTATATATATTAGAATAGGTATCGCCACATATATTTTTCTTTGTTTCTCACTTCTTCTTTCTTTCTTTTTTTAAAAAAAAAAAAAGAAAGAAAGAAAGAATAAAGTGTGTAAAGAGGCCCAAGAACAAATTGTAACCCAAGCCAACCCATATAGCATTACAAAAATAGCCGAAGGCCCAAGCAGTGATCCCAAAATGCCCTACCCAGCTAGGTTAACTAGCGGTTAGGTTTCAATTAGTTGTTAGGGTTAGCAGTGGCTTTCTATGGTGTCCATGGAGGTCAAGAGCCTCATTTTCGAGAAGAAGAAAAAGAAGAAGAAGATGATGACGATACTGTTGGGAAACGTGCTAATTTTAAAAAAAATTCGAGAGATTTTAATTCATAAATCTTGATTCATTATATAGAGACAAGCTTTATGCAAAAATAAAACATGAAATATCATTCAATTAAAAGATTGAATACTTACATCAAGGTTTGAGTAAACCTTAGATCTCTCCTCTAAAGTGAATGTTCTCACTTATTGTAGATCCCTTTTGCTAGACACTTTTTTCATGAATCTCCATCTTCTTGGTAATGGTCTTGCCTTTAGGAATCACTCATAAGCCTCCATGAATGACCTTGGAAAACTAGGCTTGTGGGAGCCTCCATTAGATGAAAACACTAACCCTAATTTTTTAGAGAGAGAAAATTTATTCCTTTTTCCTTCTTCCAAAAATCTTTCTAAAATATACATAGACCATGTATATTTATAGGTAACATAAAAATAAAGAAAATGAAACAACAAATCCTTCTCAATCTCTAATTCACATGTCTCAAATCTAATATAATCCCAATATCAAGTTGGGCTATGAGTGAGAATCCATTGGGCCTATTATTTTATTGGCTACAATGAATTAATAATTGGCCCGGTCCATGGACCCAATTCAATTAATTCATAAATTAATTTCTACTCCACTAAAAGAAATTAATTGAACTCCAATTAAATAATAAATAATCTCTAAGTCAATATTGCACTTTGACCCCTCTATGCATAGTTTGTTATCGGATAAATAAAGCCATCAGTCCGACTACTTAATTAATATATTTATTTTGGTACTATTGATTATTTCTGACTCGATCACAATAAAACATTTGTTTAACAAAAATAATAATTTAAATAAATAAATATATAATAAATCATTTTGTCTAAAAACATACGAAGGCCTTCGAATTTACTTTGTGATCAACCATAATCAATACAAAATAAATACAAGTAACAATGATGCAAATATTGAAAATATAACCCTCTAACTATTAATTACATAACTACCCAAAGTGTCGGTTTAAGGATCCCGAAGAATCCGCCGAACAAATCAAAGTAATTATTAATTAATAAAAGAGTCTATAATTTTCTCATGCTTAAGAGTCAAATGCCATGACGGTGATAGGGAACAATTGCATACGACGGCTCTCGCAATATATCTCAACCTAACGCGGATCCAGTTCAAATCTTAATTAATTATGAGTTCATTTATAATTACCGACTATGAACCATTATGATTACTATTTATGTATCATACATTGATTGCCATCACATACATATATATAAATATCTCTTGTAATCAAATGGACACTATCAATTCTATAATGAATCGAAATATAATATATTGAATTCACCAATTGTATAAAATATAAATATTTCAGAAACGTCAGGAACATATGTCACTTTAATCCAAACAGGAATTTGCTATGCCAGGGTATATAAATCCCAACAGCTCCCACTTGCCCTCATAGCCAATTCAAATTGCACCTAACTCCAATGTTATCCAGATGATGATCAATATTATTGATCAATGACACATTTGATAATGGATCAACAAAGTTGTGTTCCAATGCAATGTTCTAGCTACAAGTACATTTTCTTGCCGGACAATATCATGTAGAACATGATACTTCCTCTCAGTGTATCTTGTTCCTCTATAGAACCTTGGGTCATTGGTTTGGACTACTTCTACACTATTATCGCAATATAGCTCGATAGGCAAGCTAGTATGCTTCACAACCTCTGAATCAGTGAGATTAAACCAATAGGCTTCCTTTGCAGCCTTTAAGGCTGCAATATATTCCACCTGCAGGTTTGAGTCAGCAGTTGAAATCTGCTTAACAATCTACCAACTGATTTCCCTTTCATTAAGTGAACATACACTAAGTCATGAACCTCATAGTATCTACTTCTGATTGAAAATCAGAATTAGCATACCTAACTAGGACCGTATCATCACATCCATAAATGAGTATGATATCATTGGTTCTCCTTAGGTACTTAATGATATTTTTCACAACAGACCAGTTATCAAGTCCAGAATTGGACTGATATCTACTGACTATTCCTATTATGTAGCGGATGTCCTGTTTGGTATAGACCATGGCATATATGAGACTCCCATATGCCAAAGTATATAGTTCCAGTCTCATTTGTTCAATCTCATCTGCTAGTCTTGGAAAACTATTTACTAGAGAGAGCAATCCATATTAATAAAGCAAGAACTCATTCTTTGAGTTATACATACCAAACCTGGTCAAAACTTTATCAATGTAGGATTATTAAGATAAGCCTATTTTCCTTTTAACCCGATCTTGCAAAAGCTTGATCCTAGGAATATAGCTTACATTTTGAAAAATCATTCATTTAAAAATAATTAAACAACTACCTCTTTATTGACGACAAACCTTCCACATCATTCTATATGAGTAGGATGTCATCAATATATATAGAATCAGAAAAATAATGACATTCCCTTGTACACTCATGATTTATTCACTAAGAAATATTCTGGTATCTTTTTGTAGATTAACTTGCCTTCCATAGGAATCACCCTACTAGAAAGTTCTACAAGATCCCAGAATTTATTAGAATACATAGATTCCAACTCTGATTTCATAGTAACTCGCCAAAACGATCTGTATCTATATCGGTTCACGCTTCCGTGTAGCTTACTGGGTCCAACTCATGTTTAACAGGGATATCCATAACGGTCTCACCTAAAAACATAATTCTGTCGGATTAGATAATTATCGTCCCACTACATCAATGTACCGATGAAGGAATCTGTGTACTAGACGATGCTGACGCATCAATAGGGAATTCATCTATAATTCTAAATCTCTATACTAAGTGTGTTCATATGGGGTACATCTGGTACTCATACCATATTCTCTAACACTATGCTACTAGGTATGTGATTCATAATATAATTCTTCTATAGATAAACAGTGAGTGTAAACAATCAACTTTTATCATTGATATCATAAAATAATTCGTCCTAGTGACTTTTAGAGTAGCTATCAAATCTATCATGCATATGATCTGTTTCCAACTTACTTGTCCATATCAAGCGCACATATGCAAGACTACCCCATATGCGCATGTGATTCAAACTAAGATTTAGTCAAAAATACAGCTCAACGGTATCCTTGAAACAGACTAAGATGGAATGCAGTTCATAATGCGCATCGATGTCATTAACGCTAAACTCTTAAATGAAAGAGATAATGTGGCATAGCTGATTATAGATCTAACCATGTTAAGTGGAATTCTGTTATTCCTATTTGATACCTAAATGCATTTAGCGTCAATTGCGGAAAACTGGTACACAACACCCTGATTGACCATATAGTCTTTGCACTATCCCAAGAAATACTCATATCCTCGATCAGATCGAAATGTCTTGATAAGTTTACCTAATATGTGCTCCACATTAGTCTTGACCTTCTCAGAATATACCAAGAGTTTAATACTTGTGTTGCATCAGATAAACTTATCCAAAACGTGAGTAATCTTGATTGGATGCTCATAAGACCACATGTGTCAGTGTGTACCGACTCCAATTGTCCTTTATGTCTATTTCATCTGGCTGATTAAGCCCTAAGAGTTATCTATCCTTCAAAACAGGGTTCACAAGTTTGGTTTAGGCTCCTCTGCCTCACTAGGTAATTAACCTTCTTTGACCAATCTTTGAATCTCATTTTGACTGATTACAACCCAAAAATAGACGCTAAAAATACAATAAGTCAGGAATAACAATTTTTCTCTTAACATTCAATCTAGAAGATGCAACATTAGTTTCTACATCCTGCAAATCTTAAGAGTTTGCGATTATAGTATATTAACCATCTTTCAATGCACTAGAAGCAATCGCATATCTATTCAATTTTATAAAACCAGTTTTACTAAATAACAACACAGTTTTTATAAACCACAAGTGAAACAAGAATTAGATAGCGTCTAACTTCTGTGCATAAAGATAGTTCTCTAATACTAATATCCTCATACTCTCTAATTTCAGATGTAATACTCCCACTGACTTAGCTACAACCTTGTCATCGGGTCAAGTACAAATATATTCCATATCATCGAGGCTTCTAGATTCCTGAAATCCTTGCAACGAATTGCAAACATGTTTAGTGGCTCCAGAATCTATCCATCAGGAATTAATAGATACAACCACATAACATGGCTCAATGATTAAATATATATTTTCCTATGCCACGTCATTACTTAGACAGTTCGTCCTTGAGTGTCATAGTTAGCAGCAAAAGACACAATTTCTTTCGCCCTCGACATACACTGCCTTATTCCCTTTAACCTTTTAGATACTCATGTTTTGTGCAAGCCTAGTCCTATTATCATCCTTCTTCTTTGCTTTGC
The DNA here is from genome assembly GCF_030987335.1 of Cornus florida. NCBI lineage: Eukaryota > Viridiplantae > Streptophyta > Magnoliopsida > Cornales > Cornaceae > Cornus > Cornus florida. The sequence continues at coordinate 27,516,901 of NW_026775572.1, read as the reverse complement.
CCGTCCACTTGGGCTTAGAAGAAGATGGTATAGACTAGGTTAGATTGATAGGAACGCCCATGCTCTTGATTATCCTTTCATCTGTTACCAATTCTATAAGAATATCAGCAAGTGTGAACTCAAACTGATTCCTTATTTAGTTCACTCTAACAGAGTCGAACGAGTTTGGTAACAAGGCAATAATCATGTCAACTTGAAACTTACCACCCAAATCAACCCTATTGATCTCCAGCTAATTTTTAAATAATAAACAATCATTTTCCAAAATTCGATTTCATACTGGAGTTCCTTAGGCTATCTTGATGCTATTCAAGTTTGACATAGTACTTTGGCATACTCTCTATCTAATCTCACCAAAACATCTTATTGACATTTAACATGATGCTTGAAGAAAATAAAATAATGTAAATGTTAGCTTTGGAGCGTATTCGAGGTAATCTCTAGAATATTGCACCAAGTCATCTCATTTGCCTTATTTCACTTATTCAAAGCATTAATGTTCTCTTGGGTATCTTAAAGTAAAAAAAATTAGATTTAGGAGTAGTAAATACATTTGTACCCTTACGTTGTGAATAAAATATCTAAGTTCCTTTCTCAGTCAATATTAATGAGGTCCAGTTACATTGAATATGTAAGCAAGCAGATAAACTGGATTAGACATAATTAATCTGAATATAAATGCATTCATACAATATGCAAGGTGAATTATTAATACTGTCATGCATATTTAAAATTAAAATGAGTTTGTTAACCACATAATATAATAAATCTCAATTGAACAAGAGATCATTATTATTATTGGTGAACAATTATTTTTAATTAATGCGGGTCCCTTAACTCTGTAGCATAATAAATCAACCAATTAATATGTCAATAACTTATCCTGTCGGAGGAGTTCATTATTACTATTGTTGAGATTCATTTACTATTAGATGAGCACTTCCATTAAAATAGTATGTGGGTCCCTTAACCACTGCATAAAAAATCGGATAACCAATATACTAATAACTTATTCGGTTGGCGAAATTCATTACTGTTATTGGCGGGAAGAACCCATCATCTCCATATCTCTTAAGACAATGCCTTGTCTATCTATATGAAATGATTCCCGATTATGTTTAGCCTTTCTAAAATCACCTAATGTAGACTACTCCGTTGGGGAGCTAACACTATTGATTTTAGATTGAGTGTATAACGTTATTAATGCTCTAATGAAAAATAAAACATTTAAATATCTTGTCATTATAATTTAGACTCTTTAAATCATGCGTAGGGCCTTATTTTTAAAGATCTAATTATAATGAACATTTAATACTATTATTTTCATGAGACAACCATTCTTGTAATATTAAGACTCTTCAAATCATGCGTGAGGCCTTATTTTTGAAGATCTAATTACAATGGTGTTAATAACGAAGGTCATGGGGCAATGTATAAAAATCCCCGCTCCCACTCAATTTTTAATCATTCATAATTAGGGTTTTCATTTTATTCATTTACATGATATAATGCATGCCAAACGTCTTGATTTTAATCCAATTAAATTTAGAAAATAATTGGACTTTTAAATGATTCACTAATATTTAATTGGAGGCACACTTTAAAAATAATTTTTCGTTTCCCAATAAGTGCCCTCTAATTAATTAGTAATCAAATCCAATTAATTTTCATAATTTAATTAATATAAATCAAGCCATTTAAATAAATATCATTGATCCAATGCATGAATAATAATTAATAAACAATTATCTATTCCATGCATCACATACATCAATTAATGACAGATTAAGCAAATAAAAATGGCCAATGGAATCAGCTTTTAACAATTAATTGCTCTATGTATTGCATGAGTGTCTTTCAACGCCTTGTAAACACCCGCAGGAGGCTGGTACTCGTTTGGAGAAGCAGAACACCGCTTGGAATGTGCCCGGAGGGCCCCACACGAGCTCACACGCTCCGGGGGCAAGCAGCAGGACACTGCACGGGCCTCCACGCACCCCCACACCCAAGCACGCGCCTGCATGCACAGACGTGCCTGCACGCACTTTGTAGATGCTGCAACGCGTGATTCCAAGCGCCTGTCTTGTAGTTGCGCCGCATCACTCGGCGCGTGCATCTCACGCGCATTCCCATTAGGCGCTCATATAGTGCGCCATGGAATGCGCTGCATGGGATCTTTTTCGCTTCTGATCTTTGATCTGAAGGCTGCTGGTGCGCGTGCATATGCACTGCGCCACACCGGATCATCCGTCCACCTTCCGGCAATGTCCCTCGCCGCCAGCATTACTCCGATCGCCGGTAAATTTCAGAAAATTAATAAAAAAAATCCCAGAAAATTATAATTAAGCCCAAAAAATTCTAGAAAAATTCTGAAAAAATTCTAGAAAATTCTTGAAGCCTAATTTAACCCTTTTGAACCTTCCTGAAGCTTCATAGCATCATTTGATGAAGATTTCATGGCTTTTAATAAATTTACAATTTGAAATACAATGGAAAAAATTAAATTACATTATTGAGCTTTCAAACGGCTAAATTAAAGCCTTAATTACTTTCATCCAAAGATAAAATTACATTCCAATAACCTATAAGCTTCATCCATGGCCCAAACATTCATCAACATTCATCTAATCACAAATATACATACATCATGATCATATAAAAATATATACATATGCATATATAAATTTGGATCCATGAATGATGATTTTCATAAAATCATGATCTCTAGTAATGAATCAAATCATGCTCTGATACCACTGTTGGGAAACGTGATAATTTTCAAAACTTTTCGAGGGATTTTAATTCATAAATCTTGATTCATTATATAGAGACAAGTTTTATGCAAAAATAAAACATGATGTATCATTCAATTAAAAGATTGAATACTTACATCAAGGTTTGAGTAAACCTTAGATCTCTTCTCTAAAGTGAATGTTCTCACTTATTGTAAATCTCTTTTGTTAGACACTTTTTCCATGGATTTCCATCTTCTTGGTAATGGTCTTGCCTTTAGGAATCACTCATAAGCCTCTATGAATGACCTTGGAAAATTAGGCTTGTGGGAGCCTCCATTAGATGAAAACACTGACCCTAATTTTTTAGAGAGAGAAAATATATTCCTTTTTCCTTCTTCCAAAAATCTCCCTAAAATATACATAGACCATATATATTTATAGGCAACATAAAAATAAAGAAAAAGAAATAACAAATCCTTCTCAATCTCTAATTCACATGTCTCTAATCTAATATGATTCCAATATCAAGTTGGGCTATGAGTGAGAATCCATTGGGCCTATTATTTTATTGGCTACAATGCATTAATAATTGGCCCGGTCCATGGACTCAATTCAATTAATTCATAAATTAATTTATACTCCACTAAAAGAAATTAATTGAACTCCAATTAAATAATAAATAACCTCTAAGTCAATATTGCACTTTGACCCCTCTATGCATAATTTGTTATCGGATAAATAAAGCCATCAATCCGACTACTTAATTAATATATTTATTTTGGTACTATTGATTATTTCTGGCTCAATCACAATAAAACATTTGTTTGACAAAAATAATAATTTAAATAAGTAAATATATAATAAATCATTTTGTCTAAAAACATACGAAGGCCTTCGAATTTACTTTGTGATCAACCATAATCAATACAAAATAAATACAAGTAACAATGATGCAAATATTGAAAATATAACCCTCTAACTATTAATTACATAACTACCCAAAGTGTCGGTCTAAGGATCCCGAAGAATCCGCCGAACAAATCAAAGTAATTTTTAATTAATAAAAGAGTCTATAATTTTCTCATGCTTAAGAGTCAAATGCCATGACGGTGATAGGGAGCAATTGCATACGACGGCTCTCGTAATATATTTCAACCTAACGCGGATCCAGTTCAAATCTTAATTAATTATGAGTCCATCCATAATTACCGACTATGAACCATTATGATTACTATTTATATATCATACATTGATTGCCATCACATACATATATATAAATATCTCTTGTAATCAAATGGATACTATCAATTCTATAATAAATCGAAATATAATACATTGAATTCACCAATTGTATAAAATATAAATATTTCAGAAACGTCAGGAACATATGTCACTTTAATCCAAACAGGAATTTGCTATGCCAGGGCATATAAATCCCAACAGATACAACAATAAATGAAAAACTAAAAAGATAAGAAAATGGAGTATGAAAAATCGAAAATAAGGAGGGAAAAATTGATGTATTTTATGGCCGCGAAGGTGGTTTCAAATTTGTTCAAAAATTGAATTGGAGTTCAAATCAGCTTTTGGCAACTGCATTAAAACAATGTTAAACTTACACAATAATCATTAAGATAAAAGATAAAAGATATTATATGTATATATCTATATTTATATTTATTTGAAGTGCTTAATTCTTAATTATAAAAATCGATTGGAACTTTTATTATTATTTGAGTAAAATAGGAACTTTTATTATTATTTGAGTAAAATAGGAATTAAATTCTCAGTGTCTCACTGTTGGACATAGAAACATAAATTATTATTTTTAATTGATTTGGCGGTTAATAATATTTGCATGACGCTATTTTAATTTAATAAAAAATACAGTAATATGTAGCAAATTAATTAAATTAATCGGACCATATTATGTGATTGGAGAATGAGATCTTTCTAACAAAATAACAGTCATATTTTGGGTATTGGGCCATAGGAATAGGATTTTTTATGTGGGCCCAAACAGTAGGATGGTCGGTGACCCAGTATCTTCTCCCATGTGGCAACAAGAGGAACTATCTCTAGACTCCACTCGTGTATGGAGAGGTTGTACTGAACCCCACTCCTACTCCATTGTTCCTTCCTCTTCACGAGACCGTGGTGTGTGTGTCTCTCTCTCTTTCCATATCTAAAAAAGAGGCAAAATCAGAATTGAAGTACCTTCTCTTTCTGTACCAATAAAAGCCTTCGATCTTAGTGTGTCCGAACCATTTATCAGTCAGTTTGGCTACCAGATCCCAAACTCTCCCTATCTTTATCTTGATCTCAAAGTCCATTTTGATTTTTGAAAATCTGTTAGGGATTGGATTTATCATCGGATGGTTATCGCTGTGTCTATAATTGGGTTTCAAATTGTTCAATGGCTTTAGCCAATTGAGTGCACATTTATTAACCCACCAACCACAACTAGATTTCACGCCTCGGATTACTCTCAATGTGGGTTGGTAGTAGTTGCATTTCTCAAATTTCTCTCAATGTGGGTTGGTTTTGCTTGAATTATTTAGATTTGGGGATCTGGGTTAGCAGAATCTTTTGAATTTCTAATTTTGAAGTCAAAGGCTTTATATATATATATATATATTTGGAATTTTCTGATTTTGTTTTTCTTGGTGCATTTGGATATATATAGATGAAGGTATTGATCTGAAGAAAATTGAGACCCATTTTAGAAGCTGGGATTTCAGGTTTCCTTATCTGTAGTTTACATCAAGATATAGAAAATTCATACAGTGAAATATATATTGGATGGTAGATTCAATAGGAGTGAAGTCTGGTCTGAGAAAAATTGAGAGGAATGTCAATCAAATCATGAGCTTAATGCCGCATGAATTGCAGCTACTTTATCAGAATTTGGTATTTCGGAACAGGGGAGTGTGAAGTTGAATTACAATGGGTTGCATTAACTCGAAAGGAGCTTCTGGAAACGAGTATGCAGAGAAAAATGCTAGAAAGAATGAACCGAAAAGATGTTCAAAACGTTTTGTTGCTTCCTCTAGAAGAGAGGATGTTGTAGTGGAGGTTGATAATTGTGGCAATGATGTGACTGCGCGGCTTATATCATTGGAGGAGCCCAGAGAAGAGAATGTGGCCTCCACCCGGGCTGTGTGGGATGAGGGGGAGAAGAAGGTCACGATTGTTGACAAACCCGCAAAGCCTCAGAGTCAAAGAGGCGTGGGAACCGATGTTGGGATGACCAGAGGACAACCACAGATATCCAGAGTATTGAGCACTGGCAATGGAGTTGGAGGGGTAGAAGAAAATGCTGGATGGCCATCTTGGCTGACTGCTGTGGCAGGGGAAGCTATCAAAGGATGGGTACCTCGAAAGGCAGAGTCATTTGAGAAGTTGGAGAAGGTCTAATAAACTTCAAAACTTTTCATTCTGTTGGATTACATTTATTTCATCTTGCACATTGTTCCCTATTTTACATTTGTTGATTCACCTGGTGGTTTTGATTTATTTAATCCCTTAGCTCACACACATTGATAATAAAAACTTGAAAATTGTTTCATGCATTTGATGCATTTGTTTGTATACTTGGTTTCTATCATTTTCTACTTGTCTAAGGATTGCCAAGTTTCTTTGCCATGGCTGCAAATCACACATTGTTTTACCTCTATTTCATTGATACATATAAGTTAGAATTCTCATATCTTTGTGATTCTTTTTTACCGATTATGGATTGTATATTCATTTATGCATTACTGCACAAATCAATGAAGAATACTTTCCTAAAAATCTTTGTTGTTGTCTCAAGATTCGTTTTTCATGTAAAATTATTTACCTTAAATAATGACTCTTTTGCATAATTAATCATTAGGGTTCTTTGGAAGTTGTATTTTATTGGTGTACCTGTATTGAGATTGCTGTAAGTTCCTTTTTTTTCTAGGAAAACAAAAATAAATTGGCATGCGCATATGCCTGCCCATAGTTTTGTAGAAACAACTATAACAGATTCAATTTTTTATGGTGCTCTTTATGCAGCCGTGGATAATGGTTGAAAGGGTTTGATATTTTGATGTATCAGTTGTTGTGATAGTGGTAAAAATTCTTGTTGGCGGGTCATATTAGTAATTTGTGTCATGTGTACCTATTGTATTATGTTATATAGGTGAAGCCAAACACGACCCGTTTAATAATCTTGTTAGAAATCCTTAAAACGAACACAACCGTTCTATTAAACAAGTAACATGAAACTGCCAGTGCAATTCCTTTAATAAATAGGTTGTGTAACTCACAACACGACATGATTCATTTAATAACTTATTTAACCAGTTTAAGTTAGATGGGTCATGTAATCCATTTATTAACATGTTTTAAGTATAAGATGCATAGATAATGAAAAATGATATGATGGATGACTAAATTCATGAAAATGAGGACAATTAGGACAACAAAATTACAAAAAAGAGGACGATACAATATCCATATCAGGGTTTATATTGAAATAACAAAAATGTCCATCGTAATTGAGTTAAAGCAGGTTACAGGTAATTGGGTTAAATTTGCATGATTTATTAATTGGGTCTAATCGGGTTAAGCTTCAAAACACAAACCTGACAAGATTAATTAAACAGGGGGGATTGACACGTTTATGACATGAACACTATTAAGGTCAACCCAAATCTACTAACTTTTGGTTGCGTGCTCGAGTTGTGTTGACGGGTCGTGACGAATTCTGCCACCCCTAGCTGTAAAACAGGTACTACCCCACTTTAATTTGAATTCACATGACTATGCAAATAGAATACTCCGTTTCAGTTTAAAACTTCCACTTCATTCACAGCTACTTGCTCTGGTTCTTCCAACTGTTAATTAATTTTTAGAAGTCCACATGTATATGTGGTGAATTGGGAAACTGCCTACTAACAAACTCAGATGCAGATTAAACAGGTTTTTGTATTTGGTTTGAAGTCCACATGTCTTTTTTTTTTTGATAAGTTGAAGTCCACATGTTTATATGCTTGCAAATTGCCCTGTGATATGAAGATATTTTTTGATCTATAGTCTATACCTTGAACTTTTCTAAATATGTCAGTCCATGAGAAATTACAACTTCTTTTAGAAACGCATCAGCCTTCTGCCAAATTGCCCTGTGACATCTTAATTTTTTTTTGCAGGACGTTCAAAACTCCCACACCTTTTGCTAACAAAAATAAGCAGGATACTTTATTGGAAGTTCTTAAAACTCAAACAAGTTGGGGATGGGGGGCACGGGTGGTTTAAGTTTGACTAGCACTCTTGCCAATTTGTTCACTTTTAATCTGTGTAAAATTGGGATACACTACAATACTTGATGTCAATTTCATTTTTAATACTCAAACTTAAACTTTGGGCATATGTTAGACTATCATTTCACTTGTTAAATTCATTTTTGTTTTTGTCATCTTCTATTCATTTCTTTTGATTGCTTTGACTGACATTCAAATGATGCAGATTGGACAAGGGACTTACAGTATTGTGTACAAAGCCCGAGATCTAGAAACTGGCAAAATTGTTGCGTTAAAGAAGGTGCGATTTATTAAAATGGATCCAGAAAGTGTTCGTTTTATGGCAAGGGAAATCCTTATTCTGCGTAGGCTTGATCACCCAAATGTCATGAAGCTAGACGGTCTGGTGCCTTCAAGGGTTTCTGGCAATTTATACCTTGTATTTGAATACATGGAGCATGATTTAGCTGGACTCGCCGCATCAACAACAATGAAATTTACGGAATCACAGGTATGTGCTAATTACTTGTAATTTGGGGTGCCATCGGTCATCAACTACATCTATGAATTTGCGAGGTGAAGATAATAAGACCCGTAGTTTGATGGGAAATAAGGATTTTTGAAATGTATGGGAATAATTATTTATAGTATAGAACATCTCTATATATCATTACTTTTTTGTAAGTACAGATGTTATTATGAAAGTTATACACAAGAATAGGACTCATATACACAAAAACTCCGTAGAAGAACTTATTGATGCAATCCACACTCACGGGATGCTTACAAAAGCTATGCAAAAATCAAAATAATAGCTTATATATTCCCAAAAGCTCTTCAAAAGAATCTTGATGGCAATGAGTCAAAAAACTAAACGAGTGATCTTAAAAGAAAGTGCTTTGATCTATGGACTGAAAGCTCCAACATTTAAATGGTTTCTAATTTCTTTCATTCCAAATGGAGCTTCCTGCACCACCCAATCCCTATGCTAAAGGCAATTGTATCTCCAACTCTCCTGACAATTTCAACACCAATGGATGCATAATTCATCAAATAGAGGAAAAGCTCAAAAATATAATGTAACAAATCTAACTGACGTCTCTTTCACCCCCCTTGCACACGCAATACCTGATTAGTCATTTGATGGATTCTACGATTCAAGGCATCCATTTTAAGGATGGTATTCAATGTGGCCAATGCAAAAACTGCCACCTTGAAGGGGGGTCTTCGTGAGTCATTTGCTCTTCCTTGGAAAGCCTCCTTGCTTTGCCTGGAAAGAACCTCAAATGATCTAATATAAAAATTCCCACTTTTATCCACCATCCATCTTATTGAATCCTCCATCACTCCATGAACCCGAAACCCCAAAAGCATGCCCCATAGGTTCCTGCCCTTTACCTGCAAACACACTGCATCCCACTTCATCAAATGATTTAAGTTTTTTCCAAGCTCAACCCCAAACAAATCCCTCTAGATTTTTTGGAGCTCTATTGAAGTTGGAATAGTGAAGAGAGACTAAAAATAAGTAGGAAGGCTCGGCGATGTGTTCTTAGTAAAAATGAATCTACATTCCCTTCTATGTGTTCCAGTGCTTCCAACTTTTAAGTTTCACCTCAAAATCTTTTAACAACTGCACTCTAGACAGGGATGCAACTTGGGTGAGCAGACCCTACCCAATCCTGATTCTTTTCATAGGTCTAGGTAGCATTTTTTAAAATCTCGTGTGGATATTGGGTTAAAAATTCTTAAACCAAATAAAATTTGGGTTGGACTCTGTTGAGGTATAAGGCAAGAATCTAGCTCAATGATGCCAACCTGACCCTAACTGAACTTGTCTATGTACATTGTACACACTATACAAGTGAAGAAAATGATAATTCATGAGATTTTATTTGTTCGTCTTAATGTTAGAATTATTATTTTGGAAATATTTTTGATTGTATTACAATTTTAAGGAGCATAGTTCTTGAGTTGCTGTCAACCCAATTTTCAGCATGTATTTCCCAAACGGATAGAAAAACAGTGCAAACATACATACTATTAGAAATGGGAGAACAATGGAAATGGAAAGACTTAGAACCCAAGACCTCGAACTAAGGCTCTGGTCCTATGTTAGATTATCTTCTGCCCTCAAGTTTAAGATGCTAAGGAATGGGTCCAACGATGTATATCAATATATTACAAATTTCACTGACTGCTCCATTTATCTGGAAGATAGGTTGGTTCTACATGTGTTGATGACCTGATATTTTGCATTACCTGTTGATGTGTGACTCTACATGTGTCATTTCTTACGCGCTCTCGTCATTAAGAGGGAACTTATAGTATATCTTTCATGCACTTGGTATCTTCTTATGTGTGATTTCATCTGCTGGTCTGCAGATCAAATGTTACGTGCAACAGCTATTTCGTGGACTTGAATACTGCCACAGTCGTGGGGTCATGCACCGTGACATTAAAGGCTCTAATCTTTTGATTGACGACAAGGGGAATCTCAAGATTGGTGATTTTGGGCTGGCAACCTTTTTCCATTCAAACCAAAAGCAACCTCTAACAAGTCGTGTAGTAACATTGTGGTATCGACCTCCTGAGCTTTTGCTTGGTGCTACAAATTATGGAGTTGCAGTCGATTTGTGGAGTGCTGGTTGTGTTCTTGCAGAACTGTTTGCAGGGAAGCCAATCATGCGTGGAAGAACAGAGGTACTATGTTAGTTTGAAAGGTTTTATTTCTTGGGTCATGAATGGCTTATACTGTCAATTGACTTTTAGTTCTATATATCTGTAATCCTAAACTTTTTGTTCTTAGAATTAGAAATCAGATGCCAATTCTAGTTCTCATAACCAAATGCTCTCTTACAGGATATGAAATTGTTTTACTGAAATTAGTTAAATTAACTTAAAAAGCCAGATCCACGCCCCAATAGTCAAATCCACAAATTGACCCAGCTAGTCTGCATATATTGAAACCACCAAGGCATGTGGCCTAGTGGTATCTCCTCTCCTTTCAAAGCTGAAGGTGGAGGGTTCAAGTCTCCTCAACACTGTGGTAGTTATTTGCTTGGGGTGAAAATTCCTGAAATATAGAAGGAGTCATTCTAATACGTATATATATAGATGAAATCATGAAAGTAAGCAAAGGTTAAGGCATGAAATAGTGGCATTTGGAAGCCAAATTGGTGTTATGACAGACAAGAAGATCGACCAGGAAATTGCTTCCTTGGTATCTGATGGAAACATTGGAGAGGGAGAGGTCTTCAGATTATCTATAGTGTGGTGGGTTTAGTACAGAATGAGTGCCAATTAGATACATTGATGTTGATAAGGTTATGTACTTCATGTTAGTAATTGGAGAAAAGACAAGTGAATTTTTAACCAAAATAGGATTTCAAAGCATTGGAATTGAACCCTTGTCTATTTTAATTGACTTTGAATGAAGTTGCTTTATATATTTTGTTTGAGGTAGTTGTGTGGTTTTTGTTGAAAATATGGATGCTTTTAATGAACTAAGGGGAAAACTATAAGATTTTTCTGTGGCTGGGAATGAGGTAGGCTTTTTGGAATGTGATTTTAGTAAAATTAGGAGTAGAAATGAGTGAAAAGTAAGCATTAATGGCAATGAGGTTTCATTGAGTGGTTGTAATCACAATTTAAGTCATTTATGAAAAAGGAATAGTAGTTGGAAGGACTCTTTTTGGAGTAATATATATCTATATGATCATAGGGTACCTGTCTTAACTGATCAGAATATGTTATAAGATGCTGCAGCTATTCTTTATGGTACAAAATTACAAAAATGCTCAGTATGTAAGAACATGTTGAAAAAAAGCGAGTATCGCCATAAATACACTGAGGGTGGATGAGTGACAATAGTTTATATAATAGAATTAAAAAATCAATGTATTCTTGAGAATTTAATGGACTGTACTGAAGATGGGGAAGATCGTTTCAGATGTTTTTGTCCTGTGTAGTGAACAGCTATTGATTCGGTAGTAAGGAGTGACTTGATTTATAGTAAAGGCAGCACAATGACCAGAGGAAGGTCAGTCCATTACTTGGTGGAGGATACGAGTCTTGGATAGAATGGTAACTATTTTCGGAGAAGAGCAAAAGTTTTGGGGATATAAACATTGTTGAGTATTGAAGCAATTTTAGTGATTTGTGGCTAATTCAATCCTGATTTAGGCTCAAATCTACCTAAATTAATGTCTCTGGTTTCTTGGGGTTGATATGTTGTGTAGTTCCTCCAGAGGAAAGTGTTCTACGATAACAGATTTGCAAACAGTGGCAAGCACCACTTCATCTATGAGGATAATATGAAAAAAGATCTATCTGCTTTTCACCTTCAACTCTTTCATCTTTACTAAATCAAATAAAACAAAGTGGGTCGAATAGTTAACTATGAAGTCTGAGGGAAAAGGCAAAAAAGTAAAAAATCTATATGAAGGGTAATGTAGATACACCTCAGGGTCGATTTCATAGTTAAAGTCAATTAATGCTGTAAATTAGGAATTTGAAATTGGATTGATTTAACCATGTTTATGTCAGGGGTGAGCAGAGCACATCGTAATAGTACAATGTAATTTTTCTACTTTTCAAGATGTGTCAATTATTTAATGGCATGTGATGTTATTAGTAAAAGCATCATATTTGTGCCTGTGGGTGCTTTAGATAACCTGAATTTTATTGGTTATTGATCTCCTCATAATTATCTTTTATAGGTGGAACAACTACATAAAATTTTCAAACTTTGTGGTTCACCATCTGAAGAGTACTGGAAAAAGTCGAAATTGCCACATGCGACTATCTTTAAACCTCAGCATCCTTACAAGCGTTGCGTTGCTGAGACATTCAAGGAATTTCCTTCTTCGGCATTAACACTTTTGGATGTCCTCCTTGCATTTGAACCCGAGGGCCGGGGATCAGCTTCTTCTGCGCTTCAAAGTGAGGTAAAGCTGAGCTTTTCATTGCTATATTAATTTGCTGTATCCTTTCCACTTGATGTTTACAGTTTTTCAAATTGTGGTCCTTTTTGTTAGTTCACATTCTATTTTTTGCTTATGCTTTGCCCCAGAACCATGAACTTGGAGCCTTTATACTCACCATCTACAATCTCTTAAATGAAAACTTACTCTTGGTAGTTGGGAATGCCTTCCTTGCCTTGAAGACTTTTTTGGTATAGTTTTGGTAAGTTAACATATAGGAAGCACGGATACACCTAAAAGGACAAAGAATCCATATCGGACACCGGCACGTGCTGGACACACCCCGACACTACATATAATTACTTAAAAGTTGTTGTTTTGTATAACAATTTTATATTAAAATAGTAAGATATTTATGCTTATATTTTAGTTTCAAAGGTTCAAAATCTTGCATGATCATCTTTGACTCTCTTATTCTCCCACTGACCAAGCTTCGCTGCTGGTGGATGGTTTCTCTCTCCCCCACCTATTTCTCATCTTTCTCTTGTCTTCTTCATCCTCCTCTTTTCTTTCTTCTTCTTCACATACCCTAAATCTTTTTTTTTTTTTTCCTTTCACAACAAAATTTTTTTTGTGTCTCTTTTTCCTCTTGTTTCCGTGAACTTTTTCTCTTCTATGGATTCTTGCCTTTATTTTTAACTAAGCTCTAATTCTTTTTTCTAGCGAAACCCTGATCCTCTTTGTTTTTTTTCTCTCTCTTTCTCAATTAATCCTCTTTCTATCATTCTTTCTTTTTCCAAGCAAAACACAATTTATTATTATTTATTTATTTTTATTATTAGGTTGATAAAAAGAAACACTACTCTTTAATTTCTAAAAGTGCAGACACACACACATATATAAATACATTTGTTATTCGCTGTGTCTGTGTCCGTGTCCTAATCTTTTAGAATTTGTCATGTCGTATCCATGTCCCATATCTGTTTCCGTGCTTCTTAGGTTGACATTGTACCTTTCCACTTCTCAACTAAGGTCTGTCTACACACTAGAATCAGCTAATAATAAACTGTTATACCTGACCATCTGTTGCATATCTCTTTATGTTATGTGGAATGGTGATTGTTGGAAAAACTTTGGGTTCCCACCCAAAAGTTCTACCATTACAATTCTGGTAAGATATAATGCTTTTATTCCTCCAAAATAAAATTAAAAAAAAAAAAAAATTGTTTCAAGTATTTTCTTTGGGATATTCTTACTGATCATTACTGTGAGTTGATTTGCTGATTTTTGGGTAATTACCATTTTTAATGTTGAGTTTCTTCTTCAGTTTTTCACAACGAAGCCTCTTCCCTGTGATCCGTCAAGTTTGCCCAAGTATCCACCTAGCAAAGAGCTTGATGCCAAACTTCGAGATGAGGATGCAAGAAGGTACGTTGTTCCCACTATTAAAATATTAAGTCTCTCTCTCTCTCTTGACTTCAAAAGAAACAGGCAAAACTGTTATGGATTTGCATTTGCATTTGCGTCCTATATTAAAACACAGTAAGGTTGCACGGAGATTATTGTCATTCATGCTTCTGAAAATGTAATCATAGGAATGTTTGAAATATCTTATCCTGAACAAGGAAGATCTCTTATTACTGGAAAAAAAGAAAAAGAAAAAAACGGATATCTTGTTTGGAACACCTTGAACTCCTCCTCTGCCAAAGGAAGTTGACCATTTTACATCTTATTTCCGCTACATATCTGTGTCCCTCTTAATATCAGGCAAAGAGCAGCTGCTGGTAAAGGACGTGAACTTGAATCTTCTCGAAAGGGTTCCAGAGGATTCAAAGCAGTGCCTGTGCCAGAAGCTAATGCTGAGTTACAGGAGTCCATACAGGTATTTCCTTATTTGTGAAGCCATGTCTAAATTTAAGTGTGAGTGGTTCGGATAAAAAAAAAGTGTGAGTGAATGCCAATGAGTGAATTAGATATGTTATATCTTTCTTCTTATTTATTATTGCCTTATTCAGAAGCGAAAAGAGCAGTCAAACCCTAAAAGCAATAGTGAGAAATACAATCCTGAAGAAGATAGCGGTTCTGGCTTTCCTATTGAACCTTCTGGTGGAACATCAAAAAATAGTTTCTCCAGTTCTTGCCAATCAATTAAACCTGGTGCACTTCAATCTGCAGTATATATGAATGTGAATGAAGATGAGGCCTTGATGGGTTCTCAACGAGCATTTGGTTCTTTGGGGGTAGGAACAGAGTGGAGGCCACAAGGATCATTCAAACCTCAGGGAGCAGAAGGCCAATTGTCCAAGCTTTCCAATTCAGCAACATTTCGAGGTAGTTCACGGTCAGGTCTTAGCAGAGAGACAAATGCCTATCCACACTGGCCAGAGGAGCCCCTGAATGCCAGATATAACCAGCTGGATGGTGCGGAATCATCTGAAAATCATGAATGGTCCCATCATTTACTGGATAGACCAAATTCTTCTCATAAGAATGATGAACGGACATCTGGAAAGGAGTCTACAATGGTAAGAATCATTTTTTCAAAAACCTATCATTTTTTTAAAAAAGGTTAAAAGAAAACACCTACATGGTTGACAAATTCCTGGATTTTTCATGAGACTCAGGTCATGTTGTGGTGAAACAAACTTTGTGTGTGAAAGACATTCCAGTTCTGCATTTTCAAGCACCATTCTCTTTTTTAGTTATATACTCATCATTTTGGTTATGACTTGTGATACTAGGTTTATGCTCCCAAGAAGAATCAGATCCACTACTCAGGACCATTGTTTCCTCTGGGTGGAAACATCGAGGAGATGCTCAAAGAACACGAGAAACGGGTGCAGCATGCTGTCCGTAAAGCCCGTCACGACAAGACCAAGACCAAGAAAAAGTACCGCGACAATGGACAAACTGAATCGCTACTGCACCGTGGAATAAATGGCCAATGACATTGGAGAGGAATTTCTGTGTCGCCTTCACTCAGATTTCATCAGCAATCCCTGGGTTTCACCGCAACGAATGTCTATGTTTTGTATATGAGTTATGCTATAGAGTTATGTCCTTCAAAAGGCTTTAGGTGATGGGAAAAATTGAGTGTTTTAGAAGTGAATCATGGCCATTCACTTGATAATTGTCTGGTGGTGGCCTTTTAGATTGACACTGGCTTAATTTGGTTGTTGAATGGGGGAGGGGGTGACTTACTGGATATATGCTTGTACAGATTAAAAACTGGTGTAGTCAAATCAATTTTACCCCATTCAATTCAAAGGCTGAGCCATTGTTGCAAATTTGAGTGAACAAGACGTGAAACTCCTAGACTTTTGTATTAATAGTGTCAGGTTTATATTATTTCAATATAGATTCGATATTGATATTAAATTTCACCTTTTTTGTAATTATATTGTCCCATTTATTCTCATTCCGTGAATTTAATCGTCCATTTATCTCTATATATATATATATATATTATATTTACATTTAATACATAAATTAATTATCGGGTTACATGACCTATTTAAGTTAAATTATTAAATCATTTATTAAACGGATACGAGTTTCTCGTTATGTTTTTCATCACTAATGCTTCTTTTGGTTGGAGGGATAAAAAAAATGAAGGGAAGGTACATGAGAAGGGATGGATGAGGATCCCTAGGGAAGGGAAGGTGTCTCTTCACTTTTTGTTTGGTTGAATGAAATGGATAGTAGAAAGAGTGGATGGGATGACACATTTTTTTTTTGGTTTGGTTAAAAAGAAGGGAAAAATGGTTTTTATATTCTTTTTTCTAATATGCCCTCATTATTTAAAATTTTAAAAATTCTATATCTATCCCAACTTTTTAGGAAGGTTGGAAATGAAAAATCCATCTTGGTGTTAGTTATTACTTCTTTCTCCCTCATCTTTTTTCCAATTTTGGGCGGATAGAAAAATACAAAGGAATTTCCTTCCCTCTAACCAAACACAAAAAAGTTAGTTCATTCTCTCTCTCATCCATCTCTCTTCAATCCTTTCCTCTAACCAAAAATAACATAAGGGTAATAATTAAATTATCATCCCACCATTTTCTCATGCATCCTATCTTACATGCACTGTGAAAGGGTAATAATTTAAAAAAAAAAAAAATGATTTCTTCAAATATAATAAAAATGTAGGAAAATAAAAGTTTGAAATATAGTAAAAATGTTTAAACTTTTATGAGAAATTTTTATAACTCTGACAGTGTAATTTTGTTGTGTGGTTTCATTGAGAAATAGATTAGAAGATTTTTGCATCTAGTGATAGGTTTAATAAAAAATACAAAAAAGCTCAAATTAAAGGTTTTTTTTTTTTTTTTTTTTTTTGAATGGTGAGTTAATTTTATAAAAGAAACGGATATACAAAATAATAGCCTGAGGAAGGCCACGTGGATAGTACAAACCCCAGCCCACATAGAAGCAACATAGCCCAAATAGAGCCCAACCACCCAAAGTGGGGGACAAAGAACACATGACCTTTACCGGCCCTACAATTCCGGTGAACAGCAGAGACTGCAATGAGGTGATTGTTCCATCTACCTTCGTCAAGTTAAACATACACTTCTAAATGTCCAAATTTATGGGAATTTCATCCAAGTAACCATGCAGGTGTTGAGGGGCCTGATTGATGAAGAATGGCTGGAGATCAGAGAGAGAACGTGTTGATGGAGGTGAACATCGAACTAAATTTTGAAAATGATATGTCACTCCGTTTGTTTAGACGTAAAATATTTTTTTTTAAAAAAAATATATTTTTAATTTCTAGTATGGGTTGTCGTAAAATATTTACGAAGAAAAAAAATATTAAAATTTAATAAAAATAATTTATTCGTAAATTTTCGACAAGTTATTTTGCGTACCCCGTTCGATGGACTCGACCTCAATCTCGACGTAAACTTTTGCCAAACCGACAAAGTAAAATAAAAGAATATTTTACCTAAAAAAGAAAAATATTTTTTAAAAAGAATATTTTACGTCGAAACAAACGAAGCCTTCATGCTTAATAAGCTCTATGTCATTAATAACTTGCCCAGATTCAGAGACAAGGGAAACTAATCTTCTTTATATTATTTCTGGATGAAAACGACTTATGAAAGTATAGAGAGTTGTAATCCCCAAGTTTCAACCAAGTCATTCTTGATTTTTGTCTCAGCACGTCTTCCTGCGCCTTGGTCAGCCTATTGAAGATCAATGTCAGCTGGTGACTTATCCAAGGTCCATTTGATCAGAGTCCAATTCCATTTTCACATCATGCAATTTGGAGTCGACATTGAAAAACTCCTTTTACAATTTACTCTGAGAGCTTGCTTCAAGAGTTTGAGCTTCTATACTACTTGGAACATTGTTGTATCCCTGATGAATGTGCACCACGCATAATGAATTGAGGGTAGGAATTGAGGATGAGAAGTCCATGCATTGAAGAACGGATACATCTTCTTGGGATTTTGAGGTCAAAATTCACCAAAATTGCCCGTATGATAAATTCATCAAATGAACAAAACCAAATTTTCATTTACTATTATTATTGTTATTATTATTTGTAAGTAAATAGTCAACTTTCATTAGAAGAGGAGGGGAGAATAAGACCGAATCAGACCCTCCCTAATAAACTATAGGACAAACTAGTACAGCCGCAATCAGAGTTGAAGATGGCTTCAAAATATTTGAAGGTATATAAAAGGAAGTTAAATACGAAGAAATTGTAAGCAAATAATAGTCAAACAATAATTAAATAAAATTAATCATTGACTATATATGTAAGAAATGTTACACCTTTAGAATAAACAGTCACATACATATATATATATATGTAATCAAGAGGTGTGTTGGTTGATGGAACCAACATATTTGTTTGTAAGAGGTGTGTTGGTTGATGGAATCAACATACCTTTTACTCTTACAACAATTATGGAACGGTTTCAGCCCTCTATAAATATGCAGTAAAAGGGTCTGAAATTTATCGTTCAATATCGCAGTATGGGTAGAAAGTTGAAGAACGTTTCCGCTTTAGTGTTCTCTTGAAACATAATTTCTTTACCAGGTATGTCTTTCTTCTTTATCAAATTTATGCATTGGAACCATGTTTCTATTTATGTTAGAATTTTCTTACATGTGGTATCAAAGCCAACATAGACTCTAATGCTTGCATTCTGAGTATTTTAAGTATATTGTATTTCTGGTGTTTATGAATTTGAAATAGAATAAAACACCGATTATAGTTGAATTACAAATTATATTAAAAGTATACTTATGGCATAAAAATTGTTTTATGATTATACGAAAATATTATTTTATTGTGTATGAAGACATTACACGTGAAATTGACTCATCTACTTTTAGTAAAGTAACCGTCCTTCTCAAATTATGATGATCATTTTGAAGGGAAGGAATATCAAAGAAAGTTGAATTGTTAAATATTGTATTCGTATAATTGTTAAACGTTGTGGTCGTATATATATGGGATAAGTTTGAACGTACATGTGTTGCTAAAAATTATATTGTTGAGGGTGACTTTTATATATATATATATTAACAAAGGTGTCATTTATATACATTATTTGGTTATATCAATACTGATAGAATTATGAAAAGTAATTCAAATAGATATGAAAATTTATATTAAATTAAAATACACATTGTGGATGCGACTGTTAAAATGTGGCTGCATATTGAAAGTTTATAATAGCAATGTGAATATTTTCTATTTGGTGTTTCACAACAACGTGAATATTATTTTCTATTTGATGTTCACAACAACCTGAATATTTTCTTTTGTTGTTTCATAATTAACAATGTGAATATTTTCTGTTTCAATTTATGCATGAACCCATGGGAATGGTTATCTGTTAATCACATTCAGAGTCATGTATGATTGTTTATGATAGCAGAGTGCTGCATGATTGTTTATGACGGTTGTAAGTTGAAACATACCACCCATTCACCGGACATGGCATGTTTTATGTTTGAGTTACAAATGTTCTCAAAAGTCACAACTTTTGGACAAATTACTAGTCATGTCTTTTGGATTTGAACCAGCAAACATGTCTTTTTGGATTTGAACCAACCGAAATATCTCTGTACCTACAGATGCTACGTAGGCTGTGGTCTATACACTAAGAGTTATGCCGATTGTGAAGGGTTATTATATGTTTCAAGTTCAACATACCATTACATGTTTTAGTTTGGGTTACTAACGTTGATTCGTTATATATATATATATATACATGTATATCATATCTTTTGAGTTGCAATCAATGGTCATGTCTTTTGGGATTAAACCAACGTGCATGTCTTTTGAATTTAAACCAATAGTCATGTCTCTCCACCGAGAGTCATGTGTTACATGCACCTCTACTTACTCTATCAATAAGGGTCACTAATTTAATATTTATAACATGTATAAATTTTGAAAACTTTGGATTTTATTTTGTCCCTTAAATATTAATTTCCATAAATATATCATTTTTCTTAAGTTATCATCACTGGATGAATGTTTTATATATTTGATGATGTACATGGCATAGTTAATGATTAATTTAAAGTTTCATAGCATATAAGTTTATGAAATTATACATGTTATTGAAATTGTATACATTATTATGCATATGTCTCATGTTATAAATTGTTGCATAATATGTATATGGTACTTTGATTCATTCGGGAAAATTGAATCATTTTGCAATTATAGGCACAAGTGTCGTTAAGTTTGATCGAGTGTTTAGTCACCAAAGTGGCACACTCATGAAAATTTTAATGATATTTGTAGCTAGTGACAAAATTATTATTTTGTTAAAGTTAAAGGATTGTGTTGGCGTTTAGTAAAGACGAGCAATGATCAAGCCCAAAGGTGGGCCATTGAGTTTGTCCAACTAAGCGGATTGAGGTAATTAGTGTAGAAGACACAATTGATAACTCACTACGCCCAAAGGAGTATAAGTTGTTATTGTCTTTTTTATGATTAATTAACTTCAAAGGTGAAAGTTATTTCACCAGTGGGAGACTAATATATGATAATTTTGGCCGGAAAGATAATTTTATGTTATGTTGATCCCATTCAGAGTAAATTGTTTTGAGGCATTATTTAATTAACTCTGGAAAGTTTAGTTGACCTTCCCATCAATCAAACAACAAATGTGTGGCCTTAGTTATTCTCTAAGTCAGTGGGAGTAAAATTCATCTTTAGTGTTAAACATGGATGACAGTGACATTATTGTACACGAGATTTAAACAATTTAATTTCTCGAACATTTGAGATGAAGATGTTGGTGAAGCCTTTTTATTGGCATTAAGTTTCACCTAAATAAATATCGTGAAATTTTGAATTGTCACAATTAAAGAACCTACTTTGATAGAATTCTGAAAGTATTTAACATATAACACTATAGAGGTAGAATTGTACCTATTGTAAAAGTTGAGAAATTTGGTAATCCAATGACCAAGAAAATATCTAGAGCAGAATTAGGTAAAAGGCATTTTCTACGCCTTTGAAAATCTAATGTATGCTCAGGTTTTGTATATGGTTAACTATAAAATAGCATATGATAGACATATATCACATTGATCCTGGTTTGGATCCACAGTAAGCGGTAAAGAAATTTATAAGGTACTTGCAAATAGTTAAGAACCATATCTTTATAGGAGTGGTAAAAACTGACTTTGCTGGTTGTTAGGATAGTATACAAATCCACTTCAAGTATAATTTTACTATTATGATAAGTGATAGAAGCGGAGTTTATTTGTATGTTATAAGGCCACATTTCATGCTTTATAAAATATCAGTTTTGGACTTCAGGTCAATACCGCTATAATCTTGTATTAAAGAAACAACAAGAGTTCAAGTTGGTCTAAAATATGACCATTAATACCTTGTTATGAAATAGAGGATACAGAACCAGCTAGTGTCTGATTGAGCACATTGATACACAACAAAAGATTGTTGATCCCATGACTAAGGGTTTACCGCTAATGTTGTACAGTAAGCTTGCAAATTTCTTTTTTTTTAACATTAATTTACTTAGTTAGTGGGAGGTTGTACTTGGCTCAGGTAAAGACAATTTTATTTTTTGATCACAGTTATTATTCTCATTTATTAGATTTTTCATATTAGTGCACATGTGTATGGAAAATTTGTGACTTAAGTGTCCAGTTTTGAGATACGGTGTGTGCTTATTGAGACATGGTAGGACTGATGCTTGGCATGAATATTGTATTGAATAAATGCACATGCAAAATATATGTGACGCTGGAGTTGAGTTTGTTAGTATCAGTGACCATTGGTGTCTTATATCATTGATGATATAATGACGCCCTTGATCTCATATTAGTAGACTCGAAGGTACTCCAAATTGAATGGTAGAGGTGTTTTATTTTAAATATATGGATTAACTTCTGTAGTACACTCAATGATCATTTTGATCTTGAAGTGATCGAAATTAATTATTGTTAGACTAAGTGGGAGAATGTAAGCAAATAATAGTCAAATAATAATTAAATAATATTAATCATTGACCATATATGTAAGAAATGTTACAGCTTTAGAATAAACAGTCACATACATACATACATATATATATATATATATATATATATATATATATATATATATATATGTAATCAAGAGGTGTGTTGGTTGATGGAATCAACATATCTATTTGTACAGGTGTGTTGGTTGATGGAATCAACATACCTTTTACTCTTACAACGATTATGGAACGGTCCCAGCCCTCTATAAATATGCGGTAAAAGGGTCTGAAATCCATCGTTCAGTATCGCAGTAAGGGTAGAGAGTTGAAGAACGTTTCCGCTTTAGTGTTCTCTTGAAGCATAATTTCTATACTAGGTATGTCTTTCTTCTTTATCAAATTTATGCATTGAAACCATGTTTCTATTTATGTTAGAATTTTCTTACAGAAATTTGCTGGGAAGAATAATTTTGAATTATGACAAATTCAAGTTAGAAATACAATTTTGTGTTGTTTTTGTTTTTTTTTTCCGATAATTAAGGATTTGCATTACAAAGAAAATAAATATAGGGATAACGAGGGGTATGCCCCCGACCCAATGAGGTTGGGCTAAAAAAGACAAAAGAGAAGTCCACAAAGTGGCCCAACATATATGAAATTAAATAAATACATACAAACTCAGCACTAAATATATCCACTCAGGCACATACTAACCCAATCAAAGACATGGGCATGAAAGATCAACAACTTAGAAGCATCATAGCACGGGATACTGTGGGGGCGGCTGCGGGGGTGGAGGGGGTGGTCCAGGGAGGTTGTGGTTGTTGTTTGGAAATGTAAAGAAGGGATTCGTAGGGGTTATATCAAAGAAAGATGATGGGAGGCTCCATTCGGTTGCAATTTCTTCAGCAAAGGGCACATTCAAAGTATTTTAGAGGAGGTGAGGATTTATCACTGAACATTCATCATTGGATTGAAATCAAAACTAACAATAGATAAGATAGAACAATCTCACTCCTCTTTCAGATGATTGTGTTGGGATTTATATGCCCTGGCATAGCAAATTCCTATTTGGATTAATTGACATATGTTGCTGACGTTTCTGAAATATTTATGTTTTATACAATTGGTGAATTCAATGTATTATATTTCGATTCACTATGAAATTGATAGTGTCCATGTAATTACAAGAAATATTTATATATATGTATGTGATGGCAATCAATGCATGATATATAAATAGTAATTATAAATTGTTCATAGTCGGTAATTATGGATGGACTCATAATTAATTAAGACTTGAACTGGATCCGCGTTAGGTTAAGATATATTGCGAGAGCCGTCGTATGCAATTACTCCCTATCACCGTCATGGCATTTGACTCTTAAGCATGAGAAAAGTATAGACTCTTTTATTAATTAATAATTACTTTGATTTGTTCGGCGGATTCTTCGGGATCCTTAGACCGACACTTCGGGTAGTTATGTAATTAATAGTTAGAGGGTTATATTTTCAATATTTGCATCATTGCTACTTGTATTTATTTTGTATTGATTATGGTTGATCACAAAGTAAATTCGAAGGCCTTCGTATGATTTTAGACAAAATGATTTATTATATATTTATTTATTAAATTATTATTTTTGTCGAACAAATATTTTATTGTGATCAAGTCAGAAATAATCAAAGGTACCAAAATAAATATATTAATTAACAAACTTCAATAATATTTCTATAGAATATTACTCTCTCTCTTTATATATATATATATATATATATATTTTCAACATCTTGGTGACGGTTATGATCGGAGAGTATTTATTAATCCGTACTCACCTGATAAAATCGATGTTTAGTAGAACATTGATAGTATTTAACAAGAACTTTTAAAATATATTTTTAAAAAAAAGAAAGAAAAGTAAATGCAAGTTTCCTTTAAAGTAGATACCTGAATGCTAAGTATGGCTCGTAATAATTTAATTTACTATTATACCAAAAGGAAAGGAATTTACTTCTAAAAGCTACTACCTCAGTCTCAATTTAAGTGTTACGGGAGTAGTAATTTTTAAGGAGATATGTGGGACATGTATTGTCTGTCTAGATACTAACTCGTCCTTTTAAATTTTAAATATTTAACTTTGAGATTTTAAATTCAAAGGACAGGAAAGTAGACACTTATTTTGGGATAGACTGAAAAGAAAGTACGGCACTTATTTTGGGAAGGAGGGAATCCTAAGCATCTGTAGGGTTTTTTTCTCCTCTTCCTTCAAGCATCCGACCCTAGCAAACAAAAGAATAATTCTACTCCCTGCTCGGCGCGAGAAAAGACTATGAAGATAGAAAAAGCCCTCCAGCGGGAGTCTTTCCCCATCCTTCCCTATGATCTCACAGTTAACATACTTTCACGACTACCGATCAAGTCTCTTGTACAGCTGAAGTGTGTGTCCAAATCTTGGCTCAATTTATTCACGGATCCATACTTGGCTAAGATGCACTTCAATCGATCCCACAACCGCAAACTTGTTTCTTCGTGTACAATTGCTAAACCATCCCGTTTTTCGAACACACCCATTGTTGTATTTTCCCTCGACACTGATGAGTCAAAATTGACTCTCCACATTGACTCTCCACTTCCTTTCGGGACCAAGTCGATCAGGTTTTTCGGTTCTTGTGATGGCTTGATATTATTTTCAACTTTTCCATCCAACACTCTTTACCTGTTGAATCCTTCAACCAGAGAACTCAACAAAATACCAAGCTCGCCGTTCCGAAACAGGGAAACAGTCTCGTATGGATTTGGCTACGATGCGTCCGCTCGCGACTACAAGATTGTGGAGTTGTCGTGGTCTTCGGAAAGAAACAAAAGCAATGTCAGTGTGTATGCACTAAAAATAAATTATTGGAGAATCGTTCACGATTTCCCTTATACGATCAAGTTCAGAAATCGGGGAAAATTGTTCAATGGAGCTCTCCATTGGTTGACATATGATGATGACAATATGTCGAAGATAGTTGCTTTTCATTTAGCGAACGACAAATTTCAAGATTTTTTCTTACCGGACTATGAAACACCTCCTCACTCTATTGAAGTTGTCAAAGGATGTCTTTGTATTATCACTGTTACAAGGGAGCTTTGGGTGATGAAAGTGTACGGCAAAAGAGAGTCTTGGACCAAAGCTGCAACGTTGCCTAATGAAGGGCCTTTGAATTTATCAAACGACGATGAAATTCAATTTCTGACTAATCAATGGTTATGTGCATACAATATAGAAAAAAATACATATAGCTCTATACAGAAGATTCCCTGTATTCGTGGATGTCAGGATACCTTTCGATCTCATGAAGCAGAAATTTTTTACGAAAGCATTGTTTCACCCCACTCGTCTCACATAAGACAGTAAAAGTATTCATGTTTTGGCTATTTACTAATTTCTTCATTAATTTCATATATGCTTTTATTCTTTTAAACCGCATTTGATTTTTTTGGTTTTTTTTTGGGTGAGGGATAATTGATCAAACCACATTCTTTAGGTATTACCTTTGTTTGTTTTTTTCTCTTAAATTTGTTTATACAAAAATAATAATAATAATAATAATGGAAGGAAACTTTTATGCTTTTTTTTTTGGATAATTAGGAAACTTTTATGTTGGTGTTAAGTATTGTACTTTTTACCCATAGTGGATAGTGTGAGAGCTGTACCTTCTTTTTTTTGGAATATTGGGAGGGGTTTTTAGGTTTATTTGAGAGGGGATGTACATGGCTCGATCAAGGACATTCAAAATCTCAAATAAGGACAGGGATCTACCTTTGGTAAGTGAATACTAACTTGCGAATGATGAGCAAGGGCGGAGTCAAAAAAATTAAGATTGGGGGAGCAGATTTGAACTATGTAACAAAAATAAAAATAAAAATTATTAATTAATTGTAATATAAATTTTTTTAAAATACTAATCATAGTATATATACCTTGAGAAAATTAAAAAAATGAGAAAAATACAAGTTAGACAAAAAAAAAAAAAAAATTTTGATGTTATAAAGAAAATGATGGAGAAGAAACATAAAGAAATAAACATTGTTAGAAAATCAAATTTTATTTATCAATTGTTTCAGTTTTTTAAAATTTTTTTATTTTTTGAAGAAGAAAATAAAGCACTTTGATTCCACTTGGGAAGGATGTACATAGATAAAAAATTAGAAATACATAATGAATTTTAACTCAAAAAAATTATTTTAAATTCAACAAGATTATTATTGAGTTATTAATAGTTATAAATTTTGTTATTTAGAAAGTGATAACTAAAGTTATTAGCATATATGATATTATTATTGTTATTGATGGTCTCACAAATCTTTAGTTTATTTTCTTTCCAAATATACCTAAGACTTTCTAATAAAGATTGTTATATAATTTTAGATATTTTTCGTGTAAATACTATTTTACAAAAATGTTTGACAAAAAATGCTTACTAAACATTTTAGAAATATTAATTGTTTTATCCCTTTTTTTTCTCTCTTGAATTAATATTATAGATATTGTACTTGTATATATAAACAAAATAACAAATAATTATTTACCCAAAAAAAAAATGACTATAATAGTAATGAGCTTAAATTTTTGTTTCATAGTATTTGAGTTTGTAGAAGTATATTTAAAAGAGTGCAAGTTGAAAAAAAAAAAAAATTTGAAGGAGACAAACTAAATTTATTTTCAAGTGTTTTTAAAAACATTGGGGAACAGTTGAAAATTTTAGTAAATTTTAGGAACAAAATTTACAAATTAATTAATGTTTAGGGATTATTAATAGCATTTTCAAAAAAACTTGGATGTTCAGGGGTTTTGGGGGGAGTCCTCAATCCAACACAAAATTTTTGTCATTCATGGTCAAGCATGAGAATTTTATGTACTCCTATTATTTTATATTGGTTTTTATATATGAATTCATTCATACATAATAATTAACCACACAAGAGTGACGATTATGTCTAAAAATCACCCTTTACAAATGTCATTGGTTCCAATCATGTCATCCCTACCTATACTAAGATAGTACCCATCAGGTTATAAGACACGATACTGGGCAAGGCGGTAGGAATACGCGATCAAAAGAAGAGTAGGAAGAGTGCTAACAAGCCGTACTTTTTCACCAGGAGACCTATTGCCATGCTCATGTCTGATTCTCTTTTAGAATAGGATTTGAAAACTATCTTCTTTTGTTATTTTTTCTTTGTTTTTTTAAAAAGAGGACGAGGATTATATTTTAAATAGATTTATTCATGTTATATCTGGAAATATCAAATTATGTGTCTTAAAATTAAAATTAAGGAAATTTAGCTCCTTCAATTTTAATTTTAATACATCGGTGCTCCAAATGTAGCGTGTGCATCAAAATAGGAATGGTGTCGGAGAAAATGCCGGAATGATTGTTGAAGGGGCGATTGTCTGTAAAAATCCCCAAGAGGACCTGCAGCAAAATTTATCGAAAAATAAAATATGGATGGACTAAAATATTTTTTTTCGAAAATTGGATGGACTAAAATATTTATTTATAGTAAAGGGTGTAGAACTAAGTGAGAATAGCTACAGAAGTGGCAAAGAACCTCAACATGAAAAAAATATATATTTCGTAAAAAATGTTTTATTTTACGCAATATCTAAATATTTTGTGAGTAGTGATCAAAAATCAAAATACATATTTTTACAAGAAAAAAAAAAGTCACATTTTTAAATTAACCATTATTTTTTTCAAACTTGGCAATATTTTTTTGGGAAAACTACCAGGTAGACTTAGGAATCCTAAATAACAAAATAGTCTATTTTTAAAGTTGATACATCAATTTGATTGAGTTAAATAAAATAATTACAAAAGCATCAAGAATTATTATTACGGACCAAAATATCCTCAAGTTCTTATTTCAAATTACCTAAATATCCTTCCTAAGATAATATAATTTGAAAATAATGCCTCAGTTACTATTTCCTTCTGCAATAAAATTATATATATTATCAAAGAAAGTTATCCCAAATTAAGACCAAACTCACAAGATTATAGAATTATATATATATAAACTTGCCAAAAGAAACCTAAACTAGTTTGCTAAGAACACAGGAGGAAGGTAGTGCTGAAATCATTGGTTTAAACTTGATATTTTTTTAACAACTGACAATCTAATTTTAGAAAACTAAAAAAAAAAAAAAACAATCTAATTTTAGAAGAGACTCCTTATGAATTGACTAAAATAATTGTTGCAATGGATTAGATTTTTTTTTTTTATATAGTTTTTTTTCTCTCATGCACAACGCTTTTTTCCAGCACATAAGCCACAGACGTCTATTTTGCTACCTTTCCCCATGTTGAAGTTGGGGTAATAAAGCAAAGATCCTCTAATTTACTAATTTTCTATTTTAGTTGGGTGATTTTTTCCCACTGGAAAGCTTAGCATGAGATTGGGCAAATCCCAAGAATGGTTTAGGTATACCTTCAGCCAGTTTCTATTATTTGATCCATATCCTAACGAGCAATACTTGAAATGGCAATTCATAAAAAAAAAAAAAACCAATACTGAGATTGGCTAGAACAAAGTAGGGTTCCTAATTTTTTTGGTGTTTTGGAATTATGTGATACTATGAAGGATATTTTGGTATTTTGGACCTTAAAAATAATTCTTGATGTATTTGTAATTAATTTTTAAAATTCAATTAAATTGAAAAGTAAACTTGTAAAATAGACCATTTTGTTATTTAAGACTCCTAATTCTACTTTTTTGTAGTTTTCCCTATTTTTTTTATCAAACATAATTTCATATTTTTGCTTCAAAAAATTTTGCAACAAATGAAGGTTATCATACATAATTTCGATTAATATTATATGCTCAAATTTAAATCAAAGAAAGCCTATGGGATTTTATACTGAAACTTGATATCATTAAACGTATTAGTGATGTAACACCCTTCTTTGTTAACTCTAGATTTCTCTATTATT
This sequence comes from Cornus florida, assembly GCF_030987335.1. NCBI lineage: Eukaryota > Viridiplantae > Streptophyta > Magnoliopsida > Cornales > Cornaceae > Cornus > Cornus florida. The sequence continues at coordinate 27,487,523 of NW_026775572.1, read as the reverse complement.
AGAATTATAAGTTGCAATCAATTTTTCACATAGTCCAAAACCTCTTCATTTTTTTTTTTTTTTTTTGGTTAAAAGGATAAGCTTTCTAAAAGGAAAATATGTACAAAGAGGTCCAACAATACAATAAGCCAAAGGAACATAACCTTGGCGGCAATTGGAACCATATCAAACCAAAAATTCTTAGCAGACAACCAATTACATCATATTGAGAGGTAAATAACATACAGAGTAGAACAAGACTGTCCTATAAATTAAACGCAGGAGGAGTTATCCAGTAGCACTGACAGAGTCACAACAGAAACCATGATTGTCCTTTGGCATAGGAGCAGCCGTGTAAAAAAAAGTTGTTGTAATGCATCAACTGATTGAATCTTTCTTATATCAGCACCTTTCTTTAACTTGAGAGACGCAAATCTAGCTCTTATGCAGCCTTTGATGAGGTGAATTATTTGGTTGGCTGAAGAAGACCTGTTCCTGAAAGCTCTTACATTTCTCTCTTGCCAAATGAAGTATATGGCACAAGATAGCAGCAGTTTGTGAGTGATGAAGTGGTCCTGTGTCCAAGTTGTTGAGCACCAAGCAATCGGATCCTTCCAACTGTTAGGTTTAATGTAGAAACCAGCTGTATGTTGAATAAAATTCCAAATGATGGAGCTATAATGGCATTTGAAGAAGATGCGATCCACTGATTCCTCATCTGCAAGGCATAGATAGCAGGCATTGGTGTAGTGCTTCTTCAGCATTTGCTTTGAGTCCAGAGTTGATAGTCTCTCTTTGAGTGCTAACCAAACAATGTATCCATGTCTTGGGATATGGTGTTTAAACCAAATGAGGTGATCCCAAGCAAAGGCTAGAGAGGGGGGAGTGAAATATTCCATTGTAAGCCTATGGGAGTAATCATTAGGAGAGCTTGGAAGCCAATGAACTTGATCAGCTTGTTCACTATTGATAGAGGGGGGAGGAGTATGCTGAAGCTGTGAAATGAATGCTCGACTTTGGAAGAAGGGAATGTGATGTAAGGAGCTTGGAATTACCCACTTATGGTTCGAAATTAGGCTATAAAATTTGACTCGAGGGTCCAGTTGAAGAAGTTCCATATCAGAGAGCCCGAGCTGCTGTGAAATGGGGCCATTTTGTAACTAGTAATCCAGCCACATGCTTGTGCAATCTCCCACCCTCAAACTGTGCTTAACTAGACCCCTAGCCATACTTCTCAACTTGAGTAGTCTTCTCCAGTAATTTACAGTTTAATATACCTAACATTCCTCATAAAATTTTGTCACCATCACACTTTTCTTTTAGATATCAATATCCCATTACAAATAAGAATCTAATTTCTAAATAGTTACTACTACTCTTCACTTTTTGATTCACTTCCAAAGATTTTATATGTCCAAGTAATTCTAGCCCTGAAACCACCCATACATATTATCGAAATGTTTTGTGAATAGTGGCCAAAAATCAAAATACCAATTTGATATTTTTATATGTTTCAACACTGTAACAACATGCCAACAAATACTGTAGCAATGAACAATATATATATATATATATATATATATATATATATATATATAAAACTATTAAGTGATCTTTTTTAACTAACCATTATATTTTTCAAACTTGCAACATTTTTTTACAAAACATGATTTTATGTTTTTGCTTTAAGAAATCTTGCAACAAATGGATTTTAACAAACATAATTTCAATTAATATTATATTCTCAAAACGTTAAAAAAAAAGCTAAATAATTTTGATTAATTGCATACATTTCATCTCAGATCCTTTAGGAGTTTATTTTGTATGGGCAATTGAAATCCGTTTTGCAATATAAGCATGCAATATTATAAATAGCTTGGTGTGGTTTTTTCACAAGTATTAAATAAAGATAAAGTCGGAGCTGGTGTTGGGCTTATTTGAAAGGGTGAAGTAATTGGAAGTTACTGTGAAGGGAAGTCTATAATAGAGTTGAAGCATGAAACTTCCCTCGTGTCAAATAGATTATTTCAAGCAAAGAGGATTGAGCTAAATATTAATTAGTGCAATGTTAAAATAAAATAAATAATAATAAAAAAATTAATGTGATATCCTGAATTTTTATTTCAAGACTATTAATGCTGCTTATTTGAGTTAAAATTTTCGTAATGACATAATTAAAGTGAAGATTTGATTTAATTCAATAAGATGGGTTGAATAAAAAGATTTTATTAAATGAAATTATGCATTATAAATTTAGTGGGAATTCTCTTGGTGGAATTTTAATTAAATTTGACTTGTGGTTCTACAGTTTTGTACCACTTGTAATCTTGGAATAAAACATGGAACTAAAAATATTTTAGGGTGGAAATTAGCAACATATGTAAGCTATGATAAAAAAAATATATAAATATAATAAAATATATGTGTATGTGTAGATATATATATAGAGAGATAGTAATATTATGTAAGAAAAGAAGTAACACTTTCACAAAATAAGAGAGAGCGAAAGACAGAGACAGAGAGAATGAAAGAGAGAGTAAAAGAGGGAATGAAAACCTTTTCTCACACATATCAAAACATTACACATGCATAGCCTTATATAGGCGTACAGGTAAGCTTCCCTAAGAAGCCACTAAATGCAATCTTCCTTTGTAAGACTAAAATCTTGATGTCATGGATGATGCAATATATTGTGGACCCCACTCATTTATTAGATATATACATAACACTCCCCCTTGGGGTCCACAAAATTACACTAAGAATATTCCTCGTTAAAACCTTGCTAAGGAAAACCCAATGGGACAAAACCCTAGCGAAGGAAAAAGAGTACAATATTCTTATATATCTGAAAATGGTATTGCATAGATTAAAACTGCCTCATTAAAACCTTGCCAGGAAAACCCAGTGGGATAAAACCTGGACGAAAGAAAAAGAGTACAGTATGCCAATACCTCTTCAATCAATTGCTCCCCCTCATTAGATTAACCCTGAAGATCCTTTAGTTAACGCATTCCAATGTTGTGCACCAGCTTCTTGAATGTTGTAGTTGGAAGCATTTTAGTGAATAGATCTGCTAGATTTTCATATGAACGTATCTTCTGAATATCAATGTCACCCTTTTTCTGGAGTTTATGTGCATAAAAGAATTTTGGCGAGATGTGCTTCGTCCTGTCACTTTTAATATACCCTTTCTTCATCTGTGCAATGCATGCCGCATTATCTTCATATAATACTGTTGGGCTTTCTTTTATTGATGAGAGACCACATGTTGTTCGAATATGTTGGATCATTGATCTCAACCAAAAGCATTCCCTGTTTGCCTCATGAAGTGTGAGTATCTCAGAATGATTTGAAGAAGTTGCAATCATTATCTGTTTCATTGATCGCTATGATATAGCAGTGCCGCCACAGGTAAACACATATCCTGTTTGTGAATAAGCTTTATGTGGGTCAGAAAGATAGCCGGCATCTGCATATCCAACTAATGGAGACTTTGGTGCCATCGAATAAAACAAACCCATATCAGTTGTGCCACGAAGATATCGCAGTATGTGTTTGATTCCATTTCAATGTCTGCAGGTTGGTGCAGAACTGTACCTTGCTAATAAATTGACTGAAAAAATTATGTCAGGTCTTGTGCAATTTGCAAGATACAAAAGAGCACCAATCGCACTGAGATAGGGCACTTCAGGACCAAGGATTTCTTCATCATCCTTTCTAGGACGAAAATGATCTTTCTTGATATCAAATGATCGGACAACCATGGGAGAGCTCAATGGATAGGCTTTGTCCATATGAAAACGTTTTAGAATCTTTTCTGTATATGTTGATTGATGGATGAGAATACCGCTCGAAAAATATTCAACTTGCAATCCAAGGCAGTATTTTGTCTTTCCGAGATCTTTCATTTCGAATTCTTTCTTTAAATAAGTAGCCGTCTTTTTGATCTTGTCCAATGTTCCCACAAGATTCAAATCATCAACATATACTGCAACAATAACAAAACCAGATTCTGATTTGTTAATAAAAATGCATGGATAAATATGATTGTTTACATACCCTTCTTTGATTAAGTAATTGCTAAGGCGATTGTACCACATTCGCCCAGATTGCTTCAATCCATATAAGGATCGCTGTAATTTTATTGAGTACATATGACGTGGTTTTGTTTCAGGCATTTTAAATCCTTCTGGAATTTTTATATAAATATCACTATCTAGTGATCCATATAAATATGCTGTAACCACGTCCATTAAATGCATATGCAATCTTTCTGTGACTGCCAAGTGTATTATGAATCTAAAAGTAGTTACATCAATCACAGGGGAGTATGTTTCCTCAAAATCAATACCAGGTCTTTGTGAGAAACCTTGAGCTACAAGTCGGGCTTTGTATCTCACGATTTCATTTTTCTCATTACGCTTTCGTACAAACACCCATTTGTACCCAACAGAATTAACACCCTTAGGTGTCTGGACCACTGGTCCAAATACTTCACGTTTAGCTAATGAATTTAGCTCTACTTGTATCGCTTCTTTCCATTTTGGCCAATCATTTCTTCGTCGACATTCTTCGACGTTTTGAGGTTCCGGATCCTCATTTTCAATATCAAAAGCAATGAGATATGAAAATATGTTGTCGACAACAATTTCCTTTCTATTCCCTCTCGTTTCATAATTTAATGAGATCTCATCATTTTCAGGTACCTTTGCCTCATTAAGGGCTATATCATCATTTGTGCTTTTGCCTCATCAATATTTATGATTTCATCATTTTAGGTACTTGAGACTCATCAAGAGCCTCTGCTTTATCAAAAGCTATTATCTCATATTGATCAATAATATCTGCTGCTCTTTTTATGGCCTCTTTAGGAGTGCCAGTTTTTCTTTGTGATTTTCTCTTACGAGGAACAATATCTTTTGCACCGACTGGTCTACCACGCTTCAGGCGTGTTTTAGATGCATTACTGACAGAAGGTCCTTCAGGGATAGCAATTCGTGCTGACACATTTACAGCTGGTATATGTGATTTTATCACTTTCTTTGTATCAGTAAATGCATCAGGTAATTGATTTGCAACATTTTGCAAGTGAATGATCCTCTGAACTTCTCGTTCATATTGGTTTGTACGAGGATCAAAATGAGACAATTTCAGGGTATTCCAAGTAAGATCACGTTGCTGCTGTGCCTTTTCTCCCCCTAATGGTGGAAAAACAGTCTCATCAAAATGACAGTCAGTAAATCGTGCTTTAAAGATATCACCTGTCAGGGGTTCAAGATATCTAATAATAGATGGAGAATCAAAACCAACATAAATTCCAAGTCTACGTTGAGGACCCATTTTAGTGCGTTGGGGTGGTGCAATTGGAACATATACAGCACAACCAAAAACTCGTATATGAGAAATGTTTGGTTGTTGACCAAAAACAAGTTGCAATGGTGAGTACTTATGATAAGCAGTTGGTCGTATACGAATTAATGATGCAGCATATAATATGGCATGACCCCAGGCAGAAACAGGTAATTTTGTTCCCATAAGCAAATGACGACCAATTAACTGAAGTCTTTTAATAAAAGATTCAGCCATACCATTTTGAGTATGAATGTGTGCAATAGGATGTTCAACATTAATTCCAACTGACATGCAATAATCATCAAAAGTTTGAGAAGAAAATTCAGCGGCATTATCAAGACGGATTGTCTTAATTGGGTAATCAGGAAAGTGTGCCCGTAATTTGATGATTTGAGTAAGAAGTTTAGCAAATGTAACATTACGAGTAGAAAGTAGACAAACATGTGACCATCGTGTTGATGCATCAATTAAGACCATAAAATAACGAAATGGTTCAGATGGTAGATGAATTGGCCCACATATATCCCCGTGAATTCGCTGTAAAAATGGAAGAGACTCAACAATGACTTTTGAACGGGATGGTCTGATAATCAACTTACCTTGTGAGGAGGCGGTGCATAGATGATTATTTGGTAAGATAATTTTTTGATCCTTTAGTGGGTGTCCATGTGAATTTTCAATAGTTTGACGCATCATTGTACTCACTGGGTGACCAGGTCGATCATGCCAAAGCATAAAAAATTTTGGGTCACAAGATTTTTTATGGATCACAACATTTGACTCAATTGTTCTAACGGTTGTATAGTATAATCCAGAAGAGAAAACATGGAGTTTCTCTAATATCAGTTTCTTGCCTGAGGTAATGGAAGTAATGTAGAGATATTCCACATTTCTTTCATTTGCAGTCTCAATATGATACCCATTACGACGCAAATCTTTAAAACTCAACAGATTTCTCCGAGATCTTGTAGAATATAAGGCATTATCGATTTGTAATCTTGTTCCATGTGGTAAAATGATGTTGGCTCATCCGGAGCCTTATTTCAAGTCGGTGGGACCTGATATGGTACTGACACTGGTGTCTGTCAGAGTTAAGTGGGAAAAATATTTTTGATCTCGAAGGATTGTATGTGTTGTTCCACTATCTGTAAGACATATGTCTTCACCATTTATTTTGGAATTAGTCAGATCCATTCCTATTCATGCAAAAAAATTTTTTTATCAGAAAAGAAACTTTTATAACAAAGGAAACTTTAATACAAACGAGAAAATAAACACTTTAATACAAGAAAAATACAAGGAAAATAGAAACATAGTAGACAGAACATGGAAAAAAAAAACATAAGATTAACTGGTGTGGACATTTCCATCACCAATCAGGAAGTCTATCCTTCCATCACGATCATCAAAAAAATCTGATACATCCAGATTGGTGATGCTAACTGGCTCATCATGATTAATGAAATTCATTTCCAGATTTGTGGTGTCAACTGGCTCATCATGATCAAGGAAATTCATTTCCTTTTATTTTCCCTTTTTTTTCATTGAGGCTTGGCAAAGATCAGCCAGATGCTTTGGTGTACGACATATACTTTGCCAATGCCCTGTCATGCCACACCGATAACAAGTATTATCGTGTGCCTTGGAAGGTTGAGCCACATCCTTCCCTTTTACTTGTCTCATTTCATTATGATCTTTCCTTTGAGGGTATGGTGTAGATCTCTGATTGCTAAAATGTGAGGATTGATATCCTTCATGATAATAAGAATGATTTCTACCATGACCATATTCATTATTGTGGTAGTTATTTTTGCCACGACCATATTCATTTCTACCACCACGACCACGTCGACGTTCGCGTCCACGACCACGGGATGAGGCAACATATGTTTCAGGGATCGGTGTTGATCCAGTTGGACGGGACTGGTGGTTTCTCAACAAAAGCTCATTATTTTGCTCTACCACCAGCAAACATGATATCAGCTCTGAATATTTTTTAAACATACGCTCTCGATTTTGTTGTTGCAAGAGTACATTCGAGGCGTGAAATGTGGTGAATATTTTTTCTAGCAAAAGTTCATCAGTAACAATATCACCACATAATTTCAATGTAGAGCTGATTTTGAATAAAGCAGAGTTATATTCAGCCACAGTTTTAAAATCTTGCACCCTCAGTTGCAGCCAATCAGCCCTGGCCTTTGGGAGGATGACTGTTTTTTGATGATCATATCTTTCTTTCAAATTATTCCACAAACAAAGTGAATCTCTTTCAGTGAGGTATTCAGTTTTCAGTTCCTCACTAATATGGCGCCGGAGAAAAATCATGGCATTTGCTTTATCTTGCAATGATGCCTTATTGTTTTCTTTAATTGTGTCACCAAGGCCCATGGCATCCAAATGGATCTGAGCATTCAGAATCCAAGATAAATAATTTTTGCTAGAAATATCCAGGGCCACGAATTCCAGCTTTGTCAAATTTGACATTTTCAGAATAACTAGATGTGACAACAATATAAAAATATAATTTAGTATATAAATAAAATGGAATTAAAATGAAATAATAACGTAATATAAATTATTTAGACAACAATAATGGTCAATCTGGTCATTATAAATAAATTATTAAACAATAAAGGCGGTAAAACCAGCCATAAAATAGTAAATAATAAAGGTGGTAAGACCGACCATAATTAGTAAATTATTAAATAATAAAGGTGATAGAACCGACCATAGTGTAAGCACATATATTATTTAAGTGAACAAATTTATTTTATGAACAATAATCCATAATTACAATTTTCTTACCCTTTGGAGTCAGAAATATTATTTTATCCGATAAAGCAAACCAACCCAACAATCTATCAAAACTAATATCACAAAATAGATATATAGTTGGGATAGAAAGAGGGAGAGAAAACTTTCTTCTTCAAGTCTCAGATGGATAGCTCGTGCTGATAACGTATAATAAAATATATGTGTATGTGTAGATATATATATAGATATAGATAGTAATATTATGTAAGAAAAAAAGTAACACTTTCACAAAATAAGAAAGAGCGAAAGACAGAGACAGAGAGAATGAAAGAGAGAGTAAAAAAGGGAATGAAAACCTTTTCCCACACATATCAAAACATTACATATGCATAGCCTTATATAGGCGTACAGGTAAGCTTCCCTAAGAAGCCACTAAATGCAATCTTCCTTTGTAAGACTAAAATCTTGATGTCATGGATGATGCAATATATTGTAGACCCCACTCATTTATTAAATATATACATAACAATAAATATAAATTAAATTAAAAGTAGTAAAAAGGAACACCCCATCTAGCACCATATGGCATATGTTATGCCACCTACGGAGGGAAGTATGGATTTGGTACCATTGGGCAGGGGCGGAGCTAGGGGGCACCAGGGTCATGGCCTCCCCAAATTTTTGAAATTTTTTATTACTATTTCTTAAAAATTAATAAATTTATAGATATTACCTCTAAAATTTATTAAATATCAATTTGCCCCAAAGCAGAATGTTTCAAAAATAAATTTAGTATGTGTTTTCTTGAAATTTTAAAAAAGTTCAACTTGAACCTTTTTAACTATACTTTTAAAAGCTCGTGAAGAAGCTCATTATTATTATAATTATCATTGCAACACATTATTAATTTATATACATATACTCATGTACAATATATATAATGTTAATTCAAGAGGGAAAAAAGGATAAAAATCACTCATATTCCCTCATGTTTAAAAAAAAAGCTTCAAACATATTTGGTCAAACATTCTTGCAAAATGATATTTATAAGAAAAATATCTAGAATTATATAACAATCTTTATTCACATCTTGTTTAATTTAAAATTATTTTGTTTAGTTAAAATTCATTATTTTTTTCTAATCTTTCATCTCGGTATCTTTCCCAAGTGAAATTAAAATACTCAAAAAAAAAATTCCCAAATTAGATTTTTGAAAAAAATGAATGATAATTAATTATCTAACAATGCTTATTTCTTTACCTCTTCTCTTTTAAATCCGATATCAATACACTAGGGAAGGTTTAAGGCCAAAAACTACCTATCCCGATGAAATAACTTTTCGACAATACTGAAGGAGAAAGAGAGAGCTAGAGAAGGCGAATGTGGAGTTATCTAAATCATCAGAAATCCAAAAGAATTTGGTAGTTGAATTGTATTTTTATATCTTTTTTTTATGACTGCAGAGAATTTTGTTGAAATTTTGTAATTTGAATCATGCTTTTTTGTTTTAGTTAGTTTCGTTGTTTTCTTATATTGAGGGAGGTGGCTGATTGCAGGGACGAGATCCATAAGGCCAATGCATGTGCAGATCAATTGAAAATGGACTTGAAGGCTGTAGAATTTAGTAAAACAAGTGATGAAACTAAGGCTGCATCGGCCTAGGCAAATGCTAAGCTGTGTAAAGGCCAATGTGGTTATTGTTGTTATATGTATTTGTGGAAGTTTGTTTGTATGTATTTATTTTTTTTTCTCTCAAATATAGATGTTCAAACATGTTATCGAGACCAAATCAATTCCTGAGTTTGATGTGTCACATTCCTTTAATATGATCTTATCTATGTTGATTGATAGAAAAAAGAAGCTTTCCTTATTATTCCTTGTTGGCATTTGCTCTTCCAAATGATCAAGCCCATTATTATTTATTTTTTGTTATAATGCATAATGGTGGGAATGACATCAAAAGTGTTTATGCAGGAAATTCAATAATTTTTAAGGATTATGTGCAATGATTTTAACCAAAATTAGCATACACGTGGGTTAAAAGATGACCGGTGGATGATAGGAAGAGCATCCAAGTGCTTAGTAGGCCATTATGCCATTGAACATGGCGGTTTTACCTCTGTGGGCAGCGAATGGGCGTTCTCTGTACGCCCCAACATTAAAAGAAAGAAAAAATGAATATATATATTGTAAAATTCGATTATTTCAATAATTTGAATCAATGTTGTATTTTTGTATGGTGCATGAGTTTTTTGTTATGTATTTCATGTATTGAATGATTTTATACCCTTACCTGCAGTTTCCATCTTTGTCCATTCAATGTTGCCCGTTATTAAAAATATATCCTTTTTTGTTTTCTTTTAGATATCGAGCGCATGAAGAAACTGGAAGATGAATTGTCTAATGACGAAGGAGATTCTTCTTTCATGTAGTGAACATATACCTATCAAGTTCAGAACATTAAACAAGTACGTTGATATCCTTTTGTATTTTGGTAAAACTCCAAATTTACATTTACTATGTTATAAGAAAGCCTTGGAAAATTTTGTCTATTTACTGGTCCATAATTTTATTGTTGTTGAGTAGGATCTGATATACCAAGGACCTTAATGTGCGTGTTTGTATGTTAGATGATCTTCTTGGAGAATGTAACTTGTTTTGGTTGACACTTTTAGAAGGATAAATAGATTGCTTCCTACTATACTATTTCTCTTTGAATAATGTTGTATTAAAGGTCATTTATATGTTCTTTTTGTCAGTGTAAATGGTTGGTGTATTAAATAACTTTTATCCACAACTTTTTATTAGTTCTTGTCAAGTGATAGAAAATGAATCTTTTATGTTGCGTTTTGTAATTTGATTCATGATTTTCAGTTTCATTTTGTAATTTGAATCTTGCTTTCTTATCTCAGTCAGTTTCGTTTTCTTATATTGATCTTGCTTGTGCAATTCAGAGAGGTGGCTGATTGTAAGGTGGTGTCGCACCAAAAATTTGCAAAAGAGATGTTGGATTAAGATGAGTGTGGCCAAGTTTTACATTTATAATTTGTTACTACTACCTTTTACTAAAAATATAGTTAGGGCGAGTAGGGCTCGTCCCAAGGGATTAGTGGGTCGTATTAGGTTGTGGAATCGAGATTAAGGTTAGTAGGTCGAGTGATCAAAAGATTAGTTGGTGATTGAATTATACTAAGATGCAATTTAAACTAAAGTAAACAATTAAATGTAATGGAGAGAAAATAAGAGAGAGAGATCTTGGGGTTTAGAGATCACCACTAAGCATAACTCTTCTACACTCTTAATGAATGATTAATAAGGGGGAAAACATGTATTGCAAAAATAGTGTGTGTGTGGTTGTTTCAACAAGTATGGATGACTAATTAAGTATATATTGTCTAAGCAACATAATGGGTAGCATAATATATCAAATTAAGCCATTAATCCTTTCTTTAAGCTCACAATCCAAACACATCACAAGGTTAGAGACATATGCTACTTGTTTTCATAAGTATGGAACATCAAACAACAAGCATGGATTGTTCTCCCATTTAACATCTAAACTACAACTACACTACAATTAAGCTAATGACATGAAATTAAACTAATTAAACTAAGGGAGAGGCACAATTCATCAAGAAATGAGTATGAACCATCAAATAAACCACAAGAGCATTCTATTAAGCACTATATCTCTAAATTTATAACATCAATACATATAGACATGCATTAATAACACAAAATTTAGAGACAAACACATGAACATCAATTTTAGCATACATAGACATATGGATAGAATGAAATGATCAATTGGAAGCATTAAACCACACAAATTATTGAATAAACAAGATCTATGTACATAAAAGTGTCAAATATGTATTACAACACAAATCCCCTCAAAAATACATAAATCAAGATGTAAAAAGCATGCTCAGGGCTAACTCTAGCCCCAAGAGGATATTTAGCCACTCATGGATGGTATCCTCCAACCCTCAAGAGCTAACTCCATGGTAGAGATTGCTGTTCTTCTTGGTTGATGGAAGAATTCCAAGCTTGTAACTCTAGCCTCCTCTCTTCTTTTCTTCCTCATTAAGAATATGATATGGAAATTGTGTCTCTAGTGTATGTATGTGTATATCTCAAGAATGACTCATATTCCTTATATAGGTAGGTTAAATGTCACCCCCAATGACCTGGGCTCGTACACCAATATTCCCTTCAATGATTGGATATGAGACAACTTTTAATGAGCTGGAAATTGAATTTTCTTGCACTTGGGGAAGTTCGATCGATCTAACTTGTGGTGAGATCGATCGAACATGGCTGAGATCTATCGAATTTAACCTGGATCGATCCTCTATGGCGGCGCCTTTTTGGATAAAGGCAAATCTGAGATATTTTGGGGAATGTGACAAAAGTGGTAAGTAGGGTGGTACAACTGGATAAGATGGAATCTTTTCGATCGATTAGAAGAAAGTTGGATCGATCGAACTTTGTGGGATCTTTGGATAAGGACAAAATAGCTTGGATCCATCTTGAAATGTCTAGATCGATGAACTTTCGATCGATCGAATATTTCCTGAGATCGATCGAACTTGCTGAATTTCCATCACTTGCTTCATTTTGCTTCCATTTTGCTTATTTCTTCGATTCATTTTAAGATTGCTTCAATTATGCTTTTATTTAGCTGAGTTAGCTTATTTTGGGGATACGTACCTGAAAATGGAAATAATACAAAAATTAATTTAAAGCGGGAAAATAAGATTGATAAAGGTTCTAGAATATCTAAGCTTAAGAGGTTTAAATGCCCATTTTTCAGTGCTCATCACAAGGACAAATCCTTAGGGCCAATGCATTTGCAGATTAATTGAAGATGGACTTGAAAGTTGTAGAATTTAGTAAAACATGTGTTGAAACTAAGGCTGCATCAGCCCAAGTGAATGCCAAGCTGCGTAAGGCCAATGTGGTTATTATTTGTTATATGTATTTGTAGAAGATTTTTTTAAAAAATATAGATGTTTGAACATATTATCGAGGCAACATTTATTCCAAAGTTTGATCTGTCACACTCCATTAATATGATCTTATCTATGTTGATTGGTAGAAAAAAGAAACTTAACCTTATTTCTTCGTATGACTAGGTAGTTTGCATTTGCTCTTCCAAATGTACTTCCATCCCATTGTTATTTATTTTTTGTTATAATGCATAATGGTGCGAATGACATCAAAAGTGTTTATGCAGGAAAATAAATAAATTTTAAGGATTATGTGCAATGATTTTCCCCAAAATTAGCAAACATGTCCTTTATGGTAAAAGATGACTGGTGGATGATAGGTAGAGCATCCAAGTGCTTAGTAGACCGTGATCCCATTGAACATGGCGGTTGTGACGACCCTGGATTTTTTAAATCCAGTGTGTCTTGTGATGACCCAAAACGGATCTAAAATGCGGAAGCTAAACATGAACAAGTCTATAGAGTATACGTCATCCCTAAGACAGAAGAACGACCTTCTGAAGAGTTCCGTGACTTAGCGGAAGTAAGACCGGAGTTAGGGTTTCAAAACCCTCTAAGGAATGGACCAAGGGCAAAATGGTCATTCTAAACTGAAATGGGTACCACCATGCACACCATTGGAAATAAAATGAAAATATAACAAAGATGGACTCAAGAATCACTTGATTTGGAGTCCGGACGGCAAAGATATCAAGTCCGGAAATCGAAGGAAGGGAAAACCCCATCCCGGTTAGAACTAAATCATGACACTACCTTACTAAAACTTGAATATCTTGAGTTACAAGAAGAATATGAAGCTGTAATTGGTATCATTAGAAATCTTATTTCGACGTGGTCAATTTAAACTCAAGAATGGACCAATTCGGAGTTAAAACGAAGAAGATACGACGACTTGAAGTCGAAGGTACAGTGCTGAACCAAGACACACACACACACACACACACACAAAAGGATGGATGAGCGCTCGTCTAAGGGCACGCCCAGGATAGTACCCTCAACCCTAATTACGAGTGCTCGTCCTGTAGACAAGCAAAACAACTTTTTGAACTTGAAATGTGATTTTTAAGGCCTTTAAGGGACTTTTTTGGAAAAAAGTTGTGAAGTAACCTTCCCTAAAATCATGTTTTCTAGCCAACCATATCAAAAGAAAGCTTTATTTTTCATGTAAAAACCCCAAAATACCCTTATGCATGGTTTTTTTGTAAAAAAAAAGTGAAATGAGTCCATAGGAGGCTCATTTCACCAAGGAAGAGTTTTGCTCGGAAACGATTATGCACGCAGCCGTAACTTATCTATTGGAACATGCTACAATGATCCACGCCTTAAAAATACCGCCGATGCAAAATCCGACCCCCTGACGGCCAAAAGGCGAAAATGCACATGAATAATGAGACCCTATGGAAGTTCTAAAGTGCTCTTCCCACACCCCATGCAAATGTAGTGAAGCCAATACTTGTCATTTTTCTATTTTCCCATAATAAAACTTGAAAGTAAAAGTACTTACGATACAAAGTAAATGTTATTGGCCTACGGTCTCATTTCATACCTGTCGAATACATCACAAAAGGTATACTTAGGTACATATTACATATTGTTGGAATAAAGCTTACAACTTTTGACATAATAAACCAAAATGAAGCATGATATGCTAACAAGTGCATATTCTAGTATAACAAAAATATTCCAAGTAGTCAAGCAAGCCTAGGGATGTTGTGCATCCCATAATAACGTTTCTTTATCTGAAAAATAACCCGATAACTTTGGGGTGAGTAAACAAGTTACTCATAGGGAATGAGCATGCATAGACCTAATTTTTTACAAAGTTATGACATTAACATGAAACAATTAAAAAAGAGTCATGCCACCTAACGTCTATGTCAAAATGTTTCTATAGTATCACTCCTAAGTCATATTAGCATAATACAACATGAATTAAAATATCTATGAGATTGAGCAAGATTGGAATAATCCATACAACACGACACGATCTAAATCTTCAAGGCATATAACTTGAAATTAAATAGTGAAATCAACAAATGTGGATACTTGGATATCGCCTGAATTAAAACCGTACTTCTGGGATCACTTTAGGGTTACTAACCCATGGGTACCTTCCCCTAGTACGCACTATAATGTAGGGAGCTCTCTATCTCCCATACTAGAATCAAGTCCTAGTCAAGTCAAGTTCTTGATGATACTCTAAGTCTCCAAAATCAACAAGTTGTATAACCAAGAGTGTATCAAGATATAAGTAATGTATTAAACCACATTCCATGCACAACCAAAATTTTAGAACACACAAGTCATGCCTTGAGTCCTCAACTATAATGGTATGTGAAATGTCAAGAAAATATAGTATGCATGTACATAGACTACAACTAGTGTTTATAGCACAAGGAATCCATTGATGTAAATATTTCACTAGTATAAGATTAATGATTTAGTTATTTGTTTAACAACACTTGAACAATTAAATCATTCTAATGTAAGGGTGCAAGTTCATTAACTACATTAATGAAGCTAAGTTGCAACAAGTCATGACACATGATAAAATACAAAAGCTCCTTGAAATACATTACTAAATCATTAGATCAATTAAATAGAAATTAATTAAACTAATGAATTAATTTCTTTAAATTTCAAAAGTTATTCAAATGATCCCAAATTAATATATTACAAGGATTAAGTCATGGCCATGCCATATATTAAGTCTAAAATGGAATACAAGCAAAGTCCAATTAAGTAGAATTTAAATCAAATTAAATTAATTAAATTTCTAGATTCTAAAACAACTCTAAATGACTTTATACTAATACAAGTTATAGATCAAGTCATGGCCTTTAAGAAAATTATGTCCTAACTTAATTTCATGTAAGGTACAACAACCTACAAATTTAAAAATTTAGTAAAAGACATGTAAAAAATTTATAATAAACTATAAAAACAATCAAAACACTTAAATTATAAACCTAAATCACCCCTTACTTCACTAGAGAAAAGTATCTCTAGAATCCAAGGCAAGCAAGTTCCAAATGATCTACCCTTCAAAGGTTATGTAGAGGAGGATGAGGGGATTCAAAAGTGTTCTCCAAGGTAAGGCTAGATGTGAGTGGAAGGCCCTCAAAAATCAGAGTCAAGGCCTAAGCATCAAGTTTCTCTAATGGTGGCTAGGGTTTGTGGTGGGGAAGATAATGTTATAATGTGATTAAGTGTGAGTGGAGGAAATAAAAATCTTCTATTCATTATGTGATCCTACAGCATAGCCAACACACACATTTATGGTCAATTACATAAAAACTCCTCTTTAATGCCAAAATCCCAAAGTGGCCCAAAAATATTTGCATAAGGTCCCTCGTCTAAATATCTTGCAAACTTAATTGCAAAATAGTCCTCAAGACAAAAATAATTACTTTACGTAATTACATAAATAACCCCAAAAGTAAGAAAGTTTCCAAAGAAGTGTGCATCCACACCCTTAAGGAAGGAAGTGCACTAATAACATGTATTTCTTAGAAAGTAAAAATACACTTGTCAATGAAATCATGTCCCATGGAAGCATGTAAAAGTGGAGACAAAACTGAACACAAAAAGTGAGGCTATGCAAGGAAAAACAAAATCGGGTAAAAGACAAAAATAAATAAATAAAAAAATAAATAAAAATTTTGTGCTGAAAAAAAGAAAGAAAGGAAGGAAATGACCGGGTCATTACAACGGTTCTACCTAAGTGGGTAGCTAATGGGTGTTCTATGTACTCCCCCACATTAATAGAAAGAAAAATGAATATTCATATTATAAAATTCGATTCTTTCAATAATTTAAATTAATGTTGTATTTTGTATGGTACATGAGTTTTTTTTTTTTTGGTTATGTATTTGATGTATTGAATGATTTTATACCCTTGCCTGCAGTTTCTATCTTTGTCCATGCAATGTCGCCTATTTTTTGTTCTCTTCTTAGATATAGAGCAAGTGAAGAAGTTGCTAGTGAGGAAGGAGATTCATGTTGCATGTCGTGAAGATAACTTGGACGGGCTAACCCAGCTCAACCCAGAAATTTTGAAATTTAGGCTTTAAATTCACAAATCGGGCTCATGTTCAGGTTGGGCTCGGGCTCAATCTGAACCCAACCAAAAATAATAATAATAATATATATATATATATATATATATATATATATATATATATATTTCTCCTTTCTCTTTCATCTCTCTTCTTTCTCTTTCTCTCTCTATTGCCATCCCCTCTGCTATCGACGTCGTCCCACTGCCGCCGTCGTCGGCCAAGTTAACAGATCTAGCATCCACAAGAGTTTCAAGTTTCCAATCTCAAATGGGATCAAGCTAGAAAGTTGATCCACCGCCGCCGCCATCACTTTCAAAAATTAAAACAAAACCCATACATACAAGTTAGCAGTTGCAGAGAAAGGGGGGGCAAGCTTGAGAGTTGAGAGATAGCGGTTGAAGCTTGCGAATGGCGAACCCGAACTGGAACAGCGGGCGATGGAAACTGAAAGATATGGGATTTGATTTTTTGAACAATTTGAAATGATATGCCAATATGGGTTTTGATATAGGTAATAGGTTTTGAACTTTTGATTCTTAGATAAACTGAAATATATGGGTTTTGAACTTCTGATTCTTGTAGATTTTGTAGTTTGTAGTTGTAGAGAGAGAGAGAGAGAGCAAGTTCAAAGTCGAGAACGAGAATAGAGATGGAGGCGATTGGGGAGGCTGAAATGATTTGCCCTAAAAAAATTTTGTTTTTTAATAATAATATAATCAAATATAGATATATATATATATATATATATATATATATATATATATATATATATATACAAATTTTTTATTTTATTAAAAAACTTAACCCGTCAAATCGACCCGACCCGCCTGAAAATATTCAATCTGGGTTATGACCATAACCCATGTTGGGTACACTTCGAACTGGCCCAACCTAACCCGCTTTCGGATTGAGGTTGGGATGGGACTGGGCTGGGTTGGGCTAGCCCAACTTGCAGCCCTACTATCAAGTATCCTTTTGGATTCTGGAAATTAAGACTCCAAATTTACATTTGCTATGTTATAAGAAATCTTGGAAAATTGTCTAATTACTAGTCCATAATCTTATTATTGCTTAGTAGGATCTGATATACCAAGGACATTATTGTGCGTGTGTTTGTATGTTATGTGATCTTCTTAGAGAATGTAACCTGTTTTGGTTGTCAATTTTAGGATGATAAATAGATGTGTTTTCTCCTTATACTATATGTCCATGATTCTAATCTTATAGAACCTATTTTTGCTTCATGAAGTTGATAATAAACCTATTTATGTTGTGTCGTATAATTTCCAACTGTATAACAATCTTTTTGTTTGTCTCCTTTTAATATATATGTTTCTTTTTTGTTTGTCCCCTTTTAATATATATGTTTCTTTCTTCTTTTTTTTCGAAAAAATCTTTTACCTTAGTTCTTTTTCTCCATTACTCCTTGTAACTTTTCCATTTTTATAGTTGGATTGGATTTGAGGCTGTACATTGTGGATATTGATGAAAATTTGATGGTTGAAAGCTTAGACGTCTACAGTAAAGGAGCTAGAAATTACATTCAGAGTGCAATAATGAATTTTAACTAAAACAAGTTACATTCTCCAAAAAGATCATTTAACATACAAAATGAATTTTTTTAAAGTTTAGGGGGGGAAATTTTAAAATTTTAAAGGATTATACATACAAAAATATAAAATTTTAAAGTTGAACGGGGCAATTTGAAAGAATCAAACATACAAAAATGAATTTTTTTAACGTCAATTTTAAAAATTTTATAAAATTATGCATACAAAACTGCAAATTTTGAAAAGTTGAGGGTCGGGGTGTGCTGCACATGCCCCGCTGAGCCTCAACTTTCTCCCTCCTTCGACGAAATTTTGCAGGGTATCCCCTATGCTGGGGTAATTATGGATGTTAATGAATATGTTGCTGTAAATTTGGAAGTAGGAGAGGCTCTCGAGGACGCAAACGATCAAATCCCCTACCCTGACTTTGCACCAATGGCAACTGCTAGCTGATTTACACGGTGGTCGTGGACCACATTGTGAGGGATGTATTCTTGATGGTGTTGATGACGTATCAGTATATCTAGAGCAGGAATGAGATTGCTGATAAGAACTTGATTGAGGTTGTGCTAAAAAATATTAACAAAGAAATCTGGATTTTTGGATTTCTATGATGAAACGAGAGGGAGATGGAGGCATTCGACTCTTCTTCACATTCAATTGTTCCAAATATCCATAAAGAAGAGAGACGGTGACTTGGTAGGGATAGGGTTTCAATTTCCGACGGACTTTAATTTGGGAAAAAATAAATTTGAAAGTATCATCATTCATTCCTAAGCCCAGTTCGAAATTATTTCTCTCTTTTAAAAAGAAAACTAACCCAATCCATTTTCATTCCCAAGCCCATTTTCTGCCCATCCCTTCTAAACCCTAATCGCAACCCCTCAAGCAACCGACGATTACAGCAGCAAATCTCTGCAAATAGCTCAAGGTTAGTTCTATCTTTCTCTTTCATCTCCCCTCCCTCTCCTCTCTATGATAGTAATGATCGAAATCCCTCCCTCTCCTCTCTAATGATCGAAATCGAGGGTGGGATTTGGAGATCAAATAGGGAAGATCAATGGGTATAAATATATGTATATCGAAATCGGCAGTGGGATTTGGAGATCAAACATGGAAGAGGCGTGCGTATGTATACATAGATTCATATATGCCCATATATGGGTGTATATATATTATGTTTATATATATAGGTAAAGAAGCAGCCGAGCTCGATCATAGGTAGCCCAGCTCGAGCATATCCCCGAGCACTTCGAAACTCGGCTCCGCTGGATTGCAGCCCCAACTCAGCAGAGATTCAATTTTCTGCTCTAAAAAATATAAATTAATTTTTCTACTGTTGTAAAATGTTTCAAAATATTTTTATAATATATTTGAAAATATATTCATATATAATAAGATCAAAGTATTTTAATTCATTCCCCCTTGAGCAATAAAAGTTTAAATGTGTTTGCATGTATTTGCATGATTCATGTATTAACAATGGTGATATTTTTACATATTCTAGACTTTTGGTAGTATCAAAGAATCTACTTAATTCATCTAATTTTAGGATTAACCTATCTAAGTTCATTCATCAAATTCATGTGATACATTTCAATAAGTGTGATATATATAAAGAGCAGCGGCAACCCTAATAAGATTGGGGATTATCGAGAGAGCGGCGAGATTGATTGGTCAGATTACAGTAATGTGTCATTAGCATTTGTTGGAGTGTTTTACTCTGTGTACTTTGTGGTGGTAGTGCCTTTTGCGTTTGCTACGGTTCTACTAATTTTACCAATTGTCTTTAAAGACCCTGGTCAAAGCCCAGGCTATCTCATTGGCAATTGTATTATGACATTTGTTGCATTTGTTATGGGATCTACTATTGCGATTTGGAAACAATCTTATATGTTTGCACCAGAGTGCATCAAAAGGTTAAAGGGCCTCCGTCATGACCGTGAAGAGAAGGCATTGCTCGAAGAAGAGACCGACAAAGTATAGAAGTATGTGGGATAAATGTTTTTAATTATATGGTCCTGTGTTGGCTATCAATAACCCTATCTCTATTAGGATTATTATTAGTATTTTGTTTAAGTGGCTTTATATGAAACTTTTTGGGTGAATTTATTACTTATTTTAAGTTCACTTGAATTACAATTTATATATATATATATTACTTATTCTAACTTCATCTGAATTACACTCTATATATGTATTTTTGTGACAATTGGATTAATTAGTGTATTCCTTTTTTTTTTCTTTTTTTTTTAAAGTGATATGAAATTCAAATTGAAATGCTTGACAGGTTAGAAGGATGAAGGGTTAAGTGAAGTTGATATTGGTTTACCATTCATTCAAATGCTATTTCAAGTGAGATGCTGAAGTTTTCGATGAAGTTTTCTTATTACTTTGGCAGGATGTAGACCCATTCTATTGATACGAAAATTGTGTGTTTTCACTATTTTGATAGTTAGAAGGTTGATTGCATTTATACTTGTCCCACTGTTCCATTCACTTTTGGCCTTTCATGCTACGGTATTGAAAAAGTAAAATTCTTAGCTGGGACTGTTTTTTTTTATTTATTTTTATTTATTATTTTTTATGGTGCTTTAATAATATGTGCCGCGGGGAATTCTTTCTCTGGAACCACTATCCCAAATTTTCTTAATAGAGAATTGTAATATACATGTTTTTCTTTGATAGATTTGCAATTTTTTTCTTAAAAAAATTTCTAAGTAGCTTAAGAAAATGAAAATCATTTAGATTGAACCTGTCATGCTATTTTGTAATAAGTTATTGGCTTCTTTTTTCTCAATTCAAATTTACATAAATTAAATGTGTCTTTGAATTTATGAATGGTAAAAGCTGTTTCTAGTATCCACTCTTTCAAAAAACTGCGTGCCCGAGCCGTTGAACCTTAGCATTTTTTTGTAAGTTAGGAGGCAATGCATAATTAATTTACTTACCATTAGATATGGGGATTAGTCAATTTTCAATGTGAAGGATTTGTCACCTTATTTCCCATCTGGTGGGTCCATAAGTGGAACTGCTTCATCGATCATCAGCACTCCATTCTAGGTTGCGCAACCTAGAGATCAGATTATAAATGTCCTTGATAGCCTAATCACTGCTTTGCCACAATGTCACTCTTGGCATTGTTGTCTACTTCTTGCATAGACAAATCGGCAAGGCTTTTTTCATATAATTATTTTTAAGTTTTTGAATTTATTTGGTATTTTTCCCTTAAGTTTGTGTTTTTGTTTGTTTCCCTTATTTGTTTGTCTATGCTTTGATTTCTAAGTTGTGTCTAGAACGGTGGACGAGGGCTGTTGCCTAGTTCGGCTACAGTGCCACTGGCTCAATTTCAAGTCTTAGAGTATCTACTTTGTTAAATATCAAAAGTTAGGTCTGTCTCGAATCCTTCCTCTTCAAAACCCTGTTGAGGCGGGATTAAAACTAGGTAGAGTTCCTTATTTTATGTGAGAGAATTAATAAGACTTGATTCAAGGGTTATTGTAAATTTTAGATATTGTTATGGTGCTTTCGGCATCTATTTATGGGTTGTAGCTTATTTGGAAGTAAGTTGGGTGAGAGGACAATTACCTTGCAATTGTGATTGGCTAAAAAAGAGTGGCTATAATTAATATATTGTTCCTATTTTTATAGAGCATGAAAATTTAATTTTGTAAGATAAAATTACCCTTTTTTGTTTATTGACTATTATTTTTTCTCCTCCTTTCATCACGTGTGTGTGTGTGTGTGTATATATATATATATATATATATATATATATAGCTAATCTTCTGTTAATGCATTAATTCTTTTTTTCTTTTTCTTTTTTTAATACTGTTGATGGATTCTGTATATATTAAATAATATTTAATATATACAGAATCCATCAACAGTATTAAAAAAAGAAAAAGAAAAAAAGAATTAATGCATTAACAGAAGATTAGCTATATATATATATATATATATATATATATATATATAGCTAATCTTCTGTTAATGCATTAATTCTTTTTTTCTTTTTCTTTTTTTAATACTGTTGATGGATTCTGTATATATTAAATATTATTTATTTATACTTTAGATGTGAATTTTTGGTTTATTTGTAAAAGATAAAAGTGAATGGTTTAGCAAAGACAGAGGGAAATAGAACTATAGTGGTAATGTGATGGATAATAACACTTATTGAATTTTAGTTGAAGTAAAATTGTAAAATTGTATAATTGAATTTTTATTATTTGTAAATGATAAAAGTGAATGATTTGGTAAAGAACAAGAGAGAAGTATAGTGCTGATGAGATTGTCATACTTTAGAGATGAGATAGTTTAATGAGTGATAGATAATTACATATGATAACAAAGGATAAATGATTGGTTTTGAAGAAGAGAAAAAAAAAAAAAAAAAAAAAAGAATTCAAGAATGAAAAAAATATATTTGGTAAAAAATATTTTGTGAATAGTGGCCAAAAATAGAAATAGCCATTTGAAGTTTTTACATACTTCAACCCTATAACTACAAACAGTAAATATATATATTTAAAATAAATTAAAAAAAACTCTTAAGTTACATTTTTAAACTAACCATTATATTTTTCAAACTTGCAATATTTTTTTATTAAACATGATTTCATATTTTTGCTCCAAAAAATCTTGCAACAAACGTTATTAAACATAATTTCGATTAATATTGTAGGCTCAAATTTAACTAAAAGAAAGCCTATGAAATTTTATTAAACGTACTAGTGATGTAACACCCTTCTTTGTTAACACTTGATTTCTCTATGACTAGAATTCTAAGTTGTGATCAATTTTTCACATGGTCCAAAACCTCTTTGTTCTTCGAGGAGTAATTTACAGTTTAATATACCTAACATTCCTCAATAAAATTTTGGCACCGTCACATATTACAAATAAGAATCCGATTTCTAAATAGTTACTACTTCTCTTCACTTTTTGATTCACTTCCAAAGATTTTATCTGTCCAAGTAATTCTAATCCTTAACTTAAACACCTATACATATTATCAACATGCCAACAAATACTTAGTATATATATATATATATATATATATTAAAAACTCTTAAGTGACCTTTTTTTAAATAACCATTATATTTTTTAAACTTGTAATATTTTTTTACCAAACGTGATTTCATGTTTTTACTTTAATAAATCTTGCAAAAAATAGATTTTACCAAATATAATTTTGATTAATATTATATTCTCAAAACATAAAATAAAAAAAAAATAAAAAATCTAAATAATTTCGATTAGTTGCATACATTTCATTTCAGATCCTTTAGGAGTTTATTTTATATGGGCAATTGAAATCCATTTTGCAATATAAGCATGCAATATTAGAAATAGCTTGGTGCTGTTTTTTCACAAGTATTAAATAAAGATAAAGTTGGAGCTGGTGTTTGGGTTATGAGTGAAGTAATTGGAAGTTATTGTGAAGGGAAGGGTATGATAGAGTTGAAGCATGAAACTTCCCTAGTGTCAAATAGATCATTTCAAGCAAAGAGGATTGAGCTAAATATTATTTAGTGCAATGAAAATAAAATAAATAATAATATATAAATTTAGTGGGAATTCTCTTGGTGGAATTTTAATTAAATTTGACTTGTGGTTCTTCAGTTTTGTACCAATTCTAATCTTGGAATAAAACAAACATGTGAATGAATTCTCTTGGTGGAATTATATAACAATCTTTATTGACATCTTGTTTAATTTAAAATTATTTTGTTTAGTTAAAATTCATTAATTTTTTCTAATCTTTCATCTCGGTATATCTTTTCGAAGTATCCAAATACGAGGAAAAAAAAAAAAAATTTTTTTGATTCTTGAAAAACTAAAACAATTGATGAAGGATAATTGATTCTCTAAAGATCCTTATTTTTTTACCTTTTCTCTTTTTAATTATAACTCAAAATATATATATTATGACTAGTGGTGGATAAAGTACACTAACACCCTTTGAAATTTGATATAAGGACATGTAAATGAAAGTTGTCGTATTTTTAGACAGTCATGATAAAATGGACAAAGTCACAAAGCCACCCTAACAATGGTAAATTGACTTTGAAAAAAAAAATAATAATAAATTAATTTTATTAACCTTTAATATAAAATTAACAAATACAATTAACTTAAATATCCTTAAATCAAATAAATTTAAATGAATTATTAGGTAAAACCCACTTGATAAACCCAAATTTTTTCTATCCTTACCCTCTTCTCCTCTTTCCCCTCTCAACCCTAACCCAAACAACTAATACATTTACATATATAAATATATATTATCTGTATAGACACAAGCTCATCATGTCTACATCCCCAAGCGCAGTGACGAACCTATCATTGATTGCGGCCTTGGTCCTAACAGAAATGGAAAGACAAGCTGATGAAGATATGGTTCTTGAAACAATTTGGCTTGGTGCTACTAAAATGCCTTCTGCAACTGTTACAAGAACTCATCCAGTCCTTGACGATTAAGTGTTCCATAGCTCTTTTTATGTTTCCATTTCCCCTTTTGGTGGCGAGGCGATTGTGGAGACAGGGGGTGGTGGCGACTGGAGCCCGATCAAATATGTACAAAGACCCAAATCGATGAACTCTTTGTGATTGTGCGTATATATATATATATCTATACAGAGAGAGATGAAAATGGTTTTTTTATCATTTAAATATTTTATAATTAAAAATAATAAAATAGTAAAAGATAAAATGAATTTTTCACTTGTACAAGACTTTGTTTGAATGACAAATTTCACATGGGGATATGATTGCCTAAAAATAGATGAACTTTTATCTGTTTGGTTTTATCTTGAACGTCGTATGTCTTTGTACTTTATAAAATTTTCAAACTTTAGTTACTCAGTACAAATCCGCTCCCTCCAATCTAAAATTTCTGACTCCATCCTTCATTATATTTGATCTTGTAATTTCAACTTATATTTTTTTATTGAAATAGTGGATATTTTAGACTTTTTAATAAATCACCACTCTTAATACAAATTGAGAAAATTCAACTGTCTTCCAAATCACCGTGGATAAAACCCATGTGAAATGAATTCCAATGCTCAGACAAACTTGCTTCTCCTCCCAATCTCATTAAAAATAAAAATTATTGAATATTTAGTTTCCTCCAATATTCCATTTAATTACAATAATATATCAAATTAATAAAAATTAAAATATGATATTATAAAATATAATATTTTAATTTTATCAGTTTGAAATTAAGCAAACCTTTTGACAATATACTCTATGCACATGGATAAGATGTCTTTTCAGTTTGAAATTAAGCAAACCTTTTGACAATATACTCTCTGCACATAGATAAGACGTGATTGCTTCTTAGCATGCAAATCACAGCCTGTGTGGGATAAATTAAATAGTCATGCAATCTTTCCCCTACCTCAATCCAGCTCAAAATTTTTGTCCTCCACTTTAACAGACATACAATTTCTATTGCATTCCCAGATTTACAAAAATGGGCTTCAATATCACACATACTTAAAAGTCATCGGTTGAAACTCTCATACAATTTACTTTATATCTTATCTTAAATTCCCAAGTGACCCACCCTCTGAAATTTTGATAAATTATCATCCAGTGATCTATTAATTAATTATAATGATCTTACAAAACAATTAATGGAACGTTAGTAAGTGCAGGTTTCCGTAAACATCAATTCAAATTAATAATTGATGCCTCGATAGCCCAGGTTAATATTTTCGGTAGATTTTGAAGTGTCAGACCTCAACTCTCTGCATCTATTAATCTAACTTCTAACCCTTCTATTATTTACTCAAATTTTAATTAAACAAAACCTCCAAACTCTTATAACAAAAATTTGAAATCAATAAACGTTCTACTAATTTAACACAGTTATTTGTTACACTTGATTTCTCTATATTTCAGAATTCTAAGTTCTGATCAATATTTCACACACAAAATCGGTAACTTTTGTTCCTTAAGGAGTGTAATATGCCTAACATTTCTTATTAAAATAGTCACACCTTCACGCTTTCTTTTAGATATCAATGTTCCATCATAATAAATAAGAATCCAAAATTTCAGGAATAGTTACTTGTCTTCACTCTCAGATTCACTTTCAAAGCTTTTATGTCTTCAACTAATTCTAGACCTCAACTTAAACCTCGTATGCACTTCATATCATTTCAAAGTACGGTCATTAGATTCCTCCAGAGTTTAGGTGCATTAGGGATATGATATGAAGTGTCTCGGTTCAGATTGTAATTGAAAATTTTATTTATCAATCAGTACTTATTGAATAAAATGATGTTTTGTGAGACTCAGCGTTGGACTCATAAAATTTTGTGAAGCGATAGAATTTTAATTTGTGGGGACAAACTTATATAGTGGGTTCATTGTTGTAATTTCATTATGATCATCTTTTTAAAATTTTAAAAAAAAAATTCCAATAGGAATAATTGTAATTTTAGTGGAGGTATTTTCGTTAATCCTAAAAAATTTCAAGTATAAAATGAAAAAAGAGAATTCCAATGGGGTGAATTGTACTTTTAGTGAAGGTATATTCAAAAATTTGAAATTTAAAATGCAAAAATAAAAAGTCCTGTAGGGTATCCGTCCCCATTGGTCCTATTGTGGATGCATATCTGGTGGGACTAATAAATAGAGTTCAACACAAATTCAGTTATACCTTACTAAGATAGTAAGATAACAAAAACCAACTAGAAATTGATTTTGAACTTCTGTCAATTTTTCAATCAGAAATATTAATCCTAAATTCTAATATGAAAGAAAAATGGTCAACCTATATATATATATTGTATTTCATTATTTAGAAGAAAAAAATTATAATAATAATTCCTCACTGAGAGTGATAGAGACTGAAAAAGGCTATGAACTTATGAAGACGGAGAATGCATAGAGTGCTTACCCAACCTCTCCTACCTTCCCTATGATCTCATAGTCGACAAACTTTCACGATTACTGTTCAAGTCCCTTGTATGATATAAGTCAATATCAAATTCTTGGCTCAATTTATTCACCTATAAATACTTTGTTAAGATACACCTCAATCGATCCCACAAACGCAAATTAGTTTCTCTGTGTAAAACTGATAATTCATCCGTACTCATTTTTGTATTATTTTTTAACTTCTTCATCCCTTATTCTGAAGTCGACAAATTTCCAAACCCAGTACCATTCCAAAATAAACTAACAAATTCTTGGAGAAGGGTTCACGACTTCCCTTATAATCCATTGGTTGACGTATGACAATAAATCGTCTAAGATTGTTGCTTTTGAAGAAATTTCAAGATTTTCTCTTACCTTATTTTGGAACCTCAGTTATACCTCCTCATTCTCCATTGGTTGACGTATGACTAAATCGTCTAAGATAGTTGCTTTCAATTTCAAAGATTTTCTCTCACCTTATCTTGGAACATCAATTATACCTCCTCACTTCTTTAGAGCTGTCAAACGATGTCTTTGTATCACCGTCGTTCTACACTTCTACATCAAATTGTATGAAGTGTAGAAAACACAGTAAATGTATACTTTGTGCAGTAATTTTACCCTATTTGAAAAAGTATGTTAAAACACTTTTATTCTTTTAAAATTGTACAAAAATATCCCTCAATAAATGTAATATTATAATACACTTAATAATTTTATAAGATAAAAGTATTATGTATACATTAACTATTTTGATATAATTTCATCAATTTTCATCTCCGTTTGATTAAGATCACTTGTCTCTAATATGAATTTCCTATTACATGCGTCTAAAATGTCGGAACAATAATTTTACTACCCACAGTTCAAATTACAGTTCAATTTGGACATATCATATATCCTATCCTTGCAGAAGGAGCTCTCCCCCACAACCAAAAATATTATTTAAAATATTCTGCTCTCTGTCACAAATATTCAGCAAAATATTAATAATTTCCTCCAATATCCCATTCAAATTTGTTATGTTGCTCCTATCAATATTTATGTAAAAGGCTAGTGAAACTAAAATAGTTTTATAATTCATACTCATGCAAAATAAGAGTCACATCTCATTATGCTACCCTTAATGCACAGAAGATTCAAATTAGTCACAAAATCATTTTGTTTTTTTCCATTTACTGTAATTAACTTCTATTGGCTTAGAAGCACTGGCGGGGGATTTCCTAAAAATATATAAAAAAATTATTACTATAATAAATTTTAATCCAATAAAAAAAATTTATTACTAGTATTAACTCACAACAATTTTTTAATTCGCCCTTGCTTAATTTCTTGTCTATTCGTGTGCAATATCAAGTTCACTTCAAGGCATTTAACAAACATATAATTAACTAGAAATCATTGTTTTTTTTCCATTTATTGTAATTAACTTCTATTGGCTTAGAAGCACTGGCTGTGGATTTCCTAAAAATAAAAAATAAAAAAAAGTACTATTTTTTAATTCGCCCTGCTTAGAAGTCAATGGCAGAATACATTCCTTGTTGATTCCTGTGCAATATCAAGTTCACTTCATGGCATTTAACAAACATAACCAAGGGCGGATTCAGGATTCCTCATTGGAGTGGGCTATTATATTAGTAATAGTAAAAGTAAAAAAAAAGTGAATGAGGTCAACGGCAGATTCAGAATTTCTCGTTAGGGTGACCTCATCCATTTGATTTACCCGGTATTCATGTATTTGAATACGTGACCCAGAATCTCTTTCAATAAAAGTGGAGTGATCGAAGTTGATTGGGTTTAACAACTTGAGGTAGGGCAGGAGGTTGCAAATCAAAATCAATAGGTATATCATTTTTCGATTGATCATCGTCAACGTTAGATGTACTACCACTAGGTATATCCCTTTTCAATTGACAATCGCACTCATTTGGCCAATCTTTTGATAGAATGAAAGAATAGACATACTTTTTACTTTCTTATTTGGAGGTTGATGTGAGCCATTATTATTTAACCTAATAAAATTAAAGAATGAGTTAGATAAAAAAATACCTAAATCAAAATATATCAACCAATACCATGATAAGACCCGCGGACAACTGTAGACTGTAGTTTCTACTTTTTAACATTCTATCACAGTATCACTGCTTGTCTGCTTTTTCCAAATTAACATAAGCGTTGTTATTTAATTCTATTTTAGACTTTCCAGTTTGCAAAACAATTAATTTTAAATTTTTAAGTAATTTACCTAAATCAAAATATATCAACCAATTAACTAAACCCTATATTAAGTAATTTTGTTAAGAAAAAATTTGGAATAAAATATATATATATATATATATATATATATATATATATATATATATATAATTGAAGAATTGATCCAATTTGTTGTGCACTTGTGCTTTATACTCTGAAGTGATGAAATCAATTCCAATATGTTGGCCTTCAACAATTTTTGCAAAGGAGATCCAATTAGAATTTGTGTGATTCAATTCAATTTGTTGACCTATATTAAGTTTGCAAAACAAGTAATTTTAAATTTTTAAGTAATTTATCTAAATCAAAATATATCAACCAATTAACCGAACCCTATATTAATTAATTTTGTTAAGAAAAAATATGGAATAAAATATAAATATATTGAATAATTGAAGAAATGAATTATGACTTCCCTTGAATATCAATTGATCGTGCACTTGGGTCTGAAGTGATGAATCATGAAAGCAATTCCAATTTGTTGGATGGAACCATGGGAAGCTGAAAAGAAAAGCCTAAAAATCTAAAATGATTTGCCCTAAAATCTGAAGGAGCCGAACGTGGGAGGCTGAAAAGTCTAAAATGATTTGCCCTAAATTTTTATTTTTTTTATTTATTTTTTTTCTGGTGCCCGTCCATGGGGTTATTTGGTTTGGGCTTTTATTTTAAAATGGTGGCTGAGTTGACTTGGGTTTCATTGGATTTTTGGGGTGGGCTAATACTATTAATTTTTTTTATTTTTTGGGTTAGGCTAATATATTAGTAATAGTTAAAAATTTTCTTTTTTTTTTTTTTTTGTGGCCTACAGCCCACCCTTGCCTACCCTTGTGTCTGCCTTTGCATATAACTATTTCAAAGATGTGTATACATAAAATGATTATGGTGATTGGAATTTTTATTTATTTATTTATTTTCAAATGCAAACCTCAAAGGAATATTGTGATATGGTAACTTCATCAAACGAATAAAACCAAGTTTCATTCAATTTTTTATTTTTATTTTTAATCTCCAGAATCTGTTATAATTGGAGAGTTTATGTTACATTCAAACATCATTTATTTACTCAAGGAATAAAATCCATGTTTTGTGAGACTCTAATAAACAATGTTTAACAAAAACTCTCTTAATATAAAATAAATAAGATACAGTCTCTCCAGTAGGAATTTAGGACTTCTGTCATTTTCTTTCGGAAATATTACTCCTAATAGGAAAGAAAAATGGTCACCCCGATCCTATTAGGAAATGGAATTTACCATTATTATTGCTATTGTGTGTCACTTAATTAGTTCCTTATGACTTCTTTTTCACCTTTTCCTTCTGTACGTTGGCAACTTAAGTAATTTATACAACTAAGTGCGTGTATTTCTTTATTAGGACAATACCTGGGTCCTTTTTGGGAGGAAAAAGTTCATCTTGTCACATAACACGTGTTTAAAATTTAATTTTTTTAAAAAATAATCGTTATCCATTTTCTAACTATTTAAACCAAACACCAAATTTTTTTTTTTTTTTTCCTTCCAAAAGAATACAATTGTTTTTATACCCAAATTGAAAATTTACTAAATTTATTTAAAGAATGTCATATATCAAGTGTTGAACAAGGAATGAATAGGAATGAGAAACGAATAGGAGCTTAAAATATTATATAAAAGTTTGAT
Organism: Cornus florida; assembly: GCF_030987335.1. Taxonomy (NCBI): domain Eukaryota; kingdom Viridiplantae; phylum Streptophyta; class Magnoliopsida; order Cornales; family Cornaceae; genus Cornus; species Cornus florida. The sequence goes on along the minus strand of NW_026775572.1, from coordinate 27,455,961 downwards.
GTTAACTTATATTTTAATAAAGCTTTTCTCAGTTATTTATTTCTTAATTAGAGTTAGTTCTTCTGGTAGATCTATTTTTTGCACCCCTCCCAAGTTCCCAACACCTTCAATTGCTAGGGTTAAGGGTTGGTTTATTTTTTATTTTTCCTTCTCTCATTGGTGCAAAATATGAAAAAGAAAGATTAAAATTTTGTGAACACTGCAAATTCCAATTAGTGTAATTTTGTTTCACTTATGAGCTTCTATTGGTTTGTATATTATTTTACGCATTGAATAAAAGTTAAGTATGAGGGAAGTGAGAGAAGAGAGTCTTGCTAAAAGAGGGATTCTAAAAATTTAGGAAAAGAAAAAAAATTGGGTTTGGGTTTAAGGGATTCGAAAAAAAAAATTAAATAGGAAAAGAAAAAAAAAATAGATTTGAGTTTAACATGTAAGAAATTAGATAATAATTATTATTAAAAATTTTTAAAATTTGGACATGTGTCTAAATTGTATTGGATCGCATCAAAGACCCAAGTATTGTCCAAAAAAACTCTTAGTGTTCGTTTGGTTAGTCGGAAATTGATGGTGGAAAGTGAAAGGAAAAGAAAGTGAAGTAAAAGAAAAGAAAATTATATTTCTAACATGCATTTGGTTAGCATGATTTTTTTTAAAGAATTTGTGGGAAAATGTTATTTTATTAGTTTGGTTAGCAAGAAAGTGAAAAGAAAATGATTTATGTATAAAAATTACCTTATGAATTCTATTCTAAGTAAAATACATCCTGCAACAAGCATAATAAAAAATATAAATGATTATTTTATAAATAAAAATATATGTGCGTGCATATATATAGAGTCCCATTTTAAAGAGTCAAAAAATTTTAACTTAATAAGTACCAAGTAAAATACATCATCCAACAAGCATAATAAAAAATATAAATAATTGGTTTATGAATAAAAATATGCGCGTGCATATATATATATATATATAGTCCTAATTTAAAGAGTAGAAAATTATAACTTAATTAGGAGTCCTAATTTAAAGAGTTAGAAAGTTGTAATATAAGAAGGAGTCCTAATTTATCAGAAGTCACTCCTTTTGTGAGTTTAAAAAGAAGGAAGAGAAATAACTAATAAGGGTATAATTGGAAACTAACATATAATGATACAACTTTCACGTGAAACTGAAATTTTTTGTGGGAATATCACTTTTCTGAAAACTTTTCTTTTCATGCTAACTAAAGTACCAAATAATTTTAAAAATTTCTGTTTCTTTTTCTTTTTAGTTAGTTTATGCTAACCAAACTAACCCTAAAAGGAAAAGAAAATTCAATCACTCTACCTCCGATGGTTCTGATGCACTGAGATTGGGGAAGAGCCGACCATCGTGCACTGTAAAAGGGTTAATATGTTTAGTTTACTCCCATATTTCAATAATTTAATTGAAATATTTATCAATTTCATTTTTTTAATATACTAAAATATGTTATATTAAAATATATTTCTTTAATCTTTTCTTTTCAAATTTAAGCCAACTTTTGTTAATATACTCTTTACACACCGCTAACGCGTTGTCACTTCTCAGCATGCAAATCACACCTTGGGTAAAAGGTGTGACAAATCAAATAATCATGCAACATTTGCAAGACCTTAATTTCTACTGCATTTCCAGATTTTACAAAATGGGTTTCAATATCTTATATGTAATCCTGCATGTGACTTAAAAGAAGTCATGTGCTTAAACCTCAATACACTTTATACCTTCTCCTTAAACCCCCAAATGATCTTAATCCCTTTGTTCAAAGTGATAAGCGATATCAATCCTGAAATTTCATAGATTATGGTCTAAATATGCGTCAATTAAATTATAATGTTCTTACAAAACAACTAATGAAAAATTAGTAAGTCTTAAGTCTTCCATTAAACATGAATTCGGAATCAATAATCCATGTAGTTTACTCAAATTTCAATTAAACAAAGCCTCTTGAATTTTTATAACTAAAATTTTTATTTTTTCGAAACGAATCTGAAACTTGATATCATTAACCGTTTTACTAATTTAACAATTTTCTTTGTTACATTTAATTTCTCTGTGGTTCAAAATTCTAAGTTCTGATCAATATTTCAAATAGTCCAAAACCTCTAATTTTTGTTCCACAATGAGTCATTTACAGTTTAATATGCCTAATATTAAAGGAAAGTTTATAGCGTTGAAGCGATGCAATTGAAGTAATGTATCAAATACAAGCAACGAGGATTGAGCTAAATATTATTTAGTGCAATGTTAATAAAACATGTGATACCTTGAATTTTTATTTCAAATCTATTAATGTATATTTAAGTTAAATCTCTCGTAATGACATAATTAAAGTGAAGTTTGATTTAATTCAATAAGATGGGTTGAATAAGAAGATTTTATTAAATTTCATCATACATTCAAAAACCCAATTTTCAATTTAGTCTTTTGGTAACAGCTCGTAATCTCATTGAATAAGAGAAAAGGGTACAAGAAAATTGCATGGGTATAAGTAAAAAAATTATGTCTATTGAGCCACACCTTTTAGATGATCTTTAAATAATTTTTGAGTATTTTACATGCTATGATCATTTTTTTACTTATAAAATTATAAATTATTATATAGTGACAACTTTTAACTATATAATTTTGTCTTTTTCTTGTTGCTTTTAACTCAATAATAATAATAATAATAATAATTGTGTGGTCTTTCTTTTCCAGAAGTATATTGTATACAACTTTGTGTGTGCCTGTGTGAATTATTGACATATTTCTCTGAAGATACAAGATTTCGGTTCTTCTCTCTCTCTTTCTCTCTCTCTAGCCTTCTTTTCTCACTTTCCACCCGTCATGGTCTATTTATAGGCCATGACCTTTATTGCAGTTAACCAATTACATTGGGCCTATATTCGAAAGCTCTCTTCCTTCTGAGCTGGGTCTTGTAATGGGCTTGACCTTCCTCGGTGGACCTTTCACGTTCGGCCCATTCCAGGGTGCTTTGGCATGGATCCTACTTCAATCATTCGACTCGATCTTGTTCCTGCGAACCATATCCGGCCCATGCCACTTGCCGCATCCTCAACTGCCCCCATAATTACCCCTTATTGATTAGGGGGAAATTATTAGAGGCTGCTAATGATTACCTGACGGCTCGAGGAGATCGTGTGGGAGAATGGACGGTTAGATCTAGGGGTCGGCGCTTCAAGATTCAAAAAGACAACCCATCGCTTTCCTGACTCCTTGGCTCTTGGGCTCATCTCGTGTAATACTCCTAATTTTAAAAGGATGTTCTCGGCATTTTTAATATTTATTGTATTGCATTTTTCTTTATTTTATTGTCTTAATCGCATTTTTATTTATTTTATTTCATTTGTTTAAATTGGTTGTATGTGCATTATTTGGTTTAATTAATTGCTTAATGGTTTATTTATTTAATCAGTCATGTTACTTAATATGTTTTTGGTAACTGTTTATATAATTTTATTTATTTATTTAATTGTGTTTATTTAATTGTTTAATCAATTTTATTTAATGGAAATTTAAATTTAAGGGAATTTAGTTTTCTGGCTCTTTACGTGAATTTAGGGTTGCAAATTTACATAGGTGGCCGACGTAGGTATTTATCTTAGGTCGGTTTATGGGCCGAGATGGGCTCTGGCTTTAAGGTTACATGGATTAGGGTTTAATCACTAAGCCTATAAGTATGTGTGTCACGGTGGTTTAGGGTTTGAAAAGAATTAAACGTAATTTCTGTAAACACAACAGAGACCGTGGGATACAGAGGGAGAATAGAGAGAGATAGGAGAGGAAGGATAGGTGGAAGCAAGGTAGAAGGAACGTGGGTTTGTGGAACAGCAGTGGGGAATTGAACGGGTAATACAGAACTGGGAATTTAGAGTTTCAAGTCTGAAACTCAAAGGCAAGTTCTTATCTTCCTCCTTCCCTTTGATTTGTGTTCTGTGCACCTGGACATCTCTAGGAGATTAATTGGCCTTAACCTGAACCATGCATGTTTTATATATGTTTTACTTGATCGTTTTATCTGTGAAATTTATTTACAAAACAATTATAGCACGTATGTTTTCTTGACTCTGTTTTAGCGTAACGTCTCACTGATTTAATTTTTATCTTGAATCTTACTGAAATCAACCGAGGTCTGATTGGATACTAGATGTAATTTAAGACTTCAAATTTAAAATTGGAGGAAGAACAGAGGGGTTGGGATAAAACTGATGTCGCAATTTAGTTTCAGTATTGTTCTTCAACTATGCTAGTTTAAATGGCTTGATTAAACTCTGTAATTGTTTGCGAAACTATTGTAAACAATCTTGGGGAATGCTTCTAGACTAAATTAAGAGTCCTAAGATTAGTTTTAGAGACCAACAGAGTGGTTGGATTTGATCAGAGAAGGATCGGACGGACTGAAACGAAGCAACGGGGACAGAGGCTCTCAAAGGAGGTGGGAGCCGGCTCCATGGAAGTGGGAGCCGGCTCCCACAACAAAGTAGAGCCGGCTCTAAGAAGTCCTAGAGCCAGCTCTAGGCTGGAAAAGAGCCTGCTCCAAATTCTGGAGCAGGCTCCCTTGTTATTTTTGGTTTATTTTAATTTTTTTTAAATTTTTCTACGTACTATGTTCACTGTTTGGGCAATCTGGGTTATTAATCAGTTTTAAAATTTTAATTGGGTGTTAAATAATAATTTTAACTTGTAACTAAGGTCTTGAATTGCATAAAATTTACCCCTTAGTTTAAATGGAATTAACAGTACGCTATTTGACAACTTTGCGTACAGTTAACGGCTGGAAGGAGATTTGTTGATTAATTTTAATCTGATGGTTTAGGGTGCTATAAAATGATTTTAAATTTATTTTGATGCACGATGAAGTCTTTTAAAGTAATATATTGGACTTGTGGCATAGTGGGGGCTCTGTGCTAAAGGTTACAACACAGTATAAGTATATGACTTAGTATTCTGTTACCGGATGGAGGGAACTAGATCGCTTAGTTTAATTTAGCGATTTATTGGACTATAATATTATTATAGAACTAATTTTAAATACATGATAGGGTCATTGTTTTTATTAAATTTGAACTATGCATGTGTTGGATGTTAATTGTTAGAATAGTTTATTCTCCGATGCAATTACATGGATTATTACTGGATTTTATTTGCTAGATTGTTAAGATTCCTTCTGCAAGTATTGGATGGTGGTTTTTGGACTGTAAATTATTGAACTGTTATATATGTTGAAATTTACATGGATATGGAGGATTGTATGTACCGGTATGGGACGGTGACATACTAGGGACGGTTTAGCTCAAAACGCATAAACCTAACCTAATGGATTAATGGAATGGATTGAAAGATATCGAATCCTAATTGTGGCTAAGTCAGATCAGCTGTAACCAAGTTGGATGACTTCCTGGATTAACGGATGGTAGTTAAGTCATATCCACTGAATAAGTTGAGTGACTAACTAGTTGGTTTATTGTAGGTCAGTTTAATAAATAGTTAAACTGCTTACCCTGGATTTGGACAGACTTTATATATATGTTTATGGTACCACGAGTTGAGCTTGAGTCTCAGACTCGTTGGTTAGGGTGCGTATATGCAGGGGATGCGTAGCTGGTTATAATAAGTTGAGGTGTACCCTGTTAGGTCTAGGTATTCATGCCCACCTTTGGGTGCGTATTCGCATGTTGCCTTCTATTCAGGTTGAGACCCCTATTATAGACTAGTGAATGTCCCTTAGTGTGGATATATTTATACGTATGGACTAGATAGATATTGTGAGGTGTCTACGGTGTATCTGCGTATCGGGTCACTGTATGGATTGCAGTTAGATTAGAACTTGCTCGTGGGTCTGACCCACTCCTTTATTATTCTTTTCAGGTATAGGACGGTTCTAGCCTTAGAGCTTGATCGTGCTTGTCAAGGACAGTCTCATTTTCATCTGATTACGTAGGACTTCTCTCGATATTTCTAGTATTATCTATTTTCAGTTTCATTTTCAGTTGAACTTTTGGTTAGGGGTCCATCAGTGGATTCCCAAGTTGTAACTTTGAAGTTTTGGAGGATTGGAGTCTCAATTTTCAGTTGTACATGGAGGATTTTATAATTAATGTTTCTTTCAGTTTTATTCTATCTTTATTGTTCTTTTTGTCATCTGTGTTCGTTTTAGAATACTTTAATTGTTTGATATTCCCTCGGGTTTGGGCCTGGGCTTGATCTACCCGTGTCTCAGATCCGAAGGGTATCACATCTCGTCTTTATAAGCTTCATTGATTCTCCATCGATCCTCTTTACCGTCTCCATCTCACCTTTTGCTGTTTGAATCTTCTCCGGCGATCTCTTGCGAAAGATCTTCCTTCCAGTGGCTTTGCAATACTCTCTGCCGTTTTCACTCTCTAAGGTTAGTTTCATTTGCATTTTTGTTTTGGAAGACTTCTTTCTCCTTCCTATAATCCTCATTCATTCTCACCATGACAGTAGATCTAGACGTTCTTCGCATGAAACTTCACCTTTCTGACGATGTAGAAATTAGAAACTGCCCTCGAGAAGTGAATATTAGAACCGGTGCTGGCCTTCTTCCCGGCGAGGCCCTGTTTTCACTCCTCCATCTCAATCTCCTTAGATTTCCTTTACATCCTTTCTTTTGCTATGTTTTTAACAAGCTAAATCTTTCCCCTTTACAAGTAAACCCCAATTTCCTTAGGATTTTATCTGTTATGCTACTCCTGATTCGTGACAGAGGTCTGGATCTGGACCTCGTAGATCTTCTCCTCTGTTACAAGGTTAGCAAGATCAGAACTGACGAACCGTTTTACCACTTTTTCCCCATTGAGAAGAGGTCCATCTGCACGGACAAGATCAAATCCGAGAAGAGTTGGAGGAAAAACATTATTGGGGTTAGGGGAGCCTGGTTCTCTCCAGCTGCGGAGGATTTCCCTATCCCGAGCGCTTTCGGAGAGTGCTCTGTCTCTTTTTACAAGAAATATAAAAACCATAAGAGTGACTGTCCTTGCGAGATCTGCATTCCTCGTTTTTGTTCTTTCTTGTGCCATTCCTTAGGTATTCCTTGTGATGACTTGAGCTACAGTGTGTGCAGGGATAGGGATAACTACTTGAAGCGGTACGTTCTGACCAACGTTCCCTCTTGCTCGGACCTTCTCACCTCAGATAATCTCCTCGATATCTCAATCCTCGGCAAGACAATGAGCCAACTCCAGATCCCTTCCTTCGGCAGGAAGAAATCTGCCCCCAGGCCTGCTATCACCCCTGCATCAAATTCCTCACCGGCTTCAGCATCTTCCTCCGCTACCCTTTCTGACACCACTCCTTCCACCGATCCATCCGCGACGGCTGCTGAACCGGTCGCTAGCACGGCGACTGCCAGTCCGAACGTTGCCCCCTCTATCAACAATCCTCCTGGCTCTACTACTGCTTCCGTACAGGAAAAGGCCAGAGGAAAAAGGCATCAACCTGACAGTGCCCTCAACATGGATGACGTTCCCTTGTCTCAGAGGGTTAGGCCCTCTGGGCCGAATGTGATTTCCCTGGCGAGACCTCCTCAAGCTAAGCCCCCCACCCCTTCTGGGCATGCCTCCGCTTCAGGAACGGCGCCATGGAGCCCTCGCTTCATTCGAACAGACGGATCATCTGTGAAACCGACCGAGACCATGTTCAAAGATGGTCAGATCGCAATGGCTTACAACAGGAGTATGTGGACTCCCAAGGACATCGAGGTAGCCAAAGGTCTGTCTCAGAGGGAGGTGTTCAGCCGATTCCCCTTGTCCGCCATGGAGGTAACTTCTACCCCTTAGTCAATAAATCTTTACATACTCTTAACACTTATTTTCTTCTAACCATCTGCTCGGCTTAACCAGTTGTCCTGTATATCTCTACAGACCTTGTACGGGATGATGGCTATGCAGAAGCTAGTTGAGCATGTGAATGCCAAGGTCCGCACGCTTTTCTGACAGCCTTAGTGCAGCGAACGAGGAGAACGATAATTTAGCTGCTCAGAAGACCGGGTTGATGGTTCAACTTGGTAAAACTGAAAAAGAGAGGGATTTGCTGAGGAAGGAGACTGACTCTTTTCAGGATGAGAGGAATGCTCTACAGCTTGAAAAGAGCGTCTGGCAGACCGAGCGGGAATCCCTTAGGGACGAGAAGGAGGAACTGCTACGCCTTCTGAATGACGAGCAATCCGCTCGGATGGCCTTTGAGAAAAAGGCCTTGGACGAGCGCAATGCTTTACTTGATACCATCAGCAGGGTAAATGGTGGCATGCTCGGTTCTCCAGAGTTGGAGCCCTCAGATATGCTCAGGGGTTCCGAGAGGGTTACGCCGATAGCGTCCCGGATGAGGGTCAGACTGGCTCTACCCCTGATGATGTTGATAAGGATCTGGATATTGACCCTCCTGGTGTTTATACCGATCCAGACTCCACCGCTGCCGAGGGCATATTTGATGAATATCAGGAGATTGCGTCTTCTCGGATCACTCCTGCTCCTCCTGCCGCTCTAACTTTGGACATTCTTCCTGTGTCCACTTTGACTCCATCTGCCGTTACTGCTGAAGATAACCCTCAGCAGAATGATTCTTCTAACGCTGTTGAGGGTAGGATTCAACAGAACGATTCTGTCATTCACCTTGACTCTCCACCTCGTGAGGATGGCGACACCACCAACAATGAGGAGGTAGCCTAACATCATCAAGAGGCCGACGAGGCAAACGCCTCTTAGTTAGAACTTCTTTTTTTTTTTTAAATGTACTGACTTTGGTATATTTGCCATCTTTACACCTCATTTTTTGTAACCCTCTGAACCTTATTAATGAGATGGCCGACTTCTGATCAAATTTTTTGTGTCAACTTCTTCTTTTTTTTTTTTTTTTGGGGCAAGTGTTTAGCGTTCGGCTCATTGTGCCAACTGCCACTTACTTTGCTCAGGCGCCTGGCGTTCGGTTAGAATGCCACTTGCCACTTGCCACTTGGCCCTCTAATTTTCTTTAGCAAGTGTTTGGCGTTCGGCTCATAGTGCCAGCTGCTACTTATTTGCTTAGGTGTCTGGCGCTCGGCTAGAATGTCACTTGCCACTTGGCTTTTTATTAGCAAGTGTTTGGCGTTCGGCTCATAGTGCCAGCTTCCACTTATTTGCTTAGGTGCCTGGCGCTCGGCTAGAATGCCACTTGCCACTTGGCTTTTTATTAGCAAGTGTTTGGCGTTCGGCTCATAGTGCCAGCTGTCACTTACTTTGCTTAGGTGCCTGGCGCTCGGCTAGAATGCCACTTGCCACTTGGCTTTTTATTAGCAAGTGTTTGGCGTTCGGCTCATAGTGCCAGCTGCCACTTACTTTGCTTAAGATTTTAAAGAGGAGTGCAATCTTTATAAATCTCAGAAACTTTTTGTAATACCCCTAATTTCAAAAGGATAGTCCTAATATTTAAATTATTGTTTAAATTGTGATTTTTATTTATTATTTGACTAATTATTATTATTTATTTATTATTTGACTAATTGTTTTTTTTATTTATTATTTGACAAATTATTTTTGTTTAATTGATTATTTGCATAAATGGTTTTTTTTATTTATTATTTGACTAATTGTTTTGTTTAATTGATTATTTGCATAAATGGTTTTTAATTTCATTATTTGGTTATTTGTTTTGAATTTATTTGATTATTTGTTTTATTTGAAATTAATTGTTTTAATTTATTTAATTGGTTGTTGTAATTAGTTGTTTAAATTATTGCTTTAAATGGTATGCATTTATTTAATAGTTTTTAGGTGACTTTTATATAGTTCCATTAGGTAAACACATAAGTAGCCGTCATGCTTTTCACTTAGATTGTGTTATGGGCCGAGTAATCTGATTAGGGTTTAACTAGGTCTAGGGTTAGTATGTTCTATAAATACTCATCTAAGAGGTCTGCCTAGGGTTTTAGAATATCATTACGACACAGTAAGGTGGTGAGAAGTTTTGGTGACGTCTGGGTAATTAGCCAAGTGAAGAAACAGAGTTTCGTCGGAACGTTAGAAGCCGACGTAGAGACTTTGAACAAAAGTCTCAAAGGCAAGTTCTGTCTTAACTCTCTCCCTTAGGCTTCATGTTCTTTGCATACTTAAATAGTTTCAGGTTGAGTTACATGTTTAAAACAAAAAGAAAATATATGTTTTCATGTTTAGAAATTAGAAGCGTATCAGTATGTGTTTATACTTGTTAAACTGAGTACACTTGAAACTTTCTTGTAAATTTCTTTGTTTAAATCCATGCTAGTAGTATACTAAGGACATAAATAAGGGTGGAAATTTACTGGAAGTAAGGCATAAATTTTGGAAACCAAAATACTGAAGTGCCGAAGGTGTAAACGATGCTAGAATGCGAGAACAGAGAGAAGAGAAGGGAGAGAGCCGGCTCTCCTTTGGAGGGAGCCAGCTCTCCTTGTAAAGGAGGCGGCTCCAAGGAATTAGGAGCCGGCTCCAAGGCCAATGGAGGCGGCTCCATGGTTTTTGGAGCCTGCTCCATTTTGGTTTTTTCCAGTTTTTACATTCTATTGATTTTTCTTTTGGTTTTCAGTGAGACAGGTTCTTAGGTATGGAATTTCTAAGTTTTCTAACAGAAACTAAATACTGTAATGGATGGTTTAAAGGGTGTTGAGTCTGCTCCATGTTGTCTTCTTCACAGTTTTTACATTCTGTTCTTATTTTTCAGTTCAGTAAGGAAGCCTCTTGGTTAGTGAATTTCTAGTATTGTTTGAGGAGATTAATTACTGTAATGAGTGTTGAGATACTGTCCAGAGGAAGATTAGAGTATAGAGGAACAAAGTAATATAAATTTAGGCACTGAGGGTTAATCGTTAAAACTGTATGGATTTTGTATGTGCCTGGCAGACCTGTTTGGTTTTGGATACTGTATTTCTAAATTTTATTAGAAATTTTTGTGATAGTTGGTTCACTGTTAATTACATATATTTGAAAAAAAAAATACATGTTTTAAATCTATATTTTTGTTAAGGATTAATTGATGGTTGCATTGTAAAACCTAGTGCATCAATTTGTTGGACTAGAAAATTATATATATGATACATTACTTACATTTATTTTGCATGCCATGGAACAGATTGATACAATGTCTATTGGGCTGGGTTAATTATATGGAAACTGGGAATAGAGTTATATTTACAGACACGGTTTTGTGTGACCAAGTTGTGATTTCTATATTGGTTTACTTAAGCATGTTGTTTACTCTACCTTAATATGCTTAGTTTGGAATGGTTGATATTGTTATTTAATTGTCAATGCCATATGAACTGTTGGACGGATGGAATTGTATGCACCGGTATGGGACGGTGTCATACTGGGTTTGGATTAACTCAAGTAGTTAAGTCCTACCTATTTTGGAGTAAGGGCACGGGTTATAAAATACAATCCTCCTTATATATATAAGTCGGTATGGTGGAATACGCCGAGTGACTTACTGGATTTCTTGTGGATGGTTAGAAACGAAGTTTAGATATATTTTTATGTTACCGTGTCATGAGCTTGAGTCTCAGTGTCGACGGTTAGGGTGTGTATATGCAGTTGGATGTGTAGCTGACTGTGAAGGTTGAGGTATACCCTGTTTAGGTTTAGGTACTCATGCCCACTCAGGTGCGTATTGTGTGATGCCTTCTATCCAGGTTGAGACCCCCTTCATAGCCTAGCAAGAGTCCAGTAGTGTGGATATATTTATGTACGGATTATTAGTTATTGTTGAACTATTTAGTATGTACATGTGTATCGAGTCTCTGCTTGGATTGTAGTAGGATAGAACTTGTTCGTGGGCCTGACCCACTCCTATTTTTCAGGTGTACGTCAGTTCCAGGCTTGAGCTTGTTCGTGCTGAGCAGAGATGATCTTCCATTCTACTGACGATGTAGGATTTCTTTCCAGATCTTGGATTTGGATTTTATCTTCCATTTTACTTTCATTCATTGTGAGATTTTATTAGGGGTCCACTAGAGATGGATTCCCGAGTTGTTCAAATTATGGATTTTTGGTTTATCAGATTTGAGTATTTAATTATTTAAGGATTATCTTTTAGTTTTCTTTTCAGCTTTAAAATTTTATTTTTAAATTCATATTTTTGTATTCTGTGTTTGTTATAAAATATTAATTGTTTGATATTCCCTCGGGTTTGGGCCTGGGCCTGATCAACCCGTGTCTCGGATCCGAGGGGTATCACAGTTGGTATCAGAGCACTCCAGGTTCAAGTGTCTCTAGGACGTTTTCGTATTAAGTCTTCCGCGTAGCGTTTTCTCTTTATTAGAGCTTTAAGTTTAGGATTCATTGTATTCCTTATGGTCCGTATAGAAATGGTACTGATGTCTGTCTTTTCGTGTTAACAGATGGTTAACGCTAGAAACGGACAGAACATGCAAGGAACTAGGAAGGAAAGGAGAGTGGCACGCAGGCAACAATATCTCCTACGGCGTCAGCAAATGGGGGAAGAGCAGTAAAAGCTTGGATTTCAGGATGACATGGGTCAGTTTCAGGAGGAATAGGAAAATGTTCAGCAGACTCTGGACCAGGTCAGGGATCCAGAGATTCCTCCTCACCTCAATGACCTTGTTGCTCGGGCTATAAAAGCAGGGGTAACGGCTGCACTTCGAAACCAGCCTCAGGTTCATCAGGCACCTGCACCAGCACCAGTTGTTCAGACGGATTCCTGGGAAAAGGCTAGGAGCTCTTTCACAAAGGGAAGTCCACCTGTGTTTACAGGCTCCACCGATGCGAGAACAGCTCATCAGTGGAAACAGGACATTGAGTGTCATCTTCATTTGGTTCAGTGCACAGAGGTTCAGAAGCAGATGCTTGCTACTTTCAAGTTAGTTGGGGATGCACTACAGTGGTGGGAGTCAGTTACCACCCCAGAGGAGAGGATGACATTGTCTTATAATAAGTTCAGTGCTCGCTTTGATGAGAAATATTTTCCCTATGCAGTCAGAGCAGCTATGAAGACCGAGTTTCTAAGTCTGCAGCAGGGAAACATGACAGTGGCGGAGTATGAGCAGCAGTTCACACGCTTGTCTCTCTTTGCACTGGAGGAGGTGGATACAGAGGAGAAGAAGCGTAACAGTTTCGTCAAGGGACTGATGTGGTCTATCAAGAGAGCTATTACAGGTAATCCAGCCTATACTACCTATGCTCAGGTGGTAGACGCCGCTCTACAACAGTATCAGTTGACTGTGGACATCAGACAGGCTCGTGGTGAAAAGCGGGGAGATAAAGACTCTACTAATCAGTCAGCTGAAAAGGGGAATGGCAATGGTCACCGGCAGAATGACAAAGGCAAGTTCCAGGGACAACAGCCTTGGAAGAAGCACAAGGGTGGCTCAAATGCTCACCAGAATGGGGCACCTATTTAAAGGCAACAGAATGGGGGACCACAGGCAGGACAGGGTCAGCCACAGGCTGACCGACAGAGGAGGCCATTTGGTACTTTACAGGGTAGTTGTTACACTTGTTGAGAGTATGGTCATACCACCAGGCAGTGTCCTAAAGCAGGACAGGGACAGGGACAGAGACAGTATGTGCAGCAGGGACAGAGGGCGCCAGTGCCTCTACAAGCTCCACAGGTTCCACGGATTCAGGGACAGACACATCTAGCTTTATCGGCACCGCCGCAGACTCAGGGACCGGCACCACAGCAGTTACACTATGGCAGGGTGTATAACCCCAAGCCACAGGATGTTCAGGCACCTCAGACTATTGAGGGTAAGTTTCATATTCATGGTTTACATGGACGTGTTTTATTTGATACGGGTGCTACACACTCATTTGTAGCTAGGAATTTTGTTGCTTTATCTGGGATGAGGACGAGGGTATGCACTAGACCTCAGGGTATTTCTACACCATTGGGTGATACAGCTATTTTACATGAGAGTGATGGGCCTGTGACACTAGATATTGGCAGACTCAGATTTCTAGCCAATCTATTGGTCCTGGACATGCACACTTATGATGTGATACTTGGGATGGATTGGTTGTCTCACTACCATGTCCAAGTTGATTATTTTGATAGATCTATTATTTTTACCATACCTGGTCAGGATATGTATGTAGTAGCTATGCCACGTTCTAAAGGGGGCGGTAGCACCTATTTGTTCCATGTGGAGGAGGACAATGAGGAGGGGATTACTGTGTCATTGGATAACATACTGATTGTACAGGATTTTTCGGATGTATTTCAGGAGATTCTAGGGTTGCCACCTAGTCGAGAAATTGATTTTGTGATAGACTTAGCTCCAGGCACTGCGCCTATTGCTAGGGCACCCTATAGGATGGCACCGGTGGAGATGAGAGAGTTGAGGGATCAAATTCAGCAGTTATTCAGCCAGGGTTTTATTCGTAGGAGTACATCACCTTGGGGAGCACCGGTTCTGTTTGTGAAGAAGAAGGATGGTTTGCTTCGTCTGTGTATAGATTACAGGGAGTTGAACAAGGTTACGATTCGTAACAAGTATCCTTTGCCCAGGATTGATGACTTGTTTGATCAGTTAAGGGGAGCCACATATTTCTCCAAGATTGATCTGCGTTCTGGGTATCATCAGCTGAGGGTTAGGGATCAGGATGTTCCTAAGACAGCATTTCTCACGAGATATGGTTCTTATGAGTTTCGTGTTATGCCGTTTGGGATGACTAATGCACCTGCAGTGTTCATGGACTTAATGAATAGAGTCTTCCGGGCTTATTTGGATCAGTTTGTTATTGTTTTTATTAATGACATCTTGATCTATTCCCGGTCGGAGGACGATCATGCTAGACATCTTCGAATAGTCTTGCAGACGCTTCGTGAGCACCAGTTATATACCAAGTTCGAGAAGTGTGAATTTTGGCAGCGGGAGGTGAAGTTTCTGGGTCACGTGGTGTCAGAAAAGAGGATAGTAGTGGATCCGGCCAAGGTTTCAGCTGTGGTTGAGTGGGGACAGCCTATATCACCTACAGATATTCGGAGTTTTCTCGGTCCGGCAGGATATTACAGGAGATTCATCCTGGGGTTCTCCAAGATAGCAGGACCACTCACTCATCTGACCAAGAAGGGTGTACAGTTCGTGTGGGATAAACACTGTCAGCGAGCTTTTGATGAGCTGAAAAGGAAGCTGACTTCTGCACCGGTTCTGGCTACTCCGTAGAGCGGGATAGAGTATCTTGTTTACACGGATGCTTCGTTGCAGGGTCTTGGATGTGTATTGATGCAGGAGGAGCGACCGATTTCTTATGGATCTCGAAAACTTAAGCCTCATGAGCTTAATTATCCAACACATGATTTGGAGTTGGCAGCAGTGGTCTTTGCCTTGCGTATTTGGATGCATTATCTGTTAGGTGAGTCCTTCAGATTATTCAGTGATCACAAGAGTCTGCAGTACTTGTTCACTCTGCGGGAGCTGAATATGAGACAGCGCAGATGGTTGGAGTTTGTAAAAGACTATCATTTTTCTATACAGTACCATCCAGGGAAAGCGAATGTAGTGGCGGATGCACTCAGTCGCTGACCTATTGGTAGTCTTTTTGCTCTATTCACTACTGAGAGGAATGCTTTGAAGAGTGTGGATGAGTTATCGGATGCTTTTATGGCTTGCATGGTGGTTACACCTTCCATCATTTGCAAGGTTTTACAAGCACAACTCACCGATCAGCTGTGTGTCGACAAGGTAGCAGAGATAGCTTTCGGGGAGGTTCCATTCTACTATGTTGGGGCTGATGGAGGTTTAAGGTACAAGGGGCGGTTAGTGGTACCCTCTGCTGATGGTTTGAGGAAGGATGTGATGACTGAGACTCACCGCTCTGAGTCTCTGTTCATCCAGGAGGCGATAAGATGTATCAAGATATGAAGCGGCAGTTTTGGTGGGCAGGTATGAAGAGGGACATTGCTCTTTTTGTTTCTCAATGTAATACTTGTCAGATGGTTAAGATTGACCATCAGAGGCCGCCAGGAGCTCTACAGCCACTACCGATACCGGAGTGGAAATGGGAGAGCATTTCTATGGATTTTGTGGAAGGATTGCCTAATTCTTTCAAGGGGCATAATTCCATATTGGTCATTGTGGATAGGTTGACCAAGTTAGCTCATTTCTTGCCTATTTGTACTGACTACACTTCGGAGCAGTTAGCGAGGCTTTACATTTCAGAGATTGTGAAGCTACAAGGCATTCCATTGTCTATTATATCGGACAGGGATTCGAGCTTTGTATCTGGATTTTGGAAGAATTTTCAGCAGGCTTTAGGTACGGAGTTACACCTTAGTACTATTTATTATCCTCAGACTGACGGACAAACTGAGAGGGTGAATCAAATTATGGAAGATATGCTTCGGTCGTGTGTTCTGGATTTTAAGGGCCACTGGGAGGAATATTTGCCACTTGTGGAGTTTGCTTATAACAATAGTTTCCAGAAGACTATTGGGATGGCACCTTTTGAGGCGTTATACGGTCGACCGTGTCGATCACCTATTTGTTGGATGGAGGTTGGAGAGAATCGATTCTTAGGTCCTGAGTTCATCAAGGATACCTCTGAAAAGATTGCTCTTATTCGAGATCGCATGCGTACTGCCCAAAGTAGGCAGAAGAGCTATGCTGATCGTCGCACTCGTGCTTTGGAGTTTCGGGTTGGGGATCAGGTTCTTCTCAAAGTATCTCCTATGAAGGGTGTTATGCGCTTTGGGAAGAAAGGGAAGTTGTCTCTGCGGTTTGTCGGTCCATTCATGATTACGGATCGAGTTGGAGCTGTTGCTTATCGGTTGGCGCTGCCGGATAATTTGGATCGCGTGCATAATGTATTCCATGTTTCCATGTTGTGGAAATTTCTGCGAGATGAGGATCGGTATCAGCATATCGATGTTGGGGAGATTGAGTTACAGCCGGATGCAACTTATTCGGAGCCACCGTGTCGTATTGTTGACCGTCGGGATCAGATTCTTCGTAATAAGGTTATTCCTTTGGTTCATGTCCAGTGGAGTCATCACAATGAGGCTGAGTCCACTTGGGAACGGGAGGATGTTATTCGGTCGCAGTTTCCTGGATTAATGGAAGAAGGTAAGAGTGAATTCCGAGGACGGAATTCCTTTTGTTAGGGGGGAAGAATGTAACACCCCTAATTTCAAAAGGATAGTCCTGATATTTAAATTATTGTTTAAATTGTAATTTTTATTTATTATTTGACTAATTATTTTTTTATTATTATTATTTGACTAATTATTTTTTTTATTTATTATTTGACTAATTGTTTTTGTTTAATTGATTATTTGCATAAATGGTTTTTTTTATTTATTATTTGACTAATTGTTTTGTTTAATTGATTATTTGCATAAATGGTTTTTAATTTCATTATTTGGTTATTTGTTTTGAATTTATTTGATTATTTGTTTTATTTGAAATTAATTGTTTTAATTTATTTAATTGGTTGTTGTAATTAGTTATTTAAATTATTGCTTTAAATGGTATGCATTTATTCAATAGTTTTTACGTGACTTTTATATAGTTCCATTAGGTAAACACATAAGTAGCCGTCATGTTTTTCACTTAGATTGTATTATGGGCCGAGTAATCTGATTAGGGTTTAACTAGGTCTAGGGTTAGTATGTTCTATAAATACTCATCTAAGAGGTCTGCCTAGGGTTTTAGAATATCATTACGACACAGTAAGGTGGTGAGAAGTTTTGGTGACGTCTGGGTAATTAGCCAAGTGAAGAAACAGAGTTTCGCCAGAATGTTAGAAGCCGACGTAGAGACTTTGAACAAAAGTCTCAGAGGCAAGTTCTGTCTTAACTCTCTCCCTTAGGCTTCATGTTCTTTGCATACTTAAATAGTTTCAGGTTGAGTTACATGTTTAAAACAAAAAGAAAATATATGTTTTCATGTTTAGAAATTAGAAGCGTATCAGTATGTGTTTATACTTGTTAAACTGAGTACACTTGAAACTTTCTTGTAAATTTCTTTGTTTAAATCCATGCTAGTAGTATACTAAGGACATAAATAAGGGTGGAAATTTACTGGAAGTAAGGCATAAATTCTGGAAACCAAAATACTGAAGTGCTGAAGGTGTAAACGATGCTAGAATGCGAGAACAGAGAAAAGAGGAGGGAGAGAGCCGGCTTTCCCTTGGAGGGAGCCAGCTCTCCTTGTAAAGGAGGCGGCTCCAAGGAATTAGGAGCCGGCTCCAAGGCCAATGGAGGCGGCTCCACGGTTTTTGGAGCCTGCTCCATTTTGGTTTTTTCCAGTTTTTACGTTCTATTGATTTTTCTTTTGGTTTTCAATGAGACAGGTTCTTAGGTATGGAATTTCTAAGTTTTCTAACAGAAACTAAATACTGTAATGGATGGTTTAAAGGGTGTTGAGTCTGCTCCATGTTGTCTTCTTCACAATTTTTATATTCTGTTCTTATTTTTCAGTTCAGTAAGGAAGCCTCTTGGTTAGTGAATTTCTAGTATTGTTTGAGGAGATTAATTACTGTAATGAGTGTTGAGATACTGTCCAGAGGAAGATTAGAGTATAGAGGAACAAAGTAATATAAATTTAGGCACTGAGGGTTAATCGTTAAAACTGTATGGATTTTGTATGTGCCTTGCAGACCTGTTTGGTTTTGGATACTGTATTTCTAAATTTTATTAGAAATTTTTGTGATAGTTGGTTCACTGTTAATTACATATATTTGAAAAAAAAAATACATGTTTTAAATCTATATTTTTGTTAAGGATTAATTGATGGTTGCATTGTAAAACCTAGTGCATCAATTTGTTGGACAGAAAATTATATATATGATACATTACTTACATTTATTTTGCATGCCATGGAACAGATTGATACAATGTCTATTGGTCTGGGTTAATTATATGGAAACTGGGAATAGAGTTATATTTACAGACACGGTTCTGTGTGACCAAGTTGTGATTTCTATATTGGTTTACTTAAGCATGTTGTTTACTCTACCTTAATATGCTTAGTTTGGAATGGTTGATATTGTCATTTAATTGTCAATGCCATATGAACTGTTGGACGGATGGAATTGTTTGCACCGGTATGGGACGGTGTCATACTGGGTTTGGATTAGCTCAAGTAGCTAAGTCCTACCTATTTTGGAGTAAGGGCACGGGTTATAAAATACAATCCTCCTTATATATATAAGTCGGTACGGTGGAATACGCCGAGTGACTTACTGGATTTCTTGTGGATGGTTAGAAACGGAGTTTAGATATATTTTTATGTTACCGTGTCATGAGCTTGAGTCTCAGTGTCGACGGTTAGGGTGTGTATATGCAGTTGGATGTGTAGCTGACTGTGAAGGTTGAGGTATACCCTGTTTAGGTTTAGGTACTCATGCCCACTCAGGTGCGTATTGTGTGATGCCTTCTATCCAGGTTGAGACCCCCTTCATAGCCTAGCGAGAGTCCAGTAGCGTGGATATATTTATGTACGGATTATTAGTTATTGTTGAACTATTTAGTATGTACATGCGTATCGAATCTCTGCTTGGATTGTAGTAGGATAGAACTTGTTCGTGGGCCTGACCCACTCCTATTTTTCATGTGTACGTCAGTTTCAGGCTTGAGCTTGTTCGTGTTGAGCAGAGACGATCTTCCATTCTACCGACGATGTAGGATTTCTTTCCAGATCTTGGATTTGGATTTTATCTTCCATTTTACTTTCATTCAGTGTGAGATTTTATTAGGGGTCCACTAGAGATGGATTCCCGAGTTGTTCAAATTATGGATTTTTGGTTTATCAGATTTGAGTATTTAATTATTTAAGAATTATCTTTTAGTTTTCTTTTCAGCTTTAAACTTTTATTCTTAAATTCATATTTTTGTATTCTATGTTCGTTATAAAATATTAATTGTTTGACATTCCCTCGGGTTTGGGTCTGGGCCTGATCAACCCGTGTTTCGGATCCAAGGGGTATCACACTTTTACATTCAACTGTTTTCAATTTAAAATAAACAAAATTCAGTATTGAATCTCAACTTTTTATTGATAATACCTCTTCAGAGAAGTAACATTCCAAGGCTTGTTAACCAGCCTTCCGGCCATGGTTTCTAAGGTATATGCGCATTTTCCTATGGCCTCTGCAATTCTGTATGGGCCTTCCCATGGTAGCATCATTTTTTTGACTATCCCCACATTCTTTTTCAGAACCAGGTCACCTGGCCTAAAGTCTCTGTGATTTACTTTCCTGTTATGGCTGTTCGCAAGCGTCTGCTGGTAAGAGGCGAGCCTCACCGCTGCTGCATCTCTTTTTTCTTCCAGCAAATCAAGCTTAAACCTTAGCATATTGTCATTATGCTCACGGTTTCATGCCAAGCTTCGAACAGTCGGAACTAAATGCTCGACTGGTATAACTGCCTCGGTTCCATACGCCATGGTGAATGGGCTCTCTCCGGTCGGTTTTCTTGGGGTCGTTCTGTAGACTCATAGGACGTTTGGCAATTCATTTAACCACCTTCCTTTCCTTTCTTCTAGTTTCTTCTTAATACAAGTAAAGATTGTTCTGTTTGTAATTTTCGCTTGTCCATTGGCCTGTGGGTGACTTACTGCTGCCAGCTTTTGATTAATTCCATACTCCTTCAACAGCTCTCTTACTTGCTTACTGTCAAGGTTGGTACCGTTATCCATGACGATTGACCTCGGAACACCAAACCGACAAATAATATTACTCCAAATGAATCGTCTCACATGAGTTTGAGTAACGCTCGGGTACGGCTCTACTTCCACCCACTTAGTAAAGTAGTCTGTAGCCAGTAACACATACTTGTTCTGAGCTCTGGCAGTTGGCAGAGGACCAACCACATCCATCCCCCATTGTGCGAAAGGCCATGGTGTGGCCATTACATGCAAGTCTTCAGGCGGTTGGTGAATCGGTGGTCCGAACCTTTGGCACTTGTCGCACCTTCTGGACAATTCTTCCGAATCTCGCGACATGTTTGGCCAGAAGTACCCTTGAGCCATTGCTTTGTGTGCTAATGATCTCCCCCCTGAGTGATTTCCACATACATCTTCATGAATAGGTCGTAATATTTGCCGAGCCTCTGTGGGGGTAACACACTTTAAGTACGGTCCGGAAAAAGATCTTCTGTATAACTGGTTATACACTACGGCGTACTTTGCAGCATTCGCTTTGATTTTCCTAGCCTCATTTCTTTGTTTAGGCAGAGTACCATCTCGGATGTAAGTTATGATCGGATCAATCCAACTTGGCTCATATGGAATAACATTCACTTGCCAAGGATCCGAGCCTGAAGGTTCTTCAAAAATGGATGGCTGATTTAATATTCCCACTGGAACCACCCTTGCCAATATTTCTCCAGAACCCGAGGCGCTACATGCTAGCCTATCGGCATCTTCGTTATACTCCCTTGGAATTTGAATGAATTCAATTTTTTCGAAGTTCTTCGCCTCCCGCATAACAACTGAACAATATTCTTCCATCGTTTCATCCTTGATTTCATACTCGCCCCTCACCTGCCGAACTACTAACTGTGAGTCACTAAAAACATTCAAATTCCTGACCTTAAGTTCTTTGGCAAGCTTTATTCCTGCCAGCAACGCTTCATACTCTGCCTCATTGTTAGTGGCTGTGAATTCAAGCCGAAGCACTTGGCTTAAGGCTGTACCTTCTGGCGTTTGCAGTTTGATCCCAATGCCTGCACCCATCTGATTTGAGGATCCATCAACGAAGAGTTTCCATAAGCACTTACAAAGATCCTCCTCCACGTCCTCTGAATCACATTCTAGTAAAAAATCTGCCACCGCTTGCCCTTTGACTGCTGTTCTAGGTTCGTATGTGATATCAAATGAGCTTAACTCTATCGCCCACTTCGTCATTCTTTCGGAGAGATCCGGCTTGTGCAGGATTATTCTGATATTGAAAGTGGTTAGAACGATAATAGGATGGGATTCAAAATAATGCCTGAGCTTTCTTTTCGCGTGCACTAACAAAAGTATCACCCGCTCTGCCTTTGAATAACGTCTTTCGGCCTCAGTCATTGTCTTGCTAACATAGAACACTGGATATTGCTTCCCTTCTGAGTAGCGGACCAGAACGCCACTTGTCGCGATGCTGGATATTCCGAGATACAAAAACAGCTTTTCGCCTGATTCTGGAGCTGACAGTACCGGAAGGTTCTGCATATATTTTTTCAGAGCGGTTAACGCTAGGCGTTGTTCATCTCCCCAAACCTGTCTGCCGTGGCTCCGTATTGTGTCAAAAAATGGTTTGCACCGATCTGACAATTTGGAAATTAAACGGCTCAGTGCAGCAATCCGTCCCGTAAGTGTTTGCACTTCTTTAATTGTCATCGGCTCGGCATTCTTAGTCAGAGCATCTGCTTGGGCAGGACTTGCCTTGATGCCTCTGAGATTAACCACGTGTCCTAGGAATTGGCCTGAACTTACACCGAACGAGCACTTGGTCGGATTGAGCTTCATTCCATATTGCCGCAATACATCAAACACGTCTCGAATATGCTGCACATGATCAGCTTTTTTCTTACTTTTGACCACCATATCATCAATGTAAGCCTCCACTGTCTTCCCTATCTGTTCCTTAAAAATCTTGCTTATAAGTCTTTGGTAAGTTGCCCCGGCGTTCTTCAGTCCGAACGGCATAACTTTGTAGCAATACGTCCCGCGTTCAGTAACGAAAGAAGTTTTTTCTTCATCAGCGGGGTCCATGGGGATCTGATTATAACCCGAATAAGCATCCAAAAAGGTCAGGCGTTCATATCCAGTGGTTGCATCCACCATCTGATCAATCTTTGGCAGCGGGAAGCTATCCTTCGGACAAGCTTTGTTTAAATTGGTAAAATCAATGCATACGCGCCATTTCTCATTTTTCTTTTGCACAACGACCACATTCGATAGCCAGTCGGGGTAGTACACTTCTCTTACAAACCCCGCATCAAGCAGCTTGTCAACTTCCTTGGCAATAATTCGGTTGCGCTCGGGGGCGAACCGTCGCTGCTTCTGCTTTACAGGTTTTGCATTGGGGTTAACGTTCAAGGAGTGACAGAATACCGAAGGATCGATCCCTTGCATGTCTAGGTGACTCCATGCGAACACATCTGCGTTTTGAGACAAAAGATCAACTAATTCCTGCTTTTCCTCCTCAACGAGTCGCTCCCCTACTCTGGTTGTCCGTTCTGGTCGGAACTGATCGATCTGCACATCAAGCAGGGGTTTTTCAGTCAAGCCTACTGGTTCCTCCTCTCCATTCTGCTTGGAGGGAGGCTCTTGTAATTGCTATCTCGGACTTACTGAACGAATGGGAGCTTTCCCCTTTCCGGCATGTTTCATCGTTACTGAGTAACATTCTTTTGCTGTAACTTGGTCTCCATGAATGTCAATCACTTTGGTTCCGTTCGGTGCCAGGCATCTCATTACCTGATGCAGAGTGGAAGGAACACCTCGAACTCTGTGGATCCACCCTCTGCCCATCAGAAGATTGTAAGACGGGTGAATTTCAACAACTACAAAGGTTTCCATCAAGACCCTCTCGACAGTATGTGCCGCTACCTCCACCGTGCCGACGGGCTCCACTCGCTTTCCATCAAACCCTAATAGTGGATTCCCGGTGGATTTCAGCTGATCCTGTTTGATCTCGAGCCGATCGAATGTATCTCTTGGCATGATGTTCGCACTACTTCCAGGATCAATTAGAACTCTGCGCACCAAGCATTTGGCCACTGTCAAACTTACGACCAGCGGGTCCTCATGAGGGATCTGAACACGCAACAAGTCTGTTGCGTCAAACTTTATCTGCGTTGATGCGCTCTGCTGGTGCAGAGTGTTTACACTGCCTATCCTTCTCTTCATCCGTGCCTGACGAAGGCGTGTTTGAAACAGTTCATCTGATTCTTCAGCAGGCTCTGGCCGACCGTGAATTGCATTAATTACTCGAACTGGTTGCGTGTTGTGAGAATTCGACTTCTGATTCTTCTTCACATGCTCCATTGGTCGGTTCTGCTCCACCGCTGGTCCTTGAATATAGCTTGCGAATTCC
This sequence comes from Cornus florida, assembly GCF_030987335.1. Lineage (NCBI taxonomy): Eukaryota > Viridiplantae > Streptophyta > Magnoliopsida > Cornales > Cornaceae > Cornus > Cornus florida. Next base: position 27,431,929 of record NW_026775572.1, on the reverse strand, counting down.
CCTCTGGCTATCAGCATCTCTACCTGTCTCCTTAGGTTCCTGCATTCGTTAGTCTGGTGGCCAAAATCATAATGAAATGCACAGTGTTTAGACTGATCCCTCTGTTCGAGAGGTTGTCTGATTGGTAAAGGAGGTCAGAACTTATCTTTATTTTCTTGGTACAGTCTTGCTAGGGTAACTTTCAATGGAGTAATCAGCTCTTCCTCTCTGGGCCTCTTCTCGGATTTCCATGAGGAGCGTTGCGGTTGGACCTGTTTTTGCCTGATCTTTGCTTTGGTCTTTTCTTCCGTGGATATAACGGACGTCTTCTGAGCGTTTGCCGCCTCTTCTTCTTCCAAGCGCACAAATCCATCGGCTCTTTCGTTAAGTTCATCCATAGTCCTCGGCGTGTTGACCACCAAGCTTGTGTGGAACGGGGTGCCACGATTCATGGCCAGTATGAATGCTTGAACTACCGTTGAAGGGTGACATTCAATAACCATGCTCTTGGTAAGGTTAAACCTGGTTAGGAAAGCCTGGAAACGCTCTTCAGCGTGTTGCTTCATTATGAATAAGCTCGAAATATCTTTCGCTGGACGCTTGTTTCCATAGTATTGGCTTATGAACCGATCGCACAGGCTTCGGAAACTATCCACCGAACCCCTCGGCAGGTTCTTGAACCAATTCAGAGCTGGTCCGGCCAGACTCGTAGGAAAGCACTTGCACATCAAAGAATCATTCTCAGTGTTTAGAGCCATTTTCAGCTAGATGTGATACACATGATCGATCGGATCAGTCGTTCCGTCGAACAGAATGAAAACGGGCATGGAAAATTTCCTCGGACTCGGAGCATTTAGAATCTCATCGGTGAACGGTGAATCCACCGTTCGAGCTGCTGAACGGAGTGATTCATTTTCCCTCTGGAACCCCACGGCTGCTCGCTGGTCTACTGATCTCCTCTCTGAGCTGTGATAGTCGAACGTCGTCATGGAAGGCCGATAGGTCGGATCGAATGATCTATCCTCAACGAAGTCCTTGCGCCATGGAGGCATAGCTTTCTGACGAATCAACTCTGTTGTTTCACCTCGGCTGAGCGTTTCTTGATGTGGATCAAAAGTCATTGCTTCGTTTCGCCTGATCTGCTCACGCCGTGGATCCATATGAGTCGATCCTTCACGATCATCTATACGACGGAGATTTGGCGGCAAACCGTCTCGCCGAATTTCCTCGCGGTGAGGATCTACTAGATTGTTTCCAACCTCCTCACCGTGATGTGCTGCATCGGTACGTGCACCTTCTTCTTCTACCGGGAGTGGTCGTGGAATTACTGGAGCTTCTTGACGCTGCATTTCATTCCTTAGATCCGCATTTTCTCTCCGAAGAGCTTCGATCATGTTCATCAACTCGTCAAGTTTCACTTGCTGGACGTTCTCAACCGTATTAGAGTTGTCACCCCCTATCATGATTCCAGATCGAAGCAAAGGCATGAATTACGAACTTCGAAACAGATCTAAGCGTTACCGATGCAAACTCCGCTAGATCTGGGCTTAACTTCACCGAATTGTGATCACTGTTTGCTAGATCTGAACTTTTCTAGCTTCAAACTCGTCGGATCTGACTGCAACTGAGCAAATCATAATTGCGTCATTCCAAAGCAAATGCCTCAGAATCCTCAATAAGTAAGAATTCTCTCGGAAAAAACTACAATCTCACTGATCTGGATTCAACTTTCAGAAATCATACTGCGTATTCACAAACTCGATTGAACTAATATGGTACTGATCGAGCTCAAATTGATCTTCGTCCTCGATTCCCACAGACGGCGCCAATTGAAGATACAAGATTTCGGTTCTTCTCTCTCTCTCTCTCTCTCCAGCCTTCTTTTCTCACTTTCCACCCGTCATGGTCTATTTATAGGCCATGACCTTTATTGCAGTTAACCAATTACATTGGGCCTATATTCGAAAGCTCTCTTCCTTCTGGGCTGGGTCTTGCAATGGGCTTGACCTTCCTCGATGGACCTCCCACGTTCGGCCCATTCCTGGGTGCTTTGGCATGGATCCTACTTCAATCATTCGACTCGATCTTGTTCCCGCGAACCATATCCGGCCCATGCCACTTGCCGCATCCTCATTCTCAAATAAGTTTCAGATCAAGATTTATGTTGAGCCTCGAGATCATCATATAGTACAATAATGAAGGGTAATTTTTAACGTATACTAATATATATATACACACACACACAGAGAGAAAGTGCTTTGGTCAAGTGGGGAAGCACTTTTCATTCCTATTTGAAAAAATGTGTTAAAAATACCTCTATTTTTTAAAAATTATGCAAAAACATTACTCAATTAAAAATATGACATAAAGTAATATTATAATATCCGTTTTGTTCTTTTAGCCTTTCTAAAATGTCCAAATGGGTGTGTATGCAAATAATCTCATGTTATGTATACATTAACTATATTTCACCTTTAAAGATTTTCTCTCACATTTTCAAAAAAAAAAAAAAAATGGCTCTATATATTCCTACTAACATGACAATTGTAAGATTAATGTATATAGTATATCAAATGGAATGAAAACATCAATTACTTTTATAATTATAAAAAAGAAAAATATATATTTCCAATTAAATTTTAATATAGTTTATCAATTTTCATTAAATTTATAATTAAAAAATTAAGATCACTAGTCTCTAATATGAATTTCTTATTAGGGCTTTTTGTACTACCCTGCAGCTACACATAAACTCTATATATGTATTTAAGAGTTCAAGTTAGTAAGTTACACTCCAATATATCATATTGTTGGCGAAGGAACTCTCACAACCAAAAATATTATTTAAAATATTATACTCTCTGCCACAAATATTCAGATTCAAATTTGTTATGTTGCAAAAGGCGAATGAAACTAAAATAGTTTTATAATTCATAAATGAGTCACACCCTTTATGCACAAAAGACTCAAATTAGTAACAAAATCATTGTTTTTTCCATTTCTTGTAATTAACTTCTATTAGCTTAGAAGCACTGGCGGGGGATTTTACAAATATATATATATATATAAAATATTACTATAATAAATTTTAATCCAGCCAAAAAAATTTATTACTGGTATTAACTCACTCAAAAAATACATAATATTAGTCTACTTATTAATAATTCCTGTTCCTAAATTTGCCCTTGCTTAAAAGTCAATACAGAATATATCTTGTCGGTGTGCAATATTAACTTCACTTCATGGCATGTAACAAACATATAATTAACTAGAAATCATGTTGGATAATAACTTAACTATTTCAAAGATGCGTATACATAAAATGATTATGGTGATTGGAAAGGTTTTTTTGTTTTTTTTTTTGTTGAAATGCAAAATATTGTGATATGGTAAGTTCATCAAATGAGCAAAACCAAGTTTCATTCATTTTTTTTTTTTAATTTCCAAAATCTGTTATAATTGGAGAGTTTATGTTACATTCAAACATCATTTATCTACTCACCGAAATTCATGTTTTGTGAGACTCTAATAAACATTGTTTAACAAAAACTCTTTTAATATAAAATAAATAAGATTAGTCTCTCCTAGTAGGAATTTAGGACTTACTGTCATTTTCTTTCGCTCGGAAATATTACTCAGGAAAATGGTCACCCCGATCCTATTAGGAAAGGGAATTTACTATTATTATAGCTAGGGTCACTTAATTAGTTCCTTAGGGCTTTTTTTTCACCTCTTCCTTCTGTACGTTGGCAACTTAAGTAATTTAAACAACTAAGTGCGTGTATTTCTTTATTAGGATAATACTTGGGTCATTTTTTCGAGGAAAAAGGTTATTCTCAATTGTTGTGACACAATACAATTTAGACACATGTTTAAAATTTAAATTTTTTTAAAAATAATTATTATCCATTTTTTTACCCGTTAAACCGAATCCCAATTTTTTTTTTTTTTTAAAAAATACAATGCTTTCTATACCCAAATTGAAAAATTACTAAATTTATTTAAAGAATATATTATATCAAGACTTGAATAGGGGAAGGAATGTGAGCTTAAAATATTGTATGAAAATTTGATGATAACATATATTTGAATAGAGCTTTTCTCGTTAACTTTTCTCGATCTATTTTTTGTTAGAGCTAGATCTATCTTTTGCATTCCTCCCAAGTTACCAACACCTTCAATTGAAAGGGCAAAGGGTTGGTTTTTTTTGTTTTTTTTTTTTTTGCCCTTTATCTCATTGGTGGAAAATATGAAAAAGAAAGATTAATTAAAAGTTTGTGAATATTGCAAATTCCAATTGGTGATGTTTTGTGTCACTTATGAGCTTCTATTGATTTGTATATTGTTTTACTTATTGAATAAAAGTTAAGTGTTTGATTAATATAGATAGACTAGGATTTCAAATTAAGGTTGGGTAGGGAGATAGGGGGAGAGGGGAGAGAGAGAAGAGAGTCCCTCTAAAAAAGGATTCTAAAAATTTTAAATAAGAAAAAATTGAGTTTGGGTTTAAGGGATTCTAAAAATTTTAAACAAGAAAAGGAAAAAAAAAAAAATTGGATTTGAGTTTAATTGGTAAGAAATTGGAAAATAATAATTATTAAAAAAATTTAAGATTTGGAAACGTGTCTAAATTGTATTGGCCCACATCTGATTAAATAGTCTAAATTATATTAGGCCACATCTGAGAGGATAAAGTAGATAATATTCATCCCATCCTCACGGAAAAAGAAAAAGGAAAAAATGTATACAAATGTCTACATACTAGCCTATATGTATACAAATTAAATTCTGCCTTTGTCGTTTCTAATGAAGGAGGTGGGGTGCCGATGTGCACAAGGGATTAAACGAGTTCAATGGAATTGTTTCAGGTTTATTGAGGAGGAAGACATGACAATTTCGTTGTCCTCGCTTCATGATTCTTCTTAATATTTAATCACCACTTTAATGTTAGGAAGTACATAAAACTGGACAGTTAAGCAAATCAAATTAACTAATTGGAGAATCATCATTTTTCTAAATTTATTAATTTTGTGACTTTAATAGATAGTGATCAACTAATTGGTAAAAAAAAACTTCTCACGCGAGGGATTAGTTAAATTGATTTAATCACAGCTTTGTCCGCTCATGAGTCATGACTATGACTACAAGGTTGTGGAGTTGTCATGGACTTCTAGTAGAAGCAACGTCAGTGTCATATACATTAAAAACAAGTTTTTGTAGAAGGGTTTAAGACTTTCTTGTACGATCACGTTCGATACTGGGCCAACACCGACTTACGAGCCTGACAAACACCTAAGATATTTGCTTTTCATTTCGCCGACGAGAAATTTCAAGATGTGTGCAAACCTAGGGAATATGGGGGAGTTGGCATTCCTAATTAACTGTCTTAATAGGATTGCATCAGTGAGACATATATGGAATCTCTTTAAGATGAGAGCCAATCCCTCTTGTTTGATTGGTCACACTTTATTCTTATTAAGAATAAGAGTTTCTGGAGTTTGAAGGCATCCCCAACTTAATTAGTTCTTGTAATTGGAGGATTCTCAAGCTAAGGAGCTAACTAGGGGATTTTATCAAGAATCAATCATATCTTTGTGCTTTAGGACATGTTTTGTGACATTGACAAAGATTCTTCCCTTTTTGGAAGATCACAATGTGCAATTAATTTCTTTTTGGAAGATCACAATGTGCAATTAATTTATAATCAGTATTTGTATGACAGCTCCATGCGTGGGAATTTCTGAAATCTTGCCTAATATCAATTATGACTGTTGATAAAGTTAGTTGGACCATCTACTCAACTGGTTCCCTTCATATCAAGATTACATATATGGTTTATATATCTTCTTCCTCCTGTTCCTCTTTCCAATGGGTCACATGGGTTCCCTAAACATTGCAGTTCACCACAAACTCAAAACCAGAGATAACCCATGATCATCTTTTCTTTAATTATTCTTTTTCTGACCAATTACATAGTATGCCATGAAGTTTTAAGCATGCGTACTCATGGCAATAAATGGGATAATTTATTAGAAGGATTAATATGTTTAGTTTACTCCAATATTCCAATAATTTAATTAAAACATATATCAATTTCAATCTTGAAATTAAATATACGGTATTAAAAAATATTATATTAAAATATATATTTGTAATATTTTCATTTCAAATTTAAGCCAACTTTTGTTAATATACTTTTACACGCGGATAAAGCGTGATTACTTCTAAGCATGCAAACCACACCCTTGGGTAAAAAGGTGTGACAAATCAAATAGTCATGCAACATTTGTAAGACCTTAACTTCTACTGCATTTCCAGATTTTAAAAAATTTAAAAGAAGTCATGCTTTATACCTTCCCCTTATGATCTTTAATCCCTTTGCTCAAAATGATAAGTGATATCAATCCTGAAATTTCATAGATTATGATCTGAATATGCTATCAATTAAATTCTAATGGTCTCCAAAACAACTAATGAAATTTTAGTAAGTCTAAGTCTTCCATTAAACATGAATTCGGAATCAATAATCCATGTAGTACACTCAAATTTCAAGTAAACAAAGCCTCTTCAATTTTTATAACTGAAACTTTTATTACGTTTAATTAATTTAACAATCTTCTTTGTTACATTTAATTTCTCTGGGGTTCAAAATTCAAAACTCTGATTAGTATTTCAAATGGTCCAAAACCTATAACTTTTGTTCCACAATGAGTCATTTACAGTTTAACATAATATTGAAGGAAAGACTATAGAGTTGAAGCACTGGCAATTGAAGTAATGTATCAAATAGATCATCTCAATCAATGAGGATTGAGCTAAATATTATTTAGTGCAATGTTAATAAAACATGTGATACCTTGAATTTTTATTTCAAGTCTATTAATGTATATTTAAGTTAAATCTCTCGTAATGACATAATTAAAGTGAGGTTTGATTTAATTTAATCTGATGGGTTGAATAAGAAGATTTTATTAAATTTCATTATGCATTCAAAACCCACTTTTCAATTTAGCCTCTTTCTTACGCTAATTTTGTTGTTTGAGCTCTAATCTCATTGAATAAGAGAAAAGGGTACAAGAAAATTGCAAATTATTAGATGATATTGGTCTATTTGACATTTGGTGGATTAATTCAATGAAAATCCTTAGATCATAAAAATTTGTAATTTATTAATGCACTTTTGTGGGGCCATTTTCTCAATATAAGAGTCTGTATTTAATTGGTCCACCAAGTGTTAATGGATCAGGACCATCTAATAATTTCTCAATTGCATGAGTCAATAAGGAGGTTTGTAGATTATATAATTCGACTTTGTCCTCGTGATCCATTCGTGAACACTTGAAATAATCTACTAAAATTGAATTTTTTTTGGTTAGTGTTTGGTCTTTGATTTTTGTATTTGAAAGACGAGAAACAAATTTTGTATGATACTCTTTGCTTGTCTGTTGAGCAATGGTGTCCAATGGAAGGGGAGAGGAAGATGAAAGGTGGAGAGGGATGAGAGGAGAAACAGAAAGAAGGTGTGAATATAAAAAGTCTTTTTTTTTTTTTTTTTCTTAATTTATCCAATTTCTAATTTTATAATTAAAAAAGATGTGTGTATTTGTTATTGAGTCATCCATCCTTTTTTATTCCCTTTATTTTTTAATTTTATAATTATAAAAAATGTGTTAATTTGTTACTGAGTAAAACTGTCTTTTTTTATTCCCTTTATTTACACATTTTTTAATTTTTTAATTAAAAATAATGTCTCTATTTGTTATTAAGCCACACTGTCTTTTTTACTCTCTTTATTTACGCATTTTTTAATTTTATAATTAAAAAAATTATGTCTATCGAGCCACACCTTTTCACTTGTCAATACTTCTTATTTCAAATATTTAGATGATCTTTAAATAATTTTTGAGTATTTTACATGCTATGATCATTTTTTATTTATAAAATTATAAATTATTATATAGTGACAACATTTTATTATATAATTTTGTCTTTTTCTTGTTTCTTTTAAGGATTTTTACAATAAAGTGGACTTAGTGTAAGTATATTACCCATAACCAAACGTAGTTTGCATATTTACAAATATATGAACCAAGTTCTATTTTAACCCTTTATTAAGCCGAATTTATATTTTCACCCCTAGAAGTTTAATTTATGCACAATTTACCTAAAGAACAACTTCTTCAAGTATTAGAATTTTGTCAAACAGTACTTAGGAACTGCTACATAGCGCTTGAATTAGGAGACATAACACGTAGTCTACAAAGAAGAATTAAAGAACTTAGATCTAGAATTATATTAATACAAAATATTTTAAATGCTAGACGCAACGATTTTAGTTTATGAATAGATTTGACTTTAATAATTTAGACACTTTCATAAAACGATTAGGAGAAAATTTGAATTATATTAAAGAACAAGTAGTACAGAATTCTAGTCCGAATAATTTAGATACTAAGATAATATTAGTCGCAATTAAAGAAATCAATAGTGATATTAAGAATATTACTGAAAACCAGAAAATAATCATAGACTCTTTAAAATCCCTTAAAACCAATATCCAAAAATTATTACAATAGTTTTATGAGCACCAATAGTCCTGAATATTTAACCGCGTTAGCTGAACTTTACAAAATTGATAAAGAACCTATAGGATTTACTAGCTTTAAAACAGACGTACAGTCAACTAATATACACATTAGACAAAATAACTTTTAAATTCAATTATTACTTCAGTTATCCGATAAAGTTAATAAACTTGAAGAGAAATTAGAAGTAATACAAGAAAGTATTCCCATAGAATCTTCAAAAGAATTAACTGAATTATCAGATAAAATAAAAGAAATAAAATTGTCAGTTAATAACCAGTTTTCCCCTACAACAACCAAGCGTGTAAATTTATTACAACTTCAACCTCATAAGGAAATCCCACAATGGCCATTATCCTTAGAAAAGCCAAAGAAATAATGAGAGTAGAAGATTTATATGACAATGAACATGATGCTCAAAAATACATAGAACAAGGAATGAAGAAGGTAAAAAATAAAATCAATCTTTATTCTAATAATTTATTAGATTTTCAGAGCAAGATATACAATCATTTTAGCCAAAGAAAAATAAGTGCAGTTAACAATCAAATTATTTTAGATCTTATAACACCCGAAGCATGCCAAGAACTAAATAATAATAATCTAGAACTTATGCATTTAGGTGTCATAATGATAGGATTAGTAGGATTAAACAGAGCAGAAACCGGAACTAGAGCACTTGCTTATATTTATGATGATCGATGGAATATCTATCAACAAGCTCAAATAGCCAGCTCCGAAATAGATTTAGCCGATAATGCCGCAATAGTAGGATGTATTCCCAATTATACGATAACTACTAAAGAATTCAGTAAACATATTAAGGTAGCTATACCTACAAAAGGATATAATATGACAGGCCAATTTGAAAATCTATTAATTAATACTTTATTTATGGGAAAGGCAGTTAATCAGTATAACTTAAAATTTAAAGCCCAATTTAGTGAAATAGTTAAACCTTTCAGTAGTAAATATGTCTAGATGATAGGAGCCAGAAAAGTAAGTAGTATTACCCATGAGGGAACCGAGTGGAAATTACCTAAACTTACTACTACACCTAAAAAGATTCCCGAAAATAATATGATATATGTTGCAAATAGCGGAGATGCTAGCATACGGTTTAGTAATTATAAAAGGCAAGACAATTTAGTTGATGATACTCAAGAAGATTTTTTAACTACACTAATAGATATAGAATCTCCTGAAGAGATAAATGTCCTTTATGATAGATTAGAAGATGAAATTTTAGATAAAATAATGTACGATTTTGATAATTTAGAATTTGAAGAGTTACAAGACAAATATCCAGAACCTAAATACCAACTTATTGAAAGTATTTATTTAGGACAAGGAAATAATGATGATATTAAGAAAAATATTCTAAGTGTCGGATTTGAATCCTTCTATACAGCATTAGAATTAAACACAGTAAAAGAAGAATTAAATGTAATAGAGCATAGAGAAGGGAAAGCACCAGAAGCATCAGAATCTCATTCAATCGACCAAGAAATGAGTGACCAAAGAAAGAATAACACCTCAGGAAGTAATACCTTAAGTGATGATTTTACTACTGGACAAAGATTAAATCCCTCACGAGAAACTTATGTAGAAAATAGAAATATACCAGATATACACACCTTAACACAATATCGTAGACAATATGAAAATATACCAGCACAATCATCAGGAACAATATTAGACATAGCAAGACACGATCCCCAAGACTAGGCAAAAGTAATCGAAAACTGGGAGCAAGATTGTATTAGGCGATCTATCCTGACCAATTTTTACAATAGAACTCAAGCTTTAACCTATTGTGAAACCTTATTAAGAGGAACCATTCATAACTGGTGGCAGGCTTATAAAGTAATTTATCCAAATGATTATGCCATCTTACGTGATAATTTTACCATCTAAGGCTTTACAAGCCTCATTAAAAATGTATTAATTGGTGAAGACAGATTATTAGATGATACCTTAATAAAATAAAATGAAACTTTACGTAATTTAAAAATACTTACAGATTTGTGACTTTAGATACATAAAACCCTATACCAATAAGTTTTTTGAGTATTTTGGAGCCACTGGTAAAACAGGTGATAAAACATTACTTGATCGATATCTTCAGAAGTTACCCGGAAGCGTAGAAACTAAAATATGGGAAAAATGGTTAGAAAACCCTAGACGCGATACTCTAACTATAGGCGATAGAGTTAATCATGTGTATAACATGTTAAAAGCCGAATGTCGACAACGTAAAAAGTTTAAACAAATCAAAAAACAATTTTATTATACGTGTAGACAAATAGATTTTCCACCCCAATATGGGTGTATGCCTAAGAAAAATTATAATTATAAGCAAAATAAACCTAAAAAATATAATTTGCGTAAAAGCAAAACCTACAGGAACTTTCGTAATAAAAAACCCTATGTTAGAACTAACCCTAGGCGATTCAGAAAGCGACCTTGGTATAAGAAGCAAAAGATAAATAAAGATAAAAAGGACAACAAAGACAAGGATAATAAGGTAAACACGTTGCCCACAAAAGAAAGACATTGCAAATGTTTTATTTGTGGAGATCCAGGACACATTAGACCAAATTGCCCTCATCGATACAAACAAAACCCTATTAAAAGAATACAAGAAAAGATCAATATACTCGAAGATATTGAAGAACAGATAGAGGAATTATATGAATTAGAAAGCATTTATGACTCTGACGATGATAATGAAAGTATATATAGTATTGAGAGCTTAGATAGCAACTTTGATAATGATGAAGACTTTGAATAAGGACTTCATTCATTAGAAGATTTCGTTTATACTGTAAGTATTCCATCATGTCAATATAACGCAGTTAGTTTTCAATTTTCCTTTTATAATTGTAAACAGTGCAACATATCTATTAAAAAAGGTCATTACTGTGAAAACCATTGTAAAACTTTATTATGTCCTAATTGCTACACAAAATATGAAGATAAGCAAGAAGATATTTTAGTAGAATCTATAAATTCAATATATAAACCATCTAGTCTAATTCAATTCCCAATAACATTAGAATTTAGAGAAAAATTAGTTCAAACCTCAGCTATGCTTGATACTGAAGCATCTAAAAGTATAATTCAAAACCATTTAGTCCCAGACGAAGTCTTAGTAAAGTTAAATTATAATATTAATATGAGCCAGTATAATAATGAAAAACTTCTAATAACCCATTGTGTTCAAAACATTCCTATATTAATTAATAATGAAAAGCTCGTTTTACCCCAGACTTACGTAGTTAATAATATCCCTAGCACATATGATTTTATCTTAGGATTAAATTTTATAAACTCACTTACCGGAGGATTTATGTATACCCCTACAGGCTTACAGTTTTTTAAAAAAGGAACCTTTATTCCGTCTAAAAATCCTTTTATTCCTCAAAAAGATAAAGGAGCCATTACATATGTTAATACTCTACCTATGACAGAAGAAATGACAGAAAATTTATTTGATGTATTCAAATTTTTAGAAGACGTTTCTGAAGCCTTAATGTTTCTTAGTCATCTTGATGAACCAAAGATTTTCCTTAATAATAAAGCCATATTAAAAAACCCCAAACTAAACATAGATAATCTCATAAGATTAGCTGAAACCACAGAAATTTTAGGTGAAGACCCCCAGATCACTGGTATAAAAATAAAATTGAAGCAAAATTAAATATAATAAATCATTTTATAACTATCAAGACACAAGATAATCCTCATACCTTAGATGATCAAGAAGAATTCCAAAGACAAATTAAGGAGCTGTTATTACTAAAAGTAATACGAAAAAGTAATAGTAGATATAGAAGTCCAGCTTTTATGGTTAGAAATCATGCCGAAATAAAAAGAGGAAAGACTCGTATGATTATAAATTATAAAAGATTAAATGATAATACCTATGATGATAGTTATAAAATCCCTAATAAAGATGTTTAATAAATCGAATCCAAGATCGAAAATAGTTTTCTAAATTTGACTGTAAATCAGGATTTTGGCAAATCCGGATGGCTGATGAATCCATTGAATGGATAGCGTTCACATGTCCTGAAGGACATTATGAGTGGTTTGTTATGCCTTTTGGATTAAAAAATGCACCCCAAGAGTTTCAGCGAAAAATGGATACTATATTTAATAAACACTCAAAATTCTATTGTATTTACATCGACGATATCTTAGTCTTCAGTCAAACTAAAGAAGAGTATAGAAAACATCTTGAAATTATATTCACTGAGTTCATAACACAAGGACTCATTATAAGTAGTAAAAAGATGATATTAGAAAAACAAGATATTGAATTCTTAGGTTTATACATAAAAGATGGAACAATAGAATTACAATCTCATATTGTTAAAAAGATTCTAGACTTTCCTGATAAATTAGAAAAGACCAAGTTGTTACAAGCATTTTTAGGATTATTAAACTATGGTCGCAATTTTATTCCAAAATTAAGACAATTAGTCGGACCTTTATATTCAAAACTAGGAAAACATGGTCAAAAGTATTTAAATACCCAAGATATGGAATTAGTTAAGAAAATTAAATCTTTAGTCTCGCAGTTAAAACCTTTACAACTTCCATTTGAAAAAAGTTATAAAATTATTTAAACAGATGCATCAGCTCAATGATGGGCAGAGTTATTTCTTCAAAGACCAACAAAAGAGTCTTCCTGAGATGAATAGCAAATTTGTCGCCATACTAGGGGAACCTTTAATAAAGCACAATCTATTTTACCCTCCACGGACTTAGAAATTTTAGGGGTAACCAACTCTATTGAAAAATTTCAGATTTTCCTTGATAAAGAATTTCTTATACGAACAGATTGTGATAATATAGTTAAATTCGCAAATAAAGCAAAACAACAGCGGATGTCTGCTAAGAGATGGATTTCCTTTATTGACTGTATTACTGGAAGAGGTTTTAAACCTATATTTGAACATGTCAGATGAAAAGATAATTATTTAGCAGATATTCTATCTCGTTTACTTATCGATTGTTAAATTTTGCAGGAATGGAGATCACGAGCAATAATAGCTATAGCCTTATACCAAGCACTTCTAATTCTCTTTTAATTATCCAAAACCCAGCTCAACAGTTCCACGCTAGACATAATATTTTTCCTAACCAAAAACTTATTTTAGATAATATTTGGTTTTCTATAAACAACCCCGATAGAACCCTCGTTAGAAATCTAAATACCTTAAGTGAATATTTTGTATCAATTAATAAAGCATATCAGAATTTACAAAAGGAGCGCGAGATTCTTATATCTTATTATAAAAAGTTAAATTTAGCCTATCAAAGATCAACAGAAAACCCCACAGAATTAACTATTTCTGAACAGATAACTAATGAAGATGAAAATCTTCAAAAAGTTCAATTTTTGCAGGTACAAACCAAGTATGCTAAGTTTCTACCCCTCTTTTCCTCAACTTACAGAGAAATCCTAAGACAACAAGTTGAGCTATTTCCTAATGATCTCAAAGACCTTATTCTTGAAGAGATTAAGTCTGATGGTCTCACAGAGTGGGTTGATATCCAAAACTACCTTAAAAATAACAGTCCACCCAAATGAACCCGATATAACTACTTTTTCCTACAATTTATACAAACAGGCACCCAGATACCTATGTCCGTCATCTTGTTAGATGTAGATCATATTTTCTTTATTCTTTTTGAAATAACTAGAAAAACCCTTTTCTCTACCTTTAACCATTTGATATACTATAAAGTTTATCGACAAATTAACCAAAGCTACAATCCTGGTTTCAGACTCTACGATCATAATATCAAAATGAAAATTTTTGTTAAGGCAAGAATTCCTCGTGTTATTAAGTCTCCTCCAGAGATTAAGATATCCCCGGAAGTTGAAGAAATAATAAACGAGGAAAAAATATTGTTAGAACAGCTTGAACTGGCCTACAGAAACGAATAAACTAACTCACCAAACAGCACTGATGAATATCTGGTCCGCATGCACAGAGGCGATATCTCACCAGCTAGCCCAACCGACAGAAATTTGGATAATATGCACGGATTTTGAGCAAAAAGCAAATTCTCTACAATAAAGATAAAGGCAACTTCAGCTTCCAAGGAAAATTAGGTCCTCAATAGTGTACAGATAAAAACAGATCCATCGAAAGCAGATTCCCAACAGCAAAAGTTGATATAATTCTCAACAGTTCAGCAATAATTCGGGTCATCTTATATCTAAAGCATCTTGAATCTCAACCGTCCATGCGGCATCTTCAATCTCAACCGCTGATTCATCCCTCTCTTCTGCTATAAAAGGAGCCTCTCTGCTCAAATGAAATCAATCGATCTTAAGAAGCCATCAAGTCTCGAACCATCAAGCATCCAACCTTCAGTTTCCAGTGTGTTTTCTTTTGTGATTTCCTTTAGTATATTTCCTTTGTAACATATAGTGTGAGCGTGTATCCATGTAGAAACAGAGTGTATTCATGTATATATTTTTCATGAAATAAATCATCCAGTTTGCTCTTGTTCAACAATTTCCTTTTCTTTATTTAGTATTTTCAGTATTTTCGGGCAAAAGACTTCTGTCGACAAAAAGATAAAAAATATAGATTTTATTTAGCCAGACAGTGTAGATCCTAGAATTTTCACGTATTCCAACCAGTACAAGCAGCCTTAGTTTGATTTAGCAATTTCTTCTGTGAGTTGACTCGAACTGTTGGCTTGTTGGCCCGTTCTTTGCCATTGTTCAAGCGTTTCTACATGGCGTTATCAGAGCGTTATCAGGTTCGGCAGTCATTTCTGTGATTTAATTGTTAAATTGATTCTATGTTATTTTGCATGCTTCTATCTGGTCGGATCCATCTCAATTTTGGTATCAGAGCTATACTGTTTCATTAAATTAAATTTATATATGCAATCTTTTGTCTAAAGAAGTCTATAAGTCTTTATTAAGCTACTGTCTATTTTAATTAAAAAGAAAAGAAAAATATTAAATATTTTGTTCCAAAAACCTTTCTATAATCTAAGACTTTTGTTCTATTAACATATTACGTTGGGTCATTTTAGTATTATAAGTTCTTTTGTGATATAAAGCATAAAGTGGAATCCATTTTAGAGAAATATTCTCTAGGTCAATCATTTTAAAAAAAATCGACACTTTATTTTCATTTTAGAATAACGTTCATGTATTAGTAATTATCCCTTTCTTTTAACTCAAAAATAGTACGGAGTATAATAATAATAATAATTGTGTTGTCTTTTTTTCCAAAAGTATATTGTATGCAACTTTGCGTGTGTGTGTGTGTGTGTGTGTGTGTGTGTGAATTATTAACATATTTCTCAAATAAGTTCCAGATAAGATTTATGTTGAGCCTCGAGATGATCATATAGTACAGTAATGAAGGATAATTTTTACCATGTACTAATATATAATTATACAAACACGTAGAGAGAGAAAGTGCCTTGGTCAAGTGGGGAAGCACTTTTCCTTCTCTCTCTCTCTCTCTCTCTCTCTCTCTCTCTTCTCTTATTGACAAACAAATCTCTTTCACTCACCAGTCGCCAGAGCCTCGAAAGGAAAGCTCCACGGATAAAAAGGACTTCTCCGAAAATATCATTTTCGACCAGAAACAATGAGCAACGAATAGTATGATTCTCTCTCCTCTCTCTCTCTGCAACGCATTTCGTTATCATTTTCTTCTTTATTTTTATTTTTATTTTTATATTTTAATCTTTTACCTTTTTTGCATATAGCGATTATTTGTTCAAGCTTTTGTTAATCGGAGACTCCTCCGTCGGAAAATCGTGTATTCTTCTTAGGTTTGCTGTGAGTTCTCTCTCTCTCACACACTACACACGCATTTTTATATTTAATTCTTTTCCTCTTTGGATTATTAAATGTTGTAGTTAACTTTTCAGGAATGAGCATTTTTGGTAATTTTTTTGTATTGTTTGTTAATTTAAGGACGATTCATATGTCGATAGTTACATCAGTACAATCGGGGTTGATTTCGTGAGTCTCTCTTTATATTTTCTCTCTCTATATATATATACATATTTATATATATATATATATATATATATATTGTGCATTCTGTTCTTAGGTTATCTTTCACATGTTTAGGTTTTTAATTAAGATATTTGAACTTTCTGGTGATCTTCAGAAAATTAGGACTGTAGAGCTGGAGGGAAAGACAATCAAGCTGCAGATTGTGAGTAAAGACTCCATATATGTTGTATAAAGTTATGCAGACTTTGGTTGAGGGTTTCTTTTCTTTTGTCTTCATATTTGGTGAAGTTTTACTACTGTTGGCTCTTTTGGGTCTTGGGTATGTTAAATTAATAGTGCAAAAAAAAATTGTTTAATGTTTAGGTGCAACTGTATTTGTTCTCAACTAACTGCTGTGGAAAAAAAATAATCACCTTTTGTTAATTGGAGAGAGTTTAGCTTTATGATGAATTGTCCAATTATGTAAATGGAGCTTTAAAAATATTGTTATTTTCGTCAAATATTTTCAAACAAAATTCCTGGTGGGACTAACGGACACTAAAATGTTAACATTTGTCAATTCAAGTAAGACGGTAATGATTTATGAAGGTTCATTTTATTTTTTATTTTTTTAATCTCCGTAAATTCATGGACTATTGAAAAATCATATTATATCTAATCAAACCAATTGCGTCCAATTATTGACTACGACTTCTCCCTGTAAATTTCTCGGTATGCAAAAGGGCATAGCAAAACTCAGTTGAATTAAAAATATGTGAACCCTGTTCTTATGTGCAAATCCTCTTAGAAAATTGAATAAGTATGTCAAATTTCTCTTGCAACTGATGGATTTTTCTATCTGTCATTTGTCTGGTGGAACTGATAGCTTGAACCGAAGTTACCATGTTCCTTGAATAAGAATGTCAAATTTCTCTTGCAACTGATGAATTTTTCTATCTGTCGTTTGTCTGGTGGAACTGAGTTCCTTAAGTAGCAAGTTTTATAGAAAATAGAGACCTACTTTCTTTGTTTTTCTGTTAAAATCGTATTGTGTTACACAAAGATGAAAATAGGATTCCTTGTTAAGTCTTTAATGCAGCTTGCAATTGATGAGAATGAAGATCATTGATATAGTCACTTGTTACCTGTGTCAGTCATGTGGCCTAATTTCAGAGTCAACTCAGAATTAATTACTTCGGAGAAAACGTTTGAATTCTACAATTATACTTTTGCCCTTGTTTCTCTTTTATGGTTGCATTTTTATGGTGGAGAATGTTGGCAGGATAATAACTGTGTATCACTAATAGTGTGAAAAAGCTTTATTGAGTATTGATGTTATGTCTTATTGTCTATTTGTTTAGTGGGATACTGCTGGACAGGAGCGGTTCCGTACTATAACTAGCAGTTATTACCGTGGAGCACATGGGATCATCGTAAGAAATATTGTATTCTATATCCAGAATTTTCTTTGATATTAATAAATATCTGGTCCTTTGTTTATAGTGATTTTATCATTGCATTGGATAAGAAACAAAGTCTATGCTGGCTTACATGCAATTTACTGCTTCCAAATGCAATTATGCATGCTTATCACTTATCAACTACTCCGAGTGTAGCTTATTTACTTATTTTTCGTCTGTTTATATTCAGATGACCAGCTTGACAGCATTTTACTGAACCCAAAAATCCTTTCACTTCATGTTCCCTTTGCTTATACTATTTAACAAGCTTGAATGCTTATCGATTATTCATGTCAGCACTCTGTTTTATCTATCAAAAGAAAGGTATTCATATCAGGGTTCATTATATGTAGTTTTCTACCAAAGGGCCTCAAGCGCAATGGTATAACCACCCCATTCTCAAAGAGGAGGGGAGGGGTTTGAGCCCCGATGTGGGTGAAGTGCTTGTGAGTTACTTACCTGATCAAAAAAAAAAAAAAAATTATATGCGGTTTTCTAGTCTAGGCTTCACAAGTTGGAACTCTACCCAAGTTAAATAACTTCTATCGTCTACTTGGGTCAAAGGAAGTCACTACTTATGGAACTCACTTTCTTTTATATAATGTTGGTAGTGGCAATAAAGCTTATGATGATGATTCCAAGTACCCTTTTTCATTTGAGCTTACAAAGAATTTTACATGAACTGAGATTTGCAACAGATTGTCTATGATGTCACTGAGATGGAGAGCTTCAACAATGTTAAGCAATGGTTGAATGAGATTGATAGATATGCAAATGACACTGTATGCAAGCTTTTAGTTGGGAATAAATGTGATTTAGTTGAAAACAAGGTCGTGGACACACAAACAGCAAAGGTAAAGCTGCTTTATTTTTCTAAACTAATATAGCTTCATTTATTTTATTATTTGATACCGAGTTTCTGCTCCACAATTATGTTCAAACTCTGGGGAATTTTTATCCTTAATTAGTATCTCTATGGACAATGTAGCCAAATGTTCCAGTAATATCATAATCCAAGTTTATATTTTTTTTTCTCCAGATTTCTATATGTATGTTAATGTGTACATTTCATCAAATTGATTGCATGCTTAGTGGTTAGTTGGACAGCTAATTCTTGCTTTCAGCTCTCTAGTGTCAGTTTACTCTGTTTATCCTGTCTTAAGTGTAATAAAAAGTAAAATATAAAATTGAACCAATAATTTGGAATGGAATTGAATATGTATATTAAAAAGCTAAGATAAATTCAAATTGAAGAAGAAGTGTAAAATTCAATATATGTGTTTTCTGTATAAAAGGGGACATATAATATGTTTGAAGTTAACAGGTTTCCTCCTAATTTGGTTGCTAATTTGTCATGACTTTGCTGTTTTATTGTTGTCTTATAGATTTGCTTTCCGCATTACATTTTAGTATAGTGGTGCTTACCTTCTGTTCTCACACTTGAATAAGTACTGGCATTATAAATTTAGATGATGTCATTACCTCAAACATCTTTTAGGGTTGGTTTTTTTGTGGTAATTCAGTTTGGAAGTTTTTCCTTTATGCTGCTATGGTTGATTGGAAAAGTTGCAGAGAATTATCTGCAAATCCCTCAACATCCTTTTTGGATATACTTGAAGTTGCAAAAAGCTTCCAAAAATTTGAAAAAATTAACTGCTTAAGATATGAATAAATTTTTTCCCCTTAACTAATAGATAGAATCACGAAAGGATTTTTTATTTTATTTCTTTTGATAAGTTCCTTAATTTTACTCACGTGCATAAAAGCCTCAAGACTCAAAGAGCTTCCTACTTGAGAAGTAAAAGTTTTCATATTTTGCATCTCAGGCTTGTCTGATCGTATGCCCTTCATGGCTTTTAAGATGTTGTTTGTATCTGGGTAGTTATGTCTGTTGGTCATTAGGCATAAGATGATGTTTGCGATAAACTTATTTGCAAGTGAAAATGATAAAACTTTTTTCATTACTTTCTTGGGGAGATATTTTGTGCTGATTTAATACAATGACAATCTAGTGGCAGATGCCTATTAGTTGCTATGTCAGTAAACTTGAGGACATACCAATCTCTCTCTCACACACACACAAGCACATCATACTCCTTATTCCGGTCTAATTTGATTCCATCGTCCTGAATGTGAATGAACTGCAGGCATACGCAGATGAGCTTGGGATACCTTTCCTCGAGACTAGTGCAAAAGACTCCATTAATGTGGAGCAGGCTTTCTTAACCATGGCTGGCGAGATAAAGAAGAAGTAAAGCCACTAATGAAATTTTTCCATGTTTCTATTGTTCCATATAATATGGTCTTTTACCAATTCACACATGCTAATAGTTGCTTCTTGGTTGAAAATCGGGAACTTCCCCAATCTTCTCAGATATTCTTAGCATAACCTCTCTAAGGTTTCTAATTTTACTTCAAATACTAAATAGTGGCCCTAAAAACTACTCTAACAAGATAGGCAAATGATATCATAGAAGCCTCAAGTTGTGAAGGCAAGTGAAATGGAATCATTATAAAATTTCAATGCTTTCTACATAGGTTCATTGTGTTATTTGCTCAGACTTTAGAATCCCAAAGTTAAATGAACCATGACTTGATGAACTATTCTACTCCTCTTCTCAGGTTTCCTAATTTCTTTTATGATTATCTTGTATGCAACTGGCACAGCCAACACCTTTTTATCCACCTTGGCAAGAAACTTACTCACACGCCGACTTTACCCCGAAGGGGACTTGAACCCTCGACCTTCTACTTTGGAAGGTGAGGAAGTACCACTAGGCTACAGCTCTTGGTACACCAACACCTTCTGACATTATTGATGGTCTTTGCTTAGTCTGGGCCTGTAATCAGTAGTATCCCAGATTAATTTTGTTTCTTTTCAGTCGCCCTTGACTCTGATCTTTGTGTATTAAAACTAAATTTTAGTAGTTCTTTAATTTTGTTCTATTGTTTAATAATTCTGCAGAATGGGTAACCAGCCAAGTGATAACAAGTCAACAGGCCATGTTCAAATGCAGGGACAGCCGATCCAGCAAAAGAGCAACTGCTGTGGTTAACTACTGCTATTGTATTTTCAGTTCTTTTTTAAGGATGGTAAGCAACGTAGTAAAACATCATTTGACTAAATTAGTTTATGTGGATTTTCACATAATTATGTTTCCAACTCTAGCCTCTTTATCTGCAGTTTCCCTTTCCTGTTTATATGAAAAAAGAGTTCTTAACTATCACAAAATGGCATTCCAGATTATCTTTGAGGGGTCCCAATATATGGGTTGTGTCATTCTCTTTGTCGGCATGCAACTAATGTGGCATAATTCACCTGAGTTTGATTGCTTACAAAATGGGAATGTGGAACATCAGTAAGCCCCCAACCCTAGTTTTTAATGCTTAGGAAAACCACCATCCGCATAAATTCATTTTTGGTTCTATATTTGTCCGCAATTCAGCGACCAAATAGAAGATCAATAAATGAGTAGCAAAAGATTGAAAGAGGAAATTAGGATAGAATGATGCATCTTTTGGACACTTGAAGTATAAGCAGTTGTCTGGCTTAATTATTAGTCTTTTCTTGGTGGTTGCCCCAAAGGAGAGGGGGATGAAATAATATGTTGAAGTTGTGAGAATATGAACTGCTATGGTTGGATCGGGTGCAACAAAATAATTTGTAACTAGAGTGATGCATGTTTGTTAGAGTATACATAATTTGGAGCAGTGCGAAATTCTTGTACTGGTGCGAAGTAGTAAGTTTTTCCTATGAGCTCAACAGTGATGCTGTTATCTTCAATTTCTTTTTCTTCAAAGCAAAGATCCATTGGTGATGCTGCTTCAACAAATCAAGTTCTTCTGAGGTTTAGGAACAAATAATATGGAACTGGCTCCAGGGTGTCCGACGTTTTATTTACCCTCTGATAGAAATCAATACGATGTTGAACAATCAGGATTATGAAATGGCTGCCGCCGCCGACTGTATTGAATTGTAGAAACTAGAGACAAAACCATCTTTAATGGTGGATGGCGGAGGATAGTTTTCATCTATACATATGGCATGCGGCATTTTTTGTTAATCAGTGGAAGTTAGGTTATCCATGTATTTGGAGCTGCCTTTCAGGTATGTTATTGTTTACATAACTATTTTGGTGCTTTCAGGAAAAAGCCCTTCCAAAAAGTAAAATGACAAGGAGTCGACTATTTTATGTGAGTGAATGACATTATCATAATTAATGACGTCATCCTCCCTCACATAAATGAAGTCCGATTAGTCCAAAGGTTCTGTATCGCAGCCCTTGTTATTATATGAAGATTGCTAGATTTTGCATTTAAAGAAAGTAGTCTGCAACTTCTTTAGTTAGTTCTGGCTCTCTTCATCTTCCAACTCTCAATATGTTTTGAGGCCCCTCAGTTAATCATTTCCATGAAAAAAAGTTGTTACACACACACACACGGACTAAAAAACGCGCGCGCACACATGCAGGCACTACAAAACACACAATCAAAAGAAAACAGGACAGTAAGACCATTAGACGTTGGCCCATTAACATTTTCTTGTACATTTCTGCTTAGCATATAAGAATCTATTCTCAAGGTCCAATGTGTTCATGGACAGTGTTCTCCCCTGGACAAGAGTTTCCCCCGGAGTAAAGCAACTAGAAGAAATGAAATCTTAAATGTCACAACAGAAGCAGATCCTACTCTGTAAAGATCTTGAAAGTGCAACGCCTTACCAAATGATCTCTAGTCCAATGGTATAACCTCTCCATCCTCAAAAAGAGAATCTCTAGTACAGTAGGGGAAAGGGTTCGAACTCAAACACGGGCAAAAGTAAACGTGTAAATAAATAAATAAATAAAACATTTTACATCAAGTATGCAACATCCCTACTTCTGAACTTGCAGCACAGTTGCTTATTTTTACATCAAGGGTGTGAAGGAATGGTGTTGCATCTTTGAAATAAGGTGTTTTCCAACGCAAAATGGTTTTGCAAAGCACTGAAAAGTACAGGACAACATCTTGTACCTCTCTTCTATTTCAGATACCTCTCCTCTCGGTATCTGGAGTAATACGGTCAAGGCAGATTAAAAAGAAAGAACCAAAGGTATTAGTACTTCTAATGGCATATTCCAATTGACTCCTACGAATTCTTCTTGTTCTTGATTGTATAAAATATTTAAAATGATGTTTTAACCCTTTTTAAATAAAAATGAATTGCCGATTTGAATTTGACAAATTATTTTACTCACCCAATGTTCACTTACTGTGCACCTCTTCGACATTGATCTATACAAAATCCTACATACATCACCATCTCCAAAACCTTAGACATAATAGATCTAGGGTTTAAGCCAAGCATTTCTTTAGCTTGTTACAGCCGTTCACGTTTTGTTAATGGCCCCTTCTTAACTAGCAAGTAAACTAGGGCTAAAATTGCCTGGATTTGATCAAAACAAGTAAACTAGGGCAAATATTGCCTTCCACCCTCTCTAAACTTTACTACTTTAGAATTAGAGGAAATTTAGTTTATACAATTCCAAAATTCCTTGCACTCCCAAATGCAAAGAGACTAGGATGTATATTGTATATAGTGGAAAATTGTAATGGGATGAACCTGGGTTTGGAATCCTTAAAAATTGGGGTCAGAAGTATCCTAATATAACAATTTTTTTCTGAAAAAATATCTTCATAACTTGATCTGAACACCAATCAGCATGTAAATTTCATTTTACCACAAAAATAGTTCACACCAAAACAAAAACACAGTAAATTGCACTTCTAATTCAATAGAAATCTCCAATTAAAATGGATACAAACTCCGGTTGCACTTCAAATTGCACCATACAATTGTACCCTCAATCTTCTTTTGCTCATACAATGAAACCTAGAATATATTGCACGCAAATACATCTACAAATGAAGGCTTAACTTAACCATCCCAACAAAAAAATGCCGAACTAAGTTTGATATAACATAGAAATAGGAGGAGATACAAACCAACAGATCCAAAGAAAAAAATAAACAAAATAGAAAACAATGACAAAACAAACAAAAACAGAAGTAAGGAGAAGAGATGACCGTATGGACGAAAATTGAAATGAATAATCTTTAAGAAGAAGAGCAGCAAGGCTTCTTCGTGTTCGTCTCTGGTCCTCCAACAACAAGAGTCTTACCCTCTTTTATGCTAGCAGGTGCTGGCTCGTCTGAAGAAAGCGACTTCTTACTAATTATCCGATATATCTCTGAAAGAATAGTCTGGAAAGCCTTCTCAACATTTGTTGCCTCCAATGCTGAAGTTTCAATGAATGAAAGGCCTTCTTTCTCAGCAAAGCCTTGAGCATCCTCTGTAGCAACCGCTCTGAGGTGCTTCAAATCAGTCTTGTTTCCGATGAGCATGATCACAATGTTGGAGTCTGCATGGTCCCTCAGCTCCTTCAACCACCGGCTAACATTTTCAAAAGTTGTCGGTTTTGTTGTGTCATAAACCAGAAGAGCTCCCAACGCACCCCTATAATAGGCACTGGTTATTGCTCTGTACCGCTCCTGCCCTGCTGTGTCCCAAATCTGAGCCTTCACGGTTCTTCCTTCAACCTGAACAAATAAAAGTAATCAACAAAAAGTATTCAAGCAGACGCCTGAAAACACTTAGAGTCACTTGTTAAGCAAATTTCATACCTTCACTATGGAAGCACCTATAAAATAAATGAAAGGCGGCATAAATCCTTATACACATGAGCAGTCGTGACTCGTGAAAAAAACTACCACAATTCAAGAAATGTGGTTCAGATATTAAGGACAGTAATTTCAACTGCACATTGAAAGCAGTAGCCAATTTACTTGGTAGGAAAAGGGATGCATTAACTGGAGTGTCAACAGGCAGATATCTTCATATCAACAATGACAGTTGTAGGTTCAAGTCGCTATTTACTTTATCATTTCCTAAGATGTGATGCAAATTAACAACCTCTTGAATCATTCAACACAAGAAGTAATATTTACGACAATTTATTCCCTACAAGCATTGCAAACTAAATTCAAAATTTGAATGCTTAGTAAACCAAATTATGATATAATCATTTTTCTACAGGTTGCCCAAACACCTTTACAACAGCCAAAAATTTCCCAAGGAGAAATTTTTACATGTTCTGAAACTACATAGTCCCGGCCAATCACATGCGGTCATGTATGCAACTGTGGCCGCATGTGATTCGCCCAGACCATGTAGTGGTACCTATGTAATAATGTCTCAACAAAAAAAAATGGGGCTAGTTAGTTAGTGTAAAATTAAGCAAAGTATGCTGCAATTTCATTAAGACCAGTATTTAGATTTATTTATAAATCAATCATTTGTTTGCATCAACTTCAAAAAATAATAAATAAATAAGAGCACAAAACTTTTCGGCCAGACACAATAATGTAGTAGTACTTCAAGAAAACAGATCAACCACAATACATGACATTTATATATACACACATGTGTGTGTTGATAGTAAATCCAGATCTATAATACACAACTCAAGATAATGAAATCAAATGAAAATTTACAATTTTTAAACGAAAATCTGAAATCTACTATAAAAAAAAGTGATGCCGAAATTCAAATCCAACAAGTGAAACAGAGATCGAGAAGCGAAATTCTAGAGAGAGAAAGTAAAAAGACAGTGAGTAAACAGAAAGATCTATCATCTATGCACAGTTCGATTACAACAATGAAGAATGACAAAGATCACAACAATGGAGAAAATGACGGGAAAGTTACTTATAGAGAGAGAAAGTTTGAGATAGAGAGAAAGATAGTGACCTGGAGGGTGCGGGTGGCGAATTCGACGCCGATGGTGGATTTGGACTCCAAGCAGAACTCGTTTCTGGTGAATCGGGAGAGTAGGTTGGATTTTCCGACGCCCGAATCGCCGATTAAAACGACCTTGAACAAGTAATCGTATTCCTCATCCGGTCTCCTCGCCATTTCTGAACACCACACACACAAACACGCCCTTCGGGATCGGTCGCTGGAGGAGAAAAATATATAGATACAAAATAGACGCGTAACTCTCTCTCTCTAGATAAAAAATGATGGTGTATAATGGGCTGAACAGAAATTTGATGTCCAAAGTACCCCCTTGGATTATGGTATGGGATGTCCAAAAGTACCCCGGATATTTTGGGATTTTTAAATTTTGAATTTGCTATTTATGAAAACCTTTTTCAACAATAATAAGAGTGTGATGCGTGTATACACATATATATTGCAATTTACAGTCCTAGATTCCTAATTATAATTTTTTTAAAAAAATTGTGCCGTTTGATAATCAATGTTATTTTATGCTTTTGCATCAATCCGAAGCAGAAACATTGCTTCTGCTTTTAGAAACACAAACATGAAAGCATGTTTAGTAAAAAGTATTGCAAGTTTGAAAATTTGAATAATTTATTTAAAATATTATTTTAGAAAGAAATATATATATATATATATATATATATGAACAGTGCTTTACTACGAAGTAAATAAAAATATCATTTTGATGCTTCCTCTTTTGACTTTAATTTTGGAAGCGTAGATTCATAAACTAAAATCAAGATGGAATGTTAATTCAATGAGCTGATTTTTTAATATCTAAAGAATTAATATCTATAATCACGAGGGTCTACATTTGACTAGTCCTTTAATATTTATTATAATATTAATACAATTGAGAAAATACAAACAAATTAACAAAGCCTTCAAAAAACAAGACAAAAATAAAACAAATACGAGGCATCAAGCTGGCATGATGGTTCAAACAAATAATAAATGGACTTTAAAAGAGGTTGACAAATTTAATTCATTAAAATATGACATATATAAGAGAACATGTTTCAAGAAAAGTCACCAATATATGTTGATTGTGATGAAATAAGGCATGAACTAAGAACAGTATGAATTAATCCATTGTTCTTTGTTGGTTGGTGTTGTTTAATCCCTTTTAAGTTTTGAGTGACGAGATTCTACATGTGTATTTATCATGCAGTTTTTTCAAATTTTAAAATCATGTACATGTTGATTTCAACTTAGGGTTAGGGGGCATAGTGGTAATAAAAAATAAAAAATTAATATGACAAAAATAGATTGTTCAAATCAAGTAGTAAAATTAAGAAGTAGAAAAGAAAGTAGCAAAAGGAAGAATCTTAAGAAGTAGGGAAAAAAAAAAAAAGTAACCTTCCTGTTTGTTTTGACGTAAAATATATATATATATATTTGATAAAGGTTTACGTCGAGATTGAGGTCGAGTTCATCGGGCGGGACATATAAAATAACTTGTCGAAAATTTATAGATAAATTAATTTTGTTAAATTTTAATATTTTTTTTTCTTCCTAAATATTTTAGGAGAAACACTAGAAAATTAAAAAAATATTTTATTTCCAAACACAGAGCCTAAAAGAAAAATGAAATCTTTGAAAGGAAAAGAATTAGAGTTTGGTTAGAGAAGGGAAGTTTAACCTTTTTTTTAGGGAAATTAAAAGAATTTGAGAGAAAAAAAAAAAAGAAGGAGAAGAGTAAGAGATAATTTAAAAACTAACAATTTTAGAAGGAGTATTACATAGAAATTTACTATATATGTAAAAATAAAATAAAAAGTTTCTATATATTGTAGTAGGCGGGCAGGGAAGTAGCAAAAGGAAAAATTTTAAGAATAAAAAATATAAAAATATAAAAGAAATGAAATATTGGAGTTTGATTATAGAAAGAAAATTTAACCTTTTTTAAAAAAAGAATTTGAACAGTAAAATAGAAAAAGAAAAAAAAGAAAGTAACAAATAATTTAGAAACTAAAAATTTTAAGGGGACATTATATAAAAATTTATATGTATATATATAAATTAAATAAAAAGTTTCTATATATTGTAGGCCGGGCCGGGCGAGGCTTGCGACACCCCCAACCCACACGGCACACATCGGTTCTGCCCCCTATCTATCGGTGGCACCCCACCCCCACAAGGCACACACCGGCTCTGCCCTGTCTAAATCCATTATCAGTTGAAGGCATTCACTGTTTGTCTTCTTATGATAGTTTTTTCATTAGCAGTAGAGAAACTTTGAGAATATAATCCAAAGTTTTTTATTCAATTAATAATATTTATATATTTATAAAACAAAAAACCACACCACACCTGAAAAATTATGTCTAATTGAGTGCTCATGAAAGTTTATGCATGTGACCCGTTGTAGCTAAACCTAAATAACATTACATTAAATGTATAAATAAAAAATAAGAAATAAAAAAGCTCCATAACTCCATATATAGAGGTCTACTTTAGGCTGAAAATTTGATGGTTCATGTAATTAAACTTCACATGGGGGATTTGGCTGGGGTCTTTGTTGGAAACGGGGTATACAAAACAAAAACTTTGAATGAAATTTGGAATAGATTCTGCTAAGAATTTTTTGCGGATCTATAGACCAGCCGTTACTCTCCGCAAGAAGATGAACGTGGTATATTTACTTTCTCAAATCCGTTTCTGGGTGAATGAGAAATTAGATCCAAAGTGAGGTGTTTGAAAAGCCTAAATGGAAAAAATGTTGAAACCAATTGAAGTTTAAATAAGTCAAGCTTGGGCTTGGATTTGGGCTTGTGCTTGGGCCTAATTGTAAATTCCGGATTATTCCTTTTATTAAATGGAATTTTAGATTGGGCCTATTTTTGAGTTGGGCTTATTAAAATAGGTTTTACAAATGGGTGGGTTTTTTGGGTGATTGGTTTTTTGAATTAAAAAAACTACTTTTTAGTTTTTCTAAAGGGTTACACCTTTTAAATTAAAAAAATATTTTTTTAGTTTTTCTAAAGGGTTACACCTTTGAAATTAAAAAAATCACTTTTTTAGTTTTTTCAAAGGGTTACACCTTTTTCCGAACCATCATAACCTATGGTTGCACCCACCCGAAAAGGCACCTTACTACCTATAAATACCCCCCTTTGGATCATTTGCAAATCACACCAAATTTAGAGAATTCTTCTCTTCTTCTGAATTTTCTTCTTTTTCTTCCTTCTCTCTTTAGTCTGTGTGTTCGAGCCTTAGTATTTAGGTTCGAGCCTTAGTCAGTCACTCTGAGTCCGAGGTCGAGTCAGAGAGTACTACACCGAGCCAGTTCGCCTATTCCTTTGGTTTGCAGTGCTACTACCGAAGGAAGACAAGTCGTTGTATTCTAGGAGATAGACGTCACTGAGTCCGTAAGCACCATAGCAGGGCGAATCTGTCTTAAGGACATAGAATCAAATTCTAGCCTCGACTTTTAATCAGGTTCCTTTATTTATAATTTTTTATTTTATTTTATTAAACCATACATTATAAGTAATTATATATATAGATTATTATTTTATAATATTTATATATATAAGCATTATATTATTTTATATTTACAGATAATATTTAAATAAATAATACTATAGTATATGGTATACTTAGACCATATTTTGGATAACAATCTTAAGACAGATTCATATTATACTATAGTTTAATTATTTAAATATTGTTGTATTTTATTTCTGTAAATTTGACTGTGGTCTGTAAATTTAATATCAGACAAATGACAAGTATGAGTACTACTATGCCTAATGTTCCCGTCAGTCGTGGGGAGAAGCTCGAAAAATTCAATGGGGCGAAGTTTAAAAGGTGGCAACAAAAAATGATGTTCTACCTTACAACTCTGAATCTAAGCAAGTATCTAACTGAAACTGCCCCAGTGCTAGATGAGGGTGAGACTGACATTACCAAGCTAGGAGCTGTTGATACATGGAAGCATGGAGACTTCCTATGCAAGAACTACATCCTCAATGGATTGGACAACACTTTATATAATGTGTACAGTCCAATAAATACTGCTAAAGAGCTCTGGGAGTCACTAGACAAAAAGTATAAAATAGAGGATGCTGGCTTGAAGAAGTTCGTGGTCGGACGATTTCTGGACTTCAAAATGATAGACTCCAAGACAGTCATGAGCCAAGTGCAGGAGCTCCAGCTGATCCTACATGAGATACATGCTGAGAAGATGACATTGAGTGAATCCTTTCAAGTAGCTTCAATCATTGAAAAGCTGCCACCTACTTGGAAAGATTTCAAAAATTACTTGAAGCATAAGCGCAAGGAAATGGGGCTCGAAGACCTGATTGTCAAGCTAAGAATTGAAGAAGATAACCGCTCATCTGAAAAGAAAGTCGGGAATTCTTCAATAGTGTTAAAGGCAAATGTAGTGAAAGTTGGACAGAAGAATAAGAAAAGGAAGTACTCTGGCGAAGGTCCCAGCCAAGGAAACTACAAGAGGTTCACTGGGAAGTGCTTCATATGCGGCAAGCTAGGACACCGAGCTAAAGATTGTCGTAGCTGCAAAGCACAACACAACACCAAGAAAAAGACCACTGAGGTGCATATTACTGAGGAAGATAAGTTGACTGCTGATGTGTCAGAGCTAAATCTTTCAGCTGTGATTTCTGAAATCAACCTGGTGAGCAACAATAGAGAATGGTGGGTGGACACAGGAGCTACTCGTCATGTTTGCTCTGAAAAGAAGATGTTCACTACCTATAAAGCTATAGATAATGAAGAATAACTCTACATGGGGAACTCTTCTACTGCAAAGGTTGAAGGACAAGGAAAGATCAAGCTACTAATGACCTCAGGGAAAGAACTCACTTTTAATAATGTGTTGCATGTACCAGACATTAGGAAGAACTTGGTCTATGGGTCACTTCTAAGCAAAAATGGGTTCAAGCTGGTCTTTGTATCTGACAAGTTTGTGCTGACTAAGAATGGGGTGTATGTGGGCAAAGGGTATCTAAGTAATGGACTATTTAAGTTCAATGTAATGACTGTTGTACCCAAAGCTAATAATAATAATGATAAAGCTAATGCTTCTTCTGCTTATATGATTAAATCATCTGATGTGTGGCATGGTAGGTTAGGACATGTTAATTATGATACGATTCGTAAATTAATTAACATAGAGTCCATACCTAAATTTAGTATTGATTTAAATAAAAAATGTCAAACATGTGTAGAAGCAAAATTGACTAGAACCTCATTTCACTCTATAGAGCGGAGTACTGAACCTCTAGGATTAATTCACAGTGATATCTGTGACTTTAAATCTGTGCCAACTAGAGGTGGGAAAAAGTATTTCATTACTTTTATTGATGATTGCACAAGATACTGCTATGTATACTTGTTAAGAAGTAAAGATGAAGCCTTGGAAATGTTTAAACATTATAAGAATGAGGTTGAGAATCAACTTGGCAAAAAGATAAATGTGTTTAGAAGTGATAGAGGTGGGGAATACGAAGTACCATTCACTGACATTTACTCAGAACATGGTATTATTCACCAAACTACCGCTCCTTATTCACCACAACAGAACGGTGTTGCTGAACGCAAAAACCGTACCTTAAAAGAAATGATGAATGCTATGTTTATAAGTTCTGGTTTAACCCAGAATTTGTGGGGGGAAGCTTTGCTCTCTGCTAATTATGTTCTTAACAAAATACCTCAAAAGAAAACAAATGTGACACCTTATGAATTATGGAAAGGTCAAAAACCTTCCTATAAATTCTTAAAAGTGTGGGGGTGTTTAGCTAAGGTTGTGGTTCCTACTCCTAAGAAAGTTAAGATATAACCAAAAACCTTTGATGGTATTTTCATAGGCTATGCACAGAATAGTAGTGCATATCGTTTCATTGTGCATAAATCAGACAATCCTGACATCCATGTCAATACAATTATTGAGTCAAGGAATGCTTATTTTTTTGAGGATATATTTCCTTGTAAAAATCCTCTTAAAAGAAATCATGATATTGCTAATAGCAATATACAAGAGAATATAGACCAAGAGTCTATAGATGATGAAAATAAGGAAGAACCTAGGCGTAGCAAAAGAGCTAGAATGTCTAAGTCATTTGGTCCTGATTTTCTGACATATATATTGGAGAATGAGCCACAAAGTTATAAGGAAGCTATGTCTTCTCCTGAAGCTCCTTTATGGAAAGAAGCCATAAATAGTGAAATTGAATCCATCATGCAAAATCATACTTGGGAGCTGGTGGATTTTCCTCCTGGTACTAAACCTTTAGGGTATAAGTGGATTTTCAAGAGGAAGATGAAGCCTGATGGTTCAATTGATAAATATAAAGCCCGACTTGTTGCTAAGGGATACAGGCAAAAGGAAGGCTTGGATTATTTTGATACATATTCACCAGTCACAAGAATAACATCCATTAGATTGTTATTAGCTATTGCAGCATTGCAAAATTTAGAAATACATCAAATAGATGTTAAGACAGCCTTCTTGAATGGTGAATTAGAGGAGGAAATCTATATGGAACAACCTGAAGGTTTTATAGTTCCAGGAAAAGAAAAGAAGGTGTGCAAGCTTGTAAAATCCTTATATGGATTGAAACAAGCACCTAAACAATGGCATGAAAAATTTGACAAAGTGATGTTGTCAAATGGTTTTAAAATTAATGAGTGTGATAAATGTGTTTATGTGAAAAACACTCAAAATGGATATGTCATTGTGTGCCTATACGTGGATGATATGCTAATAATGGGTAGTAATGATGTTATAATCAAAACTACTAAAAAAATGTTGACCAAAAATTTTGATATGAAAGATTTAAGCATAGCTGATGTCATACTAGGAATCAAGATTTCTAGAACATTAGATGGTCTAGTATTATCTCAATCTCACTATATTGAGAAAATATTAGAAAAGTTTAATAAGGAAGATAGTAGTCTTGTAAAGACTCCTGTTGATGTAAATCTTCATATATCGAAAAATACGGGTCCTAGCATATCACAACTTGAGTATTCTCGCATTATAGGAAGCTTAATGTATTTGATGAATTGCACACGACCAGACATAGCATACTCAGTTAATAAATTGAGTAGATATACAAGTAACCCAGGAAAGAACCATTGGACTGCAATAATCAGGGTTCTAAGGTATTTAAGATATACCATAAGTTATTGATTACATTATTCTAGATATTCAGCAGTACTTGAAGGATACAGTGATGCTAATTGGATATCAGATACAAATGATTCTAAATCCACAAGTGGCTATGTCTTTACTATTGGAGGAGGTGTCATATCTTGGAAATCTTCAAAACAAACTTGTATTGCCAGATCCACTGTGGAATATGAATTTATTGCTTTGGATAAAGCTGGTGAAGAAGCTGAGTGGCTTCGTAATTTCTTAGAAGATATTCTAAATTGGCCTAAACCTGTGCCTGCTATATGTATACATTGCGATAGTCAATCAGCAATTGGAATGGCACAAAGTAATATGTATAACGGTAAGTCTCGATATATACGTCGACGACATAATACCGTTAAACAATTGCTCTCAAGTGGGATAATCTCAATAGATTATATCAGGTCAAAAGATAATTTAGCGGATCCGTTTACAAAAGGTTTGACAAGAGAGCAAGTGTATAGTTCATCGAGGGGAATGGGATTAAAGCCGAGATCTAACGAGTCATCTTAATGAAAACCCAACCTAGTTGACTGGAGATCCCAAGATCTAGGTTCAAAGGGACAACAGAAATTCTGAATGGCTCACCAGAAGCACTGGGAAGAATTAATCTTCTACCAATTTCTATGATGAGACAGTGCTACTTATAGCGATGAGTAGGATAAGCTATGCTTTTAATGACTCTTATATCTTGAAAATTCAAGTGGGGTATAGTAGGATACTCTTAATAAGAAGTCACCTATATGAGTGTGAAGTAGGGCCGCTTCTATGAGAACTTCTAAGGCTAAGTTTTCTAGAGCGCTCGTGAAGTACCAGGAGTTGTTCAGGGCCATATGAACACAACCGTGAGAACTAACTTTGTGCGGGAAGGAATTGTGTGTTTGCTATTGTCTTGGTTTACATCAACGGCTGAACAGTTCAAGACATCATGTTCACTGGTTAGCCAGTAAATCCGATAGTAATACACTAGGGAAGGTTCAAGCCCAAAAACTACCTATCTCGATGCAGTTACTTTCTAATAGTACTCTCTCTAGTGTCTGTATCTCTTTTTTATTTGCAATTGACGCTAATTTCCATTCATGTGGGGGATTGTTGGAAACGGGGTATACAAAACAAAAACTTTGGATGAAATTTGGAATAGATTCTGCTAAGAATTTTTTGCGGATCTATAGACCAGCCGTTACTCTCCGCAAGAAGATGAACGTGGTATATTTACTTTCTCAAATCCGTTTCTAGGTGAATGAGAAATTAGATCCAAAGTGAGGTGTTTGAAAAGCCTAAATGGAAAAAATGTTGAAACCAATTGAAGTTTAAATAAGTCAAGCTTGGGCTTGGATTTGGGCTTGGGCTTGGGCCTAATTGTAAATTCCGGATTATTCATTTTATTAAATGGAATTTTAGATTGGGCCTATTTTTGGGTTGGGCTTATTTAAATGGGTTTTACAAATGGGTGGGTTTTTTGGGTGGTTGATTTTTTGAATTAAAAAAACTACTTTTTAGTTTTTCTAAAGGGTTACACCTTTTAAATTAAAAAAACAATTTTTTAGTTTTTCTAAGGGGTTACACCTTTTAAATTCAAAAAACCACTTTTTAGTTTTTTTAAAGGGTTACACCTTTTTCTGAACCATCATAACCCATGGTTGCACCCAACCGAAAAGGCACCTTACTACCTATAAATACCCCATTTGGATCATTTGCAAATCACACCAAATTCAGAGAATTATTCTCTTCTTCTGAATTTTCTTCTTCTTCCTTCACTCTTTAGTCTGTGTGTTCGAGCCTTAGTATTTGGGTTCGAGCCTTAGTCAGTCACTCAGAGTCTGAGTTTGAGTCAGAGAGTACTACACCGAGCCGGTTCGCCTATTTCTTTGGTTTGCAGTGCTACTACCGAAGGAAGACAAGTCGTTGTATCCTGGGAGATAGACGCCACTGAGTCCATAAGCACCATAGCAGGACGAATCTGTCTTAAGGACATAGAATCAAATTCTAGCCTCGACTTTTAATCAAGTTCCTTTATTTATAATTTTTTATTTTATTTTATTAAACTATACATTATAAGTAATTATATATATAGATTATTATTTTATAATATTTATATATATAAGCATTATATTATTTTATATTTACAGATAATATTTAAATAAATAATACTATAGTATATGGTATACTTAGACCATATTTCGGATAACAGTCTTTTGTAACTTGCAAGGAATATTATCTCTCACTCCATATATATATATATATATGTATGTATAGTGTAAGTCCCTCTCCTAATTTCTAAGCATTTTTTAATTTTTTTATAAATACAAAAATAAAATTTTAATGAATCATAAACATATTATCATTTCATTAGATGAGTTACATCTTTTGAAATACCCACTTAATAGAGATAAATATTAATTTAAATATCCTTAAAATAAGAGTATTAAATATGTAAAGGAAAAATTAAAAAAACGAAATTTATATGTTTTAACTTGAAACTCAAGCTTTTGAATGATTATTCTTCAATCTTTGTTCAAATCGACTCTCTCTCTACCATGATTGCATTGTTCTTTTGAACACCTTTAGTTTATCAGCTAATTATAATTTTGAATTTGTTTGCTTTTAAATTCAATATTTTTGTTTGATTTTTCTCCTACCTATTTATTCTAATTCTTAAGTATAATGAACTTACTATACCTGCTTTTTACATAGTAATGCATATATATTTTTTCTCATCATTTAAATATATTTTTGTTAAAATGTTTAAATGTCATTTCTTACTATGAATTATAATTGAGTATGTGTATACTTTTATTTCGTCTCAAAATAATATTCTCCTAATTTTTGTTTTAAATGACGCATTTTGATTTTTTGTGTTATAATTTTTTTTTATATATATAATTTGGGTTGTGTGAAAAACTTAAAAATGCATTATGCTAGCTAGATTTGCTTTTTAATTATACTCTTGAAAAAGAACAAAGGCCATTTATTCGGTTCTCCGATATTCTAATGGACAACAAAGGCCATTTATTCTTCTAACTTCTAAGATCCCCAAGTTATAGATTCAATTATGTTCAATGGTCCATGGACCTTGAAAAAACACCTTTTATTTTTATTTTTATATTAAAATTCTTATGTACGTGTATAAATTATCAAGCACTTTACGTTCTATTTTCTCTGTTGAAATTGCCTAAAACAGGTGAGAATTGAGTAGGAAAAAAAGCATTGGAGCATGGACTCGCGTGTATTGAGCAATGATCGAATGGATTTAGGGTGGACATTACCAGTGAGATTAGTAGCACCTTCTGTAGTGTTTGTATTAAGATTTTAAATTGGCAATGTAAATATTATAATAGGGTAAAGATTCTTTGCACCTACCCTTCTAAGATTTTTTTTATTTTATTTTTATTTTTATTTTTATTTTTTTAAGTTTTGCCATCATGTCTAATAATTTGCTAAAAATCAACCTCATTTGTCCTGGAGTTTGACAAGAATGATTTCTTTTTTTTAATTATTTATTTATTTATTTTCTTCTTCTTTTAAAAACATGTCCGAGAACTTCTCTAAAAGGACAAAGTGTTGGAGCATTATGGCATTAAAAAAACATAGTAAAAAATTATGAAATGTTTAGAAATAGAAAAATACCATACATTTTTATGATAGTACCAAATCTATCATTACTTGATTATCAAATAGTGTTGGATGGACCAAAGGGCCTTTGGTCCAATGGTATAATCTCCCCATCTTCAAAGAAGAGGGGAGGGGTTCGAATCCCGGCATGAGCAAAAAATGTGTGTGTGTTTACTTATCATAAAAAAAAATAAAAAAAAAAAGTCGGTTGAAATCAATTGATATCCAGTGAGAATAATATTGACACGAGTGCTACCAAAAGAAATTATTTTTTAAATTAACATCCATACATCCATATTATTCTTTTGACTTGCAGGTAATGCAAATCATTTACATCCAATAAAATGAATATATTTCAATCTTGACCTTCAAGGCCGCCAATAATATAAATGGTATATTTTGAGGCGTTTGTTTGTTTATTTCTTTTCAACTTTTTTTTTAATTAATTAATTAATTTACTTAACTTATTTTCTCTAAGTTTGTGAAGCTAACATTTACTCGTGATTTATATAATAGATTATTATTATTTGTTTTTAAAATTTTTTATTTTCATATTTGTCTAAAGTTCATTTATAATATAAAATATTTATTTCATCCCGTTTCCCCGTGAAGCTAATATATAAAAGTACAAAAATTGTTGATTGTAACTTTTCTTCACAGTCAGGTACGCTGATAATTGATATAATTATTATGTTTTTTTTGGATAACTATCTTTTTAACACTTTTATTATATTCAATTGGCACTACAGTTTGCGTGGAGAAAGTTTTAATGGACCAGATTAACTCTCCAGGAGTAGATAAATAATACCATCCAGATTAATGAACCTGTCTTGCCTTTGAACAAATTGAACGTGGGTTTGTTTTTTTGTTTTTGTTTTTGGAAGTTAAAAGTTTTGGAAAGTATGAGGGGTTAATTGGTATTTCCCATTTATCAAATATGACTTCCAAGATATTCTTCTATTACTTTCGGCATTATTGTAACGGTAATTTGCTTCCAGAAGATTAAAAAGAAAAAAAATACAATACAAAAATTTGTTTAGTTGATATATATATGTGTGTGTGTGTGTCTGTGTGAAAATTCTGTTTAAAAAAGGAATTATTTCCGATAGTAGTATTTTCTGATTCTCTAAAATTAAATTTATTTTTCATGAGATATTGAAAAATATTTTCACAAAACTAACCAAATAGGTCACTAATTGAATACAATTTATATTAGATTGATATTTCATTTTGAAAGTTTCACTGTTTGAATGATCGAATTGGTCCTTTAAATTTGGGGCAGAAAAAGTTTAGTTCAAAATTTATATTAAATTATCTCCAATTTAAAATTCAAAGTGCATGCATTAGTCATATTACAAGACTAAATCAAAAAATAATAGTCAAAACAATTATATATATTATATGTTCATATAGAAATGTAAGTACAGGAGTGCATACCGTCCATCACCAGTTTCATACTATTCTTGACTAATTTGGAACTGAACCGTTCCCAACAGTTCTTTAAAAATTGAAACTAAAATCAGAATTGTCATGTTCTCTTTACTTTTCTAATACACACACACATATATTGTGGAACAAATTCATTGTCAATTTGATATCAGGCAAGTACAAGTATAAACTTTATACAACATTGGGCAGTAATAGAATAATATCTTACTCCTCAAACAAAGCAACAGGAAATACTGTTTTTAAACAAATTTATTGCAATCAGGGAGATTTTTATTTTTTAATTTGCATAATGAGTAATAAAAAATAGATTATATATGCTTTGAAATTCCATTTGGTTGAATAATAATAATAATCATAAGAAATAAGAAAATAGATTATATAATGCCTTTAAACTTGCATTAGCATTTATAATAATGAATAACTGAACTGTGATTCCAGGTCCTTGGAATCAGACCCAAATTGTCAGTCCACTTCGATTCCTACCGATTTATCGGTGCAACTCTACACTTCTGATAAAATATTTCTCACGACTACTTTTTGTAACACAATTGTATTGTTTTTTTGAGGATTAACTTTGGTGCAACATTAAAATTAGTCTATTGTAATTTGAAGATCACGTTTCAAATCAAGAAAACAATATTTTTATGGAAAGTTAGAATTATATGTATTGTTATTATTATTTTTATAGAAAGTTAGAATTATATATATTATAACTAAATATATTATAATTAAATATATGTAATAGATTTGGTATATTTATATTTATATTTTTTATTTTTATTTTAATTAAGGTAAGTTGGATTGAGAATAGGATTTTATATTTTCTTTTTTTTCCTTTATTTTACTTAACTTAAAGTTGGATTGGGAATAGGATTATATAGATGTCTATATATATGTGTATGAGTTTGTAAAAGGTTAGAAAACTCTATTAACGTACAAAATAGTAGAGAGACTGAAGAAGGTTTTGATAAAAAAAAGGGCTAAAACAAGGAAGAGGAGGTTTAAGTTGTCAATCTGAAAATCAGGCAAGTTCAATTCTAACTCTTTTCCTTTGATTCGTATTCTGTACATATATCTAGATTAATTCCAAGATTTTTATATTTAACTCTGAGCTAGCCCATTTTCTGCATCCATGTCCCTATTGTCCATAGTCTGGTCAAGGTTGCTTCGAACCATACAAGCCCAATTTCAAACTTTTAAAGCCATAACCCCAAGTGGCCGAGGCCAATATCAGTTCGGGTCATTTAAACCCAAAAGTAAAAAAATACAGATCCGATTCGTCAAGGCATGTACCTTTTTGGCCACTCGCTCACAAAAACCCTAGCCTTGCTTCACTCATCTTTCTCTTCCTCTCTCTAGCTAACACTCACCACGCCACGTTCCTGCTTCACGGAGAACGCTCGTACTCTTGAGGTTTTTTTTCTCTACATATAACTATATATCTATACATATGAACATCAGCACACGATATAACTTAAGTTCTTCATAAATTCTCAATATTATATCGATTTGTTTTAACATGTTCGTATTTGTGTTTTTGTGATTGTGTTCAGATCTGAATCAAAAGGCGAACGTTTTCTCCGTTAAACAATGGCTCTAGTGAGTTGTTCATTATGTGCCTATTGATATTACCGTTTTGTAGTTAGATTTATGTACTGTGTCTATACACTACCATGATTTGATTTAGTAGATTGAATTGAGGTCTGTTTGGAAGATTTTCGAGTTTGGTGGTTCATTCAATTTTTGTATAGCTTGTTAGTGTGAAAAACGTAACCATGAATGTATTTATGAAGGAATTGGTTTATTTCATCATCTTTCTCTGTGATTATTTTTTATGTTTTGTTGACATTTCGTCTAAATGGTTCCTTTCGAGGCAATCGATTTCTACTCAAAATCTCTTACTTAAATTTGACTTGATTTTGATGAATCGATCTAACTGGTGTTATTTTTT
Source organism: Cornus florida (assembly GCF_030987335.1). Taxonomy (NCBI): domain Eukaryota; kingdom Viridiplantae; phylum Streptophyta; class Magnoliopsida; order Cornales; family Cornaceae; genus Cornus; species Cornus florida. Next base: position 27,391,913 of record NW_026775572.1, on the reverse strand, counting down.
TTTGGTAAATAATTTGATAGATTTAATAAATCCTTCGAAGAGGCCAAGAAAACAACAATATCCTCAATGAAGAGGGATCTAGTAAGGAGAACTTGTCAAGAATTTGATTTGATTTCTTTATGCCTCTTCAAGCTCTATGTTTGAATTACCCTGACTTTGTCATGAGCCTAACTGGGGTTTTTCAGCAATAGTGTTTAGAGCTTAAGCTTAAGCTTGGCTTGTTTAATTCATATGATTTTATTAATGAGCGTACTGAAGTCTTGAAGGATAAACTTGAGTCACGAATGTGAAATTGAGACGGATATTGAGTATGGGTTGCAATATTATTGCTACCTAGAGTGCAACTGTAAACTGTATATTAAAGGAACATTTTCGATATGACTCCGAGATTAACAAGCCCTCTTGTTTCATCAACCAGTATATTTTCAAACATGACTATCAAGTTTTTGCAAGCGTCTTTATTGGAAAGTTAATTATGTTTTGGTTCCATTTGAGCAAAGGATTTTATGTTCAGTGGACTCTCTAGCATGCTATAATCAAATGAATGACCATTTGGTGGTCTTCCTTTAGTAATATATGTATTTTATGTATTTTGTAGGTTTTGCATGCGGGGAAGGGAAACAAAAATGGTTTCAAGGGGCTTATTGCTGCAGAGTACAGTGGTGTCAGTGTTGAGCTGGCACCGAATTTTGAGTTGGGTGTGACGAATAAAACCCCCGAGTTCCTTAAGATGAATCCTATTGGGAAGGTATGCTTGTACATACAGAGAAATTATTTTGAGCTACCAGATGTTATGTTTTATTTAGGTTATTTAATAGTTTTGTTATTGATGTCTAGATTCCTGTATTGGAAACTCCTGATGGTCCCATTTTTGAGAGCAATGCTATAGCACGTTATGGTGAGATTATATTTTGGCTTCTCTTTCTCTTTTGACCGTAAGAGTGATGCTTATGACGTTGTATTGGTTGCTACAGTTTCTCACTTGAAGCCTAACAATCCCCTAAATGGTTCTTCACAAATAGAATGTGTAAGAACTTCTGCCTTCCTTGATGTATATTTCTCCTTTGAGTATCATTTATGCTTATGCTATTGTTTGTTTTCGTAATTTTAGGCCCATGTTGAGCAGTGGATTGACTTTGCATCATTAGAGATAGATGTCAATATTTTGAAGTGGTTTTATCCAAGAATGGGACTTGGTGTTTACCTTCCCCCGGTTAGTTATTTCTTCTGTTTTTTCTTGTTTTATCATTTTTGCTATTTTTTTGATTCATACAATCGATGTTTGAACGTGGCATGGAATTGAACTGTATCACTATGATCAAGTGTTCTATGTAGCTAGAAATGTTTTCATTTAGTACATATCAAAATTGGAATAAATCTATCATTTCACATCATTCTAAATTACTCCTGTATGACTACCATATGATTATATATATAGTACACTCTGTTGGGAAGCCAGTTTTTGGGGAGGACAAAAATGAGAAGAGAGATGATGAAAAGAAAGTTGTTTTCTGGTACTAAAGAATGGAGATATTTTTATTCTTCTTAGTTATTGACAGTATTGCTCTTCCATTTTGCAAAATGTCGTGGATGGGAATTTCAAAGAAACTCTTCACTGTTATAGTTTCTCATGTACTTCTAGATACACTTATGAAAGAAATTAAAACAGTAAGGATTATCTTTTCAACTCTCCTTATCTTCTACTTATTTTTGTTCAAGCCAAATAGAAGATGAATTTTTTATTTGATTCTTTCCATTTTTCTCCAACTCACTCCATTTAAACATGGTTGCTGTTTGATAAAACTGAAAATTGACCTTGTGAAGATTTGAAGTGTTGAATATATTATATTTAATTTCTACTGAGGATATAATTTGTCTGGTTTAATAAAAACATTAAGGCCGAGGTGAGTTTTGGGACGTTCTGGCTGGGTCACGAAGTTTGGTAGAGTGTTTGAGCTTGGTTTGCGTTTTGATGAGTTCTGCCTAGCCAAGCTTGCTTGAGCTGGGCTTACCATTTTTCATCAAAGCTCAGGCTCGGCTCAGCTCAGCTCGAGCTTGGTTTTTAAAAAAATCTACACAGTTAGTTTACACATTTTTTGTTTAATGTGGAAGAAAATTATAAACTCAAAGATGATGCATTTAGACATATTTTGAATATAAATATAAATATATAGAGATATATTTTAACATAGCCATTGGAAATCGCCACTGCTGTCTTCGATCTACGATCTTTCTGTTACAATTTTGTACAAGAGAACGGTCTACTCGAGCTTGGTTTTTTAAAAAATCTACGCAATTAGTTTACACATTTTTTGTTTAATGTGGAAGAAAATTATAAACTCAAAGATGATGCATTTAGAGATATTTTGAATATAAATATAAATATATAGAGATATATTTTAACATAGCCATTGGAAATCGCCACCGCTGCCTTTGATCTACGATCTTTCTGTTACAATTTTGTACAAGAGAACGGTCTACACAGAGATAGTTCAAAAAAACGACTGATCTTTGATTTGAACAGTAAGAGAGAGAGAGTGAGAGTGTAGTCTGCAACAATGAACGATCAGAGATATAAAAATGTTGTTCAGATCAGGAGAGAGAATAAGAAATGATAGGAGAGATCAGTGAGAGAGCTAGGGTTTGGGAATGGACGAGGGAGAGCAAAAGCGAATTAGATAGATCAACGTTTGATGGTAGAATCTAGAAGGACAACTTACCCCGTTGAAAGACTGTTTGGTTATGAGGAAATAAAATGAATTGTTTGGATGTGAGGATATAATGTAGACGGTTGTGTTTTAATGATGTGGCCTAATGGGCCTAAAAATCTGGGGCTATCTCTTTCGAATCCCCTCCCTCCTTGAGTATCTCATTTGAACTTTGAGATCTGTTCACTAACGCAAACCAGGCTTCTAAAACGAGCTCTGTTCACGAACACAAACCAGCCGAGCCTAGCATTGTTTGAGCTTGTGTCTCATTTAATAAACGAGCTCGAGCTTGTTCCGCTTACTAAGCAAACAAACATGAGCTGAGCTCGAGTTGTTCACAAATAGCTCGGTTCATTGGCATCTCAAAATCGGCGTATTTAATGACAAGTTATAAGTGATGCTATATTCACTTAAAATGTTGATTCCGTTTAAGTTAAGTTACTTTTTTACTTTTTTATTGCAAAATCACTTTACATGTTCGTTTTTAAGTGGTAAATTTGTTTATCAAACAACATTGTAGTTCTGGGATCATATGAGATGATATTCTAACTTTTTAGTACAAAGAGGTTATGATTATATTCTTGCAAATGGAGTTGTGGGGATGGATCTTTGCTGCCAGTGTTTTGGGTGTAATATTGAGGATCTCCATTTCAATTGGTTATCCAAAATGCATCCTATTATATTGGAAACAATGATGATCTCCTTTACTTAGAGATCTGTGTAATCAGCGTGAAGAAAAAATACAGACAGTTCATGACATTATTTTGCACAAGACATTATCATCCAACTCAACTTAGTTTGAAGTTTCGTACATAAATGCACTTTTGTTTGTTTTGCTTTGAACTAGTTCCTTTTCATTTTAAATTGTACTCATTGTTTCTGCGTGAAGGCTGAGGAAGCTGCAATTTCTGCGCTTAAGAGATCTCTTGGGGCATTGAACACACATCTTGCTTCCAATACTTACCTGGTTGGGCATGCTGTGACATTGGCTGACATTATCATGACATGTAACTTGTTAATGGGATTCAGTCGGATCATGACTAAGAGCTTCACTTCGGAGTTCCCTCACGTCGAGAGATACTTCTGGACCATGGTCAATCAACAAAAGTTTAGTAAGATATTGGGGGAGGTAAAGCAGGCAGAAACAGTTCCTCCTGTTCCTGCTGCAAAAAAACCTTCTCGGCCAAAAGAAGCTGCTAAATCAAAGCCTAAGGATGAACCAAAGAAAGAAGTCAAGGAGCCAGCAAAGCCCAAAGTAGAAGCTGTTGAGGAAGAAGAGGCACCAAAGCCGAAACCTAGGAATCCCCTTGATTTGCTGCCACCGAGTAAGATGATACTGGATGAGTGGAAAAGGCTCTACTCAAATACAAAGACCAACTTCCGTGAGGTTGCAATAAAAGGTATTTCCTATCCATTTCAATTATATTCTAGTAATCTCTTTAGGTAGTGCACCTTCACTTCCCAAGTATGAAATAGGATGCTAGTCTTGTCACAAGTATGAAATTCACTAAACATTCATATCTGGCACATGACGAGGTCAATTTTAAGTCAAGGAAACTAGTACTGAGAGAATCCCCTTGTAAATACATAAACCAATTTCCGGAAGCTAAAACCCAAAAAACAAGCCATGGATATCCAATAGAACAATAAAAGAACAATAGATGGCAAAAAGGAGCAGGCAACATTTGCATCTTCTATGATATTAAGACTAAAAATAGGAATATGATAGCCCTGCTAAGAACCGAAAATGATGAGCCTGGTTCACCAGTCACCACTGCCACTGTAAGAGAGGAAGTCAAATGGATTCCAGGCAGCTACACAACAAATGCATCAGAACATTTACCAGCTAGTGGATAAAGCTAAACAAAGAAAATGCGAAAATTTTATGCTAATTTCCCGAATGTCAAGCGAATTTCATACTTGGGTAAATTGCATCCTATTTGTTGCACATTGATATATACAGAGAATTATTGTCACCTGTTGTTTTTCACCTTTACATGCTAATATTGTGATGGGATTAGTAGTCTTTAATATTCTTGTCTTGTGCCGTCTGGTCGTTGCAGGTTTCTGGGACATGTATGACCCCGAGGGATACTCTCTCTGGTTTTGTGATTACAAGTATAATGAAGAGAATACTGTCTCCTTCGTAACTCTGAACAAGGTAGGTGGATTTCTTCAACGTATGGATCTGGCCCGCAAGTATGCCTTTGGGAAGATGCTGGTGATCGGCTCAGAACCCCCATACAAGGTGAAGGGGTTGTGGCTGTTTCGTGGCCCAGAAATTCCTCAGTTTGTACTTGATGAGTGCTACGACATGGAGCTCTACGATTGGAAGAAAGTTGACATCTCAGATGAAGCCCAGAAAGAACGTGTCAGCCAAATGATTGAAGATCAGGAGCCTTTTGAAGGGGAGGCACTTTTGGACGCTAAGTGCTTCAAGTGATGATAATCTCATCACAACAAATGGTTGTGCTCTTTATCATATATTCTTGTGTTTTTAGTAGCAGAGTTTGTTCCTGTTTCAAACAGATGAAACATAGCTTTTGTGTTTCAGATGCACATCACAATCCTTTTTTTGGCCATCTTATTTATTATATTATAGACATAGCATAAGTCTTATTGTTAAGTGTCATTATATCATCTTTTCTGTCATCTCATTGTGTATTATGTTCTTCAGTCACCTGATTTGGTATGAGAAATTTTTGGTAATCTCATTGTTTTGATTGGTATGGCATATTATGATTCCTCACCTCAGAACCAAGGTTTTTGATAAGGTCTGAAAAGAAAATGAGTGATAATTAATCTGCTGAATCCGTTGAATGAATTTTTTTGGTACTAGTGTATATTTCTATATGCATGTGTCTGTCTCTTAAGTTCCTAAACCGGTAAGAAAAGACATTTTGTTTCCGAACCCTTCTAGAAGTGAAGTTCGAACACTTCCAGAAGTGTTTGACTGTTTGGTTTGGTATGGTCGTTAATGGTTATATAGCGGTATATTGCATTCATACATGAGTGGGTGATCGTTGCCACAAGTGCCCTTGGTAGTGTCGGTTTTTGGTCTAGATTTCTACATATTGGTCGAAGAGTAAACATGGGATCTGTAATAACCCTGTTGCCCGCCCAATTATTGTGGCACAGTCGTTGACAGCAGTGCCATCCGCTATAGCAAATTTAGTTGCACAAGTCACAATGGGTGTAAGAGACAACTAGAGCTCTGGGACATTATCACGACCCTAGTGCTGGAGGGGTAAGGATGTAATTAACAAAAGAAAACGACGAACATTCTCAAAAGGAGGTTGAAAAACTAGATGGTTGTTTGGTTGAGTGTCTTTGGCATTGTGAGAAAGGGAGGAACATTCCGCAAAACCAATCACGAGCTGGCAATTTTGTCTATGATACTCTGTTAGGACGGCTTTGAGTGTATTTTAATATGAAAAATTATTATATGATCAAATGATCATCTCGGCCGATCACTATATTTATTTACGTGTTAATTAATAATTAGCTTAGAATCATGTAATAATTTCTCTAATCATTGGCTTTACCCGATAGAACTCGTCCGGGCTCTAGCTATCCTGAGGGAAACTTCGGAGGGAACCAGCTACTAGACGGTTCGATTAGTCTTTCGCCCCTATACCCAAGTCAGACGAACGATCCTTGTTACGACTTCTCCTTCCTCTAAATGATAAGGTTCAGTGGACTTCTCGCGACGTCACCGGTAGCGAACCGCCCACGACACCGCGATCCGAACACTTCACCGGACCATTCAATCGGTAGGAGCGATGGGCGGTGTGTACAAAGGGCAGGGACGTAGTCAACGTGAGCTGATGACTCGCGCGACGCCAGCACCGCATGAGCCGTAAGGTCAAGGCGGGCATGACTGTCGTACAAAACGCTTCTACGTGGGCAGATAGAGGGACGAGCCCCCATGCCCGCAATGTGTTCCGCACCCGAGAGAACAAGTGCACGCCCATGAGCCATGCTCCGCGACAACCACGTCACATGGATCACAGGTGACTGCGAATGGCTCATTAAATCAGTTATAGTTTGTTTCATGTTACCTGCTACTCGGATAACCGTAGTAATTCTAGAGCTAATACGTGCAACAAACCCCGACTTCTTCGATTTGGAGGTCCCACGAGTTAGTTTTGGCCCATTATGACTCCTCGCCCGTACGCTCAAGCACCCCCGCGTGCACGTGGGCATCGTATGCTAAAAAATGAAGTTTGGAGTTTGGGTTCGGAAATTTTATGCGAGCTTCTTAGAAGCCTAAGAAGTGTTTTGCTCGAGACGGATTTCGATTTGGAGGTTCCCCGAGTTAATTTTGCCCATTATGACTCCTCGCCCACAAGCTCGTGCACCCCGACGTGTAATAAATGTAGAGTTGGATTAAAATGTAATAAATGTAGAGTTGGATTAGAAGTGTTTAAAATATGTATGATTACTTATAAAATATAATTTTCAATTAGTTATAAGAAAAATATATGACTAATTAATTTTTATTTTCACTCATTTTTATAATGTTTTGGATTATTAATTATGAGGATATTCTATATTTTTTATAATCAAAATTATGCAGATGATGCGAGCCGAATTAAACCCAAATTAGGTAGAAGTTGTTTGACAAGTCTCTTATATATATATATATATATATTTTTTTTTTTTCACTACTCAATCTCAAATCCAACCTATTAACCTACCGCGACCAAACGTGCCATTGGGCTTTCCCACCCACACAATAGTCACTAGACTCGTTGTCGTTCAAAGACTTGAACGAAGGTGAGAGAGAAAAATATAAGGCAAACCTACACAAATAGTTGAAACTTGAAACCCGTGGCTTCTTTCTTGTTATCGACTCGGTAGCGTAGTTTTGTTGACAAAAAAAAAAAAACCAAAGAGCGGTATTTTCGGGGAGGGAGTTTTAGAGAGAGGGAGTTTAGAGAGAGATGACTGAGATCTCAGGTCTGGTATCGCTGCGCTTCCTACTACTATTCTCCTCAATTTCTCTACAATTCCTTACAGGTTCGTTTCTCAGATCTCTACCAATCTTTTCCACCGTTGTATACATGCATTGCAATCAAATTGACATTGATCTTGCGACTTTAATTTGAGGACTTTAATTTCCTTGATGGATCTGTTTGGATTGTTTGTGTGTTCATATTGAATTAGTTTTTGTTCCTATTTGTCTTTAAATAGCATGTGAATTTGTTTTATTTGTTCTTTTCATTTAATAAAATTTGATTTCTTTTGTCAAATATTATTGGGCGCGTTATTGTTTAGGTTTTAGATTGATCTTAGTATTTTACATTTTTCAATCTGATATTTAATTAGTCACGAAAATAATGAAAAAAAGCAGAAACTAGGAGGAATCTTGATTCACATCTACAAGTGTAGGGTGCTTGCCATTTGACCCAAAAGCTTAAGCTGCTACCCGCTCTGGTAAGCCTAAGACCTTCCCCATCCGGATCCTATGTGGGACAAGAACCCTCTATCATTCTCTCGCATCTGAACTCGACGAACCACCCTACTTGCTGGTTTCCTCTAACGGTAGGAGGACCTGGGTGGTAGTGCTTGACATGAAACCTGATCAAGGATTGAGCCTATTCTAATACCACTTGTGACGGGCCAGGCGGTTGCCATATGACCCAAAAGTTTTAGTTTTTTTGGTAGTGCTGCATACAGGCCCTTATAAGGCCAAGACCGTCCCCATGATGCGAGAAAAGAACCCTCTAACACCAAGTCATATGTCATCTATACATAGCAATTTGAAAATAACTAAAATTAACTGATTGCAACTTAGTGTAATCACTAATAGCTTTCTAGTGTTTCAAATTTTCAATAGACGATGCATTAATTATGTTAGTTTTTGCAAGAACTAATGGGCACAAATTATGCTATGGATGTGGCAACAAATAGAATGGCATATATAACCATAGAGAGAGGGAAAAAGATGTCTATAAGTTTTTCATAGTATGTCACGTTGACGTGCTACTTATCTTTATAAAAAAAGTAAACAAATAAAATTTTTTGTGAATGCACACACAAAAACACGCACACACAGTCAAGCACGTCATGCATGTGTATATTTAAATGTGGTTTTATGTACTTGCATCATTTATGTTCATGTGTATATTGAAATGAGTATATGAGGTGTAAGCTAACACTATTCTATTTAGACATCAATGTATTAATTTTTTGTATTTTAATTTTTAATCGGGAGATGGTTTATCAATATGCAACGATAACCAATAATTGCACTAGTTGAATGAGATGGTCCTTTTCTGGGCAATGCTAGGTGAAAGGGAAGACCAAAACTAACATGGCTTGAGATGGTTAGGCAATAAATGATATCATGTGGTTTAACTGAGGTAATGGCCTTAAGCGTGAGACAATGACGAAACAAAATTTGTGTAGCTGACCACAAACAGTTGACAAAAGGCTTTGTTGTGGTGAGTTGGTTTAAATTCTAATATGGACTTATGAGTTTCCCATCTATACTTCATGGTATTGCTCTTGGTAAAGCAACTGTTTGGGAGAAATTCACATAATATCGTCATTCTCTCTCTTTTCTCTTTTTGTTTGTTTATAATATTTTCTTATGATAATCTCATATATCATTGCTTTGACAGGCATCCATTAATATCAATTATAATTCGCATAATCTCATTATCAGAATTTCAATATTAAAAAGCATTTAGCATTGGTAATTATTTTGAACTTGGGAATGATATGAGACGATTCATGAGTGATCAGCAATAACATAATTGAATTGTATATTGCAGGACTCATGCAAATATTACAAATTTGACTATCATTTTGAGTCTTTAAGTTGTAAAAAGTTCAAGTATGTGTCAAAAGCATTGACATATCTATTTTGTGCAATATTATCTGGTTGCAAGTGTTTATTTTTTCAACATCAAATAGGTGGATAATGTCTGGCTATATTGACTTTATGCAATGACATTGAACAACACTAAAAATTTAACTGGGCAGTTCTGCTTCGTTATAGTTAAAAAATAATGAACTGCTATTGGTCTTAGTTGTACTTGGTTTTGGTTTTTCTTTGAAAACAGTGCTTGACATGCTAAAAAATGGCAGACTTATGTCCAAAAAGTTTTTTAAATTTCTCTCCTTTTGTAATCTAGTTGGTTTCTCTGACATTTTGTCTTTTCAGGCTTCTCAAATGATTCATCAAGTTCCAAAAATGAGAAAAAGGTTGATGCTCCATCTACTTCTAGTAGTGGCACTGCATCCAAGATAATCATCATATGTCTTCTGCTGGTGGCAGTTGTGCTTTTATCATTTTTTCTTTTCAAATTATATCAAAAGAAAAAGCGTGAGGAACAGTATGCCCGTCTTTTAAAGTTGTTTGAAGAGGATGATGAGCTCGAGCTTGAACTTGGCCTTCGGGATTGAGCCTGTCTACCAGATGTAAATCAGTTTGATGTAGTTGAGGTGCGACTACTGACTATTTACGTTTTTCTGTTTACAATAGTTAAAAGCATGAATGATAGGTCATTTCACTTATTAAAAAAAAAAATGAATGATAGGTCATTTCAGATTTGGTAGCGACTTTATTGGATATGTATTTTTCAGTGGTGCTAACCTTATTCAGCTCTGTAAAGTGTGAACTGTTGTTTGCACGAACCCTTTTGTTTCTTTAGAGCTTTATATTTTTGATCAATTGAAAGTGCTATGACAATGACAACACACAATTGCAATAATTTAAGTCTCAAGTTCCTTGACTGCAATTTTTTTTTTCTTCTTGAGTCCACGAATTTTTAAATAAATTTGATCTTTTATACTGGATTGCCAATCTCATATTGATCTAATTTAAAAATGGTCTTAATTTCTCATCATTTCTTGGGGATATGTTGGCTTGTTTCTTTCAGTTTTGGCTGTGTTCTTTTTACATACTGAGGACTCATGTCCATTGTTTTGGCTTTTATCAATAGAAGGTGCATGTAGATTCTTGAATTTAGAGAACGCCACCATTTCCAAGTTTCTAACTAAGGTTCACTTCAAGAATCCCTCAAAATGACTGTCACTGTAGATATTTGTTCTCCATAGTCCATTCAGTTTCGTTGTTTTTTGCATCTCATATTAAAACACCCACCTCTTTTTTAGTTATTTCACATGAAATACTATGCATAATGGAGAAGTTGAAATGTAATAGATAAATTGAAATATCAGTCATGATGATTTTACTAGTATTCCCTGGGGACAAGTTTGTGTGCGTGTGCTTTTCAAATCAGGAATATGATTTGAATACAATGTCTGGACAATGTTCTTATTCTCTTGCTGGATTCCAGGGTTGGAATTTAGAGTCGGGACCAGCATTTAAATATCAGCTTAATTTGATTTTTCATTGTGATGTTAGTTTATAAAAAATTGCTCAAATGAGCACTTAAATTAAGGAATATTTGAAGTTTAGTAGAACAGGTAGAAAATCATGCAAAGAAGGTGCTCATGTCAATATTACAAGGGGCTGTGTAACAAAAGGTTGTCTTCAACTGAAAAAAGAATAACCTAAATACAGAATTCTTAGCCAAAACATCTAAGGACACTGTTCAAGTATTTATTAAGTTCTAATGGCACAGTATTAAAAAATGAAGCTGCTCCTATAAAACAATAGAAACCTCACTCCTGCTTGTAGTTACTTCTATACAAACAGATAAATTTAGAAATTGTTTCCATCAGATCACGCCTTCTTGGAGAAGGTAGACAAAATTTAGGCTACCATATCATACCTAAATTAGGTGTTGTAGTTTATTTACTTTCACCAAAACAATGAAGAAACAGCTTTAAAGAAGATAGCTTGATGGTCGAAGAAGAAGAACTAGAAGCACAGGTGATGTAGCATCCTTTATGAAGTTTGAACTGTGGTGATTGTTGCATGCTGATAACATAGTATTGATGAAACTAAATTGGTGAGGGGAAGTCTAAACACAGGAAGAACATTGAGTTTGATGAAAACCCTGATTTCACAAGGGGATATTTAGGTGACAAAACGAGAAACTCAGATATTCTTTTGCATTTATCCCAAATTTGAGTTCTGTTTAAAAATTTGTTTGATTAACTAATATTTAAAAACTGTTCTATGAAAATGGAGTTAAAAAAGGTCCACTTTAACAGAATAATCTTCTCTTAGAACAATTTCTATTTTCAGATTTTGAGAACTCAAGGAAAAGGCTTTGAAAAATTTGAGGTACAAGTGCTTTTGTGTACTAAACCGTGAAAGAAGATCTTGCCTCACGAAGTGGCTTGATAGGTTAGAAGGATGAAGTATGAAGGGTTAAGTGAACTTGATCTTGGTTTACTATTCATTCAAATGCTATTTCAAGTGAGATGCTGAAGTTTTCGATGAAGTTTTCTTATTACTTTGGCAGGATGTAGACCCATTCTCTTGATACAAACTTGAATGTATAACCGGTGAAGTGTTTTTTGGCATAACATACGAAAAGTTTGTGTTTTCACTATTATGATAGTTATAAGGTTGATTGCATTTATGCTTGTCCCACTGTTCCATTCACTTTTGGCCTCTCATATTGAAAAAGTAAAATTCTTAGTTGGGACAGTGTTTTTTTATGGTGCTTTAATACTAATATGTGCCGTGGGGAATTCTTTCTCTGGAACCACTATCCCAGATTTTCTTAATAGAGAATTGTAATACACATGTTTTTTGGCCAAAATGGTAGTGATTTATAATGAAAGAGAGAGATGGAGAATAGAGGGAAGAAGAAGAAATTTGGGGAAGAACCTTAATCAATAATTGAAATCAATCATGGAAAGTAACATCGGAGTTTGCATATAGTAATTAGATTTTCCCTTCATCAGCCTGTTGACCTTATTATTCCCTCATCTTTATTTTGAAAATCATAAACTTAGGGATCAAGAGTTTTTTATTTATTAAGTATTGTAGGGATCAAGAGTTCAATGAAGGAGATTTTGTTCTGGTATGTGTACTGTCAGAGTGTTATTCTAAAATCTCTTTCAAAAAACTGCATGCCCTAGCCATTGAACCTTATCATATCTTTGTAAGCTAGTAGGCAATGCATAATTAATTTACATACTATTAGATATGGGGATTAGTCTACTTTCAATGTGGAGGATTTGTCACCTTATTTCCCATCTGGTGTGTCCATAAGTGGAACTGCTTCATCGATCATCAGCACTAGTGCCTACTCATCCACCATTCTAGGTTGCGCAACCTAGAGATCAGATTATAAATGTCCTTGATAGCCTAATCACTGCTTTGCCACAATGGTACTCTTGGCATTGTTGTCTACTTCATGCATAGACAAATCGGCAAGGCTTTTTTCATATAATTATTTTTAGGGTTTTGAATTTATTTGGTATTTTTCCCTTAAGTTTCATGTTTTAGTTTGTTTCCCTTATTTGGTTGTCTATGATCTGATTTCTAGGTTGTGCCTAGAACGGTGGATGAGGCCGTTGCCTAGTTCAGCTATAGAATGCTTGAACATCAGTGCCACTGGCCCAATTTCAAGTCTTAGAGCATCCACTTTGTTAAATATCAAAAGTTAGGTCTGTCTCGAGTCCTTCCTCTTCAGGACCCTGCTGTGGCGGGATCAGAACTGGGTAAAGTCGCTTTTTGGTTTGTTGTCTATAACACCCTTTTATGTGAGAGAATTAATCAGACTTGATTTGAGGGTTATTGTAAATTTTAGATATTGTTCTGCTCCATTATTTTTTGTCTCACCCCTAATCGTGCTTTCCTCTTGTCCTCTCTCTCTCTCTCTCTCTCATATTCTCCCTGTCACTTTAGGCGATGGGTTTTGAACTTTGGCATCTATTTATGGGTTTTGAACTAGGGCATGTTTTTGTTTGATAGATTTGCAATTTTTTTCTGTTTTTGGTATAAAAAAAATTTCTAATTAGCTTAAGAAAATGAAAAAACAAACATATCACTGAGATTGAACTTGTCATGCTGTTTTGTAATAAGTTATTGGCTACTTTTTTCTGAATTCAAATTTACATTAATTAAATGTGTTGTGGGGCTCCAAAACTTTGAATTTATGAATGTTAAGCTGTTTCTAGTATCCACTCCAAGCTTTTTGCCACTGCTCTTAGATGTGGAACTTTAAAGATTATATCTATTGAAACTAACTGTTCGTATTAGTAGGAGAGGGTGACCATTTCAATTGCTGATCAAGGGATGCCCAACAAGAGCTATTTTCTGTATGGATGAAAGTATGATTCGGATGACACTTCAACTTGGTACAAGTGTACATGTTTAAGCTTTGAGATATTACCAACGGTTAATACATGAGAGTGTCTTTTGGTTGATTTATTGACCTTGAGTGAGGAGCTATGTGCTTATTTACTTCTCAAAAAAAAAACAAAAATTTGAGTGAGGAGCTATGTGGTTCTAGATGACGATGTGGGTTGATGTAGGAAAGAAAAGACCAATCAACCAAAGTATAGTTTTAAGGACTTGTTAGCAGATTTAATTGGATCGGATAAACCTAAGCTAGCTTTAATAGGGAACTAGGTTATAGTATAATTAAGGCTTCCTAATCAAGTTGTTGTGCACATTACAACATTACTTAATTAATATGCCTGTATTTTTATTGATTTTGGACAGGAACAATCTTCACAAGTCTTAAAAGGAACAGAAATGCTAAGTCCACTAAAGAGCACAATGTCATTCTCTTATGAAACCGAGGACAAGGTAAGCTCGGAACTAATTCATGAGGGTCGAAGTATTTAAGAAGGCATTGATATATTCACATTCTTATATGATAAGACAAGGTAACCTCGGACCAATTCAGGATGGACAAAGTAATTATAGAAGGCATGGAACTTTACATAGTTATATGAAGATGATTTGTGCAGTGTAGGCTGTGTGTGTGAGTTTCCCAACTAGGAAAAAAAAAAAAAAAAGATGATTTGTACAGTGTACTAATATAAGAGCTTATTGGACGTTTCTTTGATGAGCTAGTGCTGCTGACTTTGGATATACTCTATATAGGTGATATGAGATTTTCTGTGATCTTGAGTTCTATGTTTTTTTCCAAATGAACTCGTATATTGTTGCCCGATTGTTCTTTATAGTTTCGCTTTAATCATTTTGATGATGATGTATGTAATGTTGTCTTTGGGCTTCCTGTGCAGGTATAATTGGCAATTCGTTGTTTTGAAGCTACTTCAAATGGTCACCACGCGTTATAATGTAATTCTCATATGATGAGATTAACATTGTTCAATTGTAATTGTATCAGTTGTAATTATTGGGTCAGACCGGGTTTCCTGTAATTTGAATTTTGGCCATGCATGGTAGATAAGAAACGGATGTATGAAATGTTTGGCAAGTTTCAGTATGCAGTTTTTGTGAAGGTGTCTTGTGATATTGATGCACGTGTTTTGAGTAATACAAAGGGGCTATTACCTGCCCTCCAATGCATTGGATAGGACTTTAGTTGCCCGTTTAAGGGTTTTTTTTTTTCAGTGGTCTCTACGTTCAATGTATAATTTCATTGGATTGATTTAAATATATATATATATATATATATATATATATATATATATATATATTTATAATATTAATCAATTTCAAAATAACTTCATTGGATTAATTAACGAAATCAGATTGAGAACACTAGATGTTTTTTGAATTTTCAGTGAAATGCCCAATCATGGGTGTATCTCAGATTCTTAAATGTAATGCCCAATCATGGGTGTATTTCAGATTCTTAAATGTATGGTATGTGCACTTCTTTGATTCATGCTTATGCGTAAATTAAAATGATATATCTAAGCTAATTTAGGTTGATATTTGTGTCTAAATTAAAATGACTTAAATCGGGAAAGGTTAGTTTTAGTATTATATTTTTTTAATTAGTTGATTTTGACTTTTTAAACTAATTATCAATTAAGAAGGGGTGTCAGGGCAAATTTAATCAAACTTGAGGGATGGTTTAGACTTTTTTTTTTTTTTTTCCCCACTAATTTAATGCGTGAGCAATAAAGATAAATTTGAAGGAGGTGTCGGAGCAATTAACCTTTTTATAAATTATTCACGTAAGTAGTTCAGGGACGGAGCCAGCTTGGGCCCAAGGGTGCCCCTCGGGCCCAAGCTGGCCATTGAAATTATTATACATGTAGGTATAATATTTGTAAAATATTATTTTGTGCCTTCGTAAAATTTAATTTTTTAAAAAAATACCCTTAGAAATGAATATTTTTCACACATTTAGGTATATAATTTGTAAACTTTGTGCCCCCAAAAACCTAACCCATTTTCTCGGGCTGTGGTGTGTTATTAATTAGGGTAAATTTAAACCATATACTCATTTAGTTTTTTTTTTATGCAAAGCAACGATAGATTAAGAAGGAAAACAAATACAATCAGGAAGTAGAGCGTCTAATAGCCACTGGGGCCATACCCTCCACTCTAAATCACCACATTCGACTACTAAAGCTTTTTTACCAAGCAAATGAGCCACCCCATTGCCTTCGCGAGGCACCCAAGCCAAAGAAGCCCCCTTACAAGCTTTAAGAATAGAAATAACATCATTAAAAATTACACTTAAAGCCACAACAGAGGATAAGAGACGCATCACCAGCTGACAATCCCCTTCCACCACAACATTTTCATAACCCCACACTTTGAGAAGAGAAAGGCATTCACGAAGAATTAAGCCTTCAACAATATACGGGCCACTCACATGGGAGAAAAAGAAAGAGGCCACCCGGATGGGACGACCCACATCATTACGCAATATCAAACCTCCTCCACAGAGTAGCCGAGAGAAGTTAAAAGCGGCATCAAAATTCAGCTTAAGATAGCCTCTTGCCGGAGCACACCACTTTAAAGAAACAGGAGCCACAGAAGGAGAGGAAAGTGATAGAAGACAAGATTGGTGCGAAATCTCTTGGAATTCAATAAAGTTGCGATGTGCTTTCTGAGCTGCTTCAAAAGGATCCTATTGACGATTAGCAAAGAAAAGATCTTTGCGACATTTCCAAATAGTCCAACATATGAAAGAAGCAAAACTCACACATTCCTGCATATTCTTAGACCGAGACCACTGCTCTGTAAGCGCAATCCACCTCTTAAGCCAAAAGGAGGGACGTGTCCCTCGAAAATCCATACGCAGAGGGCAAAAAAACCAGACCAAGCTTGCAAAAGGACAGGTACAAAGAAGATGGTCGATTGTTTCGATTGCAGAGTCACAGTATGGACACGAAGAAATTGTATCAATCCCCCAAATAGAGAGCAAAGAATTCACAGGAATACGATCATGCAAGCTTTGCCAAAGAAAAAGCTGAATTTTTTTAGGAGAATTAATGGACCAAACGGTGCGCCACAAATCAATTTTTGCTGCCTCAAACTGCAACTCTCAGATGGGGCTGCCTTTGATTGCAAATTAAGAATAGAGAGTAATCTTGTATGCACTGCGAATTGAAAAAGCTCCATCCAGGGACGCCCCCCATACCTTTGTGATACCCCTCGATTCTAGAGCCACGGGTAATCAAGTCCGAGCATAGATCCGAGAGATACCAAACAATTAAGTATATAAACAAGCATGAGTACAAAAAGAATAAATAATAAATAATTAAGCTGAAAAAAATAGAAATAATAATCCTTGAAAACTTAATTAAATAATCCAATAACTCAAAAACCTTCAATACTATTACAACTTGGGAATCCATCCAGTGGACCCCTACTAATATCCCAAGATGGAAAAACAAATAAACTGAACTGCAGAAAATCCAAAACTAAACATGAAGAAAAATCCTACGTAGTTGGAAGAGTGAGTGACTGTCTCTATTCAGCATGAACAAGCTCTAAACCTTGAACTGACGAACACCTGAAAAATAAGAGTGGGTCAGGCCCACGAACAAGTTCTACTCTATTATAATCCGAACAGAGACCCGATACACATATATATCCTAGATAACTCAGCAATAGCTAAATAATCCATATATGTATAAATACACACTATAGAACGCTCGCTAACCCATAGGTCTGTCTCAGCCTAAATAGAAGGTAACATGCAAATCGCACCTAAAGTGGGCATGTATACCTAGACCTACCAGGGTACATCAACTATGTCCAATTATCTATCCTAGACGATATACGCACCATAACTATGATCTTGAGACTCAAGCTCATATTACAGTACCATAACCATATATATAAAGTCTGTATAAGCATAAGATAAAAAAAATGTCATCCATCTGATAGGTGGCCTGACATAAATAAGGAGGACTTAACTCTATGGTTAATCCATTCCTTTATACAAAAATAGGTAGGATTTAAATTCTATGGTTAATCCGTCCCTAGAATGTCACTGTTCCATACCGGTGCATTACATCCATACAGTCCAATAATTGATGAAATAATTAAAATAAAACATTAATTAATTCCAGAAATAAGCACAATAAAATCAGATAATAGTATAATCATATTATACTGTCAATGCATAATTAAAATCATATATCATCAATTTAGATTGCTTGAATAATACTAGGCAATTAAACCATCCATTAACAATATGTAAATTTAATTAAAATTTCATAATGTTCATCGTTCCATAGCATATAATTATTAATTATGCAATCTGGGTATTTAACATACTCACTGTAGTCATTTAAATCACCCATAATATCCCACACAGTCCTGGAACATCCCAAACCTCAAAACAATAGCCTAAAATCCCAAATTATTTAAGTAGCAGCGATGAAGCAAGCTCTCAAATTAGGAAGCAAGCTATGTCCCTTGAGAGCAAGCTCTGTCCACTTGAGAGCAAGCTCTATCCTCGTGGGAACAAGCTTTGTCCTTATGAGAGCAAGCTCTCGTCTTAATGGAGTAGGCTCTTAACTTCATGGAGCCTGCTCCTCCCTCTACGAGTCATCAAAATAATTCCCTTTTGGGAGCCGACTCTCACCCCTTGGGAGCCGGCTCTCTCCCTGTTCTGCATCATCTTCCTCATCTCCGAAGAGTTCCAATCCATCTATTCTCCATTGTTGATGGTCCTAAGAGTCTGAACTAAGTCCCGAATTAACCCAGAAATTCATATAAACCCAATATGCATCATTAACAACAATTAAAACACATATGCTGAAACAAATGATACGATAAATCAATTTCAATTAAAAACACAAAATAAAGTATAAATTCTGAATTAACACTCATATAAAACCAATTTTAATGTCCGATTAAATCTTGGAGATTACCTAGGCATGCATAGAACACAAGTCTAAGGGAAGGAGTAAGAGAAAGAACTTGCCTTCAGTTTCAGATTGAAACTTAATTTTCTTCCTCCTAGATTTTCTGGTGACTCTAGTTGCCGTCAAAACTCTCTGTTGTACTGTTCTAACCTACGCACAACCTCCACTTCTTCCTTCTTGGTCTGGTCTTGGACTTTGGCCAAAACCCTAGCCCTGTTCTCTCTCTGTTTTTCTCTAAAACCCCTCTGTATATTTTTCAGCCTCTAAGTATACGTGAATAGGGTTTCTTACCCTTGGCAGACATAGTATGATATATTTATAGGCAATAATACTTTAACCTAATTCTAATTACTTAAAGAGAAGGAAAAGAAAATATAATATAAATACATATTATATGCATCGGCACCCTAATCCAACGTTATATCATATATATATATATATATATATATAAACCTTTATAATTATACAATATATAGCATAAACTAAAAAAACAATTAATGTAACTATTATATACATGTATACCCATATATATATGTATAACTATTCATGGATAAAATTGTACCCATTTAATCTCCTATCCAAGTAATCCATGAGACCCAAACGGTTGGTCCATTACTACTATCCAAGTCTATCCTTAAATAAAAATTTAAAATAAAATAAAATAAACATTTAAATGATTTAGTTCCTAACAATTAAGCTACACAAAGTACACATAGGCAAATACAAATAATTCAATTAAAACATGAAAATTCAAATAAGCCAATAAATTACATTTAACCACTTAATTAAATTAAACATATAATCAAATCATCAATTAATCAATTAAATAAATTAAAAATAAATTAAAACATATAATCAAAACATCAATTAAATAAATTAAAAATACAAATAAAAAAATTAAAAATATATCGAGACTATCTTTTTAAAATTAGGGGTATTACATTCTTCCCCTCTAACAAAAGAAATTCCGTCCTCAGAATTCACAAAACTCTGAATCATTTTCTTTTAAAATTCATTTCCGTTCTCGTGTGGACTCAGCCTTTGTGTATGAGCTCCACTGAATTCCAATGCATCCAAAAATATCAAAGTTCTTATATTTAAGAAACATAATAAATGTACAACTCCTAGGTTGTATTTAACAACAACTCGATCTTACCCAATATTTAGTTAAGGATAAAGATGCCTATTCCTCCAAGTTCCATAGGATATACGCACAAAATTCCTATGCTTCCAGCGCCAACAAATTGGTAACGCTAATCTATAGGCTATTGCCTCAATTGATAAACACAATAAATGAAAAATCAATTTAATACGTAAAAACTGACCTTCCTCCAAAACGCACATTGCTTCCTATATGGAAGACATCCCAATCAACTGTTTCTTGATAGAAAACTCTAGTACACGAGTTCAACTATTTACAAAATCCTACTGCCGCCGCCAAATTAACTGCACGCAATCCATTACAAAGGAGAGTATTGTTCTCTGATGTATCCTTAAATGAAGTCAAGGTCTTATCATATAACCTGCGCTTCCATTTCAGACTAACAGGTGAGAGGTCTGCACTATGTAATATACCAAACTTCAACCATTGTCATACTATCCTCTTTGTGCCAACAATATTTCAGATAAAAAAAAAAAAAAAAAAAAAAAAGTGAAGTAATCACTTCCAATTATCCATGAAAACCTAGGATATGTATCCCAAGCATATCCTCCAAGATCAAATATAATTTCTTAATCCAATCCTCAGTCTAGAGATATGAAACAAAATTGTTGCTCTAATATCTTCAGAAAATTCCTTCGAAATAACACTTTTATAATGGATATCCACATGCTATAACGTACTCCATTTTCAATGCGAAGTAGAACTGATATAAGACTCCAAAGTGAACATTATTCCAATTAATGTTCATAAGCGAACTTACTCAATCCATCATTCTTATCTCATATGGAAAAATTTCCAATTAATATCAATAATTTCTACCAACCATCCACTCCTTATTAGTCCTACTCCCATTTTGATATAGGAAGAGACAAAAATCTCCAATGATATCCGATTATAAAGTTATTTATTTATTTTTAAACAGGCGATGCATTTAGAGACAATGTTATACATGTCCCTACCCATTCCTTTTCCCCAAAGCTGACAGTTGATGTCTCGATGTACCTTAAAACCATCTAAGTGCATTGTAACATTATGAGTTTTACATTTCAGTCACTCCGACCTCCGTTACACCAGTTACAGAATCGACTAAACCTCCTTCAGTACCTTAAACTTTATCTAAGTAAGGTAATACCTCCTCCAAAGTTAGCTTCGGTATTCTAAGTTGGCCTCCTTAATTACCTTAGTAATAGTAAGTGTCATTATTACGTATGCTATAAATTCAACTGATAACTCAACAACTAACCAAAAGATTTTTAATATCATATCGGTTGTTGAGAGCATCCACTTCCATATTCGCTTCCACCAGACAGAACTTAATGCAAAGTGTGAATCACCACTTCTATCCATTTAAGTTATCTCGTGATCCGTTCTATTCATATGAACTGATGTACTACCAGTTCAAAATAGATCAGAATTAAGCTGATTTAATTTATCAGTCAATCAATATCCCAACCAGAATCCTGACCCTTGTGTAAAATCAGCAATCCCTCAACTAAATTCGTGAAAAATGCTCTCTCATTTCCACTTCAGTATAGGAAATTGTTACAAGGATCCGGTGATCTCTGATGGTCCATCTCAACTATCTAATAAATATTAGAATTTGAGACAAAATCACTATGTCCCTCCTCCTGTCTGTCTTCCAAATATCTGCTTCTACCGTGAAGCATCATATTTCCACCTGGATGAATAAAGAACTAAGAGTTGTGAACCTCAGTCCTTGCATCCTCTTTCCAATTTGTTTATAGAAAGTATTGTTAGTCTGGTACCTCCAGCTTTCGTCTACACCCATTATTTAAATTGGAGCATCTTCAAAAGTAAACTCTGCAACTGAATCCATGTACCACTGATTCGTGATAAACTTACTGATAATGAAAATTAACCGGTAATTATATTCTTCAAAAGTCAACTAGCTATAATTTTTTCACACACACCGTGCACCTCTTCTTATTAAATAAGTGATCGGTCTTACCATCTTGTCTTTGACACATTCTGCTTCTTTAACACAAATAAGTGTCAAACAAACTTCTTGTCTAACTTGAAAATAATATGGAACCCTTCCATCCTCCAGATAAGTCATAAATGTCCTAGCAATAGCTAATTGTTGCAAATTATGACCTAAAAAAAAAATTCCATATTATTTATGTAGTGAAGAAACTTTGTTTCCTCCTCTATGCGCAACAACGGCAACTCCTCCAAATGACATGCTCTCATGAATAAAATTCTTGATTAAGAATAGACTGATGAAGATTTATTTAGTCCATTATCCTCAATCAGTGTCATTCCAATAAGTACCTAAACCAATACAGAATCCTCTTTCTGACTTGGTGACAACTTCTGGAATTTCCAAAAAGATGTTCTGCAACTCCGACAACTCTGATAAACTATCGTGTCCTTGTAGTGGTTTTTATTTACCACAACCTCACGAATACTGAAATATTAACAACTACCATTTTCATGGTGTTGAAAAAAAATACGAATCCAGACCTAACGTAAAGTATATTAAACTAATCATTCTAGACTATTTGACTCGTAGTGATGGTTTAACTATCCCTATCCCAAACAACATACCATAATGATGCATGTCCAGATCCAATAGATTGGCTAAATTTATGTATGTCTACCATATCCTATAACCACATGCTCATAATCCTAGCGTAAATAACGTTATGACTCCATGGTATAAAACAATAGTTGGCTGATCACATACTTCTATCCCTAACTAAATCACATACTAAAAAAAAAAAAAAAAATCCCAAATAACAACTAAAATATAACACGTAAGTCAAACACAAAACAACAAAATATACTCCTACTTAAGACATCATTCTTCCTTGGGAAAAAAAAAAAAAAAATCTCCTCTGAAATCAACTTTTAAAATTGTTCCACAAAATCTTCTTTTATAGTTTCATAGGTAATCATCCAATCCTTGAAACATATCATTTAAAACACAGTCTTAAAAGCAATTATATGCGAAATGTAAACTGTCTAACTTGGCTTTATAAAGCGAGTTAGAATGTCGCAACTTAATACCAATGCTTTCCTATATGTGATATAAAATCATACATTTTGTTCTGATAAGAACTCCATCCGATCCCTAAACTCCTGGAAAGTACCTATTATATATCTCTTTTAGAAATGATAGGAAAGTTTAACTATAGGTAAATTGATTAACGCCAATTCTACTAATATCATTTGCTATATCACTAGCAAATAAGATCACCCTCGTGCAATCTTTCATCTTCAAGATTTAATACCCTCTTTCTTGGATACATTGAAATCTTCTCCATTAGGATCCTTTTCAGACTACTACTCCTTGTTTGTCTCATTTATGAGAATAATTGAAGTTGTGTTGGTCCCGATATGCGGTGACCTAAAACATACTCTTAAATCATTCATTAGTTTATACCTTAAAGTAGCGTCAACTAGGACTAAACCTGCGATCCTTAATTCTGCCTTCTGACAAATAAATCGATAACATACTCATTTACTTTTATGGGTTTTTATCGCTTTCGCCTTGAACCCCATTCTCTTCCTAGCGTCACCCATTCCATAATTACATAATATACTTGACATTAGCTCCTCTTAACGAACCGTAAATAGAGTACAACGAATCATAATATGACTCTAACTTTTAAGAAACGCAACACGGAAGTCATATAACGAAAGACACTCCTAAGGACACGTAAACCTGGAGTGCTCTGATACCAATTGTGATACCTCTCGATTCTAGAGCTACGGGTGATCAAGTCCGAGCATAGATCCGAGGAATACCAAACAATTAAGTATATAAACAAGCATGAGTACAAAAAGAATAAAGAATAAATAATTAAGTTGAAAAGAATCTAAATAATAATCCTTGAAAAATTAATTAAATAATCCAATAACTCAAAAACCTCCAATACTATTACAACTTGGGAATCCATCTAGTGGACCCCTAATAATATCCCAAGTTGGAAAAGCAAATAAATTGAACTACAGAAAATCCAAAACTAAACATGAAGAAAAATCCTACGTAGTCGGAAGAGTGAGTGACTGTCTCTATTCAGCACGAATAAACTCTAAACCTTGAACTGACGAACACCTGGAAAATAAGATTGGGTCAGGCCCACGAACAAGTTCTAATCTACTACAATCGGAACAAAGACCCGATACACATATATATCCTAGATAACTCAGCAATAGCTAAATAGTCCATATATGTATAAATACACACTATAGAACGCTCGCTAGCCCATAGGTCTGTCTCAGCCTAAATAGAAGATAACATGCAAATCGCACCTAAGGTGGGCATGTATACCTAGACCTACCAGGGTATATCAACTATGTCCAATTATCTATCGTAGGCGACATACGCACCCTAACTATGATCTTGAGACTCAAGCTCATATTACGGTACCATAATCATATATATAAAGTCCGTATAAGCATAAGATAAAAAAAATGTCATCCATCTAATAGGTGGCCTGACATAAATAAGGAGGACTTAATTCTATGGTTAATTCATTCCTTTATACAAAAATAGGTAGGATTTAACTTTTTTAGTTAATCCGTCCCTAGAATGCCACCGTCCCATACCGGTGCATTACATCCATACAGTCCAATAATTGATGAAATAATTAAAATAAAACATCAATTAATTCCAGAAACAAGCATAATAAAATCAGATAATAGCATGATCATATTATACTGTCAATGCATGATTAAAATCATATATCATCAATTTAGATTGCTAGAATAATACTAGGCAATTAAACCATCCATTAACGATATGTAAATTTAATTAAAATTTCATATTGTTCATCGTTCCATAGCATATAATTATTAATTATGCAATCTTGGTATTTAACATGCTCACTGTAGTCATTTAAATCATCCATAATATCCTATACAGCTCTGGAACATCCCAAACCTTAAAACAATAGCCGAAAATCCCAAATTATTAAAGTAACAGCGATGGAGCAAGCTCTGTCCACTTGAGAGCAAACTCTGTTCTTGTGAGAGCAAGCTCTCGTCTTGATGGAGCAGGCTCTCAACTTCATGGAGCTGGCTCTCTCCCTTTGCGAGTCATCAAAATAATTCCCTTTTGGGAGCCGGCTCTCACCCCTTGGGAGCCGGCTCTCTCCCTGTTCTGCATCATCTTCCTCATCTCCGACGAGTTCCAATCCATCTATTCTCCGTTGTTGATGGTCCTAAGAGTCTGAACTAAGTCCCGAATTAACCAAGAAATTCATATAAACCCAATATGCATCATTAACAACAATTAAAACACATATACTGAAACAATTGATACGATAAATTAATTTCAATTAAAAATACAAAATAAAGCATCAACTCTGAATTAACACTCATATAAAACCAATTTTAATGTCCGATGAAATCCTGGAGATTACCTAGGCATGCACAGAACACAAGTCTAAGGGAAGGAGTAAGAGAAAGAACTTGTCTTCAGTTTCAGATTGAAACTTAATTTTCTTCCTCTTAGATTTTTCGGTGACTCTTGTTGTCGTCAAAGCTCTCTACTGTACTGTTCTAACCTACGCACAGCCTCCCCTTCTTCCTCCTTGGTCTGGTATTTGACTTTGGCCAAAACCCTAGCCCTGTTCTCTCTCTGTTTTTCTCTCAAACCCTTCTGTATATTTTTCGGCCTCTAAGTATACGTGAATAGGGTTTCTAACCCTTAGCAGACATAATATGATATATTTATAGGCAATAATACTTTAACCTAATTCTAATTACTTAAAGAGAAGGAAAAGAAAATATAATATAAATAATATTATATACATCGGCACCTTAATCCAACGTGATATCATATACATATACATACACACACACACACACACACACACATATATATATATAACTATTCCATGGATAAAACCGTACACATTTAATCTTCTATCCATGTAGTCTATGAGACCCAAACGGTTGATCCATTATTACAGTCCGAGTCCATCCTTAAATAAAAATTTAAAATAAAATAAAACAAACATTTAAATGATTTAGTTCCTAATAATTAAGCTACACAAAGTACACATAAACAAATACAAATAATTCAATTAAAACATGTAAATTAAAATAAGCCAATAAATGACATTTAACCACTTAATTAAATTAAACATATAATCAAATCATCAATTAATCATAATAAATTAAAAATAAATTAAAACATATAATCAAAACATCAATTAAATAAATTAAAAATGCAAATAAAAGAATTAAAAATATACCGAGACTATCCTTTTTAAATTAGGGGTATTATAACCTTGCAATCTTTCCCTCCCACAACACTAAGAGGGATTTGAAGAATTAAAGCCCGATCTCATGTATTAAAGAACCGCTGCACCAACTCAGAATTCCAGCGATGAAAAGAGTGGATAATTAAATCAGCTACAGAGGAAAAGGGAGTATCCCGTTGTTGAGAAGTAATTGAACTATTTAAAGAATCCGGGAGCCAATTGTCATGCCAACAGTTAACCGTTGTGCCATCTCCAACTCACCATTTCATCCCTTTTTTGATAATATCCTGAGCTGAACAAATACCTCTTTGAGCCCAAGAAGCTTTAGCTTTATATGGGGCATCAACGAAAGTGCAGCTTTTGAAATACTTTTGCTTAAAAGATTTAAAAAGAAGAGACTCATTTCCGACCTCCATGCGCCATGCCATCTTTGCAAGCAAAGCCAAGTTAAAAGCCTCAATATTTTTAAAGCCCAAACTTCCAGACACTTTGGAATTACAAAGAGTAGACCAACTAACCCATTTAATCTTATGTGATTTTTCCTCCCCACTCCACCAGAAATTGAGAAGCTTGCTCGTCAAATCCTTACAATTCTGCTTAGGGAATTTAAGACATTGCATGGCATACGTCGAGAGAGCATTGAGCACAGCTTTCAGCAATACTTCCCTACCCGCTTTGGAAAGCAAATTTCCTTTGAGAAGCTTAACTTTGGATGAAACCCGATCGGAAATGAAATTTAGAGAAGTAACTTTGGATCGTCCTAAGATTAAGGGATTCCCAAGATATTTATTATGCCAATCAACATTGTGAATGCACAGGATCTGTCGACACATAGCTTTCAAGTCCAGATCAGTATTAGGAGAAACATAAATAGAGGACTTATCAAAATTAACCAGTTGGCCCATTAGGTTTGCATATCTATCCAAAATGGATTTAATGCCACGAACCTCAGAAATCTTTACTTTATAGAAGAGAAGCGCATCGTCTGCAAACAACAAGTGAGAAATAAGAAGACACCCTCGAGCCATTTTCAAACCATTTAACTTTTTCCTATTTTCCAATTGATGAAATAAAAGAGACAGCCCTTTAGTACAGAAGAGAAAAAGGAAGGGGGAGAGAGGATCTCCCTGATGCAAGCCTCTAAAAGGGACAAGAGTATCCCCCCTTTCACCATTCAATAGCACTAAAAAAGATACAGTACTAATACATTCTTTCATCAAGTCCACCCACCTTTAACTGAAACCCAAATGACTCATGAAATTACAAACAAAGGACCAATTAACTCGGTCATATGCTTTAGCCATGTCCAGCTTAATAGCAAGAGAACAAGAATATCCGTCCTTTTTAGATTTTAGAACATGCAAAAGATCATGGGCCAGAAGAATATCCTCATGAATAAGTCGATGAGGAACAAAAGCACTTTAGGAGTCACTGATGAGAAGGGGCAGAAAAACTTTGAGTCAGTTGGCAAGAGTTTTAGAAAATAATCTATACACCATATTACAAAGGGATATAGGCCGAAAATGAGACATTTGGGTAGGATGATGCACCTTTGGGATGAGAACCAAATTAGTTTCCTTCAAATTAATTGGAAGCAAACCACCATGTAAGAAAGAATTAAAACCTTGGAGAAGATCAAACTTCATAGCATCCCAATTTGTTTTAAAGAACAACGGAGTAAAACCATTAGGCCCTGGCGCCTTATATGACCCCATTCTTGCTAAAGCATCGCAAAACTCCTCTAAAGTGCCATATTTCAACAGATCCCAATTCATATCTGACGAAACCTTAGAAGGAATAGAAGTCCAAAATTGAGAGTCATCACCAACCAGATGGGAAGAGAAGAGGTTGTGAAAATAATCTTCCATAACTTTCCGAATATCATCTTTAGAATCTTTCCATGTACCAGTAGAGTCTTCTAACCCAATAATTTCATTTTTCCGTCTCCAAATCTAAGTCTTCTGTGAAAATACTTGGTATTTTTGTCCCCGTACTCCAACCAAGCAATTATAGATTTCTACAGCCAGTACAACTCTTCATCACGCCAAGCACAACCCAATTCCTTCGCTAATCTGAAGCATTCAGCCTTGTCAAAATCATGGACTTGCTCTTTCAAGAATTTCAATCTGGCTTCGAGGAAATTAATACGGGTTCGAGCATTGGTGCATCGGCCACGGCTCCAGGATATAAGATCAGTCTTGCATTGAACCAATTTATAAGAAATAGAGTGTAATGGAGGGCCAACTCCAGAAGAATTCTAGGCAGACTCAACAGTCTGCTTAAAATTATTTTCCTTAACCCATCGAGTGTCGAAGAAAAAAGCTGGTCTGGAATGGGAAATAGAATTATTCAGACACAGTATGATAGCATTATGGTTCGAACCATGAACTAATAAGTGATGAAGCATACATCTAGGAAACGATTGAATCCACTGAGTAGTGCACAAAGCCCGATCAAGACGAGCCAAGATGAGTTTACCCATTTCTCTCTTATTACGCCATGTAAACGGAAAACCTTTAAACCGAAGATCCATTAGAGCACAATCATCAAGGAACAACTTGAACTCTTTCAACATTCATCTGGTTTTAGAACGGCCTCCTCGTTTCTCATCCTTGTGTAACAGAGCATTAAAGTCGCCCATCAAAATCCATCGCGGGCCTAACTGGAACATTAAACTGTGAATATAGCGCCACTGATAAGCACGTTCTTTTTCAAGACAAGAACCGTAAATCCCAGTAAAAAATCAAGGTTGATCACCTCGGCCACCAGTCACTTGACATGTAATCTGGAATTCGGAAAAATCTATAATTGAAATTTGCCATTCGTGGGAGAAAAGAAGAGCCAACCTTCCGGCTTTACCGACAGAGGGCACAACAAAAGATTCATACTAACCTAATGAAACTCTGTGATACCCCTCGGATCCGAGACACGGGTTGATCAGGCCCAGGCCCAAACCCGAGGGAATATCAAACAATTAATATTTTATAATGAATACGGAATACAAAATAAATTAAGAAATGAAATTAAAGCCGGAAGGAACTAAAAATAGAATCCGCAAAATATTATAATTATTAAAATCCATCAAACCCAAACTCCAAAACTCCATCAGTTTATAACTTGGGAATCCATCTCTAGTGGACCCCTATTAAACATCCAAACGGAAGATAAAACAAATGTAATAAACGTCCAGAAATAAAACTATAGAAAGAGCCCTACATCGTCGGAAGAGTGAATAGAGACCTCTACTCAGCACGAACACGTCTAAGCCTGGAACTGTCGTGTACCTGAAAAATAGAAGTGGGTCAGGCCCACGCGCAAATTCTATACTACTTCAATCCAAACAGAGGCCCGATACGCATGTACATCCTAAACAATTCAACAATAGCTAATAGTCCGTAAATATATATATAGTCACACTAAAGAACTCTCACTGGACTACAGGCCGGTCTCAACCTGAATAGAGGTAACATGTTAAAACGCACACGAAGTGGGCATATGTACCTATACCTAAACAGGGTACACCTCCAACCATCGTAGCCAGCTACACATCCCGATGCATATACGCTCCCTAGCCATCGGTCCTGAGGCTCAAACTCATACCGAGGCACCATAACAGTACATATATAAAATCCATCCAAAATCCTTGGTATTGCCGCTCAACAAGTAGTTGCCATGACAATACAAATCCACGAGACTTAACTTTTAGTTAATCCCATCCTTATTCCAAGTAGGTGGGTAATGGTATTGTTTTAAAAACCAAACCCATCCTTAGTATGCCACCGTCCCATACCGGTGCCTACTTTCCAATCCTCCAGTAGTCAATAATACCAATAAATCAAGTATATATCAACTAAATTCCAACATCCAACATTCAATGTTAGCAGTGATAAAATAAGCATTGATAAACAGGGTCACAACAACAACATATACATGCCCAATTTAAGTTGTTCCCTTTAGTCTGATATAAAAATAGAATTAATTAAAACTTCCATTTAACACCTTACAAATGACATACAGATATGTGGGGTATGTATCACAAAATCCTAACCTCCACAGTTGATACTAACTGTGATAATGTAAGCATCAAAACAATATTCACAGTATGTATGTAGACATGCTCAAATTATAGTGTTCCACAAAACCGATCTAGTGTTAAACTCAAATCCTCCTAGTATTTAAGTTCCAACAGTTGCTATTACAGAAGTTAAGATAGCTATCATCTAGACCCATCCTTCCAGTAATTTATACTAGC
The DNA here is from genome assembly GCF_030987335.1 of Cornus florida. Classification (NCBI taxonomy): domain Eukaryota; kingdom Viridiplantae; phylum Streptophyta; class Magnoliopsida; order Cornales; family Cornaceae; genus Cornus; species Cornus florida. Next base: position 27,361,358 of record NW_026775572.1, on the reverse strand, counting down.
AGTGGTAAGGAAAAACGTGAACCACAGAACCACAATGCATCCACAAACATGCTTAGTCTAGGTTGAACAAGCATACAACACTACTGTAACTACCAATTTCATAGCAAAACAGATATCATTTTAGTTTGGTTTAATCTTCATTAATCCTGGAATCATTTAAGAGTGCAAAGAGTATGAAGCCTAAAGGAAAGAGTAAGGATAAAATCTTGCCTCAGAAACTTTTGTTCAAAGTTTTAACGTCGTCTTCTTAAAAAAAATCCCGGCGAGTTCCAAAACCCGGTTACTGTTCACGGGTACGAAACACTATTCCCGAGGTCAAACTCTGATCTGCACCGTTCAGATTGTGCGTCACTGAGTCGTGAACCTCTCCTCCAAAATTCAGCTCGATCAGACCACGGACGAAGCGGGATCGGATGTTTGATGAAATCTGGGCAGAATGGAAAAAACCTGTGCGACCCAGTTACTGTTCACGAGTACGAATCACTGTTCCCGAGGTCAAACTCTGATCTCCACCGTTCAGATTGTGCGTCACTGAGTCGTGAACCTCTCCTCCAAAATTCAGCTCGATCGGACCATGGACGAAGCGGGATTGGAGCTTTGATCAAACCTTGGCAGAATGTGAAAAACTGCGTTTTTCCTTCCCACTTCCACAAAACGTGTGCTTTGTTTAAAAAAACCCTACACAGACGTCTACCTTATACTTATAGAGTTTTCCTAAACCTTAGGTTCATTTAAGTCCAACTCACAATCCTAACCGGCCCATCCAATTAACGTAGAAACCTACGACGGCTATAATATAAAACCCTAATTTATACTGTAATTAAAACCCTAGTTAGATGTATTTACCTAATTACCCTATTCACCATTAAATACTTAACAAATAATCTAATTAAATAAAATAATAATTAGTAAACCCAATTAAACCAAATAAGACACACATAAAATAAGACACACATAGAATAATTAAACCAATTACACTTAAACCATTAATGCCAATTAAATAATTAAAATACTAACAAGTAATTTCAATCAAATAACTAAAAATAAATATCATTTAAATAAATTAAATTACCACAAAAGAAATAATTAAGCACCTAATAAAAAAAATAATGACACATAATCAAATAAAATGCACTTAAATAATAAATTAAATACCATTAAATACCAGGAATATCCCTTTTAAAATTAGGAGTATTAAAAACTCTAATTTTTTCAATTCGGTCGCCGGCGTTTTTAGTTTCATACAAAAAAATTAAAGGTGGGGAGTTGAGGGATACTAACCTCCTCAATTGGGAAACTGTCAAGGGATTCCCCAGACCTTGACAATTCCACACCAAAACTCTCATGAAGGGGGCTGGGGCCAATCGAGGCTGGCTATACTCATTTAGTGGGAATGGCCATTTTTGTCTAGAACTTTTATGTTAGAATTTTTTACATGTCCGGTGTCCATTTTTGTTAGTGATATCATGCTTGCATCATTAGGCTTGCAGATTTTTTACATGTCATGTGTCCATTTTTGTTAACGATAGGACTTTAGTTACCCGTTTAAGGGTTTTTTTTTTTAAGTAATTCTACCATTCAATGTGCACTTTAGTTCTTGGAATGGGGACTTCCCACCTTTTTTGGCACCGGAAGAACCACTCAAACAGTAGTAACTTTGGAATCCAGATGAAGTTAGAATTTAGCTTTAGATCTTTGTTACTGTCAAAACACTTAATCCTTCATCAAGTCTTTACAAATGTGTTCTCTGGATTTTCGTTTTAGAAACATGAGAAAATAAATACCACATAAATCACCTTGTAAAAAAGAAGTTCGAGGAGGACCTTCTTGGCTTCTTTCTTACCCACCCTAAATCTCGAAGTGAATTGCAGTTTTGTAGGGGTGGGCTGACCGCCCAATTATATATATTTTTTTTGTTTTATTAATATTATTAGCCCCACCCTAAAATTAGCCTAATCAACAAAGACCAAGTCAACTCAGCCACCGTACTAAAATAAAGACTCACACCAAATAAGCTGAGGATCGGCCCTGACCAAGGCGACAAAGGGGTCGCCCAGGCCTCAAAATTTATACGCTCATGGACGGTGGGCCACCAGAGAAAAAAAAAAAAAAAAAAAAAAAAAAAAAAAATTTAGGGCAAATCATTTCGGCCTCCCCAATCGCCACCATCTCTACTCTCGTTCTCAACTCTGAACTTACTATCTCTCCGTGTGCAACTGCAAACTACAAAATCTAGAAGAATCAGAAGTTCAAAACCCATATATTTCAGTTTATCTATCTGTCTGTAATAATCAAAAGTTCAAAACCCATATAGGCATATAAATTTCAGATTGTTCAAAAAATCAAAACCCATATCTTTCAGTTTCCATTGCCCGCTGTTCCAGTTCGGGTTCGCCGTTCGCAAGCTTCAGCCGCTGTCTCTCAACTCTCAAGCTTGCCCCCCAATCTCTCTGCAACTGCTAACTTGTATGTATGGGTTTGTTTTAATGTTTTTTATAAATCAACTAATCAAGGTCTGTAATTCTTGTTTTGCAAACTAAATTTTATTTGGTGAAATTTTTTATGATCTTTTTTATATAATTTTTTTTTTAACCATATATAGTAACAAAATTTGCATTGCATTTTGAGGTAATCACCGTAATCTACCTTTTATTTCAGCAAAACAAATATATATTTTTTTATTTCTGTAACTTCTATTTCTGTCTTTTTTTTTTTTTTTTTTTTTTTTGTTGTCAGTTATGTCTGCAAAAAAATTTGAATTTGGGCATGAAAAAAGAAAAAAAGAAAAGAAGAATCTGAATTGGATTAGGAATCTGCAGAGATTAAATCTGAAACAATTTTTATCAACATGCCAATCTTTTTGAAGATGGAAATCTTTTCAGAACTAAAAAAAAAAAAAGTTGGGATTAATATATATATAGATGAGAGGAAAAAGAAAAATAAACCCATTTCATGGCAATTTTAGGTTTATTTATAACCAAGCAGAGGTGGTCTTATTTTTGTGACCAAGCAAGTGATAAACGAAGATTGTGTTGGAATCTTATCTCCTTTCTCTTTCTTTGTCTCGCAGCCGTTGTTCACTCTCTTCTCTCTCCATCTTCTTCTGACTGTGGCTTCGAGATCTTGTGATAACTCTTTCATCTCTCAATTAAGGTTTTGGCTCTAACAGCTCCTAAATCAAAGGGTCCTTGCACAATATGCCTCCTCAATCATCAGGTAGTTAATTTCAACTATTATTTGTGATTTTATTTTATTTTCTTTAATTGTTGTTTTAAGGTCTATAATGACATGTTTGTTCCTCCCATTTCCTGTATTATTTAAAATCATATTGAGCAAGTTGTTTACCTGTATGTTAGTACTATGTTATGTATCCTTATGATTGTGATTAGTTTAGTCATGATTAATTATACTTCAACTACTAATGTCCATATTTTAAAAAATATATAAATATTCCCCCACCCAAATTATAGGTTTACTTGGGAAGAGAAAAAGTCCAAGTGAATTGAGTGGTATCGGAAAAAAGATAGGTATGTTTCCGGGACTGGTCTTTTTATAATTAAGGATGTCATGTTGTTTTTGCCTGTTTTTCTCATATATTTGAAATATTTCATTAATCAGGCCTTTTTAATTATTTTGCACAAATTAAAACTATGACTCTTGAAAATTTTTTGGTTCAAACTTTTCGACGTGCAAGTATAAGATATGTTTGTTTTGTATTTTGTCCGTTCAACCAAGACTATAAAGTAGAGGCACAAGCATTGATCTTGTAGGAGTGAAAGTATGGTGTTTGCCACAAACCAAGGCCACTATATTAGCTTTACACTTACTGTTTTATTAAGGTATTTTTTTTGGTCTTAGGGATTTTATATGTATAATGTTTTGTTTGGCTGTGTTTGGTCTCAACCAAATGAATGAAGTATAATAACATCATGAAATCGTTGCATGTATACTACTTGGGAAAAACCACAAAAGCACATTCACCAAATGCCATCTTCATTTTATAGGATAATCAACAAGGGACTTCCCATAAATCCCTTCATATTGAATGGTCTTCCGGATTCAAGAAGCCCTGCCACTCTTGGAATATCCTTTCTTTCGATGATTGAACAGCCCAATTGATAGATGATTTGCTTGCTTTGCTTAGTTAGTGTGAGGGATTTTATTTTTTTTCCCAAAAGGTAATGCCCATTTTAGCAGCCATATAAATTTTCTTCTTAGTTGCAAGGCTGGAAAAATTCAAGTTGAATTTTGAGGCAACAAGACTGTAATTCTTTACAAGGTCAACCATTTGCCGATGTGAGGTGAGAGGTAGTAGCACAATCAGAAGACTTTTCTACAGTTCTCCCCATATTACCATTTTGTTGAAAATTCTGGGTGACATTGCTGATCAGAAATGTGCATGTGTAGCTTGCTCCTTTAACAGCTCCTGCTGAACGCTTAGATCAATGGTTTAATGCATCTTGGGGGATTCTTGGTTGAAATCTGTATCTGCTCCTTCCTCTACTTCTCTATGCTTTTTTGTAGCTATTTGCTTTTATCTCCTCCATTAGTCCTATTATGAGCTATGTTGAGTTAAGTTTAGAAGAAGTTAACTTAATGTAAATAATAGTTTGGTTCCATATTCAAAAGGACTAGTCACTTGTGGCTTCACATGCATCTATTAACCCTTAGATCACCCAGTACAAATCCAACGTGGGACAGAGCTGATCCCAATCTTATAATGTTTATTGTGTGTGGCATGTTTACTTTTTTGTCGTGTTTCGTGATTTGTTCTTGTTTCGCTGTGTTTGTCATCTTAATTACGTTGAGATCTCCCTGGTCCAGTCAACCTCTGTCCTCCGTATATAGAAGAAAATATATTTCGTCCATTGCGAATCACACGGGAAGATCTCCCTTTTGCCTGATATTACAGGAGAAAATATATTTCATCCCCTGGTGTCACTTGCCTGATATTACTGGAGAAAACATATTACAGCCATGGCGAATCACACGGGAGATCCTGTAGTCCAGTCAACCTCCCTATATAGAAGAACGGCGAAACTGTTCGGAAGGATTGGGTTCAAGTGTGAGGTTTGTCAGAGGGCAAGAGCAAATAACGTGGCTCCAACCAAAATCTCACATCTCTTCAAGGTAATATATATATAGATGAATCATATGGTGGGTAACGTGGGAAATCTACATATAGTGGGTGATGGGCAATTTGCAATAGAAAGTGTTAGAATTCTCAATTTGGTAGGTATTTGTAATAATTTGTAATATAGAAGGGAATGGAAACATAAGATTTATGCAGTCAATTTAAAAAGTTTGATTGTTGTTGATACTATATTATATAGTTATAGAATGGTTTTTTTTTTTTTTCAAAATAAATAGTAATAATTTGTGATATAGAGCCAAAACATGAAATTTAGCCTTCTTTCCTTTCTTTTTTTTCAAAATAAATAGTAATAATTTATGATATAGAACCGAATGGAAACATGAAATTTAGCCTTGTTTCCTTCCTATAATTAGGTTATTGGTATTTGCTCTTCCAGATGAACTTCCTGTCCATTATTATTTATTTTTTAGCAATTTTTAAATTTTATTTTAGGTTTTTTTTCTTTTTCTTCCTAAGAGTATTTAGGCAGAAAATCAATAATTACTAAGGATCAAACACAGATATACATGTCCCTTAGGTGTATAATTACTAAGGGTAAAAGATTTTGTTTTACTTAAATCATTCATTTTGTGCTGCCAAGGTGTATATTTATTTTTTTATTTATCTATTAATGTTAGTAAGAGTATATATTATTATCTTCTATTTTTCACCGAGTGCATGATGATAGGAACGATAGGCAACTGCTTAGTAGGTCAATAACCCATTCAATTTTATGGTCACAGTGGCTTGCTAATGGCCCACCCCAACCTTAAAACTTTTTATTTTGTCTGGATTATGCCATTTAGAACATTTATTATTCTGAGGTTGTATAACCCATTGATTTAGTCCACACTCTTATAGTCATGCACAGAAGGAGAAAAAAGGACACTTGAAGGAGAAAAAGGGTCACTTCTTGCTGCTGTAACCACACTTGAAGGAAGGACACTTGAAGGAGAAAAAGGGACACTTCTTGCTGCTATAACCACACTTGAAGGAGAAAAAAGGACACTTAATTGAAGGAGAAAGAGGGACACTTCTTGCTGCTGTAACCACACTTGAAGGAGAAAAAAGGTCTGTAATTCTCTAATTCTTGTTATAGATCAACTAATCAAGGTCTGTAATTCTTGTTTTGCAAACTAAATCCTATTTGGTGAAATTTTTTATGATCTTTTATATATATATATATATATATATATATATATATATATATATTTACAATATAAAATAACAAAATTTGCATTGCATTTTGAGGTAATCATTGCATTGCATTGCATTTTGAGGTAATCACCGTAATCTACATTTTATTTCAGCAAAACAAATTTATATATTCTTTATTTCTATAACTTCTATTTCTGTTTTTTTTTTTTTTTTTTTGGTTGTCAATTATGTCTAAAAGAAAATTTGAATCTGGGCGTGAAAAAAGAAAAAAAGAAAAGAAAAAAAAGAGTCTGAATTGGATTGAATTGCATTAAAAATATGCAGAGATTGAATCTGAAACAATTTATATCAACATGCCAAGCTTTTTGAAGATGGAAATCTTTTCAGAACTAAAAAAAATAATAATAGCAAGAACTTTGACAAGCAAAAGTACTTAATATAGGGTAAAAGCTCTAAAGCTACTTCTTGAAAATTAAAATACTTACAAAAAGCATGCTTTTGAGTGAATTCCATAGTGTTGTAAGGGGCTTGCCATGAACTACCTCACACTCTGCTTCCACTAGTAGATTCTCAAATAGGATTAGTAAATTGGTCAAAAGAAGAGATAGGGTGCTGAGTGGTGAATTGTTCAGAAATAAATTGGTAATTTTTTTTTATTAATTACCCAAATAGGATTTTCTATGCCTTAATCAGTCAATTGTCTAAAGAAACATTGTTAGTTAATTAAAATTGAATTAAACAACAGTTGATTTTGGTTGATATATTTTGATTTAGCCCACCCCATTTAGAAATCCTGGATCCACCCTTGCTTTCAAATCGCCGATACCCATACATACAACAAGAAATAGTGGAAGGAGGGCGAATATCGCCGCTCTCTAGGTCTCGAAATTCTTACTACCCATCTCGCAGCAGTCGTAGGTGTGCCTTGCGGAACTCTATTTTCTGGATTGTTCTGAACTCCCCTCTGCACATCATCCTTACCAACGCCTCCAAATCCTTCCTCTCATTCGATTGATTTGGTTTTGCAGTCGACGCTGTCCCGCCGTCCTCGACATCATCCTGCCGTCATCAACATCGTTCTGTAGTCAACGTAGTCCTGCTGTCCTCGACATCGTTCTGCAGTCGACGTCATCCTGCCGTCATCGACATCGTTCTGCAATTGATGTTGTCCTGCCGTCCTCTACGTCATCCTACCGTCATCAACATCATTCTGCAGTCATCGACATCCTGCCATCATCGACATCGGTACTGCAGATTTGTTTATTTTTTGGTTATTTAGAAATCCCCTTTTCTTTTCCAAACCTTCAGCATGATGTTTCTCATTTCTTTTTTCGCCTTCATAGCTAAAGTTCTGATCGTTCTTCAATTTTTGCAATTGGTGGACATGTTCATTAACTTTGATTTTTTATTTATTTATTTGTTCTTTGTAACTATAATACCTTTTGTGCATCTTTCTTTTAGAGAGTTCAATCTGTCTCTGTTATTGTTTTGCCTTGCATATTTATACATGGATAAATTTATATATACACACAATTTGCTATTATTGAAGTAAAAATGGTGGGTTCCTATGATTATAAAAATGAATACTTAATGAATACTTTCTTAGCATGAACAACTCACCTAATTTTTTGACCACCTAATTATATATATATATATTTCTCAATTAATACTTTCTTAGCATTAACATATTGTTTGTAACACATTTGCAACTTAACCTACTATTGCTTTTATATGCTTTTGTTGTTTTGTAGTGTTATTATTAATGTTGGTTTTGAGGGCTTGTTATTTTGGTTAACCTTGAACTTATTTATTATTAAAGTTAACTTCTATGATTTTGATTGGAATTTAAATTAATGGAGTAACATTATTGTTAATGTTGGTTAGGAGGCTTGTTATTCTTGGCGTTGTATTCAAAGTTTGAAACTCATACAACAAAGCAGGTTCAAAAGAAAAGTACTAATACAGTTAGAAATATGAACCAAATTGAGAGCCCGACTTAAAAGCCCAAGAAAACCCGAAAATATAACCTGAATTAAGAACCCAAGTTCAGCCCGCGTTGTAAAAATTAAGTATGGGCTGGGCTTGGGCTCACTAGTTTTAATTATCCTCGGGTTTGGGCTGAAGATTTGTACATTGGGCCGAGCCCGAGTTGAGTGTCCAACCCGCTCGAGTTGCAGCCGTAGTTCTCACTTCTGAGATTAGTAGATCACCCAACTCAGTTAAGGTATGTTTCTTATTTTTTTTTTTCTTTTTCTTTTTTGGGAATATGAATTATATGATTACTATGATAAATTGAAAGTTTGGCCTGAAAGTATAAGTTTTATTGTTCTGTTTTGTTTCTATAAGATGTGTTTTGCCGATTGTGCGCCGATTCTAACAAGCTTAATTTTCTCCTAATTTCTAGATTCTAACAAGCTTAATTTTCTTCTAATTTCTCCTATCAGGAGTCCTAATTTGCCAGAATTTGAAAGTACAAGCCTAGGCTCTTAGCGTACACTTCACAGCCTCATAGACACACTGTTGTGTGTTCAACTGTTATACACAATTCACAGGCACACTATTGTGTGTTCAACTGAAGACCCAAGTTGAATGTATTGCTTGTTTATGGATGAGATCAAATTATAAATTGCAAATCATAACCATTTTTTTTGCTAAAATCGTGAAGAATTGATTGCGCAACAAGATGAGAGATGAATGGATTAGTGATAGTTTGATAGCCTATATTGAAAAAGATATGTCTATTACCTTAGATAATGAAGTTATCATATGACGTTTTCAAGATATGGAAAGTCGTCTAGGACAATTGTGAATGTAATCAATGGAATTATGAATGAATGTTAAAGTTATTTTGCTTATTATAATGGTTTGATTTATATATTTATTATTATCTTCTTCTTGTTACGCGGCCCCCCACACCTAATTTTCTGGATCCGTCCCTTTTACTATTGCTTTATATCACATATATTTGTTCACATTTTTTTTTTGATCTGTTGACATGTAATTATTAAACATACAAATCTGATTCTTTCATGAAAAGTAAATAAGGGACTGTTTGGAACTTTGGACTGCTATGAATGCTGAGATTCAAAAAATGGGAGTGCGTGTGATTTAATCAGCACATGACACTTTCCCGTTAATCAGTTGTATCTCATATATGTATGTACGTATGTACGTATACACACACATTCATTTCCCTTATGCTACGTTTGGTGTGCAGGAATGGAATGGAATGAAATGCCCATTTCAACCATTCCTTTATTTGGTATGAAATTTAAAGTGGGAATGGCCATTCCATTGGAATGAAAATTCATTCCACAACTAAACCTATGGAATGGTCATTCCATTCCCATGTAAAATTTTTTTAAAAATCAACTTCCCAAAAAACTCTTATGTTCGAAGTCCAAAAACCACCACTACCTTCCACCATTACCACCACCTTCGCCTTTCACCACCACCACCATTACCACCACCTTTCACCACCACCACCGCCCACTGCTTTCCACTACTACCACTGCCACCACCTTTCACCACCAACACCACATTCCTTTGTCGCAACCAACATCGCCACCGCCTTTCACCATCGTTACCTTCCACCACTGCCACCGCTTTTCACCACTGCTACCGCATTTCACCGCCATTACCTTTTATTACCACCACCGCCGTCGCCTTTTACCACCACCGCCGCTGCCGCATTTCACCACCGCCACCGCCATCTTCTTCCACCACCACGGCCACCTCTACCGCTTTCCACCACCGCCACCACCAGAGCCACCGCCTTCCACCGCCGCTACCGCCACCGCCTTCTACCACCACTACCTTCTACCACCACCACCTTCAACGCTTTCCACTGCCGCCAACTCCACTGCTTTCCACCACCACCACAGTCACCTTCATTCGCTTCAACCACCGCTACCTACACCATATATCCTTCCACCAACACCACTACCGCCTTCCACCAACACTGCCGCCGCAACCTTCCACCATTGCCACCACCGTCGCCTTCCAGCACCACCATCTACACCTTTCTATCGTCACCACCATCTACCACCGCCACTGCCACCTTTTATTTAAAAAAAATTATAGAAGAATTTCATTTTGTTAATTTAATTTATTTGTTTCTAAGAGGGATATTTTGGAGAATTCAATTTGAAATTTATTCTATTCTAAATTTTAAATTGGTCCAACTAAACACTAGATTGGTTATTATCATTCAATTCCTACACATTTCATATTTACAACCAAACAATTCCATTTCATTCCCACTTGCATTCCATTCCATTTTTGCACACCAAACGCAGCATTAGTGTTTAAAATTTTTATCCTAACAATTGCTCCATTTTAGGTCTTACTAAAAAAAATTGCTAATATTTTTATAAATATTTAATTATCTTTATATTCAAACACCTATTCTACCCAATTCTTCTCCTTCATTGACCTTGACAGGTGCATAATTTAATCACCCCTCTAATGAAATTAGAATTTAATTTTTATTTCTCAAGAAAAATGAATGATGATAAATGTAACAAATTCATTGAAGTCAATTTTTTTATTTTAAAGCAAACAAATAATATAAAAATTAAGAGAACCATATGCAAAATAAAAAACTCCCTCCTACTAATTAGTTTCTAGTTGTCAGATTAATAGACTTTCTCTTGATTTATATTCATTTCTTTTGTATTTTGACTATTTATTACATGTTCAATTATTTTCAAGTAAATGCATCAATATAGATGCTTATCAAAATCTAGCATTCATAATTTATTTATTATTGATTTTTTACTTTCGTGTTATTTTCATCTCTAGATATCAACAACAAAGAGAGACTTATAGATCTGAAGTTACTGCTGAATCACTCGCCTCTCCCTACAGTGATTCTATTCCTGTGAATGTACTCTCTTGTGTACTCTATTGCCTTACCTCTCTCTATCTTGTGGATCAATGTCTTGGAGTTCTAGTTAGAACTCTCCACATCTCTTTAATTTTTCTCTGAATATACGTACATATTATGTGTTTGCAAAATAGTTCTACCTTAGGATCCACAATCTTTCTCTAAATATACTGACACATTATCTAAAAGCTTCCCGTGACAATTTTTATTTATTTTTTGTTTTTGTTTTCCAATTGCATGTTTAGAATATACTTTGATTAATCTTTGTTTTTGTTTCTATTTTTTTGTTTCTTATTCTTGGTTTTTTTGTGGTTTTTTTTTTTAAGAAAGATAAACTTTGGTCCACATTACAGGTTCGGCAGATTTACGAGTTTCAGGTCATCATATTTTAAAGAATTTATGCATTTTATATGGTTTTTGTAGACGTTTGAAGGACATAGTTTGTAGAAGTTCTGTGTTTTTTTGCCAAACCTGTTCTGCACCAGTCTCTCTCTCAACTCGTTGGTTTATACTCATAGATCTATGTTTTTTGGGACGGCATAGACTAACGTTTTGGTTCTAACGACTACCAATCAAAGGGTCATCCAACAATATGCCTCCTCAGTCCTCAGGTAGTTAACTACACTACTATTCATGCTCTTCTTTCTTTAATTGGTCTTTTAAGGTCTATAATGACATCTATTTTTCTGATTTTGTGTACTATTTGAAATCATCTTGAGCAAGTTCTTTAGTTGTATGGTTCTCTTTCTTACATAGTACTATGTTACAAATCCTTATTATTGTTAAGCTAGCTTAAGCCATGAATAAAAATACTTCAACTTCTAATGTCTATATTTCAAAAATATTAATTAATTATTTATTTATCAATCAATTTTTAGGTTTACTTGTTGGGAAAGAAAAAAATCTCACTGAAACGAGTGGAATTGGAAAAAGATAGGTATGTTTTTGGGACTGTTCTTTTGTTAATTAAGGATGCTACATTGTATTTGTTGTCTTTATCATGTATTTGAATATCTTTTGCATTAATTAATCAATCTTTTTTTACTTCATGTTTTGGACGAATTAAACTATGACTCTCAATTGAAAAACTTTTGAATCAAACATTTCAATAATTCTCAAATTCCAAATATGTTTGTTTTGTATCATGTCCATTCAGCCAAACCTACAAATAGTGTAAGCAGGCAACATTGTGGACAAACACAATTATTGATCTCCTGGTAGGAATGAATGAAAGTATAGTGTCGCTTAACTTTAATTAGCTTAATATTTTTTTCGAACATGGCGGTTCTACCTCAGTGGGCATTTAATGGGCGTTCTATGTACACCCCAGCATTAAATGAAAGAAAAAATGAATATACATATTGTAAAATTCGATTCTTTTAATAATTTGAATTAATGTTGTATTTTGTATGGTGCATGAGTTTTTTGTTATGTATTTGATGTATTGAATGATTTTATATCCTTGCCTGCAGTTTCCATCTTTGTCCATGCAATGTTGCCCGTTATTTAAAATATTTCCTTGGTAATTTACATTTACTATGTTATAAGAAATCCTTGGAAATTTTTGTCTAATTACAGGTCCACAATCTTATTTTTGTTGAGCAGGATCTGATATACCAAGCACCTTAATGTGCGTGTTTGTATGTTAGATGATCTTCTTGGAGAATGCAACCTGTTTTGGTTGACAATTTTAGGATGATAAATAGATGTGTTTCCTACTATACTATTTCTCTTTGAATAATCTTTGAATAATGTTGTATTGAAGCTCATTTCTATGTTCTTTTTGTCATTGTAAATGGTTGGCGTATTGAATAACTTTTATCCACAACTTTTTACTAGTTCTTGTCAAGTGAAATAAAATGATGCTTTTGTGTTTCGTGTAATTTGTATCATGTCTTTCTGTTTCAGTCAGTTTCGTTGTTTTCTTATATTGATCTTGCTTGTGCAATTCAGGGAGGTGGCTGATTGCAAGAAAGAGATCTGAGGCCAATGCACATGCAAATGAATTGACAAGGGACTTGAAAGCTGCAGAAGTTCGTGAAAAAAGTGCTGAAACTAAGGCTGCATCGGCCAAGGCGAATGCTGAATTAAGGGTAAGTACTATAATTTTTTATTTGAACTGTTGTGTGTTTTTTTTTTTTTCCCCTATAAATCTATCTTATTTTCTTTATGTGAGTTACTGTGCTCATGTTCCTTGTGTCATATGATGTTTTGCCCATATGTTTTTTCTTTTCAAAACATTATCTACATTGTCATATGATGTTGATCCGTTAAATGCCATTCTATTTATATTTTAGATTTTTTTGATTGTATGTTATTTGAAATAGTGGACTTTACACCAACTGCTCATGGCGTATAAGTTAGTTTGTTATTGTTTTGTAGAATTTTTTTTGACTAAATTTCTAGTGTTAGTTTGACTTGCATGAACTTAATTATGGAGTCTGAAGTGCTACAAAGAAAGTTAAAATATTCTAATGATAACGTCGAATCACTGAAGGAGAAAGAGAGAGAGAAGGCGAGGATGGAGTTATCTAAATCGTCAGAAATTCAAAAGAATTTGGTAGCTGAATTGTCTGCGTGGAAGCTAGTGACAAAGGACATACCTGATATTTTCTGTCCTGATGATATACCTATGAAGTTCACTGCCTTAAACAGGTATTTTTCTATCTTTTTTTTATGACTGCAGAGAATTTTGTTGAAATTTTGGATACTTCGAGGGTACAGTGTAGTTTGTTTGTTTTTATTTTTTATTTTTATGTGTAGTTTATCCTTAGGGTGTGCTCCTCTTTGAGTGGCTTTTAATGTAATTTTACTTATCGAAAAAAAAGAAATAAAAAGACATCACATGTTGATTATTGATTTGCTCAAGTCTTCTCTACATCTTATTACTATTCAGGAAACTAATTTTGTCTAATTACTAGTTCTTGTCAAGTGAAAGAAAATGAAGTTTTTATGTTTCATTTTGTAATTTGAATCGTGTTTTTCTGTTTTAGTTAGTTTCGTTGTTTTCTTATATTGAGGGAGGTGGCTGATTGCAAGGACGAGATCCGTAAGGCCAATGCATGTGCAGATCAATTGAAAATGGACTTGAAAGCTGTAGAATTTAGCAAAAATAGTGATGAAACTAAGGCTGCATCGACCCAGGCAAATGCTAAGCTGTGTAAAGGCCAATGTGGTTATTGTTGTTATATGTATTTGTGGAAGCTTTTTATTTTTTTTTATTTTTAAATATAGATGTTCAAAAATGTATCGAGACCAAATCAATTCCAAACTTTGATGTGTCACACTCCTTTAATATGATCTTATCTATGTTGATTGGTAGAAAAAAGAAACTTTCATTATTATTTCTTGTTGGCATTTGCTCTTCCAAATGATCAAGCCCATTATTATTTATTTTTTGTTATAATGCATAATGGTGGGAATGACATCAAAAGTGTTTATGCAGGAAATTGAATAATTTTTAAGTATCATGTGCAATGATTTTCCCCAAAATTAGCATACATGTGGGTTAAAAGATGACCGGTGGATGATAGGAAGAGCATCCAAGTGCTTAGTAGGCCATTATGCCATTGAACATGGTGGTTCTACCTCTGTGGGTAGCGAATGGGCGTTCTCTGTACGCCCCAACATTAAAAGAAAGAAAAAATGAATATACATATTGTAAAATTCGATTATTTCAATAATTTGAATCAATGTTGTATTTTTGTATGGTGCATGAGTTTTTTGTTATGTATTTCATGTATTGAATGATTTTATACCCTTGCCTGCAGTTTCTATCTTTGTCCATTCAATGTTGCCCGTTATTTAAATATATCCTTTTTTGTTTTCTTTTAGATATCGAGCACATGAAGAAATTGGAAGATGAATTGTCTAGTGATGAAGGAGATTCTTCTTTCATGTAGTGAAGATATACCTATCAAGTTCAGAACATTAAACAAGTACGTTGATATCCTTTTGTATTTTGGTAAGACTCCAAATTTACATTTACTATGTCATAAGAAAGCCTTGGAAAATTTTGTCTATTTACTGGTCCATAATTTTATTGTTGTTGAGTAGGATCTGATATACCAAGGACCTTAATGTGCGTGTTTGTATGCTA
Source organism: Cornus florida (assembly GCF_030987335.1). Lineage (NCBI taxonomy): Eukaryota > Viridiplantae > Streptophyta > Magnoliopsida > Cornales > Cornaceae > Cornus > Cornus florida. The sequence goes on along the minus strand of NW_026775572.1, from coordinate 27,346,079 downwards.
GATGATCTTCTTGGAGAATGTAACTTGTTTTGGTTGACAATTTTAGGAGGATAAATAGATGTGTTTCGTACTATACTATTTCTCTTTGAATAATGTTGTATTAAAGCTCATTTATATGCTCTTTTTATCATTGTAAATGGTTGGTGTATTGAATAACTTTTATCCACAACTTTTTACTAGTTCTTGTCAAGTGAAAGAAAATGAATCTTTTATGTTGCGTTTTGTAATTTGATTCATGATTTTCAGTTTCATTTTGTAATTTGAATCGTGCTTTCCTATCTCAGTCAGTTTCGTTTTCTTATATTGATCTTGCTTGTGCAATTCAGGGAGGTGGCTGATTGCAAGGACAAATCCTTAAGGCCAATGCATTTGCATATTAATTGAAGATGGACTTGAAAGCTATAGAATTTAGTAAAACATGTGTTGAAACTAAGGGCCAATGTGGTTATTGTTTGTTATATGTATTTGTGGAAGAGTTTTTTTTTAAAATATAGATGTTCGAACGTATTATCGAGGCATCATTAATTCCAAAGTTTCATCTGTCACACTCCATTAATATGGTCTTATCCATGTTGATTGGTAGAAAAAAGAAACTTAACCTTATTTTTCCCTATGACTAGGCAGTTGGCATTTGCTCTTCCAAATGTACTTCCATCCCATTGTCATTTATTTTTTGTTATAATGCATAATGGTGCGAATGACATCAAAAGTGTTTATGCAGGAAAATAAATAAATTTTAAGGATTATGTGCAATGATTTTCCCAAAATTAGCAAACATGTCCTTTATGGTAAAAGATGACTGGTGGATGATAGGAAGAGCATCCAAGTGCGTGGTAAACCGTGATCTCATTGAACATGGCGGTTCTACCTAAGCGGGCAGCTAATGGTGTTCCCCGGCCGCCCCCCCCCCCCTAAAATTCGATTCTTTCAATAATTTAAACTAATGTTGTATTTTGTATGGTACCTGAGTGTTTTTTTGTTATGTATTTGATGTATTGAATGATTTTATATCCTTGCCTGCAGTTTCCATCTTTGTCCATGCAATGTTGCCCATTTTTTGTTCTCTCGAGCAAGTGAAGAAGTTGTCAGTGAAGAAGGAGATTCAAGTTGCATGTAGTGAAGATAACTTGGGCGGACTAACCTAGCTCAACCTAGAAATTTTGAAATTTGGGTTTTAAATTCACAAATCGGGCTCATGTTCGGGTTGGGCTTGGGCTCAACCCGAACCCAACCCAAAATAAAAAAAATATATTATTATTATTATTATTTCTCCTTTCTCTCTCCTCTCTCCTTTCTTTTTCTCTCTTTGCTGCCGTCCCTCTGCCACCTCCGCCGGCCAAGTTAACAGATCTAGCATCCACAAGAGTTTCAAGTTTCCAATCTCAAATGGGATCAAGCCAGAAAGTTGATCCACTGCCGTCGCCGTCACTTTCAAAAATTAAAACAAAACCCATACATACAAGTTAGCAGTTGTAGAGTGAGGGGGGGAGGGGACAGCGGCTGAAGCTTGCGAACGGCGAACCTGAATTAGAACAGCGGGCGATGGAATCTGAAAGATATGGGATTTGATTTTTTGAACAATCTGAAATGATATGCCGATATGGGTTTTTATATACGTAATAGGTTTTGAACTTTTGATTCTTAGATAAACTGCAATATATGGGTTTTGAACTTCTAATTCTTTTAGATTTTGTAGTTTGCAGTTGGAGAGGGAGGGAGAGAGAGAAAGAGGGCAAGTTCAGAGTCGAGAAGGAGAATAGAGATGGAGGCGATTGGGGAGGCTAAAATGATTTGCCCTAAAAATATTTTGTTTTTCAATAATAATATAATCAAATATATATAAATTTACGATATTTTATTTTTTATTTTTAAAAAAAATCAACCCGTTAAACCGACCCGACCCGTCCGAAAATTTTCAATCTGAGTTATGACCATAACCCATGGGTATACTTCGGACTGGCCCAACCCAACCCGATTTCGGGTTGAGGTTGGGTTAGAACTGGGTTGGGTTGGGCTAGCCCAACTTGCAACCCTACTATCAAGTATCCTATTGGATTTTGGAAAGACTCCAAATTTACATTTACTTGGTTATAAGAAAGCTTGGAAAATTGTCTAATTACTAGTCCATAATCTTATTGTTGCTTAGCAGGATCTAATATACCAAGGACATTAATGTGCGTGTGGTTGTATGTTATATGATCTTCTTCGAGAATGCAACCTGTTTTGGTTGTCAATTTTAGGATGATAAATAGATGTGTTTTTTACTTATACTATATGTCCATGATTCTAATCTTATAGAACCTATTTCTGCTTTGTATTGTATAATTGCCAACTGTATAACAATCTTTTTGTTTGTCTCCTTTTAATATATATGTTTCTTTCTTTTTCTTTTTTTTTTCGGAATAATCTTTTACCTTACTTCTTTTTCTCTATTACTCCTTGTAACTTTTCCATTTTTATAGTTGGATTGGATTTGAGGTTGTACATTGTGGATATTGATGAAAATTTGATGGTTATAAGCTAAGACGTCTACAGTAAAGGAGACAGAAATTACGTTCAGGGTGCAATAATAAAATTTAACCAAAACAAGTTGCATTCTCCAAGAAGATCATCTAACATACAAAATGATTTTTTTTAAAGTTTAGGGTGGAAAATTTTAAGGATTATACATACAAAAATATAAAGTTTTAAAGTTGAACGGGGCAATTTGAAAGAATCAAACACACAAAAATGAATTTTTTAAAAGTCAATTTTAAAATTTTTATAAAATTATGCATACAAAAATGCAATTTTTGAAAAGTTGAGGTTCGGGGTACGGTGCACATGCCCCGCTGAGCCTTAACTTTCTCCCTCCTTGGACGAAATTTTGCAGGCTATCCCTATGTTGGGGTAATTATGGATGTTAATGAATATGTTGCTGTAAATTTGGAAGTAGGAGAGGCTCTCGAGGACGCAAACGATCAAATCCCCTACCCTGACTTTGCACCAATGGCAACTGCTAGCTGATTTACACGGTGGTCGTGGACCACATTGTGAGGGATGTATTCTTGATGGTGTTGATGACGTATCAGTATATCTAGAGCAGGAATGAGATTGCTGATAAGAACTTGATTGAGGTTGTGCTAAAAAATATTAACAAAGAAATCTGGATTTCTGGATTTCTATGATGAAACGAGAGGGAGATGGAGGCATTCGACTCTTCTTCACATTCAATTGTTCCAAATATCCATAAAGAAGAGAGATGGTGATTTGGTAGGGATAGGGTTTCAATTTCCGACGGACTTTAATTTGGGAAAATATAAATTTGAAAGTATCATCAATTTGAAATTTTGGTTTTATTTATACATTTAACAGTCGGGGTAATTAGGGTAGCAAGTAGACCTGTTAACGGGTCGGATTTAGATCGGATCATGATCAATTCGATCCGAATCCGATAAGCAAAATAATTGATTCGGTCCGATCCGATAATCGGACGAATCCTTTCCTAATCAATCCATATCCAATATTAACGGAATCGGATGTCCGATCCGATTATATATTATACAAACATGCAGTTTGAAGAAATACAAATCAAACAAAATGATCCAAATATACCAAATATCAGCATGTATTTGATCTATGAAATTCATCTGTGAAGGTCATTCAACTGCTGAAAAATATGTTTAATTTGGTAAAACAAATAGAATCAAAGTTGGGTATTAAAAGAGAGGAAGCAGCTTTTGTAATACATACCAAAAAGAGATAAAAATGAGAGAACGATTCAGTGGGAAGAAGAAATTGAAAAGTGAAAGAAATATTCTGAAAAAACATAAAAGAAAATTAGGGCTGGATAGGAGAAAAGGAAGAATACAAGAAAAGTGAGAGAAATAAGTAACAAACAAAAAAAATTACTTCGCAAGCATTCCAACCATGGTCTCGGCAATCCATTGTTGGCTCGCCCTTCCTCTTCCACTTCCGGCAGTCCATCCGCGACGTCCCCAATTCCCCTTCACTTTCACCTCTTTCAGTTTTCATCATGCCCTAAATTAGGTGATGTACAACATATATATATCTTGGGAGAGTTCTATTATGTGGGAAAGAACATCATTATAAGTTACAACCAAACAAATCCAATTGCCATATATATATATATATAAATTCGATCCATTCACAGTTCTAGTAGCAAGGGTAGCTTCATCATTTTAAAGTTACAGCTTGGGCATTTGATGATCATGCACCTATTTATTCCAATGAACCAAACGGAACCTTGCCAATGGTAATTTTTGCAACAATTTGGATAGTTAAGGGAGTTTAGTGTAGAAATAGAAGCTCAAGGGAGGTTTTTTAGGGAGAGAGAATATAGTTCAAGGTTTTTTTTGACACTTTACCTTATATATTTTACATAAAGAATAGTTAAAATAAGCTATGATGCACTGAATCTACTGATGAGTGCAGAAACTTTCTTGTTATTTTTTCTATAAAAGAAAAAGAAAAGAAAAAAAAAAAAGAAAAGAAGGTAAAGTGGTGCAATTGTATAGAAGGAAGTGAATAGTGAATACAGTCTGCCTAAATTTATATCTCTATATACCTCTCTACATCACTGCTGTCGTCAAATCCTTGAAATATTTTTGTGGTGCTCCTCCTCTTCTTACAAAACCCCTTTCTACTTACAAAATTGTGTAAAATTAAGAAATTCCATAAAACTTATCAAATTGCATTAAATTAAAAACAATAAAGTGCAAAAAACCTCCTTAAATTATGTTTGAATTTGTAAATAACTCCTTTGAACTATATTTTGTGCATAAAACACCCTAAACTATCTCATTTTGTTGCAACATATCCCAAACACTATACTATATTTCATTAAATGACCATAATGCAACTTCTTATTGAATTACATTTAATATATTTTTCTTATCTAAATAAATTATGAAAAAATTATATTTTTCATTAAATTTGCATAAATTTACCTTTAATTTTTAATTAATTATTTTTTAAAAAAATTTAATTATTAATTTTTTTAATTTTTATGAATATATTATATGAAAAGACGGTATTTTTTTTTTTTCAAAAGTATTTTATTAAATTTTCATCAATATATTGTATGAAAAAAAAATGATATTTTTTTTACCATAAAAATGTTTAAATTGGCTGTAATACGTTTTATTATAAATAATAAAGTTTTAATAATAAGTTAATCAATTTAGAAAATGGAAGTTACAAATTTATTTATCTACTTTTTTTCATTTTTATGATAAAGTGATACTAAAAATAAAATTAAGGTAAATAGTATAATTAATATTTACATAAGAGAAAAGATAATAAAAATAATTTAGTAAAAAATGAAAATTTTAATGAGAAAGGGTAAAATAATCTTTTGTGATGAATTTTTTCTTAATTGTAACAAATCAATAGTTCAGGAGGCGGTTTTTAGTTTAGGGGGGTTATTTGTAAAAGGGCAATAATTTAGGGAGGTTTTTTGCACTTAACCCAATTAAAAATTATAATTATAATTTTAAAATTACAAAAATACCCTATCTTCCACCTACTCTTCACCCCTCTTTAAAACTTTTACATTTCTGATTTCTCTGTAAACCAAAACAAGAACAACCACCCAAACCCAATGTTGAAGGTAGTTCGTGAGCAGTATGAGGAGTTCGTTCCACGTATGCCAAGAAATCTGAGATCAGTATCCAAATGGAGATCCAAGCAACACAAGGGATTCTCTAGGTACGGAGATTGAGAAAAGGAAGGCCGACCTCAGTACCGTGCAAACTCGAGTTTGTCAGAGGATAAGTATTAATGCGGTGGTTCTTCCCATCTTAAAGGCTGATCAACACCCCTTTTTATAGTGTTTATCTCCTCGGTCAATGTCTTTTGGTCCTTTAGCTGAGCCCGCTCTTATCAAAAGGCTTGATGGTGTGATACCCCCTAATTTCGGAACACGGGTTGATCAAGTCCGCGCACAAACTCAGGGGATATCAAAACAATTAAAGTATTTAAACAAGCACGGATTACAAAATGACATAAAGAATAAAATAAAACGCTGAAGAAATCCAATTAATAGTAAATCCATTAATAACTTCCAAATGGTTACAACTCGGGAATCCCGTAACTCAAGGACCCCTTAACCAAAAGTTACTATTTAGAATTTCACCCAAATAAATACTAATATCAACTAAAACAAAACTAATATCCTACTTTTAAATAAATAGAAGGAATGGATAAGTCCTCCAGCTGCGGATCCTCAACCTTAAGACTTGACCTTCTAACAACCTGGAAAAAAAAATCGCGGGTTAAACCCTACGAGCAAGTTCTCTCTACCAAGCCTCTGAAAACCAATAAACATCTTTAACAAAACCATCCCTAATTAAGCTTTAACTTTAATATACGATGCTACAAATATATATAAATACTTATATATATAGTACAAGAATCCTATCTGTTAATGGGCATTAAATTATCAAAACCACTCATCAACAATTAATTATCAGTCATACCTAGACCAAGCCCCCCCTTTTATAATTTTCTCGTAAAGTAAACCCCACACACCTTAACTCCATCCTAAATAGTAATTTAGTCATCTAAGCATATAGCAATTTAAATATGCACCGGCAAATCAACCATGCCATTTATAAATATATTTATATATATACTAGCAATTCAACCATGCTTCCTTCAGTATATTTACTTTTACAATTAATTAGCAATTCAACCATACTTCCCATATATAAAATTTATTCATAACCAATAAGACAGTATATCAAAGCCTTTGGCAACTCATCCATGCCTACAATTCAACCATGTACTAACTTTAAACTTAACTCTAAGTATAATTATACATAGACTTCACATGCATATAATAAGCATGTCCTTAATTTAATAACCGTGTATCTATTACGATTTAAATCAACCATACCATCCACGAATCAAGTCATACCAAACAAGATTTATAATATTTAATAATCTTAAATAATATGTATATACACATATATTTTATAATATATATATATGTGTGTGTGTATCATACATTTCATACTAATCGTTGACTATTTAAAATCATATCTACATATATATATACATATATACACCTCCTTTCATTGCAAATTTTTTTAATTAATTGTATTTATACCACTAAATGCTACTAGGTATTTTAGTAACACTTTGAGGCTCCCAGAACATCAAGAATACACCCTCTAATGATTAATTTTAACCCAAACAAGCTTAAGATAAATACTGAAAATTCACCGGAGTCTCAAGCAACTTTCCAGGACCTCACACGCATCCCGACGCGCCTTCACGCGCCGCCACATACCCCTAGACTACTCCCACGCGCCTCCACACGCTTCCCCTTACCGGCAAGCGCGTCCACGCGCCTGCACGTGCCCTCACGCACCTGAGCCACTCTCGGCGCGTGCTGGCAGCTCCTAATTGGTTGCTGTTTGGTGCTCTTGGTAAGCCGCGATGCACTGGATCCTCTCCCTTAATCAACTACATCTAACCATTGACACCGCATGTGTATCAACTTACAATGGACCGCATCACACCAGATCAATCCAACTAAATTAAATTAATCCTATGGCCTAGATCAACGAGTGCACCCTTTTCCTACGTACGCGACCACACTGGATAAAAATCCTATTGATGCGCAAATACTAGCCGCCTCCAGTGTGTTTGTTAAACAATTTAACATATATATATATAACAATTTCTAAATTAACATTAAAAATATAAATTAATTTCAGAAAATCTCAGAAAAATCCCAAAAGCTCTATTTATTATTTTGGGCCTAAATGAACATATACAATTAAATTAAAATCCACTTAATTTAATTAATCGTGCTACACAAGGTTAACGTAAAATATAAAAATTTTTAAAAAAATAAAATTTAATTAACCTCACATACAAGATCTAAATTATCAGAACAATGCATACATATATTCACATGTTTAGTTCTATAATTTTGTAAAGAATAAATATGCTCCTCCAATCTGAATAATAATTTAATTTAATAAAATAAAATTATAATTTCGATAATCAAGGTGATAAGTTTATGAGTTCTGAGAGGAGAAGTAGAAAAGAACTCGCCTTTTCTTTTCCAAATCCGGTCTCCTCTTACATTCTTTGATCCGGCCTCCTCTTCGTTAGCCCTTCTTCTTCTCTCTCTAATTCTCTTATTTTTTTAACGTGGAAAAACTACTAACCCTTATGTGTCTATTTATACACATCCAAAAACCTTAATCCTTTTCCCATTAGGATTATCATATAAAATAAATAATATTTATCTTTTAAATAATATATATACATACATATATTTTAATATAAATATATATATATATTACCTTCCATATATAACCATTAGTTAAATAAATTATATATACCTATATATATCAATATATAATTATATTGACATATATACCCCTCCACATGATTTAATAATAAATTAATATACACATGTAATTATATAGGTATAATTATGCAAAGATAATAATAAATATCCTCACAACCACGGGCCTTTACCAATTAACCCAACGAGGCTTCCTTCAAGCCCAATACCACATCCGTTGGTCCAACTTCCTTTAATCCCAATCCAAATAACTTAAATACCTAAAATAATGAAATTAAATTTAATAGCTACCAATAATCAACAATAAAGTTACACCAACATAAAATCACGCAAATCAAATAAACAATTCACTAACTAGTATTCCACAAATCAAACACCATATAAATTTAACAAATAAAAGTACAAAATATAATTTAATTAAAACAATACAATTTACCTACGCACTTAATTAAATAAAACAAATCACAACTATCAAGCACCTAATTAAATAAAACAAATCATTTAAATAATAATAATAATAATAATAATAATATAATATAAATTAATTTAATTAATAAATCCTTTTTAAAATATCGGGGTATTACAGATGGTCTCTTCTTCTGACGGATAAGACATTGATGGATGGGCTGCGGCGCTTTGCCCCCCAGTTAAAGGAGGTAATGGCGCTTCTTAATTAATATGGGTCTCATCAAACGTCTTTCACAATTAATGCGTTTCTTATCCTTCATTGCTCGAGCTTAGGTACCAAGTATCCTTTCCCCCTTGTGTTGGCCTCAGGCTGAGGCGACCCCTTGGATCTCAGCCACGTATCCACATGTCCTCAGATTCCCGTGCTTCAATGGGGATAGGTCCCTTTCGAGGTCCTGCCTTCATGACCTCGCAAAATCCTATCCCAATTTTATCCCGAGGTCCTCTTTGCCGAGACGGGAAGTGTGTAAACAGGTTAGTCGAGGTCGCTCTTTCAGAGAGCGTCCTCGAACGAGCCAGGGGGGGGAAGAGCCCATCCGACTGGATCGGGGCGCGTCCATAGTGGAGGAAGAGTAGCGACCCCTTCCTTGGCCAATGAGTTCAATTATCGGATAGGTAGCTCGAGAATACCTAATCCACCGTGGGCACGCTAGGTTAGCACTGGCCAGTCGTGCCTATGTTGCAGAGGTGGCGCCACGTAATCAGGTATCGTAGAGCGGTCATCAACACCCAAAATCTCAATAAACCCATCACCACCACTCAACATGGATTTCGTTTCTTCATAATTGTTTCTTCAAGCAAACTCATTCACTTTGAGAACTACTCGGGCTCGGCTCGAGTTGAGTTCAGTTCATGTTAGTTTATTTATTAAACGAGACGAGTTCAAACAAAATTATTGAGCTCGATTATTAAACGAGCCAAGCTCAAACATCCCTCTGCTCAGCTCATTAGTTCGTAAACACAGTTGCGGACAAGATCAACTTAAAGCTCGTTTTGAGTTTGTAAAATACATACTTATATGTACACATATATACATTTTCTTATATATCTCGTTTTGAGCTTGTAAAATACATACTTATTTGTACACATATATACATTTTCTTATATATCTATGTTACAATAGGTTCAACCATTTGAATTTATCTAAACTCAAGCCCAACAATCCAAACCAACCCAATTGTTATATTATTTTCTCTTTTGAAAGACAAACTAGCTCAACCCATTCATTCCCAAGCCCAGTTTGATATTATTTCTCTCTTTTAAAAAGAAAACTAACCCAATCCATTTTCATTCCCAAGCCCATATCCCTTTATGATAGTAATGATCTAAATCCTCCATCTCCTCTCAAATGATCGAAATCGAGGGTGGGATTTGGAGATCAAATAGGGAAGATCAATGGGTATTCAAACACTAATATATGAATCTATGCATCTTCCATGTTCGATCTCCAAAATCCTCAATCCCCGATTTCGATATGTTTATTTTGAATTTTAAAGGATAGGATTGAAAATTCCATATATAAATATATCTACATACTATATATATATATATATATATATATATAAAGCAGCGGCAACCCTAATTAGATTGGGGATTATCCTTTCTAGGGTCTATCTACAGAAGAAGAGATGCCGAGAAGAGTTAACGAAGTGATGGATTGGTCAATTTGCAGTAACAATGCATTAGTATTAGTTGGGGTGTTTTCAAGTGTGTAGTTGGTGGTGGTAGTGCCTTATGCGTTTGTTCGCTTCTACAAATTATACCAAATGTCTTTAGAGAACCTCGTCAAAGCCTAGGCAGTATCATTGTCAATTGTTTTATGGCATTTGTTTCATGTATTCTGATGGTGGTACCTACTATATTTTTTATCATAATATGTGTTCTGTTTGTACCAGAGTGCATCAAAAGGTTAAAGGGTCTCTGTCTTCGCCACGAGGAGGAGGCATTGCTAATATAGAAGTATGTGGGATAAATGTTTTTAATTATATGGTCCTGTGTTAATAACCCTATCTCTATTAGGATTAGTATTATTATATATGTATTTTTGTGACAATTGGATTAATTAGTGTATTCCTTAATTTTTCCTTTTTTTTTTTTTTTTTTTATTTGATTTGAAATTCAAACTGAAATGCTTGATAGGTTAGAAGGATGAAGGATGAAGTGAAGTTGATATTGGTTTACCATTCATTCAATTGCTATTTCAAGTTTTCGATGCTGAAGTTTTCTTATTACTTTGGCAGGATGTAGACCCATTCTATTGATACAAAAATGGTGTGTTTTCACTATTATGATAGTTCTGAGGTTGGGACTGTTTTTTTATGGTGCTTTAATACTAATAATATGTGCCGCGGGGAATTCTTTTTCTGGATCCACTATCCCAGATTTTCTTAATAGAGAATTGTAATATACATGTTTTTGTTGATAGATTTGCAATTTTTTTTCTGTTTTTGGTATAAAAAAAATTTCTAAGAAGCTTAAGAAAATGAAAATCATGGAGATTGAACCTGTCATGCTATTTTGTAATAAGTTATTGGCTACTTTTTTCTGAATTCAAATTTACATAAATTATGTGTCGTGGGGCTCTAAAACTTTGAATTTATGAATGGTAAAAGCTGATCCACTCCATGCTTTTTGCCACTGCTCTTAGATGTGATTTTTTTTTTTTTTTTTCTCTCTCATAGGCAAGAAAGATGATTTCAATGAGTCAAAGGAAAACACATTACAAATTTTGGCAGTCCACCGAGACTGCTTCTTATATGAAAGTTTAAAGATTATATCTATTGCCAACAAGAGTTATTTTCTTTATGAATGAAAGTATCGTTATGATGTTTGACATGTATTTATCTATTTATTATGAGTTTTTTAATAAAAGGATTTATAATTAAATAAGGATATATTTAAAGAAAATAAAATAATTTTTACGAAACTCTACCACAAAAAAATATTTATTAATTGATATGAAAAGATTTTTTAAAAGAGTTTCTATCAAAAGATACATGTTAGATGTGATAGAGTTTTTTTTATAAATAGAAAATAAAATAGGTAATTTGTAATAGAGTTTTATGAAAATGATTTTATTATTTTTTTAAATATATCCCTCATAACAAATAGATAAATAAGAGGATAACACAAATTACCTATTTATCTATTTACAAATTACTTAAAAATTCAAATCTATAATAAATTATTACCTAAGAAAATTCAAATTATACTAAATTTTAAATTACCTAATAAATTCAAATTTTTGAATTTATTATCTTACAAGACTCAAACTCTACCACAAATTACCTATTTTATTTTATTTTATATAAAACTTTATCACATATAATTTATAATGATTATCATGCTTGCATCATTAGGCTAATTTTGCTGCGAATTGAATCACTAGTGTTTTCACGTGGAGCAATACCACGTGGGTTACCTATGTTTCAAACCCAAATATATTTTGAATTTTAGAGGATAGGATTGAAAATTCCTTATATAAAAAGGAGCGGCAGCCCTAATTAGATTAGAAAGGTCTTTCGACAGAGGAAGAGATAACAACGATATGGGTATTGATTGGCAAGAAGTGATAACCTGTGTGTTCTTTGTGGTATTGTGTGTGTTCTGTGTGGTATTGTGTGTATTATTTGTGGGTATGATTGCATTTTATTTAATTTTTATAAGTCTCGTAGCTATCATCGGGGTTGGCCAACAATTAGTTCAGATGGCACCAGAGTGCATCAAAATGTTAAAGGGTCTCCGTCATCACCACGAAGAGGAGGCGGCCACCAAAAAATTGCTGGAAGAAGAGGCCGACAAAGTATAGAAGTATGCTTGTCCCACTGTTCCATTCACGTTTGGCCTCACTTATTGAAAAAGTAAAATTCTTAGGTGTTTTTTTATGGTGCTTTAATACTAATATGTGCAGTGGGGAATTCTTTTTCTGGAACAACTATTCCAAATTTTCTTAATAGAGAATTGTAATACACATGTTAGAGAATAGCTTGAAGAAGAAGAAATTTGGGGAAGAACCCTAATCAGTAATTAAAATCAATCATGGAAACTAACATCGGAGTTTGCATATAATAATTAGATTTTCCCTTCATCAGCCTGTTGACCTTATTATTCCCATATCTTTATTTTGAAAATCATAAACTTAGGGATCAAGAGTTTTTTCTTTATTAAGTATTGTAGGAAAATCATATACTTAGGAATCAAGAGTTTTTTCTTTATTAAGTATTGTAGGGATCAAGAGTTCAACGAAGGAACAATTCTGGTATGTGTACTCCCAGAGTGTTATTCTAAAATCTCTTTCAAAAAACTGCATGCCCGAGCTATTGAACTTTATCATATAGGACGCAATGCATAATTAATTTAAATGTGGAGGATTAGATAAGTGGAACTGCTTCGTCATCAGCACTGGCATGCAGGGAATTGAGAAAAATGTTTTGCAATTGAACCGGCTGATTTATGCCTGGTAACTACTATCAGGGCTTGCAAACAATTTGTTGAGATTGCATCAGAGTGCATCAAAATGTTAAAGGTTCTCCGTCATCACCACGAAGAGGAGGCGGCGGCGGCCATCAAAAAATTGCTGGAAGAAGAGGCCGACAAAGTATAGAAGTATGCTTGTCCCACTGTTCCATTCACTTTTGGCCTCTCATATTGAAAAAGTAAAATTCTTAGTTGGGACACTGTTTTTTATGGTGCTTTAATACTAATCAAGAGTTTTTATCTTTATTAAGTATTGTGGGGATCAAGAGTTCAACGAAGGAGATTTTGTTCTGGTATATGTACTCCCAGAGTGTTATTCTAAAAACTCCTTCAAAAATATGCATGCCCGAGCCATTGAACCTTACAATATCTTTGTAAGCTAGGAGGCAATGCATAATTAATTTACTTACCATTAGATATGGGGATTAGTAAACTTTCAATGTGGAGGATTTGTCACCTTATTTCCCCATCTGGTGTGTCCATAAGTGGAACTGCTTCATCGATCATCAGCACTCCATTCTAGGTTGCGCAACCTAGAGATCAGATTATAAATGTCCTTGATAGCCTAATCACTGCTTTGCCACAATGTTACTCTTGGCATTGTTGTCTACTTCATGCATAGACAAATCGGCCAGGCCTTTTTCTTATAATTATTTTTAAGTTTTTGAATTTATTTGGTATTTTTCCCTTAAGTTTCGTGTTTTAGTTTGTTTCCCTTATTTGGTTGTCTATGCTCTAATTTCTAGGTTGTTCCTAGAACGGTGGACGAGGACCGTTGCCTAGTTCAACTATAGAATGCTTGAACATCAGTGCCACTGCTCAATTTCAAGTTTTAGAGCATCCACTTTGTTAAATATCAAAAGTTAGATCGGTCTCAAGTCCTTCCTCTCCAGAACCCTACTCTGGCGCGATCAGAACTAGATAAAGTCCCTTTTTGGTTTGTTTTCTATAACAGCCTTTTATGTAAGAGAATTAATCAGACTTGATTTGACAGGTTATTATAAATTTTAGATATTTTTCTGCTCCATTATTTTTTTGTCCCACCCCTAATTGTCCTCTTCTCACCCCTTTCCTCTTGTCGGCAATGGGTTTTGAACTTGCATCTATTTATGGGTTTTGAACTAGGGCATGTTTTTGTTTGATAGATTTGCAATTTTGAACTTTGGCATCTATTTATGCGTTCAATCGCGTGTCTATATATATATATATATTCTTCTGTCCATGCATTATTTCATTTTCTTTTCTTTTTTTGTTTCAATTGTCTTTAAATGGATTCATTATTTCCTTCTTCTTTGTTTCTTTCATTTTTTCAGTTTTTTTTTAAATGGATTATGTATATATTAAATATTATTTATTTATACTTTAGATGTGAATTTTTAGTTTATTTGAAAAAGATAGAAGTGAATAGTTTAGTAAAGAGAGAGGGAGATAGAAGTATATAGTGGTGATGGGATGGATAATAGCACTTCTTGAATTTTAGTTGAAGTAAAATTGTATAATTAAGTTTTTATTATTTGTAAATGATAAAAGTTAATGATTTAGGAAAGAGTATGAGTGGTAAAGTTTGACACGACCCGCCAACATGACTCGAACAGGACACGAGTTAAACGGGTTTGAATTGACCTTAAACGAATTCAGGTCATAAACAGGTCAACACGATTAACCCGTTTAGTTAATCATGTCGTGTTTGGGTTGATGGGTTCGACCCGTTTATACCTGTTTAACTATATGTATCATAAGTAAATTTCTATTTAAGTTTCAAAATAACTATCTAAACTTGTATCTTATAATTTATTTTTTTTGTAGAATAGAGATTATTTAGTATTTTGGTTGGATTGAAATTTATATTTTTTTTCTAGTATTTAATGTTTAATTGAATATTATTAATAATTTAAATAATAAATTATTTGATTTTATTAAACAGGTAATTAAATGGGTTACACGTGTAACTCGTTTAATAAACAGGTCGAGTTAGTGTTAAGGGTTTCTGACACAATTATTAAACGGGTCATATTTGGGTTGAGTTGTTTAGTAAAATGTCTTTACATCGACACGACATGATTACAACCTGCGAACACGAATTGCCACCCCTAATGAATAGCAAGAAAGAAGTATAGTGGTGATGGAGAGAATAAAATTTAAGAAAAAGGGTAATGTCGTTTTACAAAATTAGATTTTAATGCTTCAGGAACAATGTATTAATTATAACTGTTTTTTTACCGTGACTGCAATGATGATTCGGATTACATTTCAACTTGAAACAAGTGTTTATGTTTAAGCTTTGAGATATAACCAATGGTGAATACATGAGAGTGTCTTTTGGTTGATCGGATAAACCTAAGCCTTTAATTGAAAACTAGGTTATAGTATAATTGAGGCTTCCTAATCAAGTTGTTGTGCACATGACAACATTACTTAATTAATGTGACTGTATTTTTTTTTATTTTGGGCTGGAACAATCTTCACAAGTCTTAAAAGATCGGAAATGCAAAGTCCACTAAAGAGCAAAATGTCATTCTCTTATGAGACAAGTTTCAGTACTACATGGATGAACTATAATTGTTCGAGCGTTAATTAGGTTTAGTAGGCCCCATGGGCCAGCCCAACAACTAGAAGACCAGACCTGCCCAAGCCCTTACTCGCCGAGCTTTGACTAATCAAAATGAAGAGAAGGTTCAGGTTACCATAGATGTTAAAGTAGATTTGAAAATTTCAAGCTTAGTGTCACGAAGTGATTCCTAAGACGCTTGGAGGATGGAAGACACACATGCTGGTTGGCAAAGAGCAGAGTTTGACTGGGAATGGTTCCAGGGAAGGGGCGTGCAGGAGCACAGGATGGTACCTCTTCAGAGTTCAGGCAGGTCGACTCGGTTCAGTTCGAGGTGCTTGTCGCTGGTCGTGGACTTGACTATGAAGAAGGGAGTTGGCCATCCCTGCACAAACTGGTCGGGAGCTGGAGCCGTTCCCCTGACGAGGCCATGGCAGGCCGAAACCAGTCAGCATGTATCCTTGGGAGGGCAGGTCGTGGTGGCTGACGAGGGCGCTTGCGCGAGCTGAAGCAACGCCTTGGTGCCGCACGGGCCGTGCCGCTGCGCCAAATCTCTAGGCCCGTGACAAATGGTATCAGAGCAGGACTTGGGGTAAAGCACGGTGGGGTGCCCCCTTGTCGGTCCTGGAGGGGTCAGAGAATGAAGACGGTGCATTGAAGTTGCGTCGATGAGGAGGAATCAATGCAGTTGGGGGGGAGAGCCTCCATCTCCCCAGGAAGAGGCGTCCGTTGAAGTTGCGCATTGAAGGGCCGGAGGGCCGCGCACACCAAAGTTCGTGCTTAGTCCTTGGGTGATGCAAACCATGGTGAAGGGCGAGCATCAAGTCGGCAGGAGGCCATTGCTTGCTCGGGATGTCGCGGAGGCGGCATGACGGAGAAGAGTCACGTCCTTGAGGAGTGGACGTCCCCTTGGTCCGAGGCCTATCATTGGGCGAGTGCAGTGCAGGGAGCTGCACAAGGAAGCGATGGTGGGAAGGCGAGCATACCGCATGGAGGCAGACTTTGGAAGGGAGTGGACGCAGTAGTGAAGCGCCGCACTGCGACGAGGACGTCGCAGGATTTGGGTGGGGGAGAATGTCACGAAGTGATTCCTAAGACGCTTGGAGGATGGAAGACACGCATGCTGGTTGGCAAAGAGCAGAGTTTGACTGGGAATGGTTCCAGGGAAGGGGCGTGCAGGAGCACAGGATGGTACCTCTTCAGAGTTCAGGCAGGTCGACTCGGTTCAGTTCGAGGTGCTTGTCGCTGGTCGTGGACTTGACTATGAAGAAGGGAGTTGGCCATCCCTGCACAAACTGGTCGGGAGCTGGAGTCGTTCCCCTGACGAGGCCATGGCAGGCCGAAACCAGTCAGCATGTATCCTTGGGAGGGCAGGTCGTGGTGGCTGACCAGGGCGTTTGCGCGAGCTGAAGCAACGCCTTGGTGCCGCACGGGCCGTGCCGCTGCGCCAAATCTCTAGGCCCGTGACATTAGGCCCATCTAACAATTTTAAAGTGAAAGAGTTTGAACGGACGAAAGCTCCCATCAGTTTCGGCTCCTTTATTCAAACTCTTCGACGTTAATAGGTTTAGTCTTGTTCAGGAGATGTCTTGTTCTTCTGTTTTTTTTTTTTTATAAGTAAATGTATATTAACAAAGGCTTGCAAAGGGGGGAGCAAATCCTTAACAAAGCAAACAAAAAAGCACAAAGCGCCATTGCAACAATAAATTGTGAACAAAATCCAAAAAATTGTCCAAAGATGAACAATTTTCCCCAATAAGCTGGCGCCATTGCACAAAGCGCCATTGCACATATTCATTGATGATTGAAGACAATACATCCATGACTATGACAAATAAGAAGGGAGACAATGGATCACCTTGCCTTAATCCCCTCTTGCCCTTAAAAAAAGTCTTGGAACTCACCATTTATTGCAATGGTGAAGGAAGGTGAGATGATACAAGCTTGCATAAGTGAGACAAACTTAGTAGGGATATTGAGAAGTTGGAGGCTGATAGGATAAAATAGTTGGATTCAGGTGTACGACAATAAGTCAAACCAAACGCAAACATCAAATTTAACAGAGTAGTCATATAATAAGAATGAACCAAAAAATAAATAAAAATAAAAAATTATGTAGCCAACTCTATTCATGATGTGGGGATAAAGGTAAGAATGATATGATAAACTGCTGACAATTATTTTTTCCCCCACAATTTTTTTTTTTTCTAAAAGAAAAAATAAAACAAATAATTCAGCAAAAGATAAGTCCAGTTAAACATGTTAATTTTCCAATATAACAACCGCAATTTAGGTAATTAATTCATTTTTCTTATAACTTGTGTTATGATAAATACATCGAATCAAGATAAAATCAAGAATCATGATAGATAATAAACACGTCATATAAATAGCATAAAGATTTAGCCCAGTTTGGTAAAATCTACATCTACGTGAAGTTACAAGTTTCAAATTTTCACTTTCTTTCCCTTGATTTTCAGTGTCTCAATCTATCCTAATCCAAACCTTATATATTGAGTTACAAGATAAACGAGTCAAAAAAAATTTCTTCGGATATAGTGGGCTTGGGCTCACACAAAGCTCATCCAACAGGTGGTCAAGTGATAAAATGAGATGCGATGCGACCCAACTCCAAATTAAATATATTATTCGGTTCACAATAATTGATAGTCATAACATTTAATACATATATTTTTTAATAAAATATAAAAGGTGGAGTACAATTATAGGAGAGGAGAATGCGAATATTGCCTCTCTAAATTTATTATTTGTATTTCAAATAAATAAAATTGTGGTTGATAAAGTTTAAGAGTATTGTAGAGAGAGTGAGAAGATTATAAAATGTTTGATGATTTGTAAAAGCCATAAATTATAAAATTTTTAAGAGAAGGGAATAATTTTGCATATAAAAGTGAAGTAGAAGTAATTGATAAAGTTTTAGGAGTTTCGTAGAGAGAGTAAGAAGATTACAGGGTGTTTGACAAGTTGTAAAAGCCATATAGATTACATAATTTCGAGATATTTATAAGATATTTAAGTAAAGGGGAGATTAGCATGTCTATAAATAGATGTGATTCATCCTTTCCATAAGTCTTAAAAAAATTGTCATTTAATAAATTATTTATGTAAATTTAGGAAAATTTAATGGGGACCGAGAATATACGGTGACTTATCATGACTCTTGGAGCAATACGACTTGGTTTAGGTATGTTTCAAACTTTCAAATGTATTTTGAATTTTAGAGAATAAGATTTTTCTTTTCAAAATATTATTGACATTTGCTTTATCTACATTGTCATATGACGTGAGATCCTTAAATGCCGTTTTATATATTTTAGATTTTTTTTATGGTATGTTATTTGAAATAGTGAACTTTACACCAACTGCTTATGGTAAGTTAGTTTGTTTTTGTTTTGTAGAATTTTTTTTACTAAATTTCTAGTGTGTGTTTGACATAAACTTAATTATGGGGTCTGAAGTGCTAAAAAAAGTTAAAATATTCTAATGAAAATGTCGAATCACTGAAAGAGAGAAAGAGGTGGGAAGATGGAATTATCTGAATAGTCAGAAATCCAGAAGAATTTGGTAGTTGAATTGTTTGCGTGGAAGCTAGTGTCAAAGGACATACCTGATGTTTCCTGTCATGATGATATACTTATAAAGTTCACTGCTTGAGAATAGGTACAACACTTGTTTATTGACGGGTAAGTAAAAAATTGATGCTTATCGTTCATGTGACGTAATAATAACGTGACAAGTGTTCTTATTATGTAAGGAAAAGAAAGTTATTTAAGTTAAATCTAGTAGGATCCAAATCAAACCTATATCTAATTATCTCTTTTCCATACTGCTCTATTGCCTTAATTCTTAAGCTTAAAGAATCACAACTACAAGTATCTTACTCAAATCAAATTCATGAAAGGAATTGGATTAGGATTTTCGATTGCTTTTTATTCTTTTGAAGCGTGGCTTGTGTTGTTTAGTCCTCCATTGCCTTCTTGTTGAAAAAAAAAAAAAAAACAAACAAACAAATTGTTTGTGTAAAAGTAGATGCTTGCACTTGTTAATCGTGTCTTATCCCACATGTGAAAATAAATATGAATCTATTATTGTTTTACAATTATTCAACCAAAAAGAATTCTTAGGAAAAAAGATTTTATTTTTTTACCAAATCATGATTAAATACTTTTTTTTTTATTTGAATAATGTTAATAAGCCTATTTTAACGCAAATACTCTAACAGGGAATGGCTAAGTTTACAATTGAACTCTTAAGTCTCACCATCATCAAAAAGCTTGATCCAATTCCTTTATAATTTTTTTAGATTTTATGAGAAAGAGAAATAATTAAATTAGGATTTAATTCAGATTTTATTAAGTTTAACCCAAATAACTTTTTAAATCTTTTATTTCTTATTTTATATTAGAGGGACACTTGTCACTTTATGCTCCTGCCACATGGGTAGTAAGTATGAAATTTTTACTCAAAGCATTGTCCTGAGAATAGTTGCAAAAAACAAACAAACAAACAATTGAAAAAGAAAATATTTATTTTTTAATAAATAAAATTTTAAAAATAATATAATAATAAAGTGTAAAATGCTAAAAATGGTGCATACCAAAAACTTAGAATCTCCAAAATAAGTATAGAGCCGCGTCAACACAATTATTTATAAATTATTCATCTAAGTTTAGGGAATTTAATGGAAACTGAGAACGGACGGGTGACCCATTCTAACTCCGGAGCAATACGACTTGGTTTACATATGTTTCAAACTCTCAAATATATTTTGAATTTTTGAGAATAGGATTGGAAATTCCATATATAAGTATATCTATAGTGTATATATAACGCAGCCCTAATTAGATAGGGGATTATTCTTTCTGGATCTCTCGACAGAGGAAGAGACAACGATGACATGATGAAGGATTGAAGTAATGTGGCATTAGCATTTGTTACAGCGTCTGGTATGGTGTGTTTAACACCACCTGTGTTATTAATAAAAATCAAAAAAAATAATTAAATTGTCCATTATTTTATGTTAAAAAATCTCAATAGTCTTATATTTTAATGTGAAATACTATTGAAATAATGTAAAGTATCAAATTTCATACAAATTTTTTATTATTAAATATTTATTTATTTGTTAATGACATTTGATTTATGCTCTGTTTGGTTGGAGGGATGAATAAATTGATAGAAGGGGGAGGAGAAGGGATGGATGAGGCATTCCTAGGGAAGGGATGGATGTCTCCCTCAAATTTTGTTGAATTGGATGAAATGGATAGTAGAAAAGATGGATGAGGTGATAAATTATTTTTGGTTGGTTGGAAGGAAGAGAAAAAAGAGTTTTTATATTCTTTTTACCAATATACTCTTATTATTTAAAATTATATATTTATTCCAAGTTTATAGTAAGGTTAGAAATGGAAAATATATATTTTTGCTAATTGTTACTTCTTTCTCGCTCCTATTCCTCCCAATTTTGGGCCGATAGAAAAATACAAAGAAAGAAAGGAGGGATGCTTCATCCCTCCTTGCTTCCTTCCTCTTTTCCCTTCCGTCTAACTAAACACAAAAAAATTGTTCTCCACTCTCTCATCCATCCCTCCCTCCGAACAAATATAGCATTAGGTTTTTTATTTTAAGAAATAAAAATTAAAAAGGTAATGTAATATGGTGGTTTGGTTTAACAGATTTTATTTTATTTTATTAACCTATTACTAAAAACTTTAGAATGATTTGTACTGATTTGATTTGGTTTGATATATCGAATATATATATATATACACACACACAAAGCAGCCCTAATTGGATTGTGATTATCATTTTTAGGTCACTCTTTATATAATATATATATTAAGGAGGCACAAGAGATGTGAAACTTTATTTAACATATATATTGAGAGTTAGAGTGATCATAGAAAAAAAAGAGAATTTTCAGGGTGAAGAAGTTTCTAATTTTTTTTTTTTAAATTACTTTTTATTGTTGTAATTAGTGATATTAGTAAATATTAAATTTAAAAACTAAAAATAGTAATAGTGATTTTGTATTAAAAAGAAATAATATAGGTGATTTAATGGTCACTGATAAATTTATTTTAAATATTAGAAGATATGATTGAAAATTCCATATATAATATATATATATATATATATATATATATATATATAACCAACCCAGTCGTAATTAGATTGGTACTATCCTTTTCTAGGGCTCGATCTTTTTATTATATAATAAAGAGGAGTGAAACGTTTATTTAACATATTTTGAGAGTTAAGAGAGATTTTGTTTCCAACCAGTGATTTTAAATTTTGTGAATTTTCAGATACATACATGGATGTTGAATTCAGGACCGATTACTCCAATGTGGGGAGGAATGCACAGTAACGTATCATTAGCGTTTGTTATTGTGTTATACCATGTGTTCTTTGTGGTAGGAATGCCTCTCTTGATGGTTTCGATTGTACAAATTTTATAAAATGACTTTAAAGACCCTCGTCAAACCACAGCTCTCTCAATGGCATTTGTATTATTCCACATTATTCTCGTCATAACAACATCAATTTGGCAAGCTCAAAGCTCAACAAGTAAACTTTTATCACACCTTAATAACAATTGCACAATTATAAGCAAAAAAAATATATATATATATATATATATACACACACATATATTGTAATAGGCATGTAATAGTAACAACTCTTCCGCTTACTTTCATTCATTTGGGACTAGCTTTCCAACTTAATTAATTAAGACCCTTCCATCATTAATTCTTTAATCATTTAAATTTTTAATTACTTGCACAAATTCTAGTATTTCATTTATGGAACAAATCTAGTTCAAAAGTAAACAAGGAACTAATTCAACCATCCAATAATACATAAGGAACGCATCCAACAATGATATAAATATCATTGCATAATTAAAACATTAACTAAAACTGTAACCCCACGGACCTCCTTATAACTAACAAATAATAATAACAATTATAATGATAATTAGGTAATCAACATCCCGCACACCCAAAGACAAATTCAATCAATTTATGCAACTTCTCCTATCACATTCACCCACCAACATTCTAGGTCAGGAAGGTCCATTTAACATGACTATCACTTCATTGATCAATTCAAGTCTATTACACTAATGATCTAACTATTTTATTTACAAATTAAGAGGTACCAAATTCATAAACTTAAAAGTTCTTCCCTGTGGCTTATTAACATAATTTTAACCAATCAAACACTCCACATTATATATATATATAATATTCTGTGAAAAACTAGGCTACTTGACAACTAATAACAGATTCATGTACACACATATACTAATCATCTCATGGATCCAACACTAGACCGGTACCATACTCACTCGCATCCCACAAGCGTAATCATTAGTTCCGTCTACGTGACCTAACTTCTTATTAGGCTGAGTATAATTTTTCATTCCATTCTATTCTCATTCTAAGTTGCATTTGGTATGCAGGAATGGAATGAATAGAGTGCATCCCAATGAAAACTACATTACATTCCATTCCAGCACGCCATTCCATTCCATTCTAAGTTGCATGCCATTCCATTCCATTCCAGCACGCCAAACGCAGGCTAAGTGCATCCCAATCAAAACTACATTTTCCGATGGCTACACCTAAAAACATAAATAGCTACCTCATTCCCAGATCTACACACCAAGACTCCAAATAATCAATGAATTAGAGAATGGGTTTCTGAAATTAAGCACCAAAATCTTCCATTCTCGTGGGTTTCTTTTTTTTTTTTTGTAGAACTTAACATTGAATAATATTATTATAAAAGGACATTTTTCATGGCATTGCAGCTATTAAGAATGTGCCAAAATCAAATATAGAATTAAAAGTTGCTAAAACCAAAACAACGAAGTTGGACCTCAAAATCAATGATACATGAAAGAATGTATGATTACAGATAAATATGAAATATTATTGAACAGAACAGAACACAACACAAGTTATGAAGCAGATTCCTCCCTAATACACCACAACGTCAAATGCCCCCCATGCAAGCTAAGAAGTTTTTTCTACAAACTGTTTTATGACGCAGTTTCTTGTGGGCAGTATTCACCTCGGAAACCGTTGGAAACAACCAGCTGCTAGCAGTCCAGCAATTGTATAGATCTTTCATCATATAGGTGTTATTGTCCTGTCTTCGCTCGTTTCATTCCTATGCTGTTAAACGGAGACATGCTCGGGCTCATGCTTGGGCTTTCTTCCCTTAGTGTGCCATTTAGCATAGCCAGCTCTCTGAGTTGTTGCTTCTTGTAGTGATCCATGGTTTCATCCTACACACACACACACAAATATATTTATATATATATATATATATATAAAGACAGATGAATAAGAAGTCTAGAGAAAGTGGACTAACAGTACCAAATGGCTGCAAGGTTAATCTAATTCATATTTCATACCACAGGCTTCAATAGGTTTTCTAGCACCGCCACTGCATGATTCAAGCGTGAAGTTATTATATCCTCTGGAAATTCAGCTTCCACCAACACATGTAGAGGCTCATTGAGGTGCTCATATCCAGGTTTATCCTTTAATTTCTCCTCCTGTGAGAGAGAGAGCAGAGGTCTAGTGTGAGAAATTATTAGGCATGTCAACACTCAGAGCCAGATGGACATCATAGAAAAGGAGAACATACAACAAATAACTACTATATAGATGATTGATAATAAATATTAAAACATTTAATTTTCCAGGAAAAAAAATCAAAACATTTTGCTGCTAACAAAATCAATCAACCACTTGATAATGCCATTCTGAGTTGCCAGGCAATGCAGCTCCGCTATTACAACTAATAAAAATTGATGAAGATAACGATGATGAAGAGTAGAGATTTCAGTAGATATACCACAGGGCTCCATCAAACTGACAAATACATTAATACAAGATATGAATTTCAGGGGGAAAAAAGTGCAAGGAAATGGATGTTGATTGTTTTCATTATTATACACTTACACATTAAAAGATATAATTTTATTATACACTTCTTGCAAATAATGCTGAAAAGTATCATGTACCCAGTCTGCTCCTCCTAAGTCCTAACACCCTCGATACTGGGTAAGGGCAAAAAATGTAAAAAAATGACACTGGGAAAGTTTAGTCGATCTTCATTGTGTTGGAAAAAGGAAGCCAGAATTCTAGTATTTCATTGGTCCCTGTAGATAAAGCAACTGAATTTTGCTTTTTGCTGAACCATTAGACTAGTGATTCACCAAGGAAATGGCCAAGAATTAGAAAAATCGAATCGAACAGGACACTTGCGAATGCGCTTACATTATGAAGCATAAATAATTCTGTGTTTTCCTTTGTTTAGTTTCTTATGAAAATAATCGCGAATCTAAATTGGAGTGCTGTGACACTAGTGACACAACTTTTAAACTATATTTGAGTTGACATTGAGCAGCAATAAATTTTAAACTATAAGTCTTTCTACCCGTGAAAACAAGACCATTTATCATTCCAAAATTGTGTATATCCATTAGTGTTGATCAAGTGAGTTAACTTCCAAAATTATATACATGTGAAGACAGGAAGTTTGCATATAAATATGGAACGGAGACGCGCATCACTACCATATAAACGTGGACAAAAGCTATTTGGCATCACCAATAATATAGCAATCCCTTACTTCAGAAGATTGAATTACAAGATAAACATCAGAAGAAACATTAATCAACTTAAATTTTAAATATCAATAATGAATCATAATACTCAACAAGCAAGTGAAAAACAGAATCACTTCGATGTGAACTCAAACTTATCAATATCCACAAGCAAAAATGCACATGAACAAACTTTAGACCGATAAAACTCCATATAAGTATTCCAAAGTGTTCATTACTCACTCAAGTTGGTTTTGTTGACAGTCTAATTACCAGTAGTTTACTTGAAGTGATATGTTTTACCAAAAATCGTGGTGAGAAGAAAATCTTAGTACCTTAACTGAATCTTTCACTGAGCCCTGACCTCTTATATATACTCTACATTCTGTCATGGCTTCAACCCTTTTCAGGGAGTTCCCACGTGGTCCCAGTATTCGGCCTACAAAATTAAACTGCCACGCTTTTGAGTTAGAGAAAATGGAAGAAAAGAAAGATGAATGAAAAAATAACTCCCAGTTATTGCAAATAACAACTTTACTTACATTTGGGAACTTGTCCACAGGAACATCAAGTCTGATGATTCGCTTTACAACAGGATTGTTGGTTGGGATTCCTGGTACTCCATGCCAACCGATAGAGGAAGCTTGAAAAGGAGCCATTCTTTGGTGAACTCCATTTTCCTGGAGCAACATTTACCATTTCACTTAAGTTTGAAGAAAGGCAATCAGTCAACTGGACATGAAAAGAAAAATTTTAGTTCAGCCATGCACACAGGATTTATCGCCGCGGGGGAGATGGTTAATGTTGTTTCCATTCCCTCTCCAATCCTCAGATCCAGTCACAGAAATAGAAATGATATCTTTATTCATAGATTATTGTAGACTGTGTTATTATAACCATTTTGTTTATATAGGTTTTCTTTGCCAGTTGAGAATCAGATGATATGGACATGTCGTCTCACATTCAACTTTGACCTAGCAAGCTACCACAAGCATACGTAAATTGTAAACCCACTTCTCAACATACTATTACTTTCAAGTTTAGCTTGTGAATTTTATTCATCAATGCATGACATATACCGTGTGTCTGTAATCATGCAGTACTTGTAGTTTCCAATGTACAGAGGAATACAAATAACCATCGACTTCTAGTATATAACAAGAAAAATCAATAAATATCACAATGTAATGACATTCCTTAGAAATCATAATTACATTTTTAAGCTTCCATAAAGCTGAGGAACTTCTAAAACTTCTAAAGCAGTGAAGACGGTGCCTCATTTTAATTATTGTCCTACTCAGAAGGAGAGAAATTGAAGAAAAAAATTTAGGATTACCGTAGGTACCCAAATAAATCTAGAAGGCAAGATATTCAAATGATGTTTTCTCTATTTCTTGACATAGAGAAGGCAGCTTTTTCCCCCTTCACTCTTGATTGGCTGCTTTTCTTGGCTTTTGTGCGAAAAGACTTGTATATATTAAGGGATATGAGCTTCACCCTTCCTTCCTTCGATAATAACTGTTTCTAATGAATCAATACGGTAACCCAAATAAGTCTATAAGGCATGTTATTAGAATGATGTTTTCTCTTTTTCATGGCATAGATAAGGAGGCCCTTTTCCCCCCTTCACTCTTGATTGGCTGCTTTTATTGTCATTTGTGCGAAAAGAGTTGTATACTATTAAGGGAGATGAGCTTTCACCCTTTCTTCCTCCAATAATAACTGTTTCTAATGAATCAATATCGTGAACTGACTGACCAAAAGTAGCAACTAAATGATGAAATTGTTAAAACAAAAAAGGAAACGAACATTACACGGTGCCCTAAAAAGCCAATCAAACATGAGTAATATCTGTCAGAGTTACTAAAAGAAGCCTTCTTAAACTGACAAACAAGGAAAGCTATGACTAAGCTCTACAGCTATAAGTTTTAATAAACCCTTTTTGTAAGAAGTAGTTGTCACTACCTTATATTAACATGATACATATATCTATATAAGTTTTGTCGATCAAGGAATTTATAAACAAATGTCAGTTTAAGTTGAATTGCAGTCGTATCCTGTAATATCCAAAGGATATCATTTCATATGCTAGATGTATACATTTTTATGAAAAAGTGCAAGACCCATAACAAAGAAAACGCATTAGTGATTATACAAAAGAATCATCTATTTAGTGTGTGTACATGTACTTGTGTATATGTATATGTGCGTGTACTTGATGTCGAAATGCTAAGTTAGAAATTGGATCAATCCAGGAATGTCTTTTTTCTTCAACCTGATGAAGACGTCTGTGATTGTTTAATCATCAAAACACTACATTAGAAATTGGATCAATCCAGGAAAGTCATTTTTCTACAACCAGATGACCTTCTATAGTTGGGTAATCAACTGAGCGATTTCAAAGAAACACTCCCACAAGGTACAGTTACGGGCAAAGAATCCCATTTTGTACTTTGTAGACCATTAGTTTTAGTATTGGTAATTTACTTTTCATAACCAACAAGAGAAGAGTATCTAATATTTTTAAATATATAATTTAGAAATATCTGGCTTCAATAAAACTGCAGAGCTCACTGACAGCAAATGATATTTCTGCGGCTTGATAACTCTCCCAGCCACCAAGAAAACCCATTTAATTTCATCTTGTAGATCATCGATGAAATTTCAATAAATTGATTCTTTTCTAAATAACTAACATGCTAAGATTTTTCCCTGATGATACAGGAAAAACCACTGCATGGTCCCATTTCACAACAAAAATTTTATTTGCATAAATGAGACGAATGACTGACCCATAAATGCGGGCAGATCAATCAATCACTCCTGTAAACTGTTTTTGACAGCATATTTAAAGCTAGTCATGATGTGATTAGATAATGGAATTCATTGTCCAAGTAAAGTTGTAACACATTGCAGAATGAAACTCCAAGAGAAATACAAAAGACCATTACCTCCGTTTGCATAGCAGACCATCCCTCCATATCCATTGGTCCACCATTTGTTTGTTGACCTGATGACCTAAATGGGTGCTCAGGACCAATTCTTGCACGATCCACAAAACTTTGATTGGACATCAATCCTGATACCCGCGCGATTTCTGCATTAAGATGAAAAGACCAACAATGCAATTAAATATTAAGTGTGGATTACTATAAACATAAAACTGCCGATGGTTTGGTGTTCACAGCTAAGCTCTTTTCAAGAGAATTCTACTTCCAGCATTAGATGCTGGCATAATGTATGAGCACCAGCAAACACCAATGAGAGTCCTCTGATACTGATTGGAATTGCAGGAGAAAGTTTCGATACTGACTGCAAAAGGCATCAGCCAATAAATTACTTGGTACCATCCAGGTATTTGGCGCCATTTGCAACAATGCCTTGAGAATTTTTGGCATATTTGACGAGTGGCATCTTTGGCATCGTCTAATACTTACGAGTACGGAGAGAAAGAAAAAATAAAAACCCGTAAATGTACAATCACTTGAAAGAACAAAACATCTGATTCGGGAGGACAAGTCCTATATTATGACATGAAGTACAGATATGAAAGAGGATCTCAGAAATGGGAGTAATGAACATTTATCAATGATCACGACGGTCTACTAGGAGAAGAAGGTATAGCTATTATGAAATCTTTTTACGCAGGAAGCAACTTTTAGCTTCCTCTTAACTTGGCAATAAAACCCTTCATCAAACAAACTATCGCAAATAACCAAAAAATCCACAAAAAGAAGGGAAAAAAGAAAAGAGAATAATATAGAACAGATTATGAGCAAAGGAAAAAAAATAATAATAAAAGAAATAAAAAATGTAAAATTCTAAAATAGAAATACTTGGGAGACATTGTATTAGTGTAAACGAGCCTGTTATCAGAGGGATCCATCCCACATCCGATAAGGATGGAGAGAGGCCTGGGTTTAAAAGGGCGGGTAGGCTGCACAACCTAAGAACTTAAGCTTTTGGGTCGGATGTCAAGGGGCTGACCCGTTACAATGCCAAGCACCCACACGAAGGTGTCTAGGTCATTATGAGTCGCTGCTTGTAGGGTGGACGGGTAGGCAAGATGGCCCGTTGATGACGAGGTCATCACGGTTTTGGGTGGGGAGGATCTTGGGCTTAAAAGGGGTCCGTCCCATATCAGATGGGGATGGGGAGGATCTTGGGCTTAAAAGGGCGGTAGGGTTGTAGGCAGCACCACCTAACAACTTAAGCTTTTAAGTCGGATGGCAAGCATACGACCTGTTACACCTGTCCTCTGCCAAAAACACAAACAATAAAGTGATGCATATAACTAAATTAACACTTAAAGTGATGCAACATCAGACAATAAATTTCTTTTTGTTTGAAAAAAAAATTTTGAAATTCTAAAGAGAATTTCTAATTTAATTGTATTCTCCTTCCTTTTACTCTCTTTTTTTTTTTTCTTTTTTTTGTTGTTGTTGTTGAAAGAAATCTATTCATATTGAAAATGATCCAAGGCCTGAGAATATGTATCCTTTTTCTTTTTACAAAGCATCTGATCGGAAGTTTTAGCGAGATATGTTTTTCAGGTCATTCGGAACTTGGGGTGCATGATAGACACAGAATATTTTTGTGCATAATGAGTGATTCTACATTCATCTCTTCCATAACTAGGAAAATTTGCTCTTGCCATCAGGGAAATTGTTGGTAGCCTGAAATATCTGGTAACAAGATAAGAGCACATTTTGTGGTTGTGGTGCTGCACATAGTGCTACACTGGCTAGGATATATGCTTCCTGCCTTTCTTTCAGAAGTGGTAAGATGTCTAAAATATATAGGCTTTCTGTATCCCTTTCATTATCGGTATGATGTACAGAGAGTGAAGTACTACAGGGATGTAGTCTAAGATCAGAATCTAATGATAAGGAGAGGCATTAAAAACACCCTGCACTTCTAGCATAAAACCAACGTCACCCTGTTAAGCTGCAGACCGAACCTTGTATCTACCGAATTCTGCACAACTGGGAAAATATCGATGCCTGTTTTTGTTTTGCCACAGTTTAAAAAAATAAAGAAAGAAAGAAAGAATAAATTCTTACTCATCTCTAAGGGCCTCTCTAATAACTCTGAAGAGTCATGACTAATATAAGCCGACTAATGGTGACCTTCTCATAGTTGTTCGTTAGTAACAGTGCTTGTAAAGCTAAAGACTGCATCCTTAATCTGCTCCTCCCCCCTGAAATATGGTTTGTCGTTCATGAAGCATTTGCTATCTGATGAAAAACGTTAGCACTCTAATGCCCTTCCTAAGCTAGATAACTCCATTCTTTGTCACCAACTAATATTTGTTTAGTTCACTGATTTATTGTATTCCTGTTATTTTTTCCTTGTCCGAATGGTGATCTCATGCCAAGAAAACCCTCCCCATTACTCAGTCCATTTGGTCTTCTGATCTTCTCTAGCACCCCTGCCCTTGACACCTTCAAATGATTACCAATTACCACTAGTTGTATCAATTTTTAAATCCTTACATAGTGCCTCATGGTTCTTACCAAAAGATTTTTAAAAGAAAAATAAAATTACTGTTTCTTCAATCTCAAAAGAACCCTCAGACTGTGTTTGAGGAATGAATTGGAGGAAGGACAAGGGAGAGGTAGATAAATTTTCAGGCCCTGTTGGCGTGGCTTCCAGGGGCTCCAAAACGGGCTTCTAAGATCTGGAAGGCATTCCACAAAAATGTGCATGTTTGGTAATTTTTTTGAAACGGGCTTCCTTAAGAAGCCAAGGTCTTCAAAAGTCCGTTCAACAGAAGCCACAAAAAGAGGCTTTTGAAATCAATTTCTTGGGAAGCTGATGGGAGATTAAGTGATAAATATTGTGATCACAATTTTGACCCTACAAATTATAAAATATTTCCCAAATTAACCTTCTTTCTCCATTTTATTACTGATAGAAGGAAGCTGTGTCTTCTGGGGATGACGACCTAGCTGCTAGAGGAGACTTTCACCAGAAGGCTGCTCTTCCTTTTCGCCGTAGTTTCGCCAGTGGGGGCTGCTCTTCCTTCTCTCCGTAGTTTTGCCGAAGCAGCCCACAAGTTCAAAGATTTCGATGAATGCGTAAAAATTACGTGGTTAGGGTTTTGACGACCGATCATATTGATATATGAAATTGGGGGAGAGGCATGCAAAGAATACCCTTTCGTATTATCCTCCAATTTCATATTAATTTGAATGATTGCTGAATGTTATGGCATTAAGAGTGTAAGAAAAAGATAAAATTGAGTGTTGGTATTCTTCATCAATTCTAACCCTTGCTGCCCTGTAGTTGAAGAATCCTATTTGGATCAATGTTTCTATATGTTTATTTCTATCTCTGTAGAATTTCTTGGGATCAAGGTCTCTTATGGTCATCTCTAGAATGAAGAATTTCTGTATGCTTTTTAGTTGAAGACTTAAGACTGGCATTCTTAACAATTACAATTTTAAAGCAATTTTAAAGGGTTTCTAATTCTCTAAATTTAGCTTGTAAAACTCTGATTAATTTTCCAAATCTGCAAGTTCTCTACACCTTTCATAGCTCTCTTGAGTTTTTTTTTATAAAAAAAAAAAAAAAAAACAATTTTCAGGAAATTCTCTACATTGTTCCTAAATTTCCAGGAAATTCTCTACATTGTACCTAATGTCCAGATGTAAGCATGCATGTATGTATAGCTTGTGTGTATTCCTTTATTTCATAATTAAAATACAATTTTATGTGTTTTTTGAAATGATAAAACTGGTGGTAGATTCAGTAATTTGTGTCAAAATGATGTAGATAAATATTAGTATGTCAGGGTATTAGTGTAAAATTGTAGATCATTTTGCAGTTACCAATACCATTCAAAAGTTAAATTAACTTAGGTTAACCAAACGCCTTTTTATTCTCAAATTGATTTTTACGAAGTCATTCTGGTAAGCCAATTAAGCCACGCCAAACACTACCTCAGTCATTTGGTAGGAAAGAAAGTTGAAATGAGACAGAAAGAGGGGTGTCGTAAATTCTTCTATGTCCACCGTTCTATTACTGACAAAAAGTGAGGGAGAAAAAAAAGAAAGGAAAGAAGGAATCTTTTACTTTTAAACTTTTACACTTCAAACAACACCCATATATTAATGTGTGAGGATAAAATGGTGAAATAGATAGGCCATGATCATTCATTGCAGAGAATTTTTGACATCCATTCGGTCCATAAACCTCCACAAATATTCAAACTCACTGGTCCTTAAGGCACTTACACAAACAAGTCACTGAAACTACCCTGTTACTACAGCAATCATTAAAGAATCTTGTGTCCATATAACCTAAGGCCTTCCACCGAAGCCAGTAACCTCATAGCAAAACAAAAACACCCTTCAAATGTCCGTCAACACCTCCTTATATACCATTTCCAGTTACATTATTGTAGCAAACTGCATCAACCTTCCATGATAAGAATATTCATTAGGAGAACAGCCAGCACGTATTGATTGAACATATTCCCTGACAACATGATTAACCTTGGAATATGACCCCCAAACAGAATAAATAAAATAAAATGAATAAAGGGAAACAAAACACAAAAAGGACAATACAAGTCCTATTTACGTTCCAATTAAGGATTTCTGAAGCCTTTGTAAACTTTTAAAATCTGCTTGAATTATATATATTTCTCATTGTCAAGTTCCTCTACTTCTCTTTATAGTGATGACCAACATAACGTCATTTGTCTCAAACTTGAAATGTTTCCAATCATGCACTTTACCCTTAGTCATGCGGTCCAACATGAAATAAATTTTAATAATATGCTTGACACGAGTTGGGCTAATAATAAAATTGGCTAATATAAATATATGCACGTGCCTGAAGTGTAGTAATTTTCCTTTTCGTTTTCCTTTCTCTTCCTTTTTGTGGCTGGGTGTGTCCTTTCTTTCTTTCTTTTAGTGGGGAGATGGGGGAAGAAGATGGTTTGCACGGAGGACAGCTCAAGGTTATATCCACGAGGCAACATGAATAATGGAGAGCAATGAAGTCAACTGTATGCATGTTGACTAAAGATAAATGGGTTAACCCGTTGCTAAGGCCACTTTGCCATTGATTTAGGAAGCATGTCTTGGAGGCTATTCGGCACAAAGTCAACACCATAAATATTTGGAAGTAGTGTAAGAAACCTTGATTGTTGGGTTACTTGGACATTTTCTTATCCTTTTTCTATGGTTGATTGATTAATAAATTTAGTATTTTTTCTATCTAAATTTATTTTCAGGGGTATTCAATCAGTGAACAAGGCATACTTGGCCAAAATTCGTGCAAGGCATGCACTATTTTCTAAGTATGTATACCAAATAGTCTTCTATGTATATAAAATAGTTTTCAAAATAAATGACAGGCATTAAAAATGAAAAAGTGTTTTCAAATTTATCACAAAACCCCAAACCAATATTTTAAAGATCAATTCAAATATGTATCTCGATAAGAAGACCAAAAGGAGAAAAACAAACAGTGATGGCGTAACCAAAATCCATAAACTACAGCATATACTACAAAAAAGGTGGATGGTGGATTTAAGAACCTTGATTCAGAAGCCTGCTGCATCCTGGCAAAATTTGCATAAATGGAGCCAACTTTTTCCTTTCCGCCAAGAGTTCTGCCAAATATCTGCCAGTGTTATACCAGCCAAATCACATTTAAAAGCCCAATACCCAATGAAAAGCAGCATAACTACTTGCACAGGAGAATGATTCTTCTAAAACACTTTACTAAGAACAAAACTACGAGCAAAAATAACTTTTGACAAAGGTTTAAATCTGGGCATATAAAGTAATTGGATATTTTCGATCTACACACTTAAATATCACCAACAACACAAATGTTTAGATCAAGCGGAATAAAATGGAATGCTTCATTAATGTGGTGCAGCAAAAATGTCATAAAAGTTCTAAAATTAAAATTTATTCCATCAGAAAGTAACAAATAGAACACATCAATAGCTCAATTATGACATTGGCCACATTGTCAACCCACGAAGATAAGCATCACAGTACTCTGTGACCTAATGAAGCAACACTCACCCATGTCTGAATGAATCTTCATCTCAAAGCTCGTAAACATTATAAACAACTGATATCAATAATGGTCAACCAGTATGCTCAAACATTGAAAAAAAAATTGAACTTTATAATAAGAATCACGATAATCATACAGAAACATTAACTGTATCATAAGGCAATCATCAGAACCAAGAAGAGGCACATAGGAGGAGCTCGATACAGATACAAATTTAAACAGATAAAATAAAGCAATCAAACACAACTGGGTTTAGATGTAAAGGAGTTGAGACAAACCTTTCAAGATCTGAGGGGAGAGAGGAAGACCTTTGGAGTGAACCATGGACTCTCGTGGGAGAGTACTGGAAGTAGCTTCCAGGTGGGATTCTATTGTCCATACCTAGATAGAAAAAGTGGGTAATAAACCCAGATTCAAGAAAAATCCAAAGTGGGTGTACACATGTATCTATATATGCTTCTACAGAGAGAGAAAAGGGGAGGGGAGGGGGTGAGAGTTTAGAGAGAGAGTAGAAATCTAGATTGAAGATGGAGGGAAATTGGGGGCAGTGTAAGGATTCAACCCCTTACTGGACTCTTCTTGGGGAAGTGAGGAGGTGAGGGGTCAGATAAGTGAGAAAATCCCCCAACAGAGGAGGACTCTGCGATTCCCTTATTTGCTGTGGCCTTTGTGGCTTTATGTCAAATCTTTTAATTTGACCAAAGGGCATTTGGCTTAGCAAACCTCTCAATTCTTAAAGATGTGGGGAGGGTTTCGACATGGCAAATGTGACTATGAACGACACATCCAACTATTTCATCATGACCTTTGAATTTGTTTTACCATTTGGATTAAATAAAATAAAATAAAATCTTTGAATTTGCTCTTTCTTTTTCTTTTCGTTTTTTTTCTTGTGATAATTATATATGGTCTTATGTTATTATTTGATATAAGTTAAAATTTACTCAAATTTTTAAAATGGTTTTTAGGTGTTAATAAAATTAAGTTTTATGTATTTTTTTAATTTTAACATTCAGTAGTCAAAAATATTAAATGAAACATATGTAACTTAAATTTTTAACAAAATTAAGTAACACCTATCATTTTAAAATATTTAAATTATATTATCAAATGTTAAATTGTATAATCAAATAAATGAAATTGTATTATCAAATGATAAATTGTATAATCAAATAAATGTCTTATTATCATCTCTAGCTTTTATGGTACCGATGAGTTGATAAATATTCTTAATTTCTATTGATGGTAACAATCTGTGTTTGTTTTTCATTCCAAGTAAGCAATTTTAACTTTTCGAGTGTCACTCTCTATATATGTGTTGTGTATTTTTTTTTTATATATATATATATACACATCTATTTTGTTGGTCTGTTTTGCCTTTGAGAATCCTCCTCCTTAATTTTCACTCAAAAAGGTACAATTTGTTTTCTTCAAGTAATTGAAGCTATAAATTTTTGTAGGTCTTTTTTAATTGAATTAAAATATTTTTTATTTTAAATTAAATTCAATTTTAAAATATAATTACATGTACCAAACATAAGGATATATTTCTTTACTCTTAAACAAGTTTTTGTGTATTCCAAGTTGAAGGCTGGAATTTTGCTTACTTTTGTTGCAATAAGATTGATGGTTAAGGAATTAAAGCGGTATAATTTTTTACTTGCAATTGAACCTTTCAACTACTTTTAAGATATTTCATTGATCTTAAAATAAGTTGAACGCTAGTGTTTCCTTAATATTGTTTTTTCCAAGTGGTCTGTTAAAGTGTTTGAGTTTATTGTCAGATGAAAATAATAAAATAATAATAATAATAATGGGAGTTCCCTTCCATCATTATTTGCTAATATCTTGAATTCTAATATTTATAAAATAATAATAATTATTATGGGAGTTTCATTCCATCATTATTTTCAAATATCTTGAATTCTAATAAAGGAAAATAATAAAGTGTTTAGGGAATGAAAGGAAATTAAAGTATTTTAATAAATTTAGTATCATACCCTTTTTTATAAATGTTGTCTTTCATAAGAATAAAGACAATTTTTATATTAATAAAGTTTCATTAAAAATACTAGTATTTTATTTCATTTTCTTCCATTTTTTTGAGGATAACAAAATCAAACACATGATGTATAGTTTGTATCATGTTTCATTTGCATTCCTTTCAAAATTCATACCACGTAATATTTCATTTCCCTTCATTGCCTTTATTTTCATTTCCTACCAATACTCTCCAACCAAGCTGGGCTGCCGTGTTTAGTAGGGTAGAAAGGAAAATAAATGATAAGATTAGTTAGAAGAGAAAATAAAATAAATAAAATGAGAGGATATTATTAACCACTTATCACTCTGCTTATCATATTTGGTTTATTAATAAAAGAAAATAAATTAAATGATAGCAAGGGGAAATGAAAGAATTTTAATGAATTTATTACCATACCCTTTTTCATAAATTTAAGGACAAATTTGGTATTAACAAAGTTTAATTAAAAATACTAGTAATTCCTTCCCCTCCTTCCATTTTCTCCCATTTTTCAGAGATAACAAAGCCAACGCAAGATGTATAATTTGTATTCTTCATAATTGCTCCGTTTTTTTTCTTTTCCTTTAAAAATTTATACCAAACATAATATTTCAATATTGCCTTCCATTACATTTCTTTTTCTTTTTCTTTCGATACCCTTCAACCAAGCTAAGTATTGTTTTCAAATATGCTTGATAAATAACAACAATCAACCAACCAAAAAAAAAAAACAACAACAACAATCAATTTTTTTTTTACCCCGGAAACAACAACCAATTACAGTAGCTTCATTTAACTCTGTGCAGTTATGATCATTACAATTCTTCCACGTTTCATCAAATACAATATAGTTTAGGCTTTTTACCTTATCTTGTTAGGTCATTCAGCTTAATTTTTTCCAGTCTTTATCATTGTTTCTTCACCCCAATTTTAAATAGATTTTTATTTGTTCTTTTACACATGTTCATGTACTATATTATTGATATATGTTGTGAATAAAAATGTCAATAAAGGTGGTTGGTTTTAGTCTCATTCATGTTTTACCTGAAAAAAGCTATAAAAATGTCAATTATGCCTGAATTACCATTTTACCCCACCAGAAATGTTTAAGTGTGGTGATATACATCTAATTTACTATCTTATCACACAAGAAATGAAAATTAAAAATAACACCCGTTGTAAAATGACAAATAAATTCCCAATGACAAAATAATAAAAAATAAATAAATAATATATAAAAAAAAATTGGGACTGCAAATATATGATGTGAAATTTATATAATCCATTTACATTTTGGGTTGAATTTAAAATTTTGACAATTTTGATCAACAAAGAAAGGTATATGGAGATTTCAAGTAAAAAAATGCAATTTTTTTTTGTCACTATTGTAACAGTCCGTAGGGATGTGTCTGTATATTTTTTAAAATAATACAAGGGAGTTTTGTGCAAAAATGGAAGTTTAAGGAAATTTTCTTGAAAGTTGAGGAAATTTTTGCACTTTGTCTTTCTTTTTTTTTAAATAAAAAAGACGATGAGAATTGTCTTTGAAAAAAAAATGCTCACACTCCACAATTATCTGAAAAAGTTCTCTTACACTTAGACAATATTGTCATTCTATTAATGAAGAAATCAAATGAAATGCAACCCCTACAAAATTTGTAACATTAATTTCATGTTCTTTATTACCAAACTGCACTTTTCACCCTTTAGAGATCATATTTGTATTACTACCAGTTATAACAATTTAAAGTTAAAATTTAAATGTCGAAGATTCCGCAGTATATATGAAAAAGATAAAACTTGTCCGCGGTTGAAGGGTAAAGTTCAAAAAATGGTCCTCCCATATTAAAAAATTGTGTAAAATATCGGTGTTATTTAATTGTGCATATAAATTTTTAACGTTGAAAATGTGTACAAATTGTTTCTAATAAATCTTCACAGTACTTTTTCTGTAAAAACCCAAAATACCCTTATATATCCTTAAAATTTGAAATCAATAATATATTTTCAATTTATATTTTGTCTTAAGGGCATTTTGGATATTTTTATTTTTAAATTGACAAAGTGTCCTTATTTGCTTAATTTAAAAAAGTAAAAGTTTTTTTTTCTTTTTTTCCAACACCAATGCGTTTGGTGTGCAGGAATGGAATATAATGAAATGTAAGTGAAAAAGTAATGAAAACAATAATGGAATATAATGATCATGTTCATTCTATTATTTTGTTGCAAATATGAAATCTATAGGATGGACTAATGTAAAATTTAGAAAGTAATAAATTTCAAATTGAATTTTTCAAAATACCCTTGTTAGCAACAAATAATTTTAATTGACAAAATAACATTATTCTATATATATATTTATTTATTTATTTAAGAAATGGTGACGATTGTTGATGTTGGTGGAAAACAACAGTGGTGTTGGAAGGCAGCACGGTGTTAGTAGAAGGCGGTGGCGGTGGCGGTGGTGGAGGCGATAATGGTGGAAAGCGTCAGTGGCGTAGGTGATGATAATGGAAGGCAGTGGCGATGGCAGTGGTGTGGTGGTGATAGAAAACAACAGTGGTGTAGGTGCTGGCGAAAAGCGGCAGTGGTGGAAGGCAATGGCGGTGGAAGACGATAGTGGAGGTGGCGGTGGAAAGTAGTGGCGGTGACAATGGAAGTTGATGTCAGTGGCGGTAGAGGTGGCATCGACGGTGGTGGTGGTGATGGAAGTCTGTGGCAGGGGTGGTGGTAGAAGGTGGTCGTGGTGATGGAAGCTGGTGAAGGTGGAGGTCGAGGTAATGGTGGTGATGAAAGTTGGTGGCGGTGGAAGGCATGGGAGGCAACGGATGCTTGATAGTGGTGGAAAGTAGCTACGGTGGTGGCGGTGGCAGTGACGGTAGTGAAAGTGGTGAAAAGTGGTAGTGGTGGTGGTGGCGATAGTGACAATAATGGCGGTGGAAGACAGTGGAGGTGGCGGTGGCTAAAAGCAGTGAAGGCGGCGACGATGTGTTGGTTGAAGGTTGCAACAATGGTAGCGGTGGCAGCAACGGTGCTATAATGCAATAGAGGTGGTGGTGATGGTGAAAGTCGGCGGTGAAAGGTGTTGGTGATGGTTTTTGGACTTAGAGCATAAGGGTTTTTTGGGAACTTGATTTATTTATTTATTTATTTGTTTATTAGGAATGGAATGACCATTCCATATGTTTAGTCGTGGAATGGATTTTCATTCAAATGGAATGGTCATTCCCACTTTAATATGTTTGGTTTGGGTTAATGGACTCAATTAAGAGGGAATACAAATGTTTTTTATTCCATTTCCATGTTTGATAGGTTAAATTGAAGTTAAGAATATATGGAATGCGCATTATTTGGGAATGACCATTCCCACAATTTCATTCATTATCATTAAAAATGGGATGAAGATTCCATTCCTGACTAGAATAGGATTAAAAAAATAATAATGACAAAAAAACCCATTCATCGTCTATTCCTGTCACATATTTGTTCTCTTCCAATCGGCCCCCTTCCTATATTTTCCCATCGACATCGGAGTTTATACTAAGACCTAAAACCACGACGACGAGAAAAGGTGCTGAAGCAAAAGAAGTAATCGAACCAGAAACCTTGGAAGTTTGGATCGGCACCTTCAACTACATCGACGTTGCCAATCTTTGGCCCCGATATCATATATGTTATACTCCTCTCCATAATCCATTCGTCTCTCTGTAATACCTCTAATTTTATAAAAGATAGTCCTGGTATTTCATTAATTGTTTAATTGGAATTTTAATGGTTTAATTGTTTAATTGCTTGTTTGTATGAATTAATTGTTATTATTTGACTTATTTGAATTATATTGTGATTATGTGAATTACTTGAATTATATTGTGATTATGTGAAGTACTTTAATAAAATTGTGATTATGTAAATTAATTGAGTTAATTGTGATCGTGACTTTTGAATTACTGGTGTTAATTAAATAGTTTGTTTTAACGATTTCGTTAAATTATATTATTTGATAAATTGGTAATTATTTAATTAAGTTAATTATTGAATTGTTTTGTGTCCACAATTTATTTATTTTACGTTGTGTAAGTTAGGGTTTTATGTCTCACATTGTAGCCGACTTATGGTTAGTATAGGAATTAGGTTTTGGTGATATATGAAGCTTATAAATACTATACGATATGTCAACTTAGGGTTTAAAAGACAGAATCTTTATTTCACATAGTGGAAAAAACAAAGAGTTACAGAGATGAATACAGAAAGAGATACAGAGATGAAGTATAGGGTTTTGCCTTAGGCTACGATTGAACCAAGGAAGGATTGAAGGGGTTGTACGTGTGTGGAACCAAGGAGAAATAGAGGGATTGATCGGTGATGGATTTGCCTGAAAATCTAGAAATGACAGTTAGAGATTTTAATCCAAAGTCTCAAAGGCAAGTCTCTATTCTTCTCTTTCCCTTAAACTCGTGATATATGCATGCTTAGATGGACTCCAGGAGTTTAATGAATGCTTAAACAATCTGTTATGCATGTTTAAATTGATAATTAATCTCGTTGAATGAAACTGATATACCAAAATTCTTTAGGTTTCTGTTAGTTGGTTTATTCTATAAACATGTTTAATTCTTACTTATTCGAGATCAACGATTCATATGGTTGCCTAGTAATTAATCTAGAGTGTTAAACGTACACTAGAACAATAATTTAAACCCATTACAGAGGCTTGGAGATCACCGGATTCGAAGGAGACAAGGTGAAAACAGACGACGGCTGCCAAGGGAGGGAGAACAGGCTCCCAAAACCCTTGGAGCCGGCTCCCAAAGAAGTGGAGCCGGCTCGTGGTTCCTTGGAGCAGGCTCTCAAGGTCCTAGAGTCGGTTCTAGGTGAATTAGAGAAGGCTCCAATGTTTAAGAGAGCCTGCTCCATTTTTAATGGTCCAATTTTGACACTCAGGGGCTGTTTGGACTGAATAGGTTTTTCTCGGTTAGTTTAAACTGTTTTAAATAGTGTATGGGACTGTACTATACCTATAACAGTAGGGGAAAACATTAATTCATAATTGGATTAAGGGATGGAGCGAGATGGGTTTAGGGAAAAACCTATAAACGGCACACTGTTGTGGTTAATTAACTTATGTGCTAGGTTTTGAGGCTTTTGTTGTATGTAAATTTTATACAGTTTAATTATGTTTAAACATAGTTATAAGCATAGTAACCTCTTGAAATCATCTATGCTTGGTTTGAAATAAATTGATACGCATATTCTGTTAATTGTGTCAATTACTGGATTATGTGGATGATTTAAATGCTATAACTCGTGTTAGCAATTTAAATATTCGGAAGGTGATTTTTAGGTTTTGTCATGAATGCTTAATGCCCTAATATATGTATTGAACTGTATTTATACATATCCTGGCTAGTGGTTGATAAGGAATAATTACTGTTTTAACAAGTATGTTATTTAGAGGATTATATGCACCGGTATGGGACGGTGGCATGCTAGGGATGGATTAGTAAAATACTAAATCCTACCTATTTTGGAATGAGTTGGATTAACTATAAAAAAGTTAAGTCCTACTTATATGGATATCTATGCACCGGTATGGGACGGTGGCATATTAGGGATGACTCAGTTCAAAACACTGAGACCTACCTATATTGGGGATGGATCAGTCCAGACACTAAGTCCTATCTATATTGAAATAAGATGGATTAACTACAAAAGTTAAGTCTTACTTATAACTAGGTGTTAGGTCAATAAACCTTTTGAATGACATGCTTGGAACGGACTTTATATATTTATGTTATGTTACTATGGTATGATCTTGAGTCTCAGGACCATGGTTAGGGTGCGTATATCGCCTAGGATGGATAGTTGGACAGAGGTGTTGTTCCCTGGTAGGTCTAGGTACATACGACCACATTATGTGCGATTTGCATGGTATATCTACTCAGGCTGAGACAGACCTATTGGACTAGTGAGCGTCCTATAGTGTGTACTTATACATATATGGACTACTCTAGATATTGTTGAGTTTATCTAGAATGTATCTGTGTATCGGGTTTATGTATGGATCGTAGTAGAACAGGACTTGCATGTGGGCCTGACTCACTCTCTTATTTTTCAGGTGTTCTTCAGTTCCAGGATTATAACTTGGACGTGCAGAGCAGATACAGACACTCACTCATCCGGTTATGTAGGATTACTTTCTATATTTAGCTTTGGACTTGGTTCAGTTATTCTCGTTACGATTTGAGATTTTATTAGGGGTCCACTAGATGGATTCCCGAGTTGTAAATAAATGGAGGTTTTGGATTATGGGTTTTATAATAATAACCATTGAGGATTTTGTAATTAGAATTCTTTCAGCTTTAATATTTATTTTTACATTCAATTTTGTATTTTGTGTTCGTTTTAAATATTAATTGTTTGGTATCTCTCGGATCTGTGTTCGGACTTGATCACCCGTGACTCTAGAATCGAGGGGTATCACACTCTCCCGCCCTCCCCCGGGCGCCTGCCATCATCATCTCCTTTATCGATGGTGCAATATACAAGAACACAATATAACCCAAACCTCTGCAATGAGCTCCTACAAGAAACCGCCTCCTTCCACCGTCTTCTTCTGCTGGTGGAGATAAATTCGACTTCCTCATCTTCAATAAATCTTTCAACGCCTCCTTTATCTCTTTTCTTTATTCATGTCTTCCTCCGTCAGAGGTAGATTCGCTGGCGGCAACACCTCCCATTTGCTCCAATCTTCAACCCTCGCATTCCTTACGCCTCGCACTTCTCTCTCTATCACTTGCCCCAATTTAAATTTTTGATGTTAATTTTTTAGTTAAATTTATTTATTTATGATAAACGGCAATTTGGAGAAAATAATATAAATACATTTCATTGCAACTTTTAAATTGGTCAAACCAAACACATAAATGAGAATTATCATTCCATTTTTTACACCATTCCACGTTTGCAACCAAACACTAAAATGAAATTAGTCATTCTATTCAATTACATTCAATTTTCATTCCATTATAAATTCCATTCCATCCTATTTCATTCTTGTGCACCAAATTAGCCCTAAATTGCATACAAAACAAATGAATGGTTTAATGCCTATCTAACTATTCATTTATTTAGTGTAATTTAAAGTGAGAATGACCATTCCATTAGAATGAAAATCCATTTCACAATTAAACCTATGGAATAACCATTTTATTCCCAAGAAACTTTTTGTTTTTTTAAAAAATCAACTTCTCAAAAAACCCTCATGTTCTAAGTCCAAATACCACAATTACCTTTCACCATAACCACCTCTGCCTTTCACTACCACCACCACTACTACCACCAACAACTTTACCATCGTCCACTGTTTCCCACCACCATCACCACCACCGCCTTTCCCCACTGACACTCTCTTCCTTTGCCGCAACTACCTTTTGCCACCACCGCATTTCACCACCGCTATTGCCATCACCATCGCTATCGCCACCGCCACCATCGCCTTGCACCAGCGTTGTAACCATCACCACCGCCTTTCACCGCCACCACCTCCCACCACCACCTTCCAACACTACCACCGCCACCACTTTCCACCATTACCACCACCTTCCACCTTCACTGCCGCCTTCCACCATTGCTGCCTTTTAACGCCGCCACCTACATCACTA
This sequence comes from Cornus florida, assembly GCF_030987335.1. NCBI lineage: Eukaryota > Viridiplantae > Streptophyta > Magnoliopsida > Cornales > Cornaceae > Cornus > Cornus florida. The sequence continues at coordinate 27,301,883 of NW_026775572.1, read as the reverse complement.
TCGCTTTCCACCTCTACCATTATCGTCACCACTACTGTCGATGCTACCGCACCTTGAGTACGTTGTGGGCGAGTTCTAGTCGCTATTCATGCCACCATTTATTTTTTATTTTTTTATAGAGAATTTCATTTTGTTAATTTAATTTATTTGTTACCAAGAGAAAAATTTTGAAAAATTCAATTTAAATTTTATTTTATTTTCAATTTTAAATTAGTTCAATTAAACATTATAATGTTTATTATCATTCTTACACATTTGCAGCTAAACAAAAGAATCAGACTATTCTATTCTCATTTATATTCCATTCATATCCTCCCCACCAAAAGCAGTCTTAAGGATACTTGCACATCATGTATAATGAAAAAATAAAAAAGAAAAAACAGAAAAAAAGTGAAGTTAAAATAGACGAGAGTGTTGCGCTGCGCATCCTGCGCTTTCCAGCGAGAGTGGCGCGTCAGCGTGTACAATACGCATTTATGCGAAAAACATACTGCATATATGTATATACATGTATTGATTACATGTGCACACACATACACACAATATATATGCACACAGAAGACGAGAGAAGAGGGGGACTCAACTCGAAGATACGACCGTATATATATGAACACGAAATCCCCTTTCATTACTTCTTTTGTCGTACCTCTCTCTCTCTCTCCCTCTCTTCTGCGACTCTCCCTCTAACTCTCTCATGCATGGCAATTGCGGATTGAATTCGAAATTAGGGCACGAAATCGACCACGATCGATAGAATAAAGATGTAATTTTAAGGGGATTGCGAAGTTTTTGAGGGCTGAAACATCAATCTCTGAAGCTTTCATTTGGTTTCTAATAAAAGATTTTAGGGTTTTATTTTTTTCTTGTGTGGAAGTTCACGCATGAAGGGTTCGCTAGATCGGACGAAGGTTGTGCTCCGGCACTTGCCGCCGTCGATTTCACAGTCGATGCTCATGGAGCAAATCGACGGCCGCTTTGCTGACCGCTATAACTGGTTCTCTTTCCCCTCCGGCAAGAACAGGTTAGAGTTTTTTTTCTTTCTCTCTTTCTCCCTCTCTACACACATCACGCATCACAAATCACACGCATAAATATTCCAAGACACCTAGTTTACACTAATATATAGATTAGTGTTGGTAATTTTGACAATACAGATAATCATGTATGCATGTGCTAGGGTTTATTGCCATTGAATCGTGGAATTGACATAACATATTTATTAACAATATACCTTGTAAATTCTGAGTGCGCAGGGTCTGTTACTATTTGTTTCGAGAGGGTTTTCTATATCTGTAGTTAAATTTGAATGCAAATTGACCTTGAGTGTTCCAAATGCTATTTTTTATGTCAGTGGGTAGAATTCCGCCCATCTCTCAATCCATTTATGACAACATTCCACAAAACCCTTTAATCATTTACCATGAATTTTAGGCCTTCTATATGTAAACAGTCATACCAACTACTTAAGTGTATGTCACTGGTAATACTCATCCTAATGGGAAATACCTTTTACTTTTTTCCTTTTAAGCTGGAATTTTCTGCAATAAACTTGATCATTATTGATTGTAATAGTTAAATGCCATATGAAACATTTGTGTGTCTAGGCTCATATTCTCTTAGTGCATTGTTTTCTTAACTGCTTTGCAGCCAGAAGTGTCAATCCTATTCTAGAGCATACATTGACTTCAAGAGGCCAGAGGATGTTGTTGAGTTCGCTGAGTTTTTTGATGGGCATGTTTTTGTTAACGAGAAAGGTAATCCTTATGCCAGGAGTATTGTTGCTGTATTTTTGACACCGTCCATGGTTACTGGAAAAATCTTACAATTTATTTTTCCCCTCTCCTTTCTATTGTGTTAAGAACTTTGTGGACTCGGATGATTTGATTGGAAAATTTTACCTTCCCCTCTCTCAGGTACTCAATTTAAAACTATTGTTGAGTATGCTCCTTCACAACGAGTTCCAAAGCAGTGGTCTAAAAAAGATGGACGTGAAGGGACGATATTTAAAGGTTTTAAATCACTCATTTTCCATTATTACCTGTGACATGTGTGGCAGCATTTTATTATTTACAGTTACAATTATTATTTTGATGAATGTATAGATCCTGAGTATCTGGAGTTCCTTGAATTTCTTGCGAAGCCTGTTGAGAATCTTCCCAGTGCAGAGATACAATTGGAGAGAAGAGAAGCAGAACGAGCTGGTTAGTCAGAATGTTATCAGATTATATGTTGTCATGCTGTGAACTGAAATGAGATTTGTGAGAGGGTAAAAATTGTAGGAGATGGTAGCACGAGGGAGATATTAGTATTCTATTCTCACTTATCTATTCCCACTTTTTTCTTTTCTAGGCACGGCAAAGGATGCTCCTATCATTACACCCTTAATGGATTTTGTTCGTCAGAAAAGAGCTTCAAAGGTTGGATCTCGGGTAAGAGTTCTTATTATTACCTTTTTACCATACACTTAAGATTTATAGAAAGAAGCAATTTTGACATGGGATCCATATTTAATACTTTGTTTTCTATGCTGTCAGATTACAAGCACATTCTGTTTCTGTTGTTGTTTTATTGTTTATCTTATATATATGTTTGTAGAAAATTTTGCACATTCTGTTTATCTGTTGGTGCATAGGTTCCTTGGTGGATTCATGCCTGGGCAACATCTTGAAGCTGCTGGTTGTGGATGTTGGTCAACATGGGGTGTTAAATTTAGTATAGCAAATGTTGGAACAGTGTTTATCCACGCCTTTTAGTGTGGATACCTTGGGATCTGATTTTTGTTTTGTTTTTAATGAATTACTATATGTACTCTCCCTTTTCTCTGGTCGTGATTAGAACACTAAGAGATATTACTTAAGCTAACAGCTTAGAGTATCTTGGGCAGTTGAAGGTGGGATTCGTGTGTGGTTTCTTTTGCTACCACCAAACACATGAATTAGTTGTCTGAACCTATTTTATTTGACTAATTTGGTAACTGTCTTTAAAAATTAGAATCAATTACTTCATTGCATACTATCCTTGTTTAACATTCCAATTTCCAACTCAACTATATAGTGAATATCAAATCTTAGAATGAGAAAATGTTTAATTATGTAACAAGCTATATCTGAAAGAGGTGCCAGATTGTGGTAAATTGGTGTTGCATGTGCAAAAAGACACATGAGTCGGTGAACCACCTCCTTCATTGTCTGGTGGCTAGGGATGTTTGGGTCTATGTTTTTGGCTGCTTTTGGTATGTGTTGGGTGTCTCACTGCTCCACGGTGGCCCGATTGAGGCTTGTAGAGGGTGTATAGTGTATAGTGGAGAGTCGAGTCAGAGATGTTTGGAGGCCCACACTCCCCTATGTTTATGGTGGTGCTTGTGGCATGAGAGAAATATGAGATCTTTTGATAGAGAAGAGTCTCCTGTTTGGTCTCTCAAATACAACATTTTGAGTTCTTTATTCTTTTGGGTAAATTGCGAACTTATAAATCTATGGGCAAACTTCTGGGTTTTGTTGACAGTGGAGTTTGTAGTAGGCCGTTTTTTGGCTTTGTTTGTTTTTTCTTGGGAGTGCACCCCTCTTGAGCACCTTTTATTGAAATCGTACTTATCAAAGAAAGAAAGTTGTTGTTTGGGAAATATAGCTTAACTAGATGGAATATGATGAACAATTGCACACGACTTTTTAATTGGCTAATGCAATAATTTTTCATCCCTTTTTGACCAAATTTGTGTTCAGGGTTGTCATCCAGGTCAATGGGTTTGTTGTGATCTGGATGCTGGTTTTTTATCTGAACTGATTGTTAACTGTTTATATGATTTTATTTGTCTAACTCAAGTTCAATTGCTCGAATTGAACTTGAAGCCTTTTTATTATTATAGTGTTGGGCTGTGGGAATTTAGTTATATCCTTTAATTTTTTTCCCAAGCTGTCCATAATAGTAAGAAAATGCTGGAAGCTGTTTAATATTTCGTAAAGTATGCAGTTAGGATTTTCACATCATTTAGGAATTCAGCTTTTGTACTACCATTGAGAGGGCAAAGAAAAAACATGGGAGGGCATAAGCAAATGCAGCTGACTTGCTCCAGATTTTTTTTTGCAAAAATGGATTTGGGGAAAGTATAATGGATGGGTTTGTTGTCAAGCATTCAATATCTTTCTTATACACTGAAATGGGGTCAATTGCCCTCCTTAGAAGATTTGATTAGTGGTGTTGATCGCCATGTCCCGATCAGCACCATATATATCTGTTGTTGCATATGCTCTATTTTAAATCTTTTGGTTTTATTAATTATTTGCTAGTTCTAACTGGATGTGTTTCTTGATTAGCCCTGTGGAATATACTTGTAAGATGGCTGCCATACCATCTTTCAGTATTATGTAATAGATGTCTTGAACATAATTGTCTAATCTATGACAGAGATCTTTGTCTAATGGGAAATTGTCTAGAAGATCTGCTGGAGCATCATCTGCAAGTCCTAGTGCAGCTTCATCAAAACGAGGTTTGGGAAAGAGAAGGACTTCTACGACCATGGTATCTACGTTTTCCATACATTTTACTGCTTTATGATTCTAAAGCATTTAATACTGTGAAATGATGTTTCTTTATAAGATGTTGCAATTTTGGTAGTTTTGTATGGCATCAAATTCGCTTCTATTTCATTTTTTATTCGAGATATTATGGTTTGATCTGATACTCTTCTGGTCTTATTTTTTCACCTTTTAATTCCACTGTCATTTATTGGTAGCTACGAAAAGATTAACTTTGGTCATTCATGTTTGTACAATTTCTTATTTGTGAAGGTGGATCATTAAAGGTTGGTGCTAATATATCACTTGAGCTTATATTTAGAAAGATCATTTAAAAAGCACCAATAACCGCGCACCAATTCACTCATTCTGTATACACCGTATCTATACACTCTGAATTCTTATATCTGCCAAATTCTTAAAAAGGAACCATTGAGAAGAGTTATTTAAAGTAGACAATCCCCTTGTGATTTTAAAGAAGTGAAAGTTCAACATCCTATCTATCAGGGTCAGAATGCAATTGCACTCCTTCGAAAGACGGCCTATTCCTCTCCCAAAGTACTGTACCAAAGGCATAATGGAGTTCCCTTTTGTCCACCGTTGAACCAGGCATCACCTACTGGATACAGTATAAAGAATACGAATGGGACAACTCCTGGCTACTCAACAACGCTATAATTCCTCATCCTTTGCAAATGCAATCATTTCCTCTTCTGCAGTTTATTAATTATTAGAATCATTTCCAACGTCACTGTCTGACTGAAGAAAGAAAGCTTTGGGAGGTGCTTTGGTGCTTCAAATTGATTTCTGTGGGAACCTGAGACAATGAGAGAAGTCATCCCGAGTGCTCTATGAGGAGTCCTAACCTTAAATCCGCCTCCTTGAATCCAAGTAATAGCCTAAGCGTGAAACATGCCAAAGAAGCCATCTTTCTTGTCCATTTCACTATGAAGGTGAAATGAATGATACATGTAATGCCATTCGACCTGTCGTGATTTTCACGCAATCTGCAATGGTAACCTGTCTTCTTCTTTTTTTCTTTTATTCTTTTTTTTTTTTTTTTTTTTTTGCAGTTTCCTTGACTTGGGCGAGCTCAAAACCTTTCCCTCAGTTTTTATGGAATTATAACTGCCTGGGATTCTATTAAGCGCTGGAATAAGCATAGATGCTTTTGTTGGTGCTTTTGAAATTTTAAATCCTTTTATTTGTGATTGTTATCATCTTGATAACAATGGAGTTACGTGGGATGTGCGGTTTAGGCGGTCTTTTCAGGATTGGGAAATGGAGGAAGTTTCTGCTTTTTTGGATATTTTGTATAGGCAGAAGGATATTGGCAGAGGGTGTGATGATATTTTGTGGGTTCCTTTGGCTCATGGTCGGTATGATGTCCGCTCTATGTTTATTCATTTATCCAATTTCGTTGGTTCCGAGTTTCCTTGGAAGTCCGTGTGGTGCTCTAAAGCCCCTCTTCGAATCGCGTTCTTCGCTTGGACAGCTACATTGGGGAAGATTTTGACTTTGGACAATTTGAGAAAGAGAGGCAACATCATTGTTAATTGGTGTTGTTTATGCAAAGACGATAGTGAATCCGTGGATCATATTCTTTTGCATTGTCCTGTGGCGTTTGGTTGTTGGAGTTTTATTTTCAGCATTTTCGGCATTTTTTGGGTAATGCCTAAGCACTCCTCTCAGTTGATTAACGCTTGGAAAAGCTGTCCTGTTAAGAAACAAGCTCGTGCTTATTGGAAGATTGTTCCTCATTGTGTCTGGTGGTGTTTGTGGCGTGAGAGAAATAACAGATCCTTTGAAGGAAAAGAATCGTCCTTAGCTAATTTAAAAATTCATATTCTTCGTTCTTTATTCTTTTATGTTAGAGGAAGTACATGCTCCTCGATTGATGATTTCTTTGATCTCTTGGATTCTATTGGTCCTTAGATCTTTTCTCTTGTATTAGGGATGCGTTCCCCTTTTGAACGTTTTTCTATTATATTTTTACTTATCAAAAAAAAAAAAAAAAAAAAAAAAAAAAAATCCTTTTATTTGCGAGTGAAGGTTTACTCTTAGTGACATGTGTATTTGCCTCCCTTTGGATTATACCCATGAGTTAATATCTTGAAATAAATTAGGCCTTGATTGGCAAGAATTTAGAGGAATATACTTGAGAGACATAGATGTTATGACGGTGCTTTTTTTGACCATAACATTAATCATATATTGATGGCTGGTATTATGTGACTTTGCACATGTGTATGCCTACACATGTAAATGGCCTAGAGACACCAAAAGTCACCATTTGTATCTTGTTTAGTCTTTCTAATAAGTGGTTATGTGATATAAGTTAGGCCTTGGTTGGCTATGTGAAATGCACACTACTAAGTGGGACATTAAGGAGCAATGATTCTGTTAAGTTGAACCGACTTGATGAAAACATGATTTCAAGGAACAAACATGGATATATATGGTAAGAGAAGACAAGATTAACTGTGATATCAAGCATTCAAGGGAGATGGATGCTGTAGATAGAGCTAAGCCAGAAAATTGTTCATGCAGTCAACCTTTAGTATTTTGGAATTGATGGTTTGTTTAGTCCTTCTAAACCAAAGGCAAAATTGAGGAGTGCATCCAGTATATTGTGTGATAAACGTACCCCCTTCCAATTGAAAGGAGAGTCATATAGAACAGCTATTAGACCAGTCATACCGTACGGTACCAAATGTTGGGTTGCTACTTGCTAGGAATCAACATTTGCATAAAGTGAGTGTGGCAGAAATGCAAATGTTGAGATGGATGTGCAGTGATACAAGAAAGGATAGAATTAGAAATGATCACATTCGGGTGATGGTTGGAGTAGCACCAAAAGAAGGTTAAGATGGTTTGGACATGTGCAAAGAAGACCTTAAAGTGTGCTGGTTCAGAAAAGTGACATAGTCCATGTTGGTAATACTAGGGGAAGAGGATGACCAAAGTTATCGTGGGTAGAGTTAGTAAAGAAAGATATGGTGGTAGCATGTGGATTGACCGAGACTATGTCCTTAAATAGAGCAGAATGGAAACATGAGATTCATGTAGCCAGCCCCAAATAATTGGGAAAAGGCTTGGTTGTTGTTGGGTCTGTTTAGTCTTTCTCACTCCGACAAGTGTTGCTATAGAACTAGGTGTTCGTGTAGTCTACTGTGGTATTCATGGTGCATTAGTTATTTTTTTAGAGGAGTATATTTGAGTAAAGTATTATAATTTTTTTTTGCCGAGGTACAATCATAAAGATGGTTAAATGCCAAGAATGGCTAATGAATGCGATGGTAAAGATGACTAGATACAAGTTTGTGGTACAACAAGAAATAGGAAGTTTAAAGTACATGTGTGTGGATGGTGGTCAAGGACATGATATCCTGTAACCCAAGGTAGTAGGTATGGCCATAGATAGAGCAGAGTATTGTGACAAAGAGTTTGAGTTACTAGCTATGAGTATGTATATCAAAGCTATGTTGAGTTGAGTTTTCCTTTCTATATATATTTTTTTTATAAAGAAAATATTCATTAAAAGGCCCTCAAATGGAGACGCATCCCAAGCTGACTTTTCTTTTTTGTTAAGATGTAGAGATAGAGATGCCAGTGTTAAATGGATTTGGAGAAGATGTACACTAATTCAACATGATAAGGGACAATAATAGAAATGGACTTGGTTATTACAGAACTTTGATATCCATAAAGAATAGAAGCAGTAAATTTATGTTAGAACTGTCAGGAAAGTAAGGTTCTCAGTTGTACCATGAAGCATGGACACATTTAAGGCATGAAATTAAGTTTCGAATTTACTGTGGTTTCTCTCACAAGATTGACCTGAGATGATTTTGCTTTAGGCGTTTTAATATACGTGAAGTTCCTATGTTTGGTTCGACACAAATATAGATATGGGAATAGATTACGATAGTCATGTTTGATTAAGAAAAACAGAGGGAAAATTACTACTACACATTGATTAATAGCAGCTTTTAGAATGAGCGACTCTTGCATTGGTGATAGTATATTATGTATTTGTTGCAAGTATGTTATGTTACATCAATGTATCAATGCACCCTGAGGTTAAGAAGAAGAAAAAATGATAAATGGCCATTTCAATAGTCATATGCTTTCCCTATATCCTAAAAGATTTTCTTGTACTCGAGTCCATTTGATGCAAGTTGTTCAAGATTTTATAATGATTGATGGAATGATTTTTAGTGGAGAAAAACCTTCTTAATTTAATTTTGGTGTCAATTTTAATGGTAAAATGGCTTAAACTAGAAATAGAATTTTATTAGTGATTAGTACAATGATGACATGATGTTGTAATTAAAACGAGGACCTATGTTCAGTGGGCGCTGGCTTGAGTGTCACACATTGATTAGGATGCAAGGTGTCAAGACCTGTTAATTTTTCATGATCTAGGCATAGGGCACACTATCCGTGTGACTCTCCTCTATTAGTCCCAATACTTGCACTTTTTTGTCTACTGAAGAAAATAAGAATATAAAATAGTGAAGAAACAACACCTTTTAAACTAGTTTCTTGATCAGAAAGGCATATCCTATCAAAAAAGGCATAGATAATGGTGACTGCACAAGTCTGTAATGTTCATGTAGGTATTATTTTATTTTATATTTATTTTGATAAGTCATGTAGGTGTTTTTTTTATGCCAAAACGAGGTTCACGTCAGGAAGTGCCGTACATGCAAAGTATTAATGGGGATAAATAAAATGTGTCTTAATAGATATGGGGGCATTTTTATGTCCACCATCCTCTAATGTCTGACACACGAGTATTGAATGCGAGAAATATTTTACATATCATTGAACAATTGCAATAGAGAATTGAATTTTTGTGACATTAAGTTTACATTAAAGTTTAGTGTTCTGCCCTTATCTTGCATTGGTTATTGATGAACTAAATTAGGCAGTTAAGAAAGAGTTCCTGTGGTGAATGTTGTCTCTAAATTGCAGTAGGTGGGTTTCAGGCTATGCTACACTGAATAATAATATGGAATGAAAAGCAGCGAAATAGACAACATGCTTATTCTTTAGGTAGGGAATTCGACCCTTTATGGAATTGAAGGACAGAAATTTGAATTGTGTCGTACCTGACCCTAAATATGTGCTGTGGCAGGGTTAAGTTTGTGTGTGGGATCCTAGTTTTTATCTCTACAATTACCGTGTTCTTATATGTGGTCTTGTGCTTGCCGTATGATTTCCGTTTGCTAGTAAATGCACACACCTTTTTTTTTTTTTTTTTCCAGCAAGTTTTGTTGCATCCTCCACCTTCAGGGGTGATGAGAGAGGAAAGTTTTGCAATCCAAGCTGAGGCTAGTTTATTTGTTTTTATTTTTTATTTGTTGTGGTTAAATACACATAACATACTTCAGTTAAGTTTTACTAGTTTATTTGGTGGACAAATGACAACTTACAATTGCTATATTTAATATTTAGTTTGTTTTGAAATATCAGTAATTTACTTAAAAATTCAGAAAATTAGAATTTATTAACGCTACAAGATCTACCCCCTCCTCTTCCTCCTAGGTCTAGATCACGGATCTTTGCTCGAACTATAACGGTCTTTAGCCCCATCGATACCATAGTTTTCATTGATACTTCTTTGGAGATCTACAAGGTGTCAATAATGCGTCTAATGAAGAATTGATGTGGCTACAGAAGGCCACATTAATCTATTCTTTTCCTTTTACAATTTCTTATCTTACGTGTGGTTTGTAGATATCATCTCTGAGTGCTGACTCTGGTGTTTGCCTGCCCATTGCTTCTATCAAATTATGTGTTACCATACAGATGTGCATCATAAAGTAAAGTTGAGACGATGGAAGTGTGGTTGATAATTTTTTTCTCCTGTTTGATTGGCAGTATGTTTTAAGGGAGACTGCAAAGGGCACAAGCGGCAAAGACAAATCTACGTACATTCTGGTTCCTAGACGAGATGATCAGCATCTTGCCGACAAGTCTTCTACTCCTGCTGCATCTGGAGCTGAAGCATTGGAAGTGGAAAGTGGTATGGTTCATATTGGAATTCTTAACTTTGATCCTGTTATACTCATTATACTCGCATGCGCATGGCCGGAATGTTTTAATGAATTAATATCTTTTAGCCTTACAGAGCCTGAAAATTTTAAATGAGTTGTGAAGTTTTTGATTTAATTTTTCCAATTTTTTTGTTTGTTAATCAATTTTTAAATTTTTTAATGTTGCTGTTGTCCAAAGAAGGTAATATTTTTGTGTACTTCATGATTCTCTTATGTTCTCATATCTTCTCCAGTACATATAATTTTTTTCCAAAATTTCACATACTAGGTATAAAAACTTCAATTTCAGCAACCAAAACAATTTTCTGTATCCAAAATATGAATCATGAAGAGCACAAAATACTACCTTCTTTGAACAACAGCAACATAAAATGATTTAAAAATTGATTAATGAACAAAAAAATTGGAAAAAATAAATAAAAAACTTCACAACTCATTTAAAATTTCAGGTTCTGTAAGGCTAAAAGTTATTAATTCATGAAAACATTCCTGCCATGCACATGCGAGTATAATGATTTGTTATTGATATACATAAATACATATCTTACACATATAAGATCAACGCATCTCAATGTTGGGTTTTCTTACCATTCCAAAGCTTACAAAAAATCAAAATAGCTTGCAAAATGTGGCAATGATGTATTTACCACAGGTCATCATTTTATATATAAATAGCTTCGAAAAACGAAGATATGGATACAAAAGACACCTTATGTAAGATATGTATTAGAAAAATAAAATAGCTTGCAAAACGTGTAAATGGCATATTTTCTACAAGTAATTATTTTATAGATACTCGGGATGGGGTTGGTTAACGTGGTTGATGTGGGAATAGTGGTTAATGTTTTCTATTTCTGACTGCCTTTTCTTCTTTTAAACTTTTTGTTGTTTCAATATAGAACATTTTCCAGAGAATATTTTTGGCATTTCTAGATGTTGGTTTCTGGTAAAATGTTATACAAATTCTTAGGAAAAATGAAATTTGCTTATAAATCCTGAACAAGACTTTTTTTTTTCCCTGTTAGTCATTTTCTAATAGATACTAAACCCTGGACTTGTGTGCCTAAACAGTAGGAATGTATATGCATATAGCAATATACGTTTATATACGTGCACAGACAACACCTAGCATATGTTCCTGTACATGTATATAGAGTGGAATATACATGTCTTACTTCCATTACATAATTCAGCTCTTCCTACGTTAGATTCAATTGGATTCTAAAATCATTTTCCGGAACATCCACAAGAGATGGTTTATAGCCATTAAATTAGATATAACTAGTTCAACCCTCCCTCTCCTAACCAACCCATTTTTTGTGAATCTTGTTTCTTGTATATTCTTCTCTATCTCTCTTTATCATTGTCCCCCATAAATACACATTCATATATTCGTAAACATGCCCATGTACTAGCCCTATACATTTGCTGTTATAAAGCGCATATATTCATGGCTGTATCTTTATAGAAGTGCATATTTTGCATTTTTTAGTATTGATTGGGTGAATTATTTTCATAGGTTCAACCAAGCATATAAAATAAATTAAAAATACTCTTATTTCTTGTGAAAAATTGATACGGGAAGCACTTTATTTTTATGTGGAAGCAAACATATTGTTTGTTGGATTTAATTTGTGGATGACATCTTATCCCTCGAGATTTGTTAGTCTTCTTTTGTAACTGAAATTCAGATTCTGTTTCTTGGGTGATTGAATTCCATTTTGGATGCTCATTGACCTGAAATTTGATGTGGTGGGCCCAAATTAAAATTATATCTCTTTGTTTCGATCCCCCTAAAAGTGCTCGTTAGAAAATAATCTAACTTGTTACCCAAATGAGGAAATTACCCTCCCAAATTCCTTCATCCAATTGCACCCAAGAGACATTACAGAAGCGTCTCAAATAGCTTATGATGGTTCTGAACCAATAATACCAGTGAGAGCCTTGTAGATGTTAGTTCACCTTCAATTTCTTTAGCAGTAATTTTTGGAAATAATTTCATTTAAGCTTACAATTAAAAACATTATCATTCACTGTCCTTGTCTTCATAACCACAGTGCTAATGGATATGGATGTCATTCATTTCCATAAAAAGACAGCAGGGGAGATGCTTCTAGTGCCGTTGAAAAATTGATCAATACTACTTGCGACACCTTTTGGTTAATATTTTTTCTGGAGCTGTCAAGACCAGCAGCCTTCAGAAACAAGGGCTCTATTCCCTTTATACCTTCAGGGCAAAAAAACATCATAGGAATGTGAGGAAAGTAGAATTAGAACATGGAAAGGCATGTGAGCATTAAAATAAGGCCCATCTGTTAGATGGATAGGGCTATTGCTTGATGTAAAGGTTTGGTTTGCCCAAGTTTGGTTAAGTTCAGCAACCTTTTTTTACAAATAATGTAGAAGGTTGAGTTTATACCTTTTTTTTTTTTTGATAAGTAAGAAATGCATTGAAAGCGTTCAAAAGGGGTACGCATCCCAGGAGAACAAACACAGGGCCAGAAAACAGCCCTCTAAGCCTTCAAAGAGGCCAAGAAAACAACAATATCCTCAAAAGATCTATAATCTCTACCCGTAACCCAAAAAAAAAGAGTGGAAAGAATAGAAAACTTGAGAAAAGAAATAGGCCTCTCCTTGCCCTCAAAATATCTTCTATTCCTCTCCAGCCAAATGCACCACCACACAAACAGAGACGTAGCCCTCCAAGCATCACGAATAGGTGGTGTGAGCACTGGACAATAGCCTCTCTCTCTCTCTCAACTGAAAAAAAATAAAAAAAATAATAAATCCAGTTTAAAGAGAGTACTTCTAATAGTGCACATGTTCCTATTGTGGTAGCTGCCCTTTTTAAAAAAAATTTTATGCAAGAAGTTGTAGATTTGACCTCTATTTGGCGCGTCAGGGTCGTTGCTTGGTGTAGTTTTTTTTTGATAAGTATTGCTTGCTTGGTGTAGTTGCCAATTGTTTGGTGCAAAAGTACCAAAGTTGAGGGATGGACTAGTCTGCCCTTTACAAATACCCTCGATTGACAGAGACTATACTGGGTAATAGCTATTGTTTCCTGTTTGATTGGACCCAGTTTCTCTTTGGGTTCTAACACCCAAAGAAGTGTAGAGAAGTCAATTATATCTGTGCACTAGTGTTGTTAGAGTTCCCATTTTTCACTTGTCCTCGATAATTGAAAATTTTTGATTGGTTATCTCATTTGGAATCTGCAAGTCTGAGTAGCTTCCAGAGAAAGGAAAGATTTTCTGTGTGTGTGTGTGTGTGTAAGTGTTTTTCAATTACGCATGCTTCTTGTGTTCATGTTAACTTCAGCGACTTGATATCGAATGCATCTTCATGTTGAATTAGTAAGATATAGGAGAACCTACTTTGAAATGTTCTTAGTGTTGTTTGAGTGCAGATTTTGGTTTGGCTATTTATATATTATTTTTCTTCCTGTCTTCTTGCAACTGTTTCCTTGGTTGAAGTTTATAGTTGTCCTCATGCTCTCACATTTTGGTTTCTTGGCGAATGACATATGGTCAGCCGTCATCATTCTCTCACATTTATCCCTTTGTTCAGATTGCAATATCTTTTGTTCATATTTAATTGTTGGAGTGTCTACTGTATTATGAGTATAAATTTGCTCTTATATCTGTTGATGTTATTTGTTATTTTTAAAAAATATTTCAATAATTTTTTATACACCAATGAATTTGTTTCAGGAGTTCCTAGAATCAATGATATCGGGAAGAAGAAAATCCTGCTTTTGAAGGGAAAAGAGAAAGAAATTCCTCATGTAAGCTTTTTATTTCATTTTTTTTTCACCCAAGAGTAAGAATTGGACCCTAAACACTTGTTATTCTTTTCAGGTTTACACAGTTCTGGGTTGGTGGTTATTTGTAGCATCTAAATTTAAATGGTGGCTGGATAGGTGTTATTATTATTATTTTCTTGATTTAGTACCAATAGGATCATGTGGAAAAAGAGAATGGAGTTCAAGTCAACAAATAAGAGAAAGGGAACAGTATGGTGAATATCTAGAAAATGGTTGAAAATTATTGTAGAATTAGAAAATGCAAATTGTGACTTGGAAATAGCAATCACTAGTCACATGATTTGATGTAATTACCTCTTGTTGGTTGAAAACATTAATTGCCTTGGCTGCATTACAAACTGAATGAAGACATGCAGAACTATCCCCACAAGCTGATCACTTGTTTTGCTTGCATAATATTTAACAAATACGTCTTTCAAAACAGTTGAGAAAGTTTTATGTTGATTGAGATTCCCTGTTGGAATTGGTGTTACTTGTTTGTAGATGAAGTGCTTATCCATGTATGCATGCTAATTTGTGCTTGATCTAGTTACAACTGGGTTGCTCTTATTTTACTCAAAATTTGTCATCCCTATGGTACATGAACTTGTTGGGTGCAAGTGTTTGACCTCTCCGAATTCCAAATTTTAGGATACGGGGAGTCAATTTAAAATGTGTCCAAAATTTGGATGTGTATTTGTACATGTCTTGCATCATATGGTATACCTAATTAGCCTGCTTGCTGGTCCTGTGGGAATAATGAAAACTTTGTGACTTCCTTTTTTTTCCATTGCGAAACAATTTCTTATTGCTTGTTTTCCATTCTCCATGCAGGTGACTGGTGGCATGCAAAGTGCAACATTTCCTGGTAAGAACTCACTTGGTTCTACTCCTCTCAAACAGAACCTGCGACGTGAAGCTAGTGGAAGGATATTCAGAAGCATACTTCAAAATAAGGATGGACATCAAAGTCAGTTGTCATCTGTGGTTCAGGCTGAACAGCAAATCCAGACCTCAAGTCTGGAAAAGGACAAAAGACCTCCTCGACCACCAAATTTGCAATTGTTTTTGAAGGATACAAATGGGGCATCCGAAGATAAAGCTGTTGGAAATGATTTGCATGGTTTCTCTGGCGAGAAACAGGAGAAGCGTACGAGGAATAAGGACCGACCTGATCGTGGTGTTTGGACTCCTCTTCGGCGTTCAGATGGATCACATGCAAGTGATGAGTCTTTGTCATCCTCTACTTCTCAACCTTCCCAATTACAACTTGATTCCACAGAAGGTATGGTCACTAGACTCGCTACTGAACATGAAAACGGCACTCATACAAATGGAAAAAAGGAAATGAATTTACAATTCATCTTGCCAAAAGTACATGTCTAGATGCCGTTGCTCTTGATTGAGTTTTAATACTTATGTGCTTACACATTTCAGGTAGTCAAGGAGAATTCAGAACTGACATGTCAAATGCACGGAGTGGAGAAGTTAAAACCCTTGGACGCGTCAGTCATTCCTCTCTTGATAATGGTAAGTCGTCTTTGAAAATCTGATATGCATATAAACAGGGAGGTGCACTGTTAATGAGTTCCCCATATATAAGGAATGCATCATCTACATATGAAACCCACCGCCCCCCCGGCCCTCCTCTCTTTCTTTGATTGTGTGATTTGCATACCGCAACTCTTGTTTTTGCAATATCTGCAGGCTCCTATAAACATGGTGGTCGCCGTGGACCACCACATAATTTGAAGGATGGTGATGGTTCTTCCGTAATGAGTGAGGGGAAGCCCTTAAAAAGAGGTTCTTCTGGCTATGGTTCCCATGAGGTGTGCATGCCAATAATTTCTTGGTTGTCAAATTTGCACAAGCAGTTCCTATGTTCTGATTACATATTTCTTGCTAATTGTTTGGGTTAATTATGATGTAAATGCAGAAACAAGTGTGGGTTCAAAAGTCAAGTTCGGGTTCTTAGTTGTTATAACTGGTATGCCTCTGCTCTCTGTAAATGGTTATTGTTGTTGTTGTTATTATTATTATTATTATTTGGTTTTATGTATAAATTGGAAAATGATGATACCGACTTGTAGAATGAAATGCTTGAGGAACAGAAATTCAATGTTTTGGTCATTGCAGAAAGATTTACATATTGATCAACAAAAGCATGGACTGACTTTCCTTCATGGTGACTGGAATTGGAAATAAAGTAAAAAAAATGTGAGTGGACTATACTTCAATTGGTGACCAGAGTTGTGATTGGGCTTTTTCTAGATGTTTTAAGGTACATTATTGTATTAAAGTGAAAACATTTCCGCAGCTGGTCCATCACGATGACTAGAATTGGGAGAGAGTTTAAGCTGTGGAAGTTGGGAATGTGGGGTAGTCTAGAACTAAATGACTAATACCATTAAGGACACAACACAACAAATTTTGTATGAGTACAGTAAATATATATATATACACACACACACACACGCAGATGTATAACTATGCCTTAGTTTCCAGTGTGTGAAAGAAATAAATTATATAGGGAGATAGAAAGAATGAGAGTAAAGGACACAAGGACGTATCAGTGGGGTTGCTGGAGCCCTGGGCTGGAATCGACGGAGCTATAGGTCTAATGGAGGCTTAGATGAATCAGCAATGCTGCTCAACTGCCCAAATCGTGCCAAGCTAAGCCCGTTTCTTTTGTCAGGAAAGACACCAACCCCAAAAAAGTAGAAATTGGCAGTGACAATCGGTGCTCTGAATATGGCCAGGTAGTGGTGGTAGTGGATTAGGGTTTCGGTAAGAGTGGTCTTGGTCTTGGCGGTGTAGCCGTAAATTAGGGGTTCTTCTCAATAACTCAGATAATCCTACAACCGAGAGAGGTGAGATTGATAGGAGAGAGGGAAAGTACCAGTGACGATCGTCAATTCGACGATTTAGATTTGAAGGTCTCTTCTCTGGAGTTGTTGCTTGGACTTTTGAAATCGAAATAGGCCACTCTCTTACCCTTTGAAACATGCCCTTCACACTCGCATTCCATCTTCGTCTGATCATCCCTGCTACTGGGTTCACCACCAGCTTTGTTGTTGTTGCCACCACCAACGAGATCAGAGCTTAGACAGAGAAATAGTGGTTAATAATGCATCAAGGGCAATTCCGTCATTTAAGTCTCTTGATATTTTACATAAAAGTCAATAATCTAATGAAGGGTAATCTCCACTTTTCACATCTTTTTAGGGGCTGTTTGGATCCAATATCTGACATGGGTTGTCATTGTCAAAAAATGGGTGAAGTTGTATCTGGCTGTCAATACTCAACAGGGCAAATCACACGGGGTGTCACTATAATTTACCCAAAAAAAAATGTTTTACATCTTAACACATGAAAATTAAGAAAGTTATGAAACATTAACCTTAGGGCCTGTTTGGCAACCATTTTTGTTTTGCGTTTCTGTTTTCATCCTAAATAGAAACATTGTTTTTGTTGTGGAGTGTGTTCAAATAGTGATTGGAAGCTGACCCTACCAACTATACATACTTACAACATGACCCAACATATATATATATATATATATATATATATAAATGTTCCAACAGAAGCAACATAAAGTTTGTTGTAAGATTTTTGGAAGCAAAACCATGAAAACGTGCTTAGTAAAAATGTTGCAAGATTGACAAACAAATTGGTTAGTTAGAAAATGTCACCTAGAGTTTTTTTTTTTTTTTTTTGTTGGGGTTTTGGTGTTTTTTGTACTGTTCACCGATATAGTTTGTTTGGTATAGTGCGAAAACATTAAGAAACACTAGTTTGGTGTATCCGATTTGGGCCTCTTTTCGGCAACAAACACAATACTATTCAAATCACAATAGAAGTTACCAAATGCGTTTCGGTGTTTTGCTTCCATACAGTAGAACACCAGTAACATGAAACAAAAACAGTTGCCAAACATGCCTGCCCTAATTAGAGTTGTGAAACATATAATATACACGAAAAATAATGTTCAAAAAAAAAATAGTAATAGAAATCAAGTATAGATCATGTGAGGACTGACATGCAAAGTATGGAAGAGCTAACTTGCAAAGTTAAGGGAGTGGAGAATTAGAGATCTTAATCATATTAAGTTCACCAAGGGTGCAAACCTAATGTTACATTTTGTACACAAGGAGTAAGTATAAAATGCAATGTGGAATGAAATGGAATTGTAGGAATGGAATGATCATTACTGTTCCATTTATTGTGGGTATAAAATGATATGTAATAGAACGACTATTCCTATTGTTTTGGTTACACCTGTTAAATGATGACATGAAGTGGAATTTTAATTTGAAATGAAATGAAATGCAGTGGGAGGAACGGGTAAATTTTAGAGAGGGGGGTAATAAAACAGGAGAGATTAAGAAAAGCAATTTAGTATGGTCGATTAAGAATTGCTTGAGAGATCAGAGGGAAGGGGATAGGCGGAGCCAAAAGGTGGCTTGGGAACATAATTGGTAGAGATGGCAATAATTTACGAACCTGTCAATCCACTTACCAAATTTAATGGTTTGGATTGAGGTTCTTAACTGCTTGTTATGTTGGGTCAGGTATGAAAACCCACCTCAACCTCTTTATGAACAGTTGTTCCTCCTCGACCAGACATCATTTTAAATATTTGAAAAAATATATATAATATTGATTTTAACTTGTTTACAAATATTGAATCTACCAATTGTGAATGTAGGCTTAGGGTGTATGTTGAAAATTCCTGGAATGATTTACGAAATGGTTTCTTTTAATTAGTTGAAGTATTACACATTTGGATTTGAGGTCTCCCGGGAATCTGCCCGGATAAGACAAGTGTAACTTTCTTTCTGAATGATATCTGGCTTTTGTAAAAACCGACAAAAAATGAAGCTGAAATTGGGCACTGCTTTTAGAAGTCCTTTTCAAACAGTGTTGACTTTCTGTACAGGAAAAGAAGACTAAATAGTTTTTGTGCAATCCGGTTGCCTGCAAGATTCTTTTCAAGATTCAAATGTGAGGTGGACTAAATTCTTAAAGAAATCAATAAATGATATTGATTTTGTAGTTGTCTTTATGAAAACTGGATCTTCTTTCTTATCAGCATTATTAACCATAAGTAGTTTGTTGCCAAAAGTTGCCTTTTGCTGTGATAGATGATACTTTGTTATCTTATTGAATGCTTTGCAGTGAAAGGCTTGGTCTCTAACCTTTCGAAAAAAAAAAAGAAAGGCTTGGTCTGTTTACCATAGTGGAAGATTCATCTGCTGGTTGCTGGAAGATCACTTTTACTAGACTGAATATCTGGTGTAACCAAGTTCCAGGAACGGAAAAAGTAGTTCCAAACAAAAAAGGTCCATTTTGGAAGACCTTCGAGGAGGAGCTCCAGTTTATCTGAGTGATGAAGACATTAATGTACTTACTGTTTGGTGGCTGAAGAAATTCTAATCCTACTTAGTCAAACGGACGGAATAGGACCAAAGAAAAGAAGGGATGGAGCGGATTGTATCAATTATAATACATAACACCACCATTTTAACAAGGGTGCCCCTTCTATGGGGTTCTGCTCACAGGAGGTGCTATGGATATCCTCATTCTTGCTGTTGACGGAGCTGGGTATTGAGATGTTATAGGTTTATAGGTAGTTATCTTCTTTTCGTTGAACTGTAAATATAATCAGTGATGATGTATACTGCCTCGTATACTTTATATATATTTTTTGTTGATCGGTCTGCCATGCAGTAGTGGTGAGCATATGTTTGTGGTATGGTGGACATTAGGGTTTTTCTGTAATTGGGTTTGATTGAGAGAAGAAAACTGTGTGAAGCCACCAACTTGAAAGTAGTATGTTTTGGATACTGGGATGCATAGAGAAACTTATTGCTCATAGGAACTGGTTGGGTTTTGTTTAGGGGTGCCATCTGGGTAGATGAGGGTCAAATGTGTTGCCTCAAGATTCTATTTAACCCGTCTCAGGTGCTACAGTACTTATTTTCTCAGTAATGTTTGTGTTGCCTTATTTTTGTGTTTGCCTAACAATTTTCACTTTTATGTGTTGTCTGTTGGTTATGTTATCTCTCTCTCTCTCATATTTTTTATAGATGGACACACTATTGTTGCCAATGAGGTTCATACAATTGTTTTAAACGAATTTGGTACCAGGTGGAATATACAATGAGAATTTAATCAATATTTAGAAAATAATGGAGTTGAAGTTTTATTGCTATTTTTCTAAAGCTTTGGGGTCTTGTCACAAATTTTCTTAAAATTGGGGTCTAATTTTAATTTTTAAAATTAAAGTCTGTCTTGGTAATTTGGGATTCTGAAACACCTCGAATTTAATTTGGGTCTCTTAGAGCATCTTGAATGCAAAATGTTATATTTTAATGACAAATTTATAATTTGAGAGGAGTTACCGTGTCAAAATGTCATATTTTTATAATTCTGTTTCAATGCTGCATTTCATTCAAAATACTATTTTTTGACACTTGAGAATCTATTGAAGTGCCTTATTTTTATTTTAGCAATTTTTGACAATCTCAAAATATGAGAGGTATTTTAAGAGTCTCCATTGGAGTGCTTATTTTCATCCACTTACTATATTTTAAGTTTGGGAGGCCATTTGAGAGCTGTTATATTTGAGAATCTCAAAATATGAGAGGTCTTTTGAAAGGCCATTGGAGTGTTTTATTTTCATCTATCTGCTATATTTTGAGTTTGAGAGCTCATTGGAGATGCTCTTAAAGCCACACTGCTAATTTATTTATGAATTATATGTTACCATCTTTATATAAAAAGTTTAATTATTAGTCTTTTTATATTAAAAAAATGAGTAATAATATGTTTTAGAATGAAATTAATGGAAATATATATATATATATATATATATATATATATATAATGCGATATTTTAAAATCAAAATAAATTAAATATATAAACATATATATATATGATTTTGTATGCATATAAAATAAATCTATTGAAAATAGAAGGGAGGTCAGGATATTTTTATTTTTAGGGGAGGTCCGCGTAATTTTTGAAATTGGAAGAGAAGTCCCTGTAATTATGGCAAACTAAATGGGAGTTTTGTGTAAATTACCCTAAATCTATTGATATATAGTTTGGATCAAATTTTTTTATTTTGATTGACAGTGAAAAAATTCATAATATTACTATAAGCATGACTTTATCCATTTATTTTGTTTCCTTTATCCCATTCAACTATTACACTCAAATTGTTTAGGTATATAGTTCGTTATTATTTCGGAAAATTTCACAGGAATTATCAAATGCAGAATTGATGGCTGTGATTAATGCAGACGAGGAGAAGATATGAAAAAAAAAGTTATAAATGATAAAAATATTTAGTTGCCTATTTCTCCACATTGCAATGACTACATGTTCATAAAATATTTAACTATCTATATAACTCCATACTATATAAGAATTTTGTGATATCTACTTCTATCGCTTGTGTATCACATTGTATAATCATCTTCGTATTATATGTGTTACAGAAATAATCTGATGAGATAACCATAGGTCCATAGCTTGGTCCGAGAGATATATCGTTTTTTAAAATCCAAACTAGACTTTGCACCTCAAGATAATTATATTTTGAATTATTGTACTGTACTGTAGCAGATTATCATCTATTACCGGCCATTTTTCTGTATCTATAATTCTTCGCCTCCCAGGGCAACCACAGCCAAAAGAAATGGCCATAGACTAGTAGTATGTAAAATATGGATCCAAACAATGCAGTGTGAGAAGGCAAATCTCTTTATCAAAAGCGATGCTCGTTGAGTTGGACTAATAACGAAAAATATAAAAAATAAAATATATAATTACATCAAAATACAAGCTCATTGACACGTAGGTTTTCATTGAAAAAATATATATTTTTTTGGGTAAGACATATAAGAGGATCTTCAACCGTTATGTATATATATATATATATATATATATTTGTAAATATGATATGTCACAATAGATTTATACAAAAAATTTGAATTATTTATTTTTAGGTTCAGTAGTTGTTTTATACATTTTGCATAAAAAATATCCCTTAATAATAACTAACTAATGTATGTCTGGACGCTACATAATTTTTACAAACCTACTTAATATAGGGTTGATTCATCAATGGAATGAAAAAGAAGGACTGGAAAAGAAATATGCTAATGTGATTGTGTAAAAATGTTGTATAAAATATACAATAATTTTACACATTGGTGACGTGACAGTATATCTTAACACTGTTGGAGATAAAAAAAAAATTACACATTATTTATACAAAAGAGTATTTTAACAGACTGCTGGAGATGCTCTAAAATCTCTTTTTCTTTTTGTGTGAAACTATGATATGACATAAAAGAAGTGATACATCAAGACCGTACTAGTATCTAAATCTTTTCCTTAATAAGGTTTTGTTGTGAATGTAGGCGTAGCAATGGGCATGGTTTGATCCATTCTCTCCGTATTAAAGGTTGTGTTCGAGTCTATTATGTGTGGGACCTTAAGTCTTCACTTGGACATACACTATCCTTAGTGCATGTATGACACAATCATGTTATGCGTTATCATCAATAAAATTGGTCGACCTAACTTCCATTTCTTTTTTATTTTGATTTTTTTTATTGACAATAAAAAATGATGTGTCAAGATTATGCCACATATGCGATGAGCACTAAGCATTATCCATGTGTTTGCTCGAACTTTCCTAAAAGGAAAACTTGTATGAAAATATTCACCACATACAAATGACCTAATCTAATATAACTTTCATTAGATGTATAAAAGAACACATTGCATCATGCATACACCGCAACAAAATATAACATTAATTTAATCACAAGCCTGCATAATCAATTAGACATATTGATACACATGCGTGTATTGTGAGGTCGATACACGTGTTATAAGGAGAGAGGAAAAAAAATAATAATAATAAATAAAAAAAACTAGATGCACCAGTAGATTAAAATTTAGTAGCAAGTTTTAGTCTTCAAACAAACAGTTGATCTCTTCTAATCATCATTATGCATTTCCAAAAAAGATTAGGGCTCTAACGCCTTAGAAGAACTATAAATCTGTGTAAACACGGTTTCTTTAGACATATCAGTAGATTAAAATTGGGTCAAGTGCATAAAATACCTTATAGTATGCTTACAGACACTCCATGTGTAGAAAACACTCATAAAGTTTCAATTTGGTGTAAATAGTTTGAAATTGCCCTTATATACACATTTTACATATTATTTAAAAATGCATCATTTTATGAAATGACAAAAATGGTCATTTAGTACATGAAGGGTGTGATACGCACCCTAAACATATTATAGGAGTGTTTTTCGTACTTTATAAACTATTGTTATTTTGAATATTTTGATTTTAACTGTTAGATTTAATTGAGAACGTAATTTTATCGCTATTTGAATAGTATGATGACAGTGAGTGATTGAACACCCATTTATTTATTTCCAATAAAGGTTGAATACCCATTTATTACTATGCAAATAATTATATATATATATATATATATATATATATATATTTGTGAAAATTTATTGCACATTCTAAAGTTTAAAAAATTAAATGTATTGTTTATATATAAAAGAATAAGTATCTTTAATTTAATTTTTTAATTATATATTTAATGAAAATTGATAACTATATTAAAATTTAATTGGGAATACTTTTTTTCTTTTTATAATTATAAAAGGAATTGAAGTTTTCATTCCATATGATATACTTTACATTAATTTGATAATTGTGACAACAAATTTTTTTTTAAGAGATATATACACTGTTTGCGGAAATATACTGAGATTATTATTATTTTTTTAAAAAGGTGACAGAAAATCCTTAAAAAGTGGGTTAAATATAGTTAATGTGCAAATAACATCCCTATACTATGAGATTATTAGTATATACACCCTCTTGAACATTTTCTGTACAACATTACTTTATGTCATATTTCTGCTCGAGGGGTGTTTCTTCACAAATTTAAAAGAATAAAGATATTTTTCGCACACTTTTTAAAATAGGGTGAAAGTGATACGCAAAATATACATTAGAATATTTTCTGCACTTACCCACTAAAATTCAAATTATGTGGTTTCGGTCTTCAAAAGGAGTGGGAGAGGTTGGATGTACTTAGAATTTGTTTCCAAAACAAGTGAAATATTGCTGAATTATGAGAGTAGGCAGGGGCGGACCATAGTATGGAACAAGGGGGACCATGGCCTCCCAAATTTTTTGAGAAACCTAAGATATATGCTTGTCTGGAAAATTAATTTAAAAATATATAAAAAAGAGTTTGTCATTTGACCTCTCCATTTGAGATCATATAGTGATTGAGAAATTTTGGTTGTTTGAATATGAAATAAGATGAAGAGCATATAATAAAACAATAAAAAGTGTTTATATAAGATTTATTAATTTTGTGTGTGTGTGTTTGTGTGTGTTTTTTAGCATTTGTTGTCATTTAATCATGATTAAAATTTACTTACAATATATCTAAGGTTGACCATTGGTTAACTTTGACTGATTTGTTAGTGATTGAAAAAAAAAAGAAAAAAGTCACAAATACTATATGTTATGTTTGGGAGTTTCAAATTAGGGTTTTGAGATTAGAATTATTATTTTTTTAATTTCGGTATTTCCAAACACAAACTAAGTGATTTCGAATACGAGACGAATAGAATACCAAAACTCTATCGAATCTCTACCTTAACGAACACTCTGGAGTCTCTGAATATGATGAACAACAGCGAACCATACAAATGTCGTTCTTCATTAAAATCATCCTCAGTTTATAGTAAGCTTGTAACTTCAACGTTAAATTTAACTATTTCTCAAAATAGTAAACTTGGAGGGATAAACTTTCTCCTTTCATTCCCCTTTCCCTTCTACCAAACATGAAGCACCCATACGCTTCATGCCCATCTTATCCTTTTCTTCCCGCTTTTCCCTCCTACCAATTCTATCATTAGACAATGAACAAACATGATCCACCACCCACATGTTATACCTCCTACTTTACTAATAAACTTGAGAAATGTATTGGTAGGGTACACCAACATTTGGTGGTCCAAGACACACCTAAATTCCTCCCACATATATATACTATTCATATATATATACTATTCATATATATATATATATATATATATATATATGAATAGTATATATATGTGAATAGTATATATATTGGTGTACCCTATGGTCCCTACCAATACATTTCTTAAGTTTGTTAGTAAAGTAGGAGGTGTAACATGTGGGTATATATATATATATATGTTCCAGGGCTTTTCGGTAATTTTCTAGTACAGGTGGAATGGGAGACGGCAGTTAAATTTAATTTTTCTTTTTTTTTTTGCATTTTGTACTTACTAATTTTGTTTTTTTGATTTATATACCTATAAAATTTAAATTTTACCCCCCTTGAATTTATAAAAAAACTTGCACGCCACACACACACACACACACACACACACACACATATATATAAGCTGGCTTTACTCATATATTTATTTGGGTCCGTTCTTAGGAGGGTCTCTTGGTGGTGGATTATGAAATTGGTGGTAGGTTATGAATATTTTTTTTAAATTAGATGTAAAATATTTTTATTTTCTAATGCTTGATTGTCGTAAAATATTTACGAAAACAAAAATATTAAAATTTAATAAAAATAACTTATCCATCAATTTTTGGCAAGTTATTTTACATGCTCCGATGGACTCGACCTCAACCTCCGACGGCCGCTTTGCCCCGGCTCGTGCCCAGGGTTTTGCAACGACCGTCGCTCCCTCCTACTCATCGGGGTCTGGCGCTTGCCTAACTCTTGCTCCCAAGGATTCAACTTCTTCATTCAAAAATCTAAAAGAGAGTCCAGATTACGTAGGGTCATGGATATGTTGCGCTAAGAGAACGTAGAATCTCAAGCGCTAAAAATCCTCTCACAACCCAGTAATCCACAAGAATATAGAATTATCACCACATCTTCGAATACTCTCAAATTCACATATGTTGAAGAGTATGTCATTGGCATCAACTGCAAAATTATTTTCTGTAATATAACTACGTAATAACATGAACCACTGCCACCATTTTGGCCGACCGGAATAGATACTTCGGCGATGCATGTTTTGGATATCATTGTTGTTCTTTAGCCTTAGTACCTACTTACTTTGCCCAAAAAAAAATAAAAAATAAAAAAATAATAAAAAGGGATGATGATGATGATGATGAAGAAGAAGCGTGTTAAATTTTAATATATTTTTTCTTCGTAAATATTTTACGGCAACCAAACGTTAGAAAATAAGAAGGAAAAAAAAAAAAAAAAGATAGGAGTTAAATGAAATTGTTTTATTCTTCTTTTGGGCATCCATCAGTCCCAACATAGTAAAATGGAACCAGCCTTAGGACATTTTTAGTTCACAACCGGCCGACCGAAATGGCCATTTCGGTCGATCGGTATAGGGGTCCACTTCGGTCGACCGAACTATTGTTGCCTTGTTAATTTCTTTTAGTGGAGTAGAAATTAATTTATGAATTAATTGAATTGGGTCCATGGATCGGGCCAATTATTAATTCATTGTAGCCAAGAAAATGCATTGATGTAGAAGTTCATCCTCAAGGCTTTTTCTGTAACTGGCTTCCTCCTTAGATCTTCATCGACGAAAACATACTCATACACTACAACAAGTAATCACTACCAATTCATGGATAGTTCATGTTGTGCCTCTCACTCCTTTAGTTCTCAAGATAAAATTTGAATATTTCCCTCTTTCTAGTTAATAAATCGAACCTAAATAACTTGAGTTATATCTTCATTATTTGGGCCATTCACGTGTCCGATGGTGAATTATAGAGCCCTTGATAACTCCACCATCGTTAAAAAAATAATACCTAATAAATAAACGAATTAGGTGCAATAAAGGCACCTAATAACTCGAGATTGATTCTATACAACCCTAGCTAGGTGAAACTTGAATGTGTCATCGTGGTATTGAGATTGATCCTAATAAAGTTGAGGCTATTCAAAAGATGCCGCCACCAAAGAATTTACGTGAGCTTTGGAGTTTACAAGGTCCGGTGAAGTGTTCGGATCGCGGCGACGTGGGCGGTTCGCTGTCGACGACGTCGCGAGAAGTCCACTGAACCTTATCATTTAGAGGAAGGAGAAGTCGTAACAAGGTTTTCTGCTCGGCTTTGGAAATGTCAAAAGAGTAACTCTTGGCTCTTTAGAGTGAAAGCCACCTTACTTAGAAAAATTGCTCAAAAGAAATAATTTATTCCATAACGACTTCCTTCTTCCATTTTTTTTTTTTTTTTTTCAATCAAAAGAGAGTCATTGCGAGACTACATTGGTCGTTTCAGGTATCACCACTTCGTGGGACCGGGGAGTAATACCGCGCGACATGACAGGTACCTTGATTGAGGTATTTTCATTCAAAGATTCAATCTTTGGTCATTAAAACACTCTTCTTGTTATTGCTTGGGTATATCGGGGGAAAAAAAAAAAAAAAATTCTCGGGAAAGTCTTCAATATGTGTAAAATCAGAGATTACAAGTTTCAGCCCCTCATTTTGTTTCTGTATGAATCTTGATGGAGGTAATTTTATTCAAAGATTCAATTTTTATTCATTAAAACACACTCTGGCTCTACATAAGCCCCATGATTTGCTTAAACAATGGGAGGTCGAGGTGGTACAAAGAAT
Organism: Cornus florida; assembly: GCF_030987335.1. NCBI lineage: Eukaryota > Viridiplantae > Streptophyta > Magnoliopsida > Cornales > Cornaceae > Cornus > Cornus florida. The sequence continues at coordinate 27,273,786 of NW_026775572.1, read as the reverse complement.
GGCCTTGGCATTCCAATTGGAATATAATTCTTCAAAAGAAGTCATTGATGATCAAAACGTCATTTTACGTTTGCAGCATGTTCACATCTCATAAAACTCTTAAGTTTCGCCTTTGGAATTACAAAAATAATAAAATAAAAGGGTTAATTCCACCTACACCCCCGGACGTTTGCCTATATTCCACTTACACCCCCTATACGTTTCATAATTCCATCTACCTCCCTTGAGGTTTTGGTCTATGTAACAAATACCCCGTGCCGTTAAGCAACTGACGGTGTCAGCATGAATAAATCGGTACAAGGTCAATTTTGCGCTTATTATACTTGAAATGACATTTTAAACCTCATTGACCAATGCAAATTTACAAAATTACCATTAACTTATAAACTCAAAAGGATAACTGTGTCATCATATCACCGAACCCATAACACCTTCTTCAAACGTGCCCTCATATTGACAAACCTTTGCAAATCTCAGTGATGACGGTCTCCACCACCGTACAATCCATCCCAATCTGATGAAAATTCTAATGGGTATCTTTCAAACAAAATATATAAGGATGTAGAGGAGAGGAAGCGACGGCAGCAACGGTCGCCGCATCACCATCATCACAGACGGCAGCGGAGTGGCGGCAACACCATCATCACTACCATCGATATGACGTCATTTTGGTTGTCTTTTCATGAATCGTCCTCTGTTTTGAAGCCCACAAACACTACTGATCTCCCTAAAATCGCAAACCAATCACCGATCCTCCGTTTCGCACTTTAATCCGGAGTCTCCAATAGCACTTTCAAGCCCTGATTGTCTCTGCTTCCCCGGCGATGGGTAATACAAAGGCGAGCCAAACCGAAAGCATCGCCATCGGAGTTGATCAAAATGCCGTAATCGGAACCACCATCCCCAACCCCCACAGTAGACAGTTGAAATAAAATGAAGAGAAAAGATAAACACTCTCTTTTAACCACAAGTAACCACCACTATAGCACTACCATCCATCCCCATCCCGCAATCGGCAACACCATCCGGTCCATCTCCATCCCAGTAATTAGCACCACCATCCCCACCCAACCAATAGCGACGCCAATGGCAAATAACATATTCCGGTAAAATCGATGGCTATAGTTATTGTGATGAAGGACTGTGAGGTTGGGTTTGTTTGGTTGTTTGGGTATTGAGTTGTGTTAGGTGTTGATCGATGACGCGGAGGGCGGTACTTAGAACTTCAACATCTATTGACGCCGACGAGTGCACAGGACCTTAGGCGACTGATTTTCGGTGATTTTCAGACGATCAAAGGAAAACCGAATTGGAAGCTTCTGTGATGACCCAACTGAACTGAAAGCTCCATTAGCAACGAGCTTTAATGACCCATGCCAACCATTTTGGTTGGCGGCATATGTGTTCAACATAAATGGAACAAATGGAGACAAAAGTAGAGTATTTGGTACCGGATAATTAAAGGGTAGTTCTAACTTTTCAGTTTCAAATATATTTTATTATAAATATTAATATATAATTCACGGTAATATCGTAAAATCATACATTTCCGTTAGTAAAGTGAACGGCCGTCAATGACCGGGGGTGTAGGTGAAATTATAAAACGGAAAGAAAATGTAAGTGGAATATAAGCAAATGTTAGGGGGTGTAGGTAGAATTAATTTAAAAAATAAATAAAAAATATTTTATCTAAAAAAAAATATTTTTAAAAAAAAATATTTTAAGTCAGAAACAAACAGAGCCTACGAGTCATAGGCGAATTATGGAGTGTTTTGAGAGATGCACACTGTTATTAATAGGGGTGAAAGAACATTGTCAGAGAAGACCATCAGTAGTAACTAGGAAGCATTGAAAAGAGAGGACTCAATTAACAATACTCACACACACTCGCACATCGCACAGTAGTGAGAGAGAACTAAAACTGATCAGATCAACAGAGTCTGATCCATCTCTTCACCACCTCATCTCCATATACATATACACGTACTTGTATATATATATATACACACAAATGTATTATCAATCAATAGGATAAGACTGTGAAATTGATTTGACTTTCAATTTGAAGGCTCACCAAAATGCGTGAACGCTGCTTCAAGTTCGCTGCGAAGTTAATCCAGGTGCGTGAGGACTGTATGTACATGTATCTCTCTCTCTCTCTATATATATATTATATTTGGATGTATTCGCAATTGAATTGTTTTAATTCTTGAGGATCGCTGTTGATTGGTCTGTAAATTGGAATCGGTGTAGGTTAAGGGTTTCCTATTCGAATTTTGCGATGATTTGGATTGAAATTTGGAGTAATTGTTCTCTAGATCTGATCACTTGTTTACATACATAGTATGTGTGTATATATATATTATATATATGGTAAGCTTTAGCATCAACTGTGTATGTGCATTTATGTATGTATGGGTAAATTTTAGCACTGGTCCTATTCTGATTCAGGTTTTTCTCGTAACATTTGCTCTCTGTGTGTGTGTGTTAAATGATGAAATATCAAGAATACTACAATTACCATCTGTTTGGCTGCTGAGAATTCTGAGGAAAGGAAAAAAGAAAAGTTAATTTTATATGTAAATTATCATATTTTGTTTTCCAGGAGAGGAAAACACGACTTGAGCTTAAATAATGAAAAATTCTTGATTAGAAATTTAAATCTCATCTTTTTTGATTGTTTGGCTATATGATATGGCGCCTTTGGTGCTTTGGCTGTACGATGGAAGTTGGATTCTTCAGTATTGGTATACATAGAAACATAAAATTTGCAATTTTATATCAATAAAATCGAAGTGCTATCATTGATTGAAGTCAAATAGACGGTTAGGTACTCTATTTTCTTGGGTTCAGAGTAATTTAAAGAACTTGATCAAAGGATATAAAACCTGTTTGACTTCATTGCTTTCTAATTGATAATTTCCTGGTTTAATTAAGTAATGACTAAAACAAATAGGCTCATTTAAGTGATATTAAGAATAGGATGATTTCCTTGTTTTGATCAAGTAATGACTAAAACAGATAGGCTCATTTAAGTGATATGAAGAATAGGATGGGCTTTGTATCCCATATAAAACTTTATAGACTCATTTAATAATTGCAAATCGCTGCAGACTTGTTGACCTCATTGCAATAGGAATTAATGCATGTTGAAAAGCTTTGAATTGCGTAATGACTATTAATTTCTTATATTGAGTTAGAAAAAAGACTTTCCATAGGAAGTCGAATGTAGATAATTAGTGGGTAGCATGACTAGTATTTATACAGATCAATTTTGTAAACCTGATGTAGTGATCATTGCTTGGTAGAATGGTAAAAGCTTGAACTAAGCTTGACCACTTCGTGCAATGCCAATGGTTACGATTGTAGTCCCGTCTGCCCTTATTAACACCCTCGATTAATGAGGGAACAACACCGGTAATGGTTTTAGGTTTGAGAAGTTGAACTTAACTATGTATAGACATCTTCACCTAGAAAAATAGAACGCTATGAAGCAAAAGGTTTTACAATTAGCTTGCCATTTGATATGATGCAATTGGTTTCACCATGACTGAATAATAGGTTATCAAGGAATCATATAATTCTTTATTTTTATACGTAAATTACATTAAAACCGCTCAAGAGGGGTGCGACCAAGGATATACAAAAGGCCAAGCCCCAGTCAATGAAGAAATACAAGTAGCCACCTCTTTTTGGCGTGCCGAGCGTCACGGATGAAGATGGTTGTGAATCCTTTGTGAACCTTGAACTTTTGTGAAGCTCTTTTGTGGGCTGTTCTAAACAATCTTATAGACAACACCCAACCATATACTCTACAATCTCAAGCTATTAACAAAATCACTAAGATCCTCCATTGATTTACATATATAATCCTTGTGACTTTGGAATTCTAACATGTGAGAAAAATAGAGCAGAAAGGAATATGTTAGCCAAAAGAAATCTACAATAGGAAGTAATTGAAAATTGAAATCTACAATAGGAAGTAGTTGAAAGTTGAAAATTTTCTTCAGTAAATCTCCTCTTTTCTCTGTATGGTTGCATCGTAAAGATTTTCCATTTGTTATTGTGATGTTGTGGCCCAAATTTGGTGCCGGGTCGCAACGACCCGTTTGTTGAGCTTTGTAATTTTGACCCCTTTTTGCTCATGGGTCGTGGACCCTAATTAGTACTCTTTTGTAGCTAAATATACAAAGGGGTTTAGGTTTGGAGTGGGTGTGAGAGAGACACTGAAATTCGTACAGAATTGAGAGTGTGGAGCTGAAACTTGTAATCTCCGATTTTACACACAGTGAAGACTTTCACCGGATCTCTACCATGGACGTAGGCTTTGCCGAACCACGTATAAATCTTTGTGTTCTCTGTGTGGTGTTTTTATTTTTCTTCCGTGTTTCGTAATTGTTGCTTGGTTTGTTGCGTTTATCGTAACAATTATGAATGAAAAAAAAGAAAAAAGAACAAATTCATTAGCTTTTTGGTGTTGGTGTCCCTCTCTTTTGTCAAATTTTCCTCCTTCACATAAATACTCATTGATCATGAGACGAAATTACTTTTGCATCGGAATGACTGCGAGTCCCAATGCTGGGTAGTGATGCAGCGCCTGTTGCACTCTTGTAAGTATGCTAACATCAAAACCATAATTGTTTTACCCTCATAATGCTATTATCTAAATTAAGGCGGTGTTTGTAAAATGGAAAATTTTAAGGACTGATTTTTTAATTTTTTTTAAGGGGTGAATTTGTTGAAATTTTAACTAATAATTATAAATTGAGAATTAGACTTCTTTAAAATTTTAAGTGTTAAGTGATAAATGAAATCCCCATCACTTAAAATTTTACTTTTTAAGTGGCATCCCCCCCGTATTCTTATTGCGTTATAAAACGCAGTAAATCAAATATTTGTTGTGCTGAATCTACTCAGAATTAAGTACTGAGTTGTGGTGTCAAACAACAAGTCTGATAATGCACACAGACGTTTGCCACTATGAATGAAATATGTAACTAGCACATGATCTAATTTTATGGGCAAGTACACTAAGTCCCAAAATTTTTAATGTGAATCTGTAAATTTTGTCGGATTAGTTTTGGAATTTCAAAGGGGAACAATGCATTCATTGCATGTCCTCTTAAAAAGTTGAAGTTCACAAGGGATACTTATTATGGGATGGAGGGAGAATTCTTTATATTTAATCATCATGTGAAAGAAAAGATAGAAAGTCTATTGTTGAACACTTTAGGGAAGTTGGATTTATACTGCCCACATATATTTATGATGGGTAAAGATAATGCGAAAGTGATATATAGGTTTATTAAGTGAAGATATGGTGTAGAGTTTGTAGGAAGGAGATAGGATTCAGCTTGGTTTTAAAAGTGATTGATTGCTGGAATTTTTGAGATAAGTTGTTAAATTTCCGGATAGCAACTACTGTAGGATTTTAGATCTTAAATTAAGACCAAAGGGTTTATAGTTGATTGGCTTGCTATGCTAGGTTTTTGGGATGAATTTTGGGCTGCTGTGGTGCTGTGAACACTAACCTTACAATTAATTATAGAGACGTATAAGAAGAAGAAGAAGAAAGATAATCTAGGACTCTCTTCTAGAATCATCTCATAAGGTAAGGTTACATCATACATCAAATAGAACTTTAAAATCTTCTCTTAAACTTGAGATTTCAGTTCACTTGGATAGAAAGATTGCATGGATAGTTATATGCTGCTTGGGTTTTTCCACTCACTAGGATTTTGATTCCAAAGTGGAAATTTAGTAGCTTTATTAAGTAACTTACGGACCACTACTACAGCCTAAATCCAGTACATATAAAATTGTCAAAATACCCTCGACCCTTTAAAATTAACAAAAAGACCCAGCAGCACAATTATTAGAAATAATATAAATGAGGACTCGATTTAACCCAAAAACTATATAATTTTAAAGGAATGTTCCGTACCAAAAAAATCATATTTGCCATTTATCTTGCCTGAATGCGCTATTCTCTTTATGTGTGTGTGTGTGTTTTCTTTTCTGACTTGAGGATTCATTTTGTTGTATTAGAAAGACAGGTGCTTGTATGGGATGGAGTGCCGAAACACAGAGAAATATGTAAAGGATATCAAATATTAGCATCCGTAATACTCATCGGGCACATATATGGCTTCTGCCAGCCTAGGACATGGCGGAGCGGGCAGTTCCAGAGCTGTAAATGGCTTCAAGGGCTCATCTAGTTCAGTTGACTGGTTAGGAAAAGAAATGCTTGAGATGAGTTTGAGGGACAAGGTTGACCATGACGATGACAGAGTGGGTTTTTTATTTTAATATTTATTTGTCTATTTATATATGTCTGGTGGTTTGTGCTTCCTGTGCTTCTCACTCAATCATCGCAATTATCCTATGGACGAGTTCCGATCCCCGCTTGTAAAGAGCAATCCTTTGTAAACTGGTTCTGGAGCATTTTGCTCATTTGGCACTTGGAAGACACCTAATTGAAAAATGTCTAGTTGATTTGTACAAATTTGGGCTGTGGAACTTTTTCAATTTTCTCCTCTACTTTATAGTGACGCTTGCTTTTTACTTACTCAAAAAAGTTGTTTTTCGTTTTAAAACAATGTACTGCAGGATAGTGAACCAGATATAATTGATGGTGTTGGTGCTGAAGCAGGACATGTAATAAGAACAACTATTGGTGGTCGTAATGGTAAATCTAAGCAGGTTGGAAGAAAATTAATTCAAAGATAACATAAGCTTTTACGCAATGATGTTATTATTTAATTTTCATGGTGTTCTTCTCACAATTTCTGCAACATGTGTTTTGTCTGGTTGACAGGCCATCAGTTACAAAGCGGAACATGTGGTTGGAACTGGTTCTTTTGGTGTCGTTTTCCAAGTAGGCAGAGCTATGATATTTGATACATTGAATTATTTGTTATACTTCAGCATTGTATTGAAATATTGATATGATTAAACTTCCTTGATGCAGGCAAAGTGCAGAGAGACTGGGGAGATTGTTGCTATTAAGAAGGTTCTCCAAGACAAGCGCTACAAGAATAGGGAATTACAGATTATGCAAATGATGGACCATCCTAACACTGTTGCCCTGAAGCATTGTTTCTTTTCAACAACTGACAAGGAAGAGGTGTATCTCAATCTTGTACTTGAATTTGTTCCTGAGACTGTTAATCGGGTTGCAAGGAACTACAGCAGGATCAACCAGCGAATGCCCTTAATATATGTCAAACTCTATACGTATCAGGCATGTTGGAAGTTTTTTTTTTTAAATCTTTGATAGATGTGATTGTTTGTCTTTAGGTCGTTAAATCTTCAGAACTCATAAATGTTTGTAGACTGATTGTCTATAAGTTTACCAGCATGGATGGAGCCAACTAAGGCCCGGGGGGGGGGGGGGGCATGTGCCCCACCCCTCAACTTTTAAAAAAATGCTTTATCCCCCCCCCCCCCCCCCCCCCCCCCCCCCGGGAACATAATTTCTGGCTACATTCCTGTTTACCAGCTGGTTCATATATGTTGTGTCTGCACAAATCACCATCGCATGTGAGTGGGTGCACATGTACTATTTTCATGGATTTAATGCTTTCAAGTAATATGTTCAATTTAACCAATTCTTGCAAGCCTGTTTGGGTTTGGAGTCTATTTGAACTTTACCCCTTTGAACAGGGTCTGAGGTTTGGCATCTGTCTTGCTGAGGAAAAAAAAAAATGTTCAATTTATCACCTTAGTGGAACACCTAGACCTTTCTGTTTTCCCAAGGCTATGTGATCAAGTATCTTTGCATAAAATCGGATGCTTCCTCGGTGTTTTTAATGGTCCCCAAGTTCACTATTTTAATAGACCCTTTGCCTAAGGTTGTTAAGTTTTTCAGATGACATCTCAATGATGAAATCATGCAGAGGGGTAAAAGAACAGTAAAACAGGGGCAGCGTCTCTTTCTCACACACACACTCCCACACGCGCGCGTTGTAATATCCCGATATTTTTAAAGGATTTATTAATTAGGATTAATTATTTTATTTTATTTTTCAATGATTTATTTTATTTTATTGAGTGCTAGATTAATTATCTTATTTTAATTAAGTTATATTTCGTGATTATGTATGATGATTGATTGTTTGTGTGGTTGATTATTGATTGAATTATTGGTGTGTTGATTTTATTGGTATTGTGTGACTTAGTTGTAAATTCTTGTTTGTTTATGTGCTTCATGTAATTAGTTATTTTAATTTTAGTATTTAATTAATTATCTTATTTATTTAAATTAATTGGATTGGGTTTAAGGAAAGTTGGACCAAAAGATGTGGTCTTGGGTTTCTATGAAACCTTATTGGATTACTTAATGAAGGCCGGTGGTTATTTAATTATTTAAATGATCACTTTTGTATCAATTATATTTATATATATATATATATATATATAATTATATATAAATATAATTAATTAATAATTGTCATGGAAAGATATATATATAGATATATATTTATTGATATTTATAAGTATATATGATTTAATTAACTAATGAGTTAATTATGGAAGGAATATATATTTATATATATATATATATGTTTATAGATATAAATTATTTAAAGATTATTATTTTAATTCATAATACTAGTTGGAATAGGATTTGGAATTTAAGGTGTATAAAAATACACATAAGGCTTTAGGGTTAAAGGTTTTACACATTAGAAAAATAAAACAGACAGAGAGAGAGGAAGAAGAAGGGCTGACAAGGAGGAGGTCGGATCTGAAAAGGAGGACGTCGGAATTGGAAGAGATAATTAAAGCTTAAAGCGTCGGTTTCGTTTCGAAACCTTCAGGCGAGTTTTCTCTAACTTTCCTCTTAGAACTCATAAGGATTTCACCTTGAGTATCAAGGCTTTAATTTAATTTATTTGTTTAAAAATTATGGTTAGATCGGAATAATTAAAAAGTATAAACTATTATATTTGATTTTTAGATTATTGGATTTTAATTGATATATATAGGTGTTATGTATATTCTAAAATCAATCTATAGGTGGATTTGTGACCCAAGAGAGTTAATTATGGTTTCTTTATTCTCTAGAATTGTTCTGTAATTTTCTGGAATTTTTCTGATATTTTTAGGAATTTATTAGGATTTATTTTCCTATTAAATAATTATATATATATATATATATATACTAGGTAACTGGCGCATGTGGAGCGGCGGCACAATAAAGAATTGATCCAGTGCGGTGCGGTGTAGGATAATAGGGTGTATACGCCAATTAGGGCCATTTGATTAATTAAACTTATGTGAATTGATATGGTGCATCGCGGCGCATAAAACTTTGGTGCGCATGTGTATCTGGACCATAGAAGTGGTCTGGTCAACTATGGGATTATTTGGTGTATTGCAGACCATGAGAAGATGGTGCACTCGCTGATCTGGACCTTAGATCTATTATAGTTAATAGAAAATAATCTAGTGTGAGCGTGTTCATTTGCGCACTCATTTATGACCATTGGATGCGGCATAAAGGAAGTGATGGATTCAGTGTGGTGAGCCCACGGTAGCTGAAAGAGCTTAGCCAATACCAGCACACAAGGAGGCTTGAATCCAGTGCGTGCAAGTGCATAGTAAGCACGTGGGCGCGCGTGGGAAACTATGTTGGCCTAATTCGACACTAGAAATTAAAACGGTCATAACTTAGTCATTTTAAATCGAAATCGGGTCATTCTTGAGCTCAAATTCAAGGATTTTTCGTCTTCTTTCCAATGGTACCAATTTCATTATCAGATTCCCATCCTACTAGGAGATATTTATGTTTTAGTGAGAAAGTGTCGGAAAACTATTTAAACCAATATGGAGTATTTAAAGGAAACTATTTCTGACATATTTAGTTGCACTAATTTGCGTAAATATAATAAATTAATAATTTGTTATGGAAGGAAGTGTATATATATATATATATATAAAATTATTTATATATGTGTATATATAGTTTAATTTGTCTATGAGTTGTATGGAAGGATGAATATATATATATATATATGTATATATGTATGTATGTATGTATATTGATTTTAAATAATCAAGGATTATTAAAGAAGGTGTTAAACACATATATACATTAAATAACATATGTGTAGGTATATATATATAAAAATCATTTAAGATGATTAATATTATCATTCTTATTTGGCATATCTTAATAGGCTGGTTGTTAAATTAATGATATGCGTATAATATGCATGTGATGGCTATGTATGATTTAGCGTATTGTTAATTTTAAAGTTAATTCATGGTTAAAGTGTGGGCATGGATGAATTGTCAAATGATTAAATATATTACCTAAATATTTGTATGAATAGAATACATATATGGAAAGCATGGATGAATTGCTAATTAAATGTATGAATAAATATACCTGTGGAGGCATGGTTGAATTGCCAATGTATAAATATACATACACGGAGGCATGGTTGAATTGCCAATGTATAAATAAATATACCTATGGAGGCATGGTTGAATTGCCAATATATAAATAAAAATATTTACAATGGCATGGTTGATTTGCCAAAGCATAATTACGTTGTTATGTGTTAGATGATTAAAATATCATCTATGGTTGTTGTATGCATGGATTGGATTAGGGTTAGATATTCTTAAATGAGAATAGTTTAGTACTTACTGGTTAGTGTATTATTTTACATTAATAAAATAATATTGGGGAAGACGTGGATGATTTGTCAAAACTTGGATTTTTGATATGTGATTTAAACAATTAAAATCATTATTGGGTTGGGATTAAATAGAGTATTTCTTTTATTATAATTTGTTGTTTAAATGATTAAACAACTGACTAGGATGGGATTAAGGTCAAAGGAGTTTTTATAAAATGAAATGGTAGATTGGTCTAGGTATGAATATTATTTTAATAATTATTTAATAGGTATGGAAATTTAATAAACCTATTAATGGATGTGATTAGTATAGTATATATAATTATATATAGACATGTATATCGTGCTTTATTAAAGTTAAAACTTTATTAGGTTTGGTTTTGATCAGAGATGATCTGCTTATTGGTTTTCAGAGGCCTGGTAGAGTGAACTTGCTCGTAGGGTTTAACCCACGATTTATTTTTCAGGTTATTAGAGGTTCCAGTCTCGAGGTTGAGGATCCGCAGTTGGGAGACTGTCATTCGTCTATTCATCTTGTGTACTTTTAAATAGTATTGGATTATTGGATAATGTTTTAAGGGGTCCTTGAGTTATGGGATTTCCGAATTGTAATTGTTGGAGAATCATTAAGTAATATTTATTTATTAGTTTTCTTCAGCGGTTTATTTATTCTTTATTATTCATCTTTGTATTCTGTGCTTGTTAAATACTTAAATTGTTTTGATATCCCTTGATTTTGTGCGCGGACTTGATCAATCCGTGTTCCAAAATTAGGGGGTATCACAGTTGGTATCAGAGCACTCCAGGTTCAAGTGTCCCTAGGGTGTCTTTCGTTGTGTGACTTCCGCGTTGTGTACTCTTTTACTTAGAGCTTAAGTTTAGGATTCATTGTATTCTATATTCGGTCCGTTAGTGTGTCCTAATGGTAAATCATTGAGTCTTATCATGAAAATGGTAAGACATCGATTTAGAAGGTATTGGTAAATCGTTGAGTCTTCCCTTAATTTTGAAGTATGGGTTTTATGGATTTATGCACCAATAAAATAATATGGAGGTATTTTAGGGACGGATTAACGGAATAGTTAAGTCCTACCTATTTATTTATGAATTATATGGTTTAATGCACCGGTATGGGACGGTGGCATTTCAGGGACGGATTAACCAAAGAAGTTAAGTCCTACCTGTATATTTATAAGGGAACGGATTAACCATAGCGTTAAGTCCTACTTATTCGTGTCAGGTCAACGGAATAGTTGGATGGTATGCCATTGAAATAATATGGTTGGATAGTTTACTTTTATGTGGATATAATGGATTATATATATATATATATACACACACACACACACACACACACACACACACACACATATATGGGCCATGATATAAGCTTGAGTCTCAGGATCAGTGGTTAGGATGGAGGCGTATATTGCCTATTGAGATGGGTAGCTGGGTTTAAGGATGTGTGGGCTCTGGTAGAAGGAGGACTCGTAACCACCTTTGTGTGCGTTTTACATGAGATACCCACTATCCGGTTGAGACTGCTTTATTCCAGTGAGAGTCTCTAATGTGTATTTATATTTATCAATTATATAAATATGGAATTAACTAATTACGAGATGTGCCTGCTAATTATGATTATGTGTGGATGGGTTAATTTCCACACGGATAAAAGGAATAATGAAATTTGAAATTAAATAATGAAAGTTTTCATTTCAGGGATTCGTGAATTCCGAGGACGGAATTCCTTTTGTTAGGGGGGAAGAATGTAATATCCCGATATTTTTAAAGGATTTATTAATTAGGATTAATTATTTTATTTTATTTTTCAATGATTTATTTTATTTTATTGAGTGCTAGATTAATTATCTTATTTTAATTAAGTTATATTTCGTGATTATGTATGATGATTGATTGTTTGTGTGGTTGATTATTGATTGAATTATTGGTGTGTTGATTTTATTGGTATTGTGTGACTTAGTTGTAAATTCTTGTTTGTTTATGTGCTTCATGTAATTAGTTATTTTAATTTTAGTATTTAATTAATTATCTTATTTATTTAAATTAATTGGATTGGGTTTAAGGAAAGTTGGACCAAAAGATGTGGTCTTGGGTTTCTATGAAACCTTATTGGATTACTTAATGAAGGCCGGTGGTTATTTAATTATTTAAATGATCACTTTTGTATCAATTATATATATATATATATATATATATATATATAATTATATATAAATATAATTAATTAATAATTGTCATGGAAAGATATATATATAGATATATATTTATTGATATTTATAAGTATATATGATTTAATTAACTAATGAGTTAATTATGGAAGGAATATATATTTATATATATATATATGTTTATAGATATAAATTATTTAAAGATTATTATTTTAATTCATAATACTAGTTGGAATAGGATTTGGAATTTAAGGTGTATAAAAATACACATAAGGCTTTAGGGTTAAAGGTTTTACACATTAGAAAAATAAAACAGACAGAGAGAGAGGAAGAAGAAGGGCTGACAAGGAGGAGGTCGGATCTGAAAAGGAGGACGTCGGAATTGGAAGAGATAATTAAAGCTTAAAGCGTCGGTTTCGTTTCGAAACCTTCAGGCGAGTTTTCTCTAACTTTCCTCTTAGAACTCATAAGGATTTCACCTTGAGTATCAAGGCTTTAATTTAATTTATTTGTTTAAAAATTATGGTTAGATCGGAATAATTAAAAAGTATAAACTATTATATTTGATTTTTAGATTATTGAATTTTAATTGATATATATAGGTGTTATGTATATTCTAAAATCAATCTATAGGTGGATTTGTGACCCAAGAGAGTTAATTATGGTTTCTTTATTCTCTAGAATTGTTCTGTAATTTTCTGGAATTTTTCTGATATTTTTAGGAATTTATTAGGATTTATTTTCCTATTATTTGTTAGGAAAATAATTATATATATATATACTAGTTAACTGGCGCATGTGGTGCGGCGGCACAATAAAGAATTGATCCAGTGCGGTGCGGTGTAGGATAATAGGGTGTATACGCCAATTAGGGCCATTTGATTAATTAAACTTATGTGAATTGATATGGTGCATCGCGGCACATAAAACTTTGGTGCGCATGTGTATCTGGACCATAGAAGTGGTCTGGTCAACTATGGGATTATTTGGTGTATTGCAGACCATGAGAAGATGGTGCACTCGCTGATCTGGACCTTAGATCTATTATAGTTAATAGAAAATAATCTAGTGTGAGCGTGTTCATTTGCGCACTCATTTATGACCATTGGATGCGGCATAAAGGAAGTGATGGATTCAGTGTGGTGAGCCCACGGTAGCTGAAAGAGCTTAGCCAATACCAGCACACAAGGAGGCTTGAATCCAGTGCGTGCAAGTGCATAGTAAGCACGTGGGCGCGCGTGGGAAACTATGTTGGCCTAATTCGACACTAGAAATTAAAACGGTCATAACTTAGTCATTTTAAATCGAAATCGGGTCATTCTTGAGCTCAAATTCAAGGATTTTTCGTCTTCTTTCCAATGGTACCAATTTCATTATCAGATTCCCATCCTACTAGGAGATATTTATGTTTTAGTGAGAAAGTGTCGGAAAACTATTTAAACCAATATGGAGTATTTAAAGGAAACTATTTCTGACATATTTAGTTGCACTAATTTGCGTAAATATAATAAATTAATAATTTGTTATGGAAGGAAGTGTATATATATATATATATATAAAATTATTTATATATGTGTATATATAGTTTAATTTGTCTATGAGTTGTATGGAAGGATGAATATATATATATATATATGTATATATGTATGTATGTATGTATATTGATTTTAAATAATCAAGGATTATTAAAGAAGGTGTTAAACACATATATACATTAAATAACATATGTGTAGGTATATATATATAAAAATCATTTAAGATGATTAATATTATCATTCTTATTTGGCATATCTTAATAGGCTGGTTGTTAAATTAATGATATGCGTATAATATGCATGTGATGGCTATGTATGATTTAGCGTATTGTTAATTTTAAAGTTAATTCATGGTTAAAGTGTGGGCATGGATGAATTGTCAAATGATTAAATATATTACCTAAATATTTGTATGAATAGAATACATATATGGAAAGCATGGATGAATTGCTAATTAAATGTATGAATAAATATACCTGTGGAGGCATGGTTGAATTGCCAATGTATAAATATACATACACGGAGGCATGGTTGAATTGCCAATGTATAAATAAATATACCTATGGAGGCATGGTTGAATTGCCAATATATAAATAAAAATATTTACAATGGCATGGTTGATTTGCCAAAGCATAATTACGTTGTTATGTGTTAGATGATTAAAATATCATCTATGGTTGTTGTATGCATGGATTGGATTAGGGTTAGATATTCTTAAATGAGAATAGTTTAGTACTTACTGGTTAGTGTATTATTTTACATTAATAAAATAATATTGGGGAAGACGTGGATGATTTGTCAAAACTTGGATTTTTGATATGTGATTTAAACAATTAAAATCATTATCGGGTTGGGATTAAATAGAGTATTTCTTTTATTATAATTTGTTGTTTAAATGATTAAACAACTGACTAGGATGGGATTAAGGTCAAAGGAGTTTTTATAAAATGAAATGGTAGATTGGTCTAGGTATGAATATTATTTTAATAATTATTTAATAGGTATGGAAATTTAATAAACCTATTAATGGATGTGATTAGTATAGTATATATAATTATATATAGACATGTATATCGTGCTTTATTAAAGTTAAAACTTTATTAGGTTTGGTTTTGATCAGAGATGATCTGCTTATTGGTTTTCAGAGGCCTGGTAGAGTGAACTTGCTCGTAGGGTTTAACCCACGATTTATTTTTCAGGTTATTAGAGGTTCCAGTCTCGAGGTTGAGGATCCGCAGCTGGGAGACTGTCATTCGTCTATTCATCTTGTGTACTTTTAAATAGTATTGGATTATTGGATAATGTTTTAAGGGGTCCTTGAGTTATGGGATTTCCGAATTGTAATTGTTGGAGAATCATTAAGTAATATTTATTTATTAGTTTTCTTCAGCGGTTTATTTATTCTTTATTATTCATCTTTGTATTCTGTGCTTGTTAAATACTTAAATTGTTTTGATATCCCTTGATTTTGTGCGCGGACTTGATCAATCCGTGTTCCAAAATTAGGGGGTATCACACGCGTGTACTTAACTTGTTCTTTAATGGTTTATACTCTTGCTGGACTTCGGTCTAGTGTCACTTCTAATGTCTCCTTTTGAGAGTATACTTATTATGAACGTACTGTTTCACTAAACTTTTGTTGTGAAGTGCTACTCTTATAAGAAATTTGTTCATTGTTCCCATTGTATGCAGCATTGTTTTTAATTGTATAATTAATGACTGATTTTGTGATAAGGTGCAACACTTTATCACGTCATTTATATGAGATTCGGACTTTGTGGTAACCTTGGGGCCTGAGTTCTGACAGAGCTTCCTAAAGTCGTAACGTCATTTTTACAACCAGGCTTTGCAGTTTGGCGAGGCTTGTCAAATTTGAAGATGTTCAAACATTATCTTTTCTGTTTAAAGGATGTGATTGTCTAGAGATCACATGCCAATTCGATCAGCTAATCCTTACTGGATTTAATGCCTTTTCTCTAAGTTGGTAGTACATTCTCAGCTAGAATTTGACTTGATGCACCTACCTGTGCGATTATAACAGCGGTAGATAGAACCTATATGACATACATAAGTTCACTTATCAAGAGTGTTGGAGAAACAGTGAATATAATGTTTTCTTCATAATAATATTTGCATTAGAATGCTAATGTGGTATCAAGTGTTATTGTATGTTTACTCCTGCAAAAGCTGTTGTATTCCCCATGTAATAATCTAGCCGCTGAGGAGAAAGTTCAGACATCTCCTTGTGCTGCCTTTCAGGCTTGATTATGCATATCTTTCAAAAAATATTAATAAGAAATATATATAATAGTTATGCATGTGCAAAGTTAGACGTTTTCCAATGAAATTGAGATTTCAATATGAACTGTTCTGCAATACATATAATAGCTTATCTTTAACTTGTTTTTAATGGAATTTAAATGTCAATATGAAATGTTTTGTGGTGGTGCAAGCTTATTTACTAGTGTATGGGTTAATCATTTTTAATTGATTTCTCATTATCACGGATTCTTTTCTTATTTTGGGTGCAGATATGCAGGGCGCTTGCTTATATTCACAACTGTATTGGTATTTGTCACCGTGACATCAAGCCTCAGAATTTACTTGTAAGATTCTTCTTCTTTGAGAATTGAGGATTTGGGATTTGCAACTCGTTTTTTAACTGTTTATGATCTGCAAATATGCATGTTATCTGATTTTTCCAGTTGCATTAGTACAGGAAAACCTTCTAAGTCATAAACTTACTAGTCACTGCCAAGTGTCCATTTCTCACTAGAAATTTATAGACAACATGTGATAATTTTGCATTATTAGTGGGATATTGAGAAGTATACTCATCTACATTGAATTGTAATGTAATGGAAGTAAATAACACGACAACCATCTGTAGCTAATTTTTTTTTTCCTTCTTTTTTTGTTGGGGGAGCATGTGCATATTTTTTTGCTTACACACAACACTAACTCAACTATGGGGTCAAATAGCGAACCAGTGCAATTAGATCTTGAACACTGTTCATGATGTAATAGAAAACTGGGGTTTGGATGAGAATATGTTATATTTATATTTTAGGCTGAGGTCTAGGATTTTACCAAATCAAGACCCGTCTCACCTAAATTCATCTATTCATATTTGTTAAGGCAGTTAGCATTTTACCTTTGCTTGTTTTCTGGAAGGAGAGAATAAAGAATACCTCATCATCATCATCATCCTTGCCTTAATCCCATGTGCATGGGGTCGGCCACATGAATTCTCTCTCTTCAAGCTTTTCTATTTCATGCCAATTCACCTACTATTTTTAAATTTTTTAAATCATTTTTAATAACCTCATGTTATTTTTGGCTGCCCTTTCAGAATAAAGAATACCTAAAGGGACTTATTTAAACTGATTAGATAAACTATTATTGGCGCAAAAGATTCCAAAATTGTAGGAAATATTCTGTAAAGGATATGATACCAAAAAAAGAAAAAGAAACATTTTTGGTAGTTATTGTATTATGGTGCGTAATATTTAATAGAATCAAATAAATCAAAAGTAAGTGAGAGAGACATATATTGTGGTGCCCATCTAGGATGTTAGATTTGTCCCACTAGATAGATTAGTATCTCCAGGTCCATGGTGATATCTTGTATCTATGACATTAGCGTATTATGAAAGACTAAATTGCTAAGTTCTTGCAATCAGGTTAACCCGCACACGCATCAGCTGAAACTTTGCGATTTTGGAAGTGCAAAAGTTTTGGTAATTCTTTCATGGGATATTGGTTTTTCATGGCAGTGTCTTGTTTGTTTATTTAATTGCTTAATTTTGGTTCCTTTACCAACCCGTCAGGTGAAAGGAGAACCTAATGTTTCCTACATCTGTTCAAGATATTATCGTGCTCCGGAACTCATATTTGGTGCCACTGAATATACAACTGCTATAGATATATGGTCTACAGGTTGTGTGATGGCTGAATTACTTCTTGGACAGGTATTTTATGTCTGATATACTTGTGCGTGAATGCGTATCTTAGCTTCTCAAGAGTTTTATTTATAATCTCATTATTTCTCATTACTTATATAACCAACTTATTTACAGCCTTTGTTTCCTGGAGAGAGTGGAGTCGATCAATTAATTGAGATAATCAAGGTGATATTTTTGAGCCATCTGTCTTAATAAATTTCATTGATATTTGAGGCATGGCTTGAACAAAAGGTTAAATATTGTCCA
Source organism: Cornus florida (assembly GCF_030987335.1). Taxonomy (NCBI): domain Eukaryota; kingdom Viridiplantae; phylum Streptophyta; class Magnoliopsida; order Cornales; family Cornaceae; genus Cornus; species Cornus florida. Next base: position 27,255,199 of record NW_026775572.1, on the reverse strand, counting down.
TTCCTAGAACTGGAAGTAGTTGAGAGATGAAGTTTAAGGAAATTCAAAACCAATGCATTAAATCTTGGTGTACCATGTATTAGACTTCTGCTTCAGATCATATTTCAGTCACTCTGGAAATGAAATAGATTTCTGAAACTTGTTTTTCTGCTTTGGAACTTTTTGGCAACAGAAATTACTGCTGGGTTTTGTTTGGTGACTATGAAGGTTGTAATCTCAGCTGAGATTTAATCTTGCTGTTTTCTTGAAAAACAACAACAAATACCAGGCAGAAGAAGAAGGAATAAGAAAAAGGAGATTTTAGCATTGTAAATACAGAAAAAATTAATGTAGCGCCCGATGAGCATGAAACATTTCTAACAAATACTACTGTCATTTATTTAATTTTTTGAAGCAAATACCCAAACTATCCCCATATTTTAAAAATATTGGTTCTTTGCATTTTAAATTGTTATACAGGTTTTGGGTACACCTACGAGGGAGGAGATAAAATGCATGAATCCAAACTATACAGAATTTAAGTTTCCACAGATAAAACCTCATCCATGGCACAAGGTAAAATTCTTTTTCCTCATCTTCACTTATATGCTATGTTATTCACATAATTTATTTTTACTTGAAAGGCTCCAAAAGTTTCAGTATTACATATAACATCTGCTGTTGAGATAGAGCTAAAGTCCGGCATTTGAGGTTTGATTATTTAAAATTTACTATTCATATTCATGTGTTGTTATGGTCCAAGTGATGGCATTATGTGCCCTTGTTGCAAATTTGAAGTTGCACTCAACCAAGTGATGAACAAGGTGAGCCATCATGGAGACTCAAAAATACTTAGATGTGTTGGAATATGATGAACCCGAAGTCATTTTGTAACCTTGTTGCTGGGATTATGAGTTGGAACCTGAAACCCCTCCAGTTAAAATGTTTGCAGCAAAGTATGGTGTCTAGCAGCATGGTAAACCTCAACTATTTCATGTTTAGCGTCCCTTTTACAGAATAAACCTGGAGGAAGAGTTACTGGGTTCAAGTTAAAGGTTTTAGTAGGAAAAGAAAGAAAGAAAAAAAATTCCCACGAAGGGCCCAGGCTCGGGCCGTTTGAAAAAAATTTTACGACCTAGAATTAGCTGAGAATATGGCTTTTAAGCTAACTCAACTTTATTTTAACTGCAATTCTTGGTAGAACTGAATTTTTTTATTTTTTATTTTTAAAACAAGTGTTATTCATCCCAACTAGTTACAATTTAAAGCTTTTTTGAGTTGAGTTGCCTCGGAATATGGTGCTTTGGGTCAGTGATGTGTGGTGTTCTTCCGGGCTCCTGGTTCTTGTTCAAAGCATGCTAGTGCCCACACTTTGACATTATTCATTTGTGCTATATGGACTTCACTCAAGTTTGGTGATATGGATCATTATTGGTTCCTTGTAATGATTTCAAGAAGGAATATTTTATCCTGTGTGGTTTAATCAAACATGTAATTGACCAGAAGCAGAATTTTTTTCCTTGTAATAAGTTTGTGGGTTTTGTTGTTCAGTTTTGAGTGGAGAGGTTTGCTTGGTGTGTGACTGGGTTGTGAAGTGAGCAAGGCCCCTGTTTTACCCCACCCAGAAAAAAAGTTAACTTTTTCTTCCTTCTTTGAACTTTAAGGGCTTTCTTAAAAGAAATAAAGTTGCTCTCGCCATATTGTTTTAATTTATTTTTTAAAGGCCTCCTCGGTTTTATAATAGTTTTCTATCCACCTTCACCTCATCCATTTGAATACTGACTCCTGTCATGATTCCATTTTGATTGTATGTGGATGTGTAACTTCTTCCTGACTACAATTGGGTGAGATTTCACCTTCCTACGACGTGTCCCTTTGCATGCAAGATTCACTGTGAACTTAATTCTCATCTTCCAGGTTTTCCAGAAACGTTTACCTCCCGAAGCAGTGGACCTTGTCTGCAGGTTTTTCCAGTACTCCCCCAATTTGCGATGCACTGCTGTACGTTCAACTTTCATACTTAAGCTGTTAAAACTCCAGTGATGAAGTATCAATTATCATTTCTCACGTGGTTGTTCTGCAGTTGGAAGCTTGCATTCACCCTTTCTTTGACGAATTGAGGGACCCAAATACCCGCCTTCCTAACGGCCGCCCTCTTCCCCCACTCTTTAATTTCAAGCCCCAAGGTAAGTTTTGCTCAATACCTGAAACAAAAAGGCACATTTATTGTCACAATGCTCGTCATTTTCTTTGAAGTATGATGATAGAGTGATTATGGTTTCAAGGCAATAAATTAATGGTTATGCCTTTATATTTCATTAACCTGAAAATCAATTTAGGAAATAGTCGGGCACAATAATAATGTGTATTGCACATCTTTATGTTTGATCTTAATTTGAAAACTATCTTCTACATGGATCGGTTTTTATTGAATAATATCTTATGCATGTTAATTTTATTAATGATAAGAGGATAGCATAAAGTGGAGAATAAGAAAGTATTTGTATTCAGTTTTGTTATCCAGCATACTTGTTTATACAAAAAGTTGAATATCAAGTTCCACTCCCAAACCTTGGCAGTTGACAACCTGCTCTATTGAATCAACTTCAGCTCCACAAAAGAAATGTTTCTTTGAAACTCTAATATTTTTCTTAAACAAGTTATCTGTAGAGTTTTCTATATAATGATGTCCGCATGAAAATGGGTGTGACTTAGAGGCACTGGAGCCAGCCAGGGAAGATATTTCTCTCCCCGCTGTAAAGTTCTGCAGAGTCTGCTTGCTATTTTATGCCAGTAGAAGCTTTATCATCACTTGACCCCTTTCCCCCAAAAAATGAAAGAGAAAATTAAAAAGGTTATCATCAATATCTTTTGACAGACCAACTTCATAATTGGTGAAGGTGGTTTACTGGTTTGGTACCATGACAATCTCCCATTTGTTTCTTAAAATAGATTTCACACTTCTCCACACTTGCTCCTTTCTGGCAAGTCTTCAACCAGGGGGTGCAATGGTCTTCCAAGTGAGAAAATTTTGCAAACCTCGCATTGAAGAGGAATCGGAGATACTTTGATGGCAAGGAGAAACCCATTTCTATGCTCAAGTTCTCTATTATTTCTACTCTCTTTTGTTGGGTCTCAGGGAGAGATTATCGTTCTGTTGAGGAGATTGTTATTTTTTTGGCCTCTTTGAAGGCTTGAGGCTTTTTGTGGCCTTTTCTTCTTGTTTCCATGGGTTTCGCTCCCCTTTGAGCATTTTTTTATAAAATTCTTACTTACCAAAAAAAAAAAAAAAGAAGAGGTGCAGTGCCCCCATAAGAGCTTTTTATTTTTATTTATTTATCTTTGACTACAACTATGCAATTTGTAATCCTCAAAGGTGGTTTGAAACCACCAAAGTCTCTTGGTAGCCGTCTATTGAAATCTTTTAGCTTGACCCTCGAAGACAAGTATGCAACCACAGGCATGCAGTGATCTCCCAAACAGTTAAAAACTGGTAATGCTCAAGGAAGTATTTCAGCAGTGAGATGTCCAATTTTACCCTTTTTTATGCCTCTCTGGAACATGTAGAGTCTAGAGAAATTCATTGTATAAGCCTTATTTAAGTTTGATATTCTACTTTTGCAAGGCTATTGGCTTCTTTTTTCTTGTCCTTTTTGAGCCTGAATGAGGAAACTTACCTGGAGCAGAACAGCTAAAATATTCTCTAGATATTGAAATTGCATCATTGTCCTCTTTAATATGGCTATTTATATTTATCTATTTCCTTTTTTCTTTCATGGATAAATGAATCTTTAGGTTAAGAAAGGAGCGAAAAGTCTCAACCATAATATAGAAAAGGATTATTCTCATAGCAAATACCTAAGGACTATCTTTATAGTGTATTTTAAAAGTTATGGGTATTAAATTCTTCTTTCTGCATCCACTTGCATCAGACAGTATAATAAGCGTCGACAGAACCATGAGATCTAGATGGATAAAACACTTCGTTTGTCAGGGGAAAAAAAAAATCTAGATATGTATCTGAATATAAGCCACATTGGATGGTAATTTATGTTGAACAGTACCAGCTTGTTCTAATTGTCCCACAATTAAAAAGTTCATTTCTTCAGCTCTTGCACGCACTCACTGTCATTCATTTTTACACCTATTTTCTCATGCATATTGCTGCTCTCTTTTGTTCTTTTTGACAGAGCTTACGGGCATCCCACCTGATGTTATCCACCGGCTTGTTCCAGAGCATGCTCGAAAGCAGAATTTGTTCATGGCTCTGCACGCCTAGCAGTTATTTGGTGTTTTATAATCCTCCACTTGCTTTCGCAACAAGAATCTGGTTCTGTGCCAACGTCTGTAAAATTCCCTTCCCACATGTTTTTATTTTATTTTATTATCTCTCACTTTCTAAGTAAAGATTTGCAAATGAAGTCCCGGGACGATTTGGGAGACGCGAAATTTGAGTTTGAATGTCAACGAGGGTGTGCGTGTGTTTTTTTTTCTTTTCTTTCATTTTTGTGATTTCACATGGACAGTGTAAACCTATAATGTGCATATTTATAGGGACCCTGTTGTAAAGGGATGTAATATGGCTTGCTGCCAAACAACAAAATGAGAGTGTAATGTATTATCACTGTGCTGAATTTTTTTTGGATAGACGTTTTGAGTAGTTCTCTTTTTAAGAATTTTTCCTTCCCTTGTACGGTGTTTGATTGCCAAGAAAAAAGGTTGAGAAAGCAAAAAAGAGAAACCCAAATCTCACTGCACTGAACAGGAAATAAGAGAAGATTTTTGGCCGTACCTCAATGGGCTACCCGCCCAAAAGTTTTCAAAGATAGGAGAAAGTGCGTCCTCTCCTCATTTGATTTGTTTGCTTATTTTTCGTATTGAAAAAACCCCACTATGAGATAATTGAATATTCATTCCCCTCATTTCATTTCTCACGGCAGAAGCAAATTTTTTCCCCTCGTTGTACACTTCGGCGGGATTTGATATAATGGTAAAGTTGTGCTATTGTGCCACGATATAGGGTCATGAATCAAGTTTGGAACATGAAATAACCTTGGCCTCCCCCATGGCAGAGGTAAGGCTCCATAAATTAAACCCTTTATGATGACTGGAACCTCAAGCACTACTAGTCTTGTTTGTTATAATTTTTATTGTTCAGCATTGATGTTTTTGCCTATTACGAAATTAAATAAATATGAAACAGATCATAAAGTTTACATAATGTGATACAGATCATAAAGTGAAATTTACTCGGTCTGTTATGGTATCTCCTCCTTTAATAAATCAATGGATGTGCTTGGTAGTAACAAACTATCTCCTTTAATAAATCAATGAATGTGCTTGGTAGTAACAAACTATAAAATTAACAAGTGATATATGAAAAAATTATTATTACTCCAAAATTACGTATTTTGTCAATTGAAAAAAATTCAATTTAACATTTTGAAATAAATATCCTCTCATTTTTAATTCAAGACATGCTCCCAAACATAAGTATAAAATTTGGACAAAAATAAAGTGCAAAATTCACCCTCAATAACAAACTTGTAACAAACCTTGTTTTTTGGTTAGAAAACAGTCACACTCATTAATGTCCACTTTCGGTGGAAACAGAACTTTGAAAATGTTTAAATACAGCAGGGTTGATAAAAAAATTTTAAAAAAGAGGACAAGCCGGACGGCATCGTTTTGCTTGCCCTAAATAGGCTAAAATGACTCCCATCCGCGAATTACGTTGTCAGCACTTTCTGAGCTCTCTCTCCTCGGACACCGCTAACCTCGCTACCGTGACCGTCGATTCCTACTGGCGGCGAAAAGTTCAAGCCCAAAGCAAAGTAGGTGGCCACTTCGGGGGCTTGTCGATCGACGGTTACTTCTTCGAAAACCTTGACTGTGCCTCCACCGCAGACGGCGGCGAGTCTGAGACATTTGGTGCCAAGGCAGCGGCGGAGAAGAGAGTGATCCTACCGTTCCCCAACAGAGGTTTTAAAATCTAAAACCCTCACTGCTTTATATGTCCACCTCTTCCTCCTCCCTATCTATCAATATATACACACATATATATTCGCCTATATATTTGTCTGAATGTCGTTATTTTATTTTTTTAATTTTTTAAAAAACAACTGATGTTGGCTTTGATTTAGATTTTCTAGGTTAACAAACAGAATGGCTTGCGTTTCACACTACATTGGAGGAGCTTCAATGAAGTTCCTGGATTGTCATCACCATCGCTCATCAAAGTTGTTTGGAGCCACTCATCGTCACTGCTTCTTCGGCAATCAATCAGATTTCTTCTTGAGGAAACTCAATTCCAAATCTCCGAATTTTCGAGGTCCTTGTGATTCTCGCCTTCCAAACAGGTTTCGATCCTTCTCCACCGTGTTTAATGCCGTTTCTTCGGATAATGACATTTCTGGTAAGAGAAGACCCTCACTACCCTCTCCTTTTGTTTCCTGGGAAAATGAAGGAAATTATAATAGTAGTTTTGAGAACCAGACGATTAGGCAAATACCAAATGCTACTACAATGAAATTGTTTTGGAGATTCTAGTTTTTGGATATGGCTAAATTTTTTATTTTTATTGAAGCTTGATAAATATTTGAGATTCTAATTTGATTTTTGACCCATTAGAAAATTTTCCTTGTGTAGTATTGAAGGTTTTGGGGATTTTGATCCAGTTTTTAGTAACGTTGTTAAATTTTGATGATGAAAAGTTAAGTGTTCTGATTGAGAACGGAATATGTAAATTGCAAATTTACAAGTTTGTAACCAATCCAAGGTAGTTGGGGAAAGACTTTGTGGGTTGAGAACAAATTTACAAGTCAGTACTATTCCATTCTTAATGTCCTACTGGCAAGTTAAGTGTATGAGCCACACTAGGCTTCCAATCTCCTTCACAGTTCAATCACTTTTTGAACTCCTCAAAACCCAAAACCCTAGATAATGGCAACTGAAATGCATGCATGCTAATTCTTTACTACTAATCATATTTGCTTCTTTGCGCAGTTATCAAAATCCACCTAAGGGTCTTCAAATTTGTCCATTTCTAACAGCTGCCTGGTTCTGTTTGCTAAATACACATGCTGGAAATTTCTAAATTATTTGCTCAACAAAGCCAATCAAAATCCTAAAAAACGTACAAGAATTGTAAAACTCAGTTTGATCCTTTCCTCAATCACCCTTTGATTGCCATTATCAACTGCTCATTTTGGAGATACCATTAAATCCTCCCATTTGATTCTTATTACTTTATTGTGTTCATATTTGCATATACTTTTGTTTTATATTTTTATGTTTTTGTATATCTATCTATAAAAACATATGTATATATATCTGTATGCATGTATACATAACTACATTTATGTTTGGCTTCTTGGTCTTGTAGGATGTAGGCATGCCAGGGCTCAAAAAGCCCAAGCGTGTGATGACACAAATAGCCAAACTATCTTTGAAAGGCCAAGAGTGGCCTAAAGAAAATCAGATTATAGTGCACTTGCCTTGGTCATGAGTTATTTCCCAGATGGAGGATTCCAACTATGTGACGAAACCAACATGCAGAGAATAAAAGGGAATTAAGGGAATATGGACTAAATGCATAAAAATTAATGAGTTAAATAGAGGAAATTTCACCGGATTGCATTATTCTAGTAAAAGAGGTAAAGGACTGAGAGAATGACACTACATTGAGTAAGAAACCATTCAAAGAATAAAAGTTGCTTCAATATTTATACTGTTTCCAGTAAAATCTGAGATATTATATATATATATATATATATATATATGTGTGTGTGTGTGTGTATGTATGTATGTATGTATACGTATTTTATCACAACCAACATTTGAAAACATAAGATTATTTTAATATTGGTTGCATAGCTTCTTTACATGGTCATGTTTTGTCATTGATTTTTTTTTTTTGATAAGTCATGTTTTGTTATTGATTGATCCATCCATTTTTTGTTTTTTTTTTTGGTGGTGGTTGTTTTGTAGAGGAGAGGGTTGTTGTATTGGTCATTGGTGGAGGGGGAAGGGAACATGCACTTTGTTATGCCTTGCAACGATCTCCCTCCTGCGATGCTGTCTTTTGTGCACCCGGCAATGCTGGGATTTCTAGTTCAGGGAATGCCACTTGCATTTCCGACCTTGAAATCTTAGACAGTGCAGCTGTCATATCTTTCTGCAATAAATGGGGAGTGGGACTGGTTGTAGTTGGACCAGAAGCTCCTCTTGTTTCAGGTCTTGCAAACGATTTAATTAGGGCTGGAATTCCTACCTTTGGCCCTTCATCGGAGGCAGCTGCCTTGGAAGGTTCCAAGAACTTCATGAAGAATTTGTGTGACAAATATGGAATTCCCACTGCTAAGGTTTGTCCCTTTATCTCAAATTCTCAATGCAATGTAGAGGGTATCGTTTCCTTCTTTTGTCTTTATCTATGAAAATTTCAGTAAGCTTGATTTAGTTTTAACATTCATATTCAGAGCATTGCCACACCTTTTTGGACAGAAAATGGTAAAAGCTTATATTGTACTATTATATATATAGGTGTTAAAATCAGAATTGTTTTGTCATGGATATACAATTAGCTCAGTTGATTCTGATTATCACATCAAAAAATGGATTAAAATTTGAACATTTCTGCAAATTTTTTTATTTGTTTGATATGTAAAGGAAACACTTTCATCAATTTCGTTTGGATTTCCTTTTTTTTTGTTTTTAGCTCCTAGCATGACTCTATTTTAAATCAATCAGCTTGAGACCTGATTATGTTTTAAGCACTTTATTTTTGCTTCCCAGCTTAAGTTGTTATAATATAATCATATTCCATCCGGTTCAAATATATTTTTCAGATAAAAAAAACTGATTAAATTGGTTTTAAGGATTAAATCAGCTGAAAAAAATCTGAACCAAGCAAGCTCCAAGAATTATCTCATAATTTTGACAATGTTGCCATCTCTATTGTCTTGTTGTCATGCCTGCTTGAATTTATTGCCTACATATAAAATTTAGCTCGATACAACAACCACCACCACGGCTTTTTCCCAACTACATAAAATTTAGCTCGATCATTTTTATTAATATTTTGTAATTTATGAAGTCTGTTTCACCAGACTTTAGAAAACTCTCTTACAAATGCTTTATTTAATTTTGTGCAGTATCAAACTTTTACAGATCCCTTGGCTGCAAAAAAGTACATAAAAGAGCAAGGGGCACCTATTGTTATCAAAGCAGATGGATTGGCTGCTGGAAAAGGAGTTACTGTTGCGATGACACTGGAGGAGGCTTATGAAGCTGTTGATTTAATGCTTGTAAAGGGTGTTTTTGGCTCTGCCGGTTGTCGTGTCATTGTTGAGGAATTTTTGGAAGGAGAAGAAGCATCATTCTTTGCTTTGGTGGATGGAGAGAATGCAATACCTTTAGAATCTGCTCAGGATCATAAACGCGTAGGTGATGGTGATACAGGGCCCAATACTGGTGGAATGGGGGCATACTCTCCAGCACCTGTCTTAACTAAAGAACTTCAATCTTTGGTCATGAAATCTATAATTTTCCCAACGGTAAAAGGGATGTCGGAAGAGGGCTGCAAATTTGTTGGGGTTTTGTATGCTGGACTCATGATTGAGAAGAAGTCTGGATTACCTAAGTTAATTGAGTACAATGTTCGGTTTGGAGACCCAGAATGCCAGGTCAGTTAACATACATCTAATTGATATTCCAATCAAAATCAAACATGATTCAATTATTCAAATGCTATTGTTAGTTTTGTGACACTTGCATAAGAATTGACTCTTCCATCGGTTGGCTTCCAGAATTCACTGAAAACTTTGATCTGTTATACAGCTAGAGTTTTGTTGGGATAACTGCAGATAATGTGCTTCGTACTTATCTAATAAATTAATAAAATATGTTTGTCATAATTCAAGAACAAAAAACCTTGGTTTTAATTGAATTTTGGTTGGCAATGACTTTTGTTAGGACTGTAAAGCACAGATCATGCAGGCTAGTCCTTATATTTAGGTTGTAATTTTCCTTTTCAACTTCTCTTTGTTCTCACATCTTCTTGCAATATTCTTGTGTCTTTCAGTGACTAACTGCTACTTGGTTTAAGTAATTTGGTGTTTGTACTTTATGATTATGAAGTTCATCGCCGTATCTCTCACTTAAAATGGCTCCTATATTGAAGATCTTGTCGTTTGAAGGTGCCAATGGTCCAAGTAAACTCTTTCTGATCATTGTTAATTATTTGATGCTCTAATAAGTGGTGAATTACAACCACCATCCTGCATAGTTTTGTGTGCCATATATAATTTAATCTGACAAATGGCATATGCATGTATGAATAGCATTGATGCATTATCATTTTTTATTTCAAGTCTTTGGAGCCACATTGAGATGGGACGGTTTAATTAAATGAGGATCACCAAAATGATCTCTATCAAAGAAGGTAAAAGGTGAAAATTTAAAGACTAAAAGGGAATAAGGAAAAACATTAGTTGAATTGCCAACATTTAAATTATATTATGGCTTATAATAATGTGTTGAAGGAGAACAAGTTATACTCTATCGAGTTGTGTCTCCAAAATAAACATCTTTCTTTGGGTTTGGTTTGGTTTGGTGGAAACTGTTTGAAGTGTATAGAATGGGTTGGTGAGGATTGAGAACTCAGAGAATGAGCTTTATATTCAAATGTTGGAGAAACGTAAGATGCTGGTTCATTTGCCCATATTTGGAATATTATAACTGTTTGCGTGATCTTATTTGTCGCCACATAAATTTTCGTATTGTTTGCTCTTTGTGATATGCAGGCATTGATGGTTCGGTTGGAATCTGATCTGGCACAAGTTCTGCTTGCAGCATGTAGGGGAGAGCTAACTGGGGTATCTCTGAACTGGTCCCCTGAACCTTCAATGGTGGTGGTCATGGCAAGTAACGGCTACCCTGGGAGTTACGAAAAGGGAACTTTGATTCGAAACCTTGAAGAAGCAGAGCATGCCATTCCATCAGTTAAGATATTCCATGCTGGAACAGCACTCGACTCCAATGGCAACTTGATTGCTACTGGAGGGCGTGTACTTGGGGTCACTGCCAAGGGACGAGATCTTGAAGAGGCACGGGAAAGAGCTTACCGAGCTATCGATGAAATCAACTGGCCAGGAGGGTTCTACCGGCGAGACATTGGTTGGAGAGCACTTCCTCAGAAACAATTTTCCACAAAAGGGTGAAATCCTTTCTACAAAGGTGTGAGTTATTTTAGATGGTCGAGTATCTTGTTAGTCATACCAGAGCTCCGAGATTGAATACTGCCTTCATCCGGGTTAGGGGGTTCCGAGAAGGGAAGGCTATCTCACTGTGTAGCATAGTCCTTGGACCACAAAAAGGAAGTTTATGGCATAAAATGAATCAAGTTGGCTGGTCGTGAAACATAATGTCTTATATTATGGAATGCATGAACAATGGATGTTACTGAAATTTGGATAGTTTATGATAAAAGAAGGTTTTAGTGATGAGTGGAAAAGGTTTCAATGTTTGGCCAAATCAATTTCCCCATCTTAGAAGCCTTTTATTTTAATTCAATAATAATTAATAAGCAAACCTTTTACTTCTTAATAATACATATTTTTCTGGAATTTTCGCGTCTGTCTTACTATTCTTCAGTTATTATTTGGAAAACATATTAGTTCCCAAGGCTATGTGTTTTTAACAATTGTTCAATGGAGGAGATTGGAGTATAACTGGAGAAGTGTTTTGCAGATTAACTTGCTTTAGTCATTGCGACCTTCACTATATGCCTTTATGAGTTCTATTCTATCTAATGAGCATTATAGAGTTTTTTAAAGAAAAGATGCTACCCTGTGCACGAGGTACTCAGCCTTGCCTCTTGACATATCTGTGAAAAAGCTACAAGTTTCTTACAAGTGTGATGATGAGTTACCTGGGAGTAACCAAAAGGGATGAGAATGGACTCTCCTTTCATCTTTCCCACCAGTAATTGTGACATTAGTCGGTAAACAAAACTCTCTTATATTTTGATTTCAAATTTAAGACCGAATTTAGAGATGCCGAAAGTATAAGTTTCACCACATGATATCAGACGATATTATATGATGGGGGCTTGAAGCTCACACCTCCACTCATATAACACCGGCATCCTCCGAATTCAGAGGATATATATATATATATTCAAATTTATATATTTATTTACCTTGTGAGACGCATACATCATATATATGTATTTGGTAATTGGTAAGAAACTCAAATACACCATGCATCTATTTTACTTCTCTAAAAACTTGAATCCTCACTATCTACTTTTAGAAGTATAAAAAAAGACCATTGGGGCAGAAGCCCTTGGTACATCTACAACTATTTATCTTTTGAACAACATCCCATTTGGGCCATGTGGAGTCCCATGACAATTCCCACCCCAAAGACTTTACAAGATACACAAATGAAATGCCTTCTCAACTTTTTATTTTTTATTTTTGCGTCTATTGGGCCATTCCCAGGCCTCAATGACCCAATTTGCTTCACAGATTTGGCCCCAATCTTTGTCCATCCAAAAACCTCACAGGCAGCCCAAGATTTCAATCTGGCCGGAAAAACTGCCCGTTTGATCAAAACCGGGCAAAAGACCTAAAACACTTCATCATTCTTCGTACACTGTCTCTGTGCAACAAACATTTCTCACTCAAACTCTTCTCTGTTCCTTCAATGGCAGCTTCTCATCTTCTCTCTCACTCACCAACTTTTCCTAAATCCCTTAAATACCCTTCAAACTCCACCAAAACCCCATTTGTTCTCAAGCCCATTATCCCCTTCAAACCCACCTCAAGAACCCTAACCCTAAGGGCAGTTCTGTCCCCAAACCCTAGCATCTGATACACCAACCCAAAATTTTCAGCATTGTTTCACCAAATCTGAAAATGGGTATTTGTACTGTGAGGGTCTTAGGTTCAGGATGTCATGGAAACTGTGGAGAGAAGGCCTTTCTATATGTACGGTAAGCCCCAAATCACAAGAAACTTCGAGGCCTATAGGGATGCTTTGGAGGGTTTGAATTCGGTTATTGGGTATGCAATCAAAGCCAACAATAATCTCAAGATTTTAGAGCATTTGAGAAAGTTGGGTTGTGGTGCTGTGTTGGTCAGTGGTAATGAGCTCAGAGTGGCACTTCGTGCCGGGTTCGATCCCACCAGGTAAAATAATTATATGGTATATGCCATTATACACACATTTTTAGCTTGGTGTCACAATATAGTTGTGCTTTGTTTTGGAATTTTGGTACTTAATAGTGTCTGTTAGCGTCTAAAGATTGCATCTTTGTGATTTATAGAATCAGTAGAAATTCAGAGGTTTTTGTAATTGTGGTATTGCTCAAGAAATCGATACTAGGGTTTTGGCAGAGAGGTTTTGATTAATGTTTGGTTTTTCACAAGGTGTCTGTTGTATATTGGACAGTGCTAAAATGAGCATTCATTCTGGACCTAAGACAGCTGCTCATTGTGAGAAGTAGTATGTACAAATGTAGTTGCAAACCATACCAAAAATGAATTTTATCTTTGTACAATATGATTTTATCGTATAATAAACTGTGAATTATTCAATTCTTCAGTATTTTGCAAATGGTTTCATAGAGGATGCAATGTGTTCATTTTGTTCTTTGATAAGTGGATCAATATGATATAATAATAACAATAAGTGGATCAATATGATAGTAAGAATCCATACAGAAAAAAGAAAAGAAGAAAAAGGTATTTTTAAATCAAAATGCTTTCCACTCTCGAAATTTCTAAGAGTAGGGATGGAAGTGCTATATTTTAGAACTTTCAAATTGTCTGATAGATATAAAATTGCTTCATTAGTAATCCACAAGGTATGGATGCCAAGTTTCTAAATAAGTTGTACAAAAAGGCAGATTAATATCATGAACAAATTTCACTTTGCAATATATTTTTGGCAATATAAATATGCGGTATGAAAATTTCAACCGATCTACCTATTGATTATTTCATTCTTGGTTTAAGTGTAGTTTTGGAATGTGCTTGTTAGTTCTCCATACGGAAAGCTCCTGGAGGATTTGGTGTTAGCTGCCCAGGAAGGTGTTTTTGTCAATTTTGATAGTGAATTTGATTTGGAAAATATTGTATCAGCTTCAAGAATTGCTGGGAAGAAGGTTAATGTATTACTTCGGATAAATCCAGATGTTGACCCTCAGGTTAGTTGTGCCAAATTATAACTCATGCGTTATGATAATGTCATACGTAAAATCTAAGATTCAGAATTATTGTTTGTGAATGTATGATTGCTATATTGTCATGTTGAACCGGACAATACTAGTGCATTATCTTCTCTGTATATCGAAGAAATTTACCATTAATGTCATGAAGATTTCTCGAGCTTCAAGATATAGACCTGAACAGCAAAACACAACTGCTACTTAGGTCAACCTTAATCAATCTTGTCACTCTGTTCGTAGTTCATAAATCTCCTCTAATCATAAAATAATCACAGTTTATAAATCTCTTTTGGTCACAACTCGATCATAGTTCATATATCAATTTTGGTTGAGAAATCAAACTTTGGACTCTCTCAGTAAATCGTTGTAATTTTTTTTATTGTATCTACTGTTCTACATGATTAAGGTGAGGTTACCTTTGAAGCTATCTTGAAATTTCTTCTCTGTAATAAGCCAATAAAACAATGCTTTGTTTCATGATAAATGGTTGACACTGATATGCATAGGCTTTGCATTAAGCCTTTTGACATTGATTTTTGTGAAACATAATCATCTCTACCACCAGAAATTTAGTACAGCCACTTCCTTCTAACCACTATTTGGTCACCACACTACCATTAAAACAATCTCATGCCACTGTGCTGACACCACCACAATAACCATTACCACTTCTGCTGCAGCTGCCCCTTACTGCCACTAGTGTTAGCATTAATAAACGACCGTCACCTTACTGCCACTTATTGCTTTGACACCCTGCAACCACCACATCCACACCAGTCCACTGCCAATGTCCTGCTATCACTACACCTGAAGGTCCTCGACCCCCCTATTAATGTCTATGATATGTACGTGGCCTTGGAAGTTTCGCTACCTCTCTCTCTCCTTTTTTCTGCAATTATATGTTGTTCTGTGTATAAATTTGGGAAGGTATTAATTTCTCATTGTTTTAATTGTAAATTTCACTCGTGTCTGCTGAATCTGTATTGTTTTCTTAGGTCCATCCTTATGTTGCCACTGGGAATAAGAATTCAAAATTTGGTATTAGAAATGAGAAGCTGCAATGGTTTCTGGATTCTGTGAAGGCACATCCAGATGAACTGAAGCTTGTGGGCGCCCATTGCCATCTTGGCTCTACTATTACCACGGTACCTTAACGTGACTCTGCTTTCTTCTTTGCTTTTTAGGATATGATTTTACAATGTTATACTACAATGAAATGAATTTGGAACAAGCAGTGCTCATAATATGTTCATTAATTTTCGTCACACAATTGAAATTTACTTGAAAAAACTGATTCATTGATTCCTTTTGCCATTTGTATGACACCAATTATGAATGTATATTTGTATGTTAATGCATTTGGTAATAAATCAATTGTAATATACGTTTCTCTATAATATTAGTCTTAGTATATATTGAAGAAAATAAAACCAAAAAAATGAGTAAAGTGCAACCTGATTAAATAGGGATTGGAAAATTGATATGAAAAAGAAAAACCATACAGAATAGGAAATGGCAAGTTATAGGTTCAAGAGAATTGGAAAATTTATAACATTGTTAAAAATTCAAAAAATTCCAGAAATTATTTCAATCTAAAAAATTCAATTTCTGAACCCAAAAAAAGAAAAGAAAAGAGTACTTCAATTCCATGTTTGGAAAACATGTCATTATATTGATGAATTGTTAAGAAAAGTTTGTACCATTTTAAATAAACAAAATCTTGTAAACTTAAACAAAAACAATTATCAAGAAGAAAATAGAGAAGTTTTTGTAAATTATATGAGGAGTAGCTAAAGAATTTTTCATTTAAAAGTGACAACTAAAAATATTAGTATATATGATATCATTGTCGTCGTTGAAATTCTTGTCTTCCTGGTCCTGCAATACTTTAGTTTTCCATCCTTCCCCCTTCCTCCGAATTTGTGCAATGGAGTATTAGCATATCCTTATAAATATTTTTCTTGTAAACGCCTTCCAGTGAAAATGTCTAACAGAAGCTTGTGTATTTTATCAAACCTGAGGGATCATTAGGTAATTTGCCATTTTTTAATCTCTTGAATTCATGTAATGGAGATTACACGTTGATGTAAATGTGAATTAAGTATTGATATGTTGCAGCAAGAAGTACTATAATAATGAACTTAATTTTTTGTTTCACAATATTTGGGCTTTCAAAAGTTAGCTAAAAAAGTTCAAGTTACAATTTTTTGTGTGTTTTAAGGGGACAGTTATTTTTATTTGTGAACTCACTATATTTGGGGCCAATAAATAAGTGCTGTGAAAAAATTAGGGTTGGGGGCACTAATTAATTTTTTATTTTCATTTTAATGATTTTTGGGGACTCAAGTTAGGTTTATTTGTAAAACCCCTACTTCTGAAGTGTCATGAGTAACAGTTTTTTGAATTTTTTTTGTTACTGGGGCACGGGGGAGGGTCTACCGTAGCTCTGCCCTGTCTTCCAATCTTGGACAATTGCCTTTACATCTTGGTTTGTATATGTATCTCCTCAATTTCAATTTGATTTGTCTGCCATTCAACTTCTTTTCTGTTTATTTGCATTTATTTATTTTTGTTCTGACATTGTGCAATTTTTTGTATCCAGTATACTTGCTTTTTTTAAAAAAAATATTTACTTTTTTTTTGTGCATCAAATTCTTCTATGTTATTTGTAAGTCTAAAAGTACTATTATTTTCAGGTAGACATTTTCAGGGATGCTGCAGTCCTTATGGTGAACTACATCGACCAAATTTGAGCACAGGACTTCGAAATAAATTACTTGAACATTGGAGGTGGTCTAGGGATTGATTATTATCACACTGGAGCAGTTCTTCCCACTCCCAGAGATCTTATTAACACTGTGAGACCATATATCTAATCTAGTCATATGGTCACAGGTCACATGAAATTCATGCTATAAGGAAGACGTGATCATCCATGGTTCTTAGTTTGATGGCAAGGATGTTATTTAGTATGGTAAATATTATGGTAGTTCTTGATACATAGCTAGTTTTTTTCTGCAATACTTTCGTATTAGATAACTCATTATGATCCAAGTATTGCCAAATTACTTTTGTCGTCAACAAAATATTCTAGTAAGTGAGAACACCACATTCTTACCTTAGACAGTATTATTTTACATTTAAGTTGCCTTAATGGGTCTAGGATGATGGGTCCAGTTACTGTTGTTACATTTAAGTTGCCCTCAGATTTAGTTGTTTTATTTTATTCTGTGTTTTTCCTGGTGTTGCGTTGCATGTATACATCTTACATTTCTTTATGTGTTTTGAGTCTATATAATGGAAGCGATTTTATAACTGGACACATTTAGTATGTAATTCTTATGTTGACAAGGATCCAAACTGTATTGCATTGATCACGGTGGTCATACATGTGTCCAGTAGCTACAATTTACCAAGAGACAGAAATCGTTTATATCTTCGGTCATAGTACTGTATTGATATATCTGAAGGAGTGAAGCCTAATAAAATTGAACATTACTTAACCAAATTGAAATCAGTTTTTATTCTTGGTCCACTCAATGTTGAAAGAGATGTTTAAATGATGATTAAAAACTTACCTCCTAGTGCTGCAGGTATTAAAGAGACTCGGTGGAATTTATTCTTTGGAATATCTGATGTTCACTATCTTTTCTCTTCATGGATGGTTGCTGCAGGTACGGGAGCTGGTCCTTCACGAAATCTCAATCTCATCATTGAACCTGGGAGATCTCTTATTGCAAATACGTGCTGCTTGGTCAATCGTGTGACGGGGTCAAAACTAATGGGATGAAAAATTTTATTGTCATCGATGGCAGCATGTCAGAACTTATCCGTCCTAGCCTTTATGATGCTTATCAAGTAAGATTCCTAGTCTTATTAGCTAGTCCTAATGCCAAATTTGCTGGCATTTGAGGATGGTGCTTCCACACATTTCACTTTTTTTGTTGTTGTTTACTTTAGAATATAAAATTTGGATAATTGACAGTTTCTCCCTCAGAAATTTTTTCTCAGTGGTGATAGCCAAATACTTCGGACCCTACAAGACTCTTCTTGTGGCATTTTTGCCATGTTGACACATTGATGCATTTCCTTGTGGATCACCATATTAATAAATAACAATAAGAGTGAATTTTTTGTTTGAAGTAGCATTTTTGAGGCCTAATACCCATATTGGGCACCAACACTTGTCCAAGTGTACCACTTAGTAATGAGAAATTAGTAGATGGTCTTTGACCATATGCCACCTGGTGGTCCAGTCCAATCAAACCCCATGTTCAAGTTTCTTTATAATATCTTATTAAACTTTTTGGGTTCACTTTTTTTAGTTGGATAATTTTGATTGAACCATCTAATAATCTCTCCTTGGTAAGCGAGCCCGATAATTACAGTAAATATAGGTGTCAACTATGTCACATGGACTCAGGATACATTTGTTGGGTTCTGGAATGTATCTAAACCTAAGGACACAAGGACACGGCTAAATATTCATATTATTTAATATTTTCTTTTATTTTCTAATGTATAATAACATTTTCTCTTCTTTTGAAGCAAAAGGAACACAGTAAATGAGTTTTATGTATAATATTAAATTTGAATTATTTGGATATGCTTGTTTGGTGCATGTATAACCATGAGTGTCAAGACACACATCCCATACCCATGTTTGAGTGATGCGTCTAGCATGGATAGTACATACATTTTTGAAGAGCTCTTGTAGTATAGGTTAGTAAATGGCTTTATTTTTTCACAAATTTCCCTATATTTGCAACCCTAATATGCTGAAGGAGTTGATGATGTGCCTGCTGTTTCTTTTAGTAAAATGCTAAAATTCATACTCTATAGATTCATCCTGTTCTGAAGATAAGACCATCAAGCTTTATTCTTTTAAGAATTTTAATCTAATATAAAGCAAAACCCAACATTGTTGTTCTCCAGAAAGCGTTTTTTTGGCTTCTACAATGCCAAATTCGTACTAATTACATATATCCTCTTCTGAAGAGAAGACCATTAAACCTTTATTACCCTGCAAGTCTGTTGTTTACATAAAACTTTGTGTCTAATAGAAAGCAATAACCTTGAATATAATCGTTGTTCTTTCCAGATAACTTGTTTATTGCTTCTCATCATCGTTGACTTGTTCCTTTCTGAGTGCAGCACATAAAACTAGTTTCTCCTTCACCATCTGAAGCCGAGAATTCTACTTTTGATGTTGTGGGCCCAGTCTGCGAGTCTGCAGATTTCTTGGGAAGGATAGGGAACTTCCCACTCCAGCTAGGGTAATGTGTTGTACCACTTTTTATGGGATGGTTTCAGCAATACTATTCTGTTCTTCACTTATCAGGAGTCTCACTTTTCAGGGAGCTGGCCTGGTAGTTCATGATGCTGGTGCTTATTGCATGAGCATGGCATCAACTTACAATCTCAAGATGCGCCCACCTGAGTACTGGGTATGCCATTTGACTTCTGTTGAAGGATTTATATATTTAAGTTACACTCTTTCTAATAGCTTAAGCTTTTAGAATAGATGGTGATTAACATGGTATCAGAGCCAAAGGTCTTGGGTTCAAAGTTCAAACCTCACCGTTACCGTAATTAAAAATAAATAAAAAAAATGTGTTGGACCAAAAAAGAAGGCCACACATGATGGGGCGTGTTGAATGATTTATATATTTAAGTTACACCCTCTCTGACAGCTTAAACTTTTAGAGTAGATGGTGATTAACAACTTCATTATAGATCTCTAAAATCCTATCACAAGCTTTTTCTAAACCAATAAAAACCATATGAAAATCCTTTTTCTTTTCTCTATATCTTTTCTTAGTTTCCTCAATAAGTAAATAACCTGAATCCGTCAATCGATATTGACCTCCGATGTATAATTCTAAATTGATTTTCCTGTCACCTGTCTAAATTGTTGTCCAATGATTCTCTCCAAAGTTTCATAGTATATCAAAATAATTAGTAAAACTTCGTATATCCCCTTTATTTTTATATATAGGCTCTAGAAGTCACTTATTAGGCATTTTCTTTGTTGTTATTATGTTATTAAACAGTTTTGTTACTCGAGTCCCTTAACACTTCTAAACCTACTAACCAAATAAAGCCTCAAGTGAAAATTTTCTGCTTGCTTATAAAGGAAGAGAAGAATTTGTCTTGTGAACCTTTTTATTGACTTAACTAGGTTGAGCATTTCCCTGTCACACATATGATGCAAAAGAGTTTGAAGAGATGACATTTAAACATGAATTTAATAATTAAAACTTCGTTCTGTCTTTCTCCGTAATGTTTCTCCTAAACTTAATTCTTCCCTAAATGAGCACCCGGGCTGTCATTTTCTTTTTCATTTTCAATCCCATGGCTGGGGAAATTTTATGTTCAAACTGGCATGCATAATGACTTGTGTGTATTTGACTAAATTAAACTTACGCTTATAATTTTTTGCCTTTAGGATTCCAAGTGCTGAGAAATTGAATTGATGTTTTTTAGGTTGAAGAAGATGGATCAGTAGCCAAGATCCGACACGGAGAAACATTTGTAGACCATATGAGATACTTTGAGGGTCTTTAATTTTATTTGTACTGGAAATCATTGTTTTTACCATAGTAGGGTAAGAAGCTTGAGCTATGCTTTTATATCTGCATGGTTTGCTAATGCATGCCCTGGATATTGTATCCGAAAATTATGCGGCTGAATAATATATGAGTATATTACACAATCTGGTATAATCTATTTCAATCTATTTCTTGCTAGAGGAATTGAAGAAATAAATTAGAGGAATAGTATGATCAGGAAGCTGCTATTTTCTCCCTTTCTCATCCATTTGAGTTACAGCTTGAGCCCTGAGAAAGTGAAGGAGAAAACAATCTGTCCATGGGCTCTCTCTCTCTCTCTCTCCCTATATATATATATATATATATATATATATATATATTGCCCATTTAGGACACTCAGTAACTCCACAGATGATGCTGGTGCATGATTGGTGCTTGGTTCATTTTACAGATTGGAATCCTTGGGCTGAGGCCTAAATTTGATAATATATGGGACTTTTAGATTTGGTTCTAATTTTTTTTTTTAATTAAATACTTTGAATAATGGGTTTTTTCATCGTTAAGCTTAGAAATGATGATGAGCTTAAGTAAATCCTTGAAGGGGGACCCAAAGATGGGAGTTGTTTCCTAGTTCAAGGGATATAAAAACAGAGAAAACATTAATGGCAGTCACATTAATCTCTCGTGAGTACATTGGCTTAAAGGGAAATTTATTTTGCTCATTTATGACTTGAATTTCTAATCCAAAGTCAGAAACTCATGTAAAAGAAACACTAGCCAGATTGATTGAATCGGCTTTGGCGTGAAGAGAATCCACCACCATTTCACACGCAGTTCAAGCCCTGTCGCTCATCTTCTTTTTCATTTGACCTCTTCCATCACTCCTTTGATTTACTCTTCTTGCCTGTGACTTGCTTCAATTCCAGCACCAGCAAAGCAAGTAAAGAGGTATTTTCTGTCTCAAAAAATAGTTGAGCAACCCCTATATTAGTTGAGGGGGTTTTGTGTCAAAAAAAAATTCCAAATGAGGGTTTACTACAAATGGCAAAAACCCCGACTTGTAACCATTTGTAGTAAGCCCTCATTTGCAATTTGTAGTAAACCCTCATCACCGAACAAACAAATCATCACCAATATGAGCAGACCACAAAAATAAACTTACTCAACATTATGCCAAAGTCCAACCGATTCCACTTGGCGAGTCCCAGAACAATTCTGATAACGAACTTGCTCACCCAATAATCAATTCCACAAGCATAAACAATAATCCTTGAAAAGTTCTCCCATTTGTTGGGATTTATGCCCTGACTTAGCAAATTCCTATTTAGATTATAGTGACATATGTTCCTGACATATCTAAAATATTTATGATTTATATAATTGGTGAATTCAATATATTAAGCTTCGATTCATTATAGAATTGATAGTGTCCACTTGATTACAAAAGATATTTATATATGTATGTGATGGCAATCAATATATGAATATAAATAGTAATCATAAATAGTTCATAATCAGTAATTATGGATGGACTCATTATTAACTAATACTTGAACTGGATCCGCGATAGATTGAGATATATTGCGAGAGCCGTCGTATGCAATTGCTCTCTATCACCGTCATGACATTTGACTCTTAAGTGAGAGAAATATAGACTTTTTTATTAATTAGTAATTACTTTGATTTGTTTGGCGGAATTTTCGGAATCCTTAGATCGGCACTTTGGGTAATTATGTAATTAATAGTTAGGGGGTTATATTTTCATCATTGCTACTTGTATTTATTTTGTATTGATTATACTTGATCACAAAGTATATTCGAAGGCCTTCGTGTGTTTTTTGATAAAATGATTTATTATATATTTATTTATTTAAATTATTATTTTTGTTAAACAAATTTTTTATTGTGATCAAGCCAGAAATAATTAGAGGTACCAAAATAAATATATTAATTAAGTAGTCGGATTGATGGCTTTATTTATACGATAACTAATTATGCATAGAGGGGTCAAAGTGCAACATTGACTTAGAGGTTATTTATTATTTAATTGGAGTTCAATTAATTTCTTTTAGTGGAGTAGAAATTAATTAATGAATTAATTGAATTGGGTTCATGGATCGGGCCAATTATTAATTCATTGTAGCTAATAAAATAATAAGCCCAAATGATTCTTACTCATAGCCTAACTTGATATTGGAATCCTATTAGATTTGAGGCATGTGAATTGGAGATTGAGAAGGATTTATTGTTTCCTTTCTTATCTTTATGTTGCCTATATATACATGGTTCATGTATAGTTTATGAGAGACTTTTGGAAGAAAAAAAGAATATATTTTCTCTCTTTAGTTTTTAGGGTTAATGTTCTCATCTAATGGAGGCTCTCACAAGCTTAGTTTTCTAAGAAGGCTTATGGGTGATTCCTAAAGGTAAGACCATTACCAAAAAGATGGAGATCCAAGGAGAAGGTATCTTGTTAAGGGATCTACAATAAGTGAGAACATTCACTTTAAAGGAAAGATTTAAAGGTTTACTCAAACATTTGATGTAAGTATTCAATCTATTAATTGAATAATACATCATATTTTATTTTTGCATAAAACTTGTCTCTATGTGATGAATCAAGATTTATGTATGAAAATTCCTTAGAAAGTTTTTAAAACTTGCACGTTTCTCAACAGTGGTATCAGAGCATGGTTTGATTCATTACTAGAGATCATGTTTTTATCAAAATCATCATTCATGGATATATATATATATATATATATATACTAATGTATGTTAATATATGAATTAAAATGTTGATATATATTGATGCATGATGATGTATGTATAATTGTGAATGGATGATAATGTATGATTGGGCCAAGGATGAAGCTTATAGGTTGAATTTATGTAATTTTATCTTTGGATGAATGTAATTAAGGCTTTGATTTAGCCATTTGAAAGTTCAATAATGTAATTTAATTTTTTTCATTGTATTTCAAGTGTAAATATTTTTTTTAAAGCCGTGTAATCTTTATCAAAGGATGCTATGAAGCTTCAAGAAGGTCCAAAAGGGTTAAATTAGGCTTCAGGAATTTTCTGGAATTTTTCAGGAATTTTTTTATATTTTTCTGGAATTTTTCGGCAATTTTTCGACAACCGGATTGTCGCCGGCGGCAAGTATAGCGCTGGAGTATGGGAGGATGATCCGGTGCGGCGCGGTACACATGCGCCGGTACCATCAGCCCTTGGATCATTATCAAGTGGCGAGAATGATATGGTGCAATGCGGCCTAGGTGCGCTCCAACCAATAGGCGCGTGATTCTCATGCGCAAGTGCAGCCAGCGCCAAATGGCACGTGCCAGCGCGTTCCACGCGCTGGCAACCTCTCACACGGGCGTGCCGGCGTGTGGCATGCACTGTGACCTCCCTTTCTGTGCGTGAGGGCGTGGCACGCGCTGGGAACCTTCTTAGGCGCGTGCCAACACGTGCAAGACCTCTCGGGCGCGTCCTAAGCGCTGTTTTACTTCTCCAAGTGTATATCAGTCTCCTGCAGGTGTTTGCAAGCCAATGGAAAACCCCTCGCAATACTTAGAACAGTTAAATGTTAAAAACTAAATCCATTGGCCATTTAATTTGCTTTATCTATCATTTATTTATATATGTGATGCAGGGAATAATTAATTGCTAATTATTTTTTGTTCATGCATTGGATCCATGATATTATTTTAAATGGTTTGATTTATATTAATTAAATTATAAAAATTAATTGGATTTGATTACTAATTAATTAGAGGACACTTATTGGGAAACGAAAAATTATTTTTAAATTGTAACTCAAATTAAATATTAGTGAATCATTTAAAAGTTCAGATATATTCTAAATTTAATTGGATTAAGATCAAGGCATTTTGCATGTATTATATTATGTAAATGAATAAATTGAAAACCCTAATTATGAATGATTAAAAATTGAGTGGGAGCGGAAATTTTTATACATTATCTCATGAATTTCGTTATTATAAGAGC
The DNA here is from genome assembly GCF_030987335.1 of Cornus florida. Classification (NCBI taxonomy): domain Eukaryota; kingdom Viridiplantae; phylum Streptophyta; class Magnoliopsida; order Cornales; family Cornaceae; genus Cornus; species Cornus florida. Next base: position 27,230,425 of record NW_026775572.1, on the reverse strand, counting down.
ATCTCCAATGCTAAAATGCTAAATTCGAATGCCAAATCTATATTTTGACAGTGTTACAGTGTCAAAATGCTACATTTTAGCAATTCTGCTTCAATGGCGTATTTCATGCAAAATGCTATTTTTTAACACAACCACCATTCTTTTTCAACAACCATTCTCACCATTTATATTTGCATCAGTAATATTAATATTAGGCACAGACATTAGAAGGAAATTAAAATGATTATTTGAGAAAGAGGGAAATATTGAAGTTGATATTTATTTTAAAACACAAACGTAAATAGTGTGGTTGAAGAGAGAGAACAGTTTGGACCTAATGATTTGGAATTCACTAAAATATCATAATTTTTTTGACCTTTAGGCATGGAAGCAATGGGATGAAGGGAAGGCATTGGAATTATTGGATGTGTCAATGGAGGATTAATTTCAAGTGGATGAAGCAATAAGATGTATCCATGGTGGTCTTTTGTGTGTGCAAGTGTGCAACAATGACCAGATGACCGACCAACGATGTCATCTGTTCTTATGATGTTGGATGGAGAAGAACCAATGTTACCAGAACCTAAACAACCTAGATTTTTCACAGAAAGGTGTGTCAATGAAACTGATTCTTCATTAAAGTAAGAAAAAAGTTGGTGCTTCAAATGAGGTTACTATCACATTGCCAGAAGGTCGATAAAAGGAATGTCTTTTTGCAAATTGTTTTTTCAACATGTACGTTACCTCTTCCATACTCTCATATTTGTTGACATTTTTGTTAGAATGTTGAAGTTTATATATAGGGGTAAATATGTTTGTTGCTCTGCTTTGATGATTGATCTATATTTAGGAAACTGTTTGGTCTGTTTAAATATTTTGGGACTGACGGTGAAGGAGTCTCTATATGTAATACCTCCCGTGGTTAACTAGCCAAGAAATATATATATAGTACTATTGTTGTGAAAAAAAAAAAAAAAAAACATATATGAATATAAAGACTTTCCAGACTCTAGAAATATATATTATTGTTGTGGATAAACATACATGAATACAAGACTCAGTCTCGAAGTACCAGCGAATAATGGCTCTCAAGGCATTTTTTTTTTTAACAGCTCAAGGCATTACCCAAGAATAACATTTCGCACTGGTATAGAAGAATTGATGTAACATATATTTCAATTAAAAAAAGTGCATCAAACAATTACCACTACTTTTTTTTTAAAACATGAATAGTGTCCTCACCTTCTAAACCCAAGAATAAAACACAATCCTCTCCAGTAATTCGCAATTAATTGATGTTGCTGGTTTGAACAGATGATTATTTGAGAAAGAGGGAAATATTAGAAATAAAATAATAATAATAATAACAGAAAAAACATATACAACAAATAATCACCTACAGTCAAATATTATCCCTTTATGCCCAAAGAATATGAACACTGCTCTCTCAAAACAAATATCCAAAAACAAGCTCAACCCCATGCATTTCAAGTTAAAGGAACAGAACAAAATACCCAAGGAAGTTTTATAACTAAGAAAATAAAATAAAAAAGAAAACAAATTGACGAGGATAAGTTGAGTAAGGATCACACCTCTACAAGCTCCCTTTCCATGTCAGCATATTCAGAGTTTCCAGGGTCGTCGTCCAAAAGATTTCTGACCTGATTCATGGATCAACATATTTTTAATATATATACATATATATACTATTTTTTTGATAAGTAATATATATACATATATATACTCAAAAGTATATGCTTAACAATGAATATATGTAACATGAATATAAGTGAACAACATATCTAAACTTGTGCCATAACAAAAATATCTTAAATTCTTGGTCCAAAGTCACTATTATGGTCATGATAATGAACTAAATAATAATATTGCGATCATTTTAAAAAATCCAAATTTTCCCTCACCTATATTGCGATCATTTTAAATAATAATAATATTAATGAATCAATTTTTGATTGATTCTGCTTTCTAGAAGATTTAAATTAAAGGTGAGAGGAAGATAATGAACAACAATGTACCTTAGAGGTCAGCAATGGATTGACGGTGACCTGGCGATGAATCGAAGAGACAACGATGAGGGACAAAAAGGGGGTTTATGAGTCTAACCATAAAGGGGGTTTATGAGTCTAACAACGATGAGTAAGAGCAATGGATTGATGGTAACCTAATGACGAATCGGAGAGACAACGATGAGGAAGAGATTAACTTTTGTTGCTGATGGCCGGTCTTTTCCGTTTCTGTTGCCACCGTTCTCATCTCTCTCTCTCTCTGTGTTGCCCTAGACAAATACAAGTGAAATTGGAGCCGTCCTTTCTTTTCTGTAGCCCCCAGCCCATATAGCAATTGCTATTTGTTTTGCTATAATTGGCATAAAAAATAGAAAAGTTAAAAAATAGCAGCCTAAATAACATTGCATTGGAGAGCCCAGTTAAAAGCCCACCTGCCATATTTTGAATTAGCAGCCCATATAACAGATGTGTTGGAGATGCTCTAACCATTGTAATTAGATCTTCAAAAATAATGCCCCACGCATGATTTGAAGAGTCTAAAAATTACAAGAATGGTTGTCTCGTGAAAATAAAAATATTAAATGTTTATTGTAAGTAGATCTTTAAAAATAAGGCCCTACGCATGATTTAAAGAGTCTAGATTATAATGACAAGATATTTAATGTTTTATTTTTCGTTGGAGCATTAATAACGTTATACACTCAATCTAAAATTAATAATGTCAACTCCCCAACGGAGTGGTCTACACTAGTTAATTTTAGAAAAAGGTTAAACATTATCGGGAATCATTTCATATAGATAAATAAGGCATTGTCTTAAGAGATATGGAAATGATGGGATTTTTCCCGCCAATAGCAATAATGAACTTCGCCAACTGAATAAGTGATTGGCATATTAGTTATCCGATTTTTCATGCAGTGGTTAAGGGACCCACATATTATTTTAATGGAAGTGCTCGCCTAATAGCAAATGAATCTCAACAATAATAATAATTAACTCCTCCAACAGGATAAGTTATTGACGTATTGATTGTGTGATTTATTATGCTACGAAGTTGAGGGACCCACATTAATTAAAAGGGATTGTTCACCAATAGTGATAATGAAATCTTATTCTATTGAGATTTATTATACTATGTGGTTGGCGAACTTATTTTAATTTTAAGTATGCATGATAGTATTAATAAATTCACCTTGCATATTGTACGAATGCATTTATATTTAGATTAATTATGTCTAATCCATTTTAATCTACTTGCTAACATATTCAATGTATTTGGACCTCATTTATATTGACCGGAAAAGGAACTTAGATATTTTATTCACAACGTAAGAGTACAAAATGTATTTACTACTCCTATACCTAATCGTTTTACTTTAAGATACCCAGTTTGATATTAATGTTTTTAATAAGTGAAATAAGACAAATGATATGGCTCAGTGCAACATTCTAGAGTTCATCTCGAATACGTTCCAAAGCTAATATTTGTATTATTTTATTTGTTTTAAGCATCATAATATATCTCAATGAGATGTTTTGCTGAGATTAGAAAGAGTTACGCCTTAGTACTGCGTCAGACTTGAATACCATTAAGATAGCCTAAGGAATTCCAGTAAAAGATCGTGTTTTTAAAATGATTATTTATTATTTAAAAATTTAACTGGAGGTCAATAGGGCTGACTTAGATGGTAAGTTTCAAGTTAACATGATTATTGCCTTATTACCAAACTCGTTCGACTCTTTTAGAGTGAACTAAATAAGGAACCAGTTTGAGTTCACACTCGCTGATATTCTTATAGAATTGATAACATATGAAGGGATAATCAAAAGTATGGGCGTTCCTATCAATCTAACCTAGTCTATACCATCTTCTTCTAGGCCCAAGTGGATCGGCAAATGAAAGAAGAAGGATGATAATAGGACTAGGCTAGCACAAAACATGGGTATCCAAAAGGTTAAGGGAATAAGACAGTGTAAGTTGAGGGCGAAAGAAACTATTTCTTTTGCGGCCAACTAAGACATTTAAGGACGAACTGTCTAAACAATGATGTGGCAGAGGAAAATGTATATTTAATCATTGAGCCATGTTATGTGGTTGTATCTATTAATTCCTGATGGATAGATTTTGGAGCCACTAAACATGTTTGCAATTCGTTGCAAGGATTTTAGGAATTTAGAAGCCTCGATGATATGTATATATATGTCTTTTGATCTGATGCCAAAGTTGTAGCTAAGTCAGTGGGAGTATTACTGATAAGTGCTTAAATGTTGCACATTTCAGCACCTAAGCTAAGGTATTTCAGTCTTTGCATCTATCTTAATTTTATATTTTAGTCCTAATTTATGTTTATGTGTATTTCAGGGCAATAAAGTTAAAATGAGCTAAGAACGGTCCAATTAAGCCTTTTTGGAGTTAAGCAAAGATTTTCAGACAATGGCACAAAGCGGTCAATTTCGGGCCTTTGATGATGTTCCCAAAGATGGAGAAGCAAACCAAATAGCCCGGGGCAAAAATAAGGCTTAAAGGAATTTGTCAACTCTGGGGGATCGATCCCCAGGGTGGGGGATCGATCCCCCAGGACTTAGCAACATTATAGTTTTTATTTAATTTTTGGGCTCATTTTGGGAACTGTTGGGCTTTAATGAGATTGTTACTTAAGGCCCAGTGAGCCATAAGATTAGGGTTAGTTTTAGTTTTTATTTAGGTAAAAAGATTATTGGAAAAAAAAAAAAAAAAGAGTTTTATTTGATTTTTTTTCTGTATCGTAGTATCGTATTTTCTCTCTGGAAAAACATGCGAAGAAAGGGAAAAAGAAGAACAGGCTAGGGTTTGGAAGAAAAGTTCAGAGAAGATGAAGCAGATGATGGGGATTGTCCTATCTTCGACTCCATCAACCATGAGTGGCTGATTCTTCTACTTAGGGTTGGATAAACCCTAAGCATGTAACCTATTCTCTCTCTCTTTTCATACTTTTTGGGGATTAATTTATGTAATTAGTGTATAGTCTTGAATATTATGAATTAAATTCTTCCAATTGATTATCTGTATTAATCTCATATTGTCTTATGTGCGGTTGATTGATAAACAAATTTTACACACGAATTCTTTGTTAATTGATTCTTGTGATGGCTATGCATGGTATTGCTTAGTTGTAATTGTGTTTCAAATTGATGAAAAATGCTTACATTTGATGGATGGTACTACATGTTTAGGTTAATTTGTTGTTTAATTAGTTTTAAATTCATGTTTAATTAGTTTAATTTAAGTTTAATTAATTTAATTGCAATTCAATTATTAGGTAAGTAGACCATCCATACTTATGTTTGAATTCCATACTTTTTGTCACAATTGCATTATCTTTTAAATTAATGTGTGTTAAATTTGTAACTTGGATTGATAAATCATGCTTTGAATGGGTGAATTGCACTACACTTAGTTTAATTGTCATTAGGTAGTTGATTCATGCTTGAAATTGATGGTTTACACTTTTCATTGCTCTTGTTAGCCACATATAGATTACATAGTATTATTTCCCCAATTAGTTGAAAGTGAGTGAGTTAGGGAATGTGCTTAGTGGTGAATCCTACACCCTAAGTCTCTTTCCAATCTCTTAAACTCTATTTCTTTATTGCAATCATTTAGTTTAAAATTAGTTTTAATCACAAACAAAACCCTTTTGGCAATCACAGAAGCACTAAAGTATAATTCAATTCTGGAAAACCTATAATTGTTTAGATCTCTTGGGACGATCCCTGCTCACTTCATACTCCATAGTATAAGTGTTTAGTGGTTTTATAAATTTTAAAATATGGTGCCCACTTGACATTATTTCTAAACCTAAAGTGTTGTGCATTATTTTGTGCACACGCTCGGTCGCACCATAGTTTTGGCGCCGTTGCCGGGGATCTAACGGTTTTGAAGAATTGAATTAAACATTAGTTCTTTGTTGATTGTCTACTTTTAAGTCATTTTAATTTTTAATTTTTTTTTTTATTTGATTTGTCAATTAGGTACTTGAAGCAAAGTGGAGCAAACGCTGGACTTAGAAGCAATTAAAAAAAAAAAATTTGAAGTTGCTTAAGGACCATCTGTAAGTTCTCTTTAATTTTAGTACTTTAATTGTATACCAATTTGCATGCTTTGGACAGCCCAAGTGGAGGCTTAAATTGAATAGTTTTATTTTTAAGTCCAAGCATACCTTCTTGTAGAAGGCATCGGCCCGTGTGGAGGCATTTATTTGTTTTAAGTGCATTGATATTATTGAGGAGTTTGGGAACATCGTATGTGGAGGTTGAAATTTTGAAATGTTGGTGTGTTGACTTGTTCTAGTGCATGCATGGTCGTAGATCACTTAATCGTCCTCTTGCTCCTGTAAATCAAAATCTCGAAATTTTTCTTCGGCGTTTAAGAAGTAGTACTAGGGATAGTCATCTTAATCTTTTAAATTTTGATCTTCCATCACCTTTAATGGAAGATCCAATTGAAGATCCCGTTGTAGATCTTGGTCATGTGGATCATAATGGTGTGCACCACCCACCACAAGTTCATATTGTGGATCCTCAAGGTGTGCATCCACCCTTGGGAATGCCACAACCAGTTAATCATGCGGTGCAACAACCTAATCTAGGGATGCCAAGGCCAAATGTTGTTCCCCCAATTGGTGAGCAACAACAACAATATGTTCAAATGGCATACCCTCAACAAGGTCAAATGGCATATCATCAACAAGGTCAAATGCCATATCCTCCTCTCAATCCTCTCAATCCTCCAATGGTCCTTAGGGATCGTTACACTCCAAATCAATATAATGCACCTACTTGCATTCAATTGCCAAATTTTCGTGCTCATCATTATGAGATTAAGGCTTCCACCATTAACATGTGCCCCCTTTTCTATGGGTTGAGCAATGAAGAGCCTTATAAACATTTAGATGAGTTCTTGGAAGTTTGTTCCACCGTGAAAATCACGGATGTTCCGGAAGAAGTCCTAAAAATGAAGCTTTTCCCTTTCACTCTTCGGGATAAAGCTAAATATTGGTTCAACAACTTGCGGCCAAATACAATCACCTCTTGGGCACAATTGCAACAAGAGTTCTTAAAAAAGTATTACCCCGCAAGTCGAACTGATGCCATGAGAACTTCCATTCGTGAATTTAAACAACAAGAAGGAGAACCCCTTCATGAAGCATGGGAACGTTTGAATGACTTGCTACGGAAGTGTCCACATCATGACATTCCTAAGTGGCAATTAGTTCAATGTTTCTTTTCAAGTTTATCCGATGCCAATAAGGGCATTGTTGATGCTTCTTGTGGCGGAAGCTACATTGAAAGAAATGAAGATGAAATTTGGCAACTTTTCGAAAAAATGAGTGAAAACTCAATGCATAGATCTTCATCTTCTAGGGGTAGTCACCTAGCACATATGGGAGGAAAGAAAGCTATAAATCAAATAGACTCTTCCATGGAAATTGCCGCTGAGGTCAAAAATCTTACTCAAAGGTTTGATACATTCCTTTTGAATCAAGGTCCGGCAACTCAATCATATCCTCACCATTCCAATGAAATGTGCATGACTTGTTCTAGTTACACTCACCATACTTCAAATTGCCCTCTTGGACAAATTATACCAAGTGAGTCTCAAGAACAAGCAAATGCTGCTTTCATTCATCAAGGGAACAACCCTTATTCCAATACTTACAATCCGGGATGGAAAAATCATCCAAACTTTGCATGGAGAAATCAAGGAGACGGTGCAAACCCTCCTCAAAATCAAGGTTACCAAGCAAAGTATGTTCCCCCACATCTCCAAAATCAAAATCAGAATTCTCAAGGTTACCGTCCTTCATTCTATCCTCAGAATGTGAATCAATACTCTCAACCTCAAGCATCAAATCCTCAGTCCTACTCTCATCCTCAAGCATCAAATTCTCAATCTTACTCTAATCCAAATCAAGCGCCTCCTAAAAGTTCAGCTTTTGAGGACAAAGTCTTGCAGGCTTTAGGTAATCTTCAAAAAGATAATCAACTGTTTCATTCTCACTCTCAATCAATTGCAAAGCTTGAAGCTCAAATTGGGCAATTAGCTAATTCTTTAAATATGAGAGAGAAAGGTAAGTTGCCTAGTCAAACTGAGACCAATCCTAAAGGGCAATTTATGGCGCAAGCAAGTCCTTCATCAGAATTTTCTGGAAATGAGCAAGTTCAAGCAATTACTACCTTGAGGAGTGGTAGGAAAGTGGATAATAAGGTAGAGGTACCTAAGGAGGATAATGAATTGGCACAACCAAGTGGTTGCATCCATCCCATTCCAAATTCTATTCCAATTTCCTTGGATGCTAGTGGTTCCAAAAAGGACATTCCATTATCTTCATCATCATCTCCCCAATTAGAGAAGCCTTATGAGCCAAAAGCTCCATTTCCTCAAGCTTTGAGAGAAACTTCATCATTTGGGAGACAAGAAGGAAAAATTCATGATATGATGGAAGTGTTTAAACAAGTGAAAATCAATCTTCCTCTTCTAGATGCAATTAGGCAAATTCCACCATATGCAAAGTTCTTGAAGGACTTGTGCACACAAAAGAGGAAGAGCAAGGGAAGGGACCTTAAGAAAGTGCTTTTAACAGAACAAGTGAGTTCCATCATTCTTTCTAACACTCCTCCTAAGTTCAAGGATCCAGGTGCTCCGACTATTTCTTGTGTTATTGGAAACCAAGAAGTTCGTAGAGCTCTCCTTGATTTAGGTGCAAGTATCAATCTCATTCCATACTCTGTTTATTTGCAGTTAGGGTTAGGGGACTTGAAGCCAACATCGGTAGTAATCCAACTAGCCGATAGATCAATTAAGAAACCAAGGGGGATTGTTGAGGATATTCTAATTAAGGTTGATAAATTTTATTTCCCGGTTGATTTTGTGGTACTAGATACTGAGCCAGTCCCTAATCTCACCAATCACATTCCAGTCATCCTAGGAAGGCCATTCCTTGCCACTGCCAATGCCACCATTAATTGTAGATCCGGCATTATGGACATCTCTTTTGGCAACATGATGGTTAAGCTTAATGTATTCAATGCAAGTCAACATCCCACAGATGAAGACGAGTGTTTCCTAGTAGATGTCTTGGATGAAAACATAGAGGAGACTCTTCCCTCTATTTTATCTAAGGACCCTCTTGAGGCGTGCCTTTGCGAAATGTTTGAAAGTTGTGGTTTTGACACAGAAGGATCCATAAGTGAGGTGAATGCTTTAATGGACTCTGTGGCCACTTTGGATTACCCACCTTGGAAAAGCAAGAAAGAACCTCTTCCTTCACTCTCTAGTACTCCACCAGTTCCATCTCTCATCTCTCCTCCTATTCTTGAGCTTAAGCCCCTTCCATCAAATCTGAAATACGCCTTCTTAGGCCCAAAAGAGACTCTTCCGGTCATCATTGCTTCCAATCTTGAAAATGACCAAGAGAATGATCTTTTGGAAGTGCTTAAAGCTAACAAAGAAGCCATTGGATGGAGTGTGGCTGACTTAAAAGGCATTGACCCTTCTATTTGTATGCATCGCATACACATGGAAGATGATGAAAAGCCATTTAGGGATGCTCAAAGGAGATTGAACCCAAATATGAAGGAAGTGGTCATGAAGGAGGTTGTGAAACTTCTAGATGCGGGAATCATTTATCCTATCTCTGATTCCAAGTGGGTTAGTCCAACTCAAGTGGTTCCTAAAAAGTCGGGAATCACAGTTGTTGAAAATGCTAAGGGTGATCTTATTTCGAAACGCACCGCCACTTCATGGCGTATTTGTATAGATTACCGAAAGCTGAATTCTGCTACTAGGAAGGACCATTTTCCATTGCCTTTCATTGACCAAATCTTGGAAAGATTGGCTGGGCAACAATACTATTGCTTCCTAGATGGTTACTCGGGGTACAATCAAGTGGCCTTAGATCCATTGGATCAAGAAAAGACCACATTCACATGTCCTTTCGGTACATTTGCTTATCGACGGATGCCTTTCGGATTGTGCAATGCTCCTGCCACTTTCCAAAGGTGTATGATGTCAATTTTTTCGGACATGGTGGAGAAGTATTTAGAAGTCTTCATGGATGACTTCTCGGTTTTTGGGTCCTCATTTGATTCGTGTCTCCAAAATCTCAAAAAAGTGCTTCAAAGATGTCGTGAGACTAATCTTGTGTTAAGTTGGGAAAAGAGCCATTTCATGGTTCAAGAAGGAATCGTGCTTGGACATGTCATCTCTAAAAGAGGAATAGAAGTAGATAGAGCGAAAGTTGAGCTAATTTCTGAATTGTCTCCACCTACTACGGTGAGAGAAATCCGCTCCTTTCTAGGACATGCCGGTTTTTATCGCCGATTCATCAAAGACTTTAGCAAAATTGCTAGACCCTTGTGTAACCTTCTTGCCAAGGAGACTCCATTTGTCTTTGATGAAGCATGCCTAAATGCTTTTCATCAACTTCGCACTCTTCTATCATCCGCTCCTATCATGCAACCTCCAAATTGGTCCTTACCATTTGAGATTATGTGTGATGCTTCCGACTTCGCAATGGGTGCTGTTTTGGGGCAAAGGATAGGTAAACTACCATATGCTATATACTATGCGAGTAAGACTTTCTCAGGTGCCCAATTGAACTATTCTACCACCGAGAAAGAGTTACTTGCCGTAGTATATGCCCTTGATAAATTTCGGTCATATCTCTTAGGATCCAAGGTAATTGTGTTTTCCGATCATGCCGCTCTTAGGCATCTTTTAATGAAAAAGGAAACCAAACCTCGCTTGATAAGATGGATTCTACTTCTTCAAGAATTTGACTTTGAAATCAAGGATAAAAAGGGCTCCGACAATGTCGTTGCCGATCATCTGTCTAGATTAATGGTTGAATCTTCTCCAAATCTTGAAATTCATGAATCATTTCCGGATGAACAACTCTTTCAAATCTCAAATGGGACGTTGCCTTGGTTCGCCGACATTGTTAACTATCTTGCAACCAGCAAACTTCCCATTAATTGGTCAAAACAAGAAAAGGACCGATTCTTTGCTAACATCCGGAAATACTATTGGGAAGATCCCATTCTGTTTCGTTATTGCCCGGATCAAATCATCAGGAGATGTGTGCCGGAAAGTGAAGTTCCGAGCGTCCTTGCGTTTTGTCACACACTTGCTTGTGGTGGGCATTTTAGTGGAAAAAACACCGCGTTGAAGGTTCTTCAAAGTGGGCTCTTCTGGCCCACTATCCACCGAGATGCCTATAACTTTTGTAAGGTGTGTGTTCGGTGTCAAAAGTTGGGATCAATGTCAAAGAGAGACATGATGCCCTTAACTTCAATCTTTGTGGTTGAAATCTTCGATGTATGGGGCATAGACTTTATGGGACCATTCCCAATGTCTTATGGCTTTCAATATATCCTCGTTGCCGTTGATTATGTTTCAAAGTGGGTTGAGGCTTGTGCTACCAAAACGAATGACCACTCCGTGGTAATTGCATTCGTTAAATCAAATATCTTTGCTCGTTTTGGTATGCCAAGGGCTATGATAAGTGATGGAGGAAAACATTTCTGTAATCAATTCTTGAAGCAACTTTTCTTGAAATACTCCGTCACACATAAAGTGGCCACTCCCTACCATGCCCAGACAAGTGGGCAAGTCGAGGTGTCAAATAGGGAAATCAAGCATATTCTTGAGAAAACTGTCAATCCGACCCGAAAAGATTGGTCAAGAAAATTGAACGATGCTTTGTGGGCTTACCGGACAGCTTACAAGACTCCAATAGGTATGTCTCCATATAGACTTGTTTATGGGAAGCCTTGTCATCTTCCGGTTGAGCTAGAACACAAAGCACTTTGGGCAATAAAAAGGCTCAACTTTGATCTTAATAAGGCTGGAAAAGACCGTTTACTCCAACTCAATGAGCTAGATGAATTGAGAAATGATGCCTATGATAGTTCAAAAATTTACAAGGCAAGGACAAAAGCATTTCATGATAAACATATTGTGAAAAAGTCCTTTGAAGCCGGTCAAAAGGCTTGGTTATTCAACTCTAGGCTCAAATTTTTCCCTGGAAAGCTTCGAACCAAATGGGAAGGCCCTTATCAAATTATCTCCGTCTCACCTCATGGGGCTGTTGAACTTAAAAATCTAAAAGATGAAGGGACCTTCAAAGTTAATGGTCAAAGGCTTAAACCATATATTGATGGACAAAATTTTCAAAGAAATGTGGAATCTGCCCTCTTGGTAGATCCCATTTATTTTGAAGATTGAGAATATCTCACGTCTTTCTAGCGACGTTAAACACTAGTTGTATCGAGTTTCTCCTTCGTTGCATTTTAATTTTCATTTTATTATTATTTTATTTCTATTTTTCCTTTTGTACATTTATACATTTTTACATTTAAAAAAAAAATTAAAAAAAAAAAAAAATTGTAAATGAGTAATGTAGGTTGGTGTTTGATTTTTTTATCTATTTTATTATTATTATTTTTATTATTTTTGTATATATTTCATGTTAATTTTGATTTATTCAAAAACATAAAAAAAAAAAAAAAAAAAAAAAAAATTTAAAAAGTATTAATTAGTATAGGTTGACAAGTGATTTTATTTTAATTTTATTTATTATTATTTTTATTTTAATTTTATTTTTTATCTATTTTTCATTTTAGTGTATATATTCTTTTTAGTTTTGTTTTTTTTGTTTATTTTTATTATTATTATTATTATTATTTAAAAAAAAAAAATTGAAAAATTGAAAAAAAAAAGAAAAAAAGAAAGATCGATCCCAAACGGGTAGGAGATCGATCCCATTTTATTGGCAGAGAGCAACAAAAAAATAGGCCAAGTGGATTGATCCCTCGTCGAAATGGATCGATCCCATTTTACTTATGTTTCTCCCTTCTTATTAAACAGTGAAGGGGACAATTTTTGCCTAAAATTGTCGATCCCCCATCAAAGCAGATCGATCGCACCTTAGCCCTTGAAGCCACGAATACATTTCTCTCTATTGCTTTCCTGCGTTGCATCTGGGTTCGTCTTTCCGACGCCGTTTGCCGTTTTCTGGGTTCGTTAGCCGGTAATTCCAGCTGGTGGGTTCGCGGCTCGTTATTCTCCAGCGAGGTCGCGGCTGCATCGGCATCATATTCCAGCGATCTCGGCTTCATCGGCGTCCCTTTTCTCCCAGCGATCGCGGCTGGTTTACGGCTGCATCGGCGTCGTCTCTCCGGCGATTGCTGCTGGTTCGTCCAACGGCATAGCGGTTGGGTTCTTCTCCGATCGCTGCTGGGTCGTAACTGGGTTCATTTTTCCGGCGTCGCGGGTTCGTTTCTCTCTGGCGATCTCGGCTTGGTTTCGCCGGCGAACAAGGCTGGTTCTTCTCCGGCCACGATTTCCGGCGGTTGGTTCTTCCAACAGCGGTCGCGGCTGTTCATCTTCTCCGGCGAGCTTTTGGCTTCGCCGTTCCAATTGATACATAAAAATTTAAAAAAATAAAAAAAAATAAAAAGAAAAAGAAAAAGAAAAGAAAAAAATTAAAATAATAAAATAATAAAAAAAAAACAAAAAAAATAATAATAATAATAATAAATAAATAAAAACATAACATAAAAATTTTAATAATTAAAAAGTATATATATATATATATATATATATATATTTTGAATTGATTTATTAAAAAAAAAAAAAATAGATAAAAAAAAGAGTAGCATTGATGTTTAAAAAAAAAAAAAAGGCTAAGTAGAATTTGTAGTAGTGTTTTTAGTTATTTATTTCTTTATTTATTTTTGATAAAAATAAAATAAAATTTCAGTAACATTCCGTCTTGCTAGAGACGTTAAACTTAGCCCATTTTTCTTATTTTATTTTGTTGGTTGTATATACATGTTCTTTTCCTTTGTAAAAAAAAAAAAAAAAAAAAAAAAAAAAAAAAAAAAAAAAACTTGAATTGATTTATTTTAGTATATATTTATTTCTTTTTAGTTTAATATATATTTTTTCTTTTTAGTTTAGAATATTTTTCTTTGTGTTAAAAAAAATAAAAATAAAAATAAAAAAAAAAAAAAAAAAAACTGGGAAATCAATCCCATTCTTGAAATTAAAAAAAAAAAAAAAAACATATCACCAAAATTTCAAAAATATGTGTTCCCGTTATGCCCTTCTGCTTAGTTATGCATGTTTTCATCTTTTACAAAGGGCTTGATATCATATCTCTTTACATCTTATTCTATATTGTTTTGGAATGTATGCTTTACTTATTCCATTTGATATTTGATGTGAGTTGCTAGTGTGGCTTTTCTAGTAGGTTTTTGCATCCAAGTTTGGGGAAGACCTCTTTCGTCATGGATCATTACCGGACGTCATTAACTTTTGCCATCACGGTATACTCTTTCCATTTCTTTCATTGTTCTCATTGCACATTGAGGACAATGTGCAGTTTAAGTTTGGGGGTAAAGTAGCCTTGTTACATTCTACTTTAAGTTGAGTTTTAGATGCATGATTGAGATTTGAGATATATTTGGCAATGATTTTGAACTTTTGAAGCATAGTGCCTTTAAAAAACAAGTTGTTAGAGTCTAATACTTCTTGTATGCTCTAGGATGCCATTTAGGGGTAAATTTTAATTTTTGACATCATGTTTGCTTTTGTGGTACACATCATCTTGTTGGTTAAAAATGCTTTGAGAGTTGATTCTAGAATTCTACATTTGCACTTGCGCACACTAGCATTCAATTTGTGGGGTACATGCTTAGTTGATTATTGTTTTGGTTTGTTCCAATTGAGCTAGTATGCTTTGAAAGCTTTCATTCTTGATAAAATGACCTTGCGAAGGAAAGAAAAGAAATAAATTAAAAAAAAAAAAAAAAAAAAACTGCATTCTTTCAACATGTCAACTGATTAAAAAGGAAGACAAGGGAAGAATGTAAGATGTATGATTAGTTTGAGTTCGTAGCCTAGCCATTCCGAGTCATTACGCCCTTAGGAGTGTCTTTACACTTAACGCCCTAAGACCATCTGGTTTGGGAGTCGTTGGCTCAACGCTTGTTACATGGGGTGATTAGAGAGCTTAAGGAACTTGGACATTGCACATGGTCATACATAAAAATAAAAAATGAAATCAATAAAAAAAAAAAAAATGTTTGATTAAATAACAAGGTTCATTCAATGTCTTGATGTCTGGTACTATATCTGCATGCTAGTTTGAGGGTAAGGCTATGCCATTACTTTGATTTGCTAGGATAGCAACACATTTTGATGCCGGTTCACTTAAAAGGATGATATAATTGATTCAATTTGCATGATTAATTGATTGATGTGTGGAGGACCGTTTTTGCTTACATGATGTTGAAACGTTGATAATAGCTTAGAAATGGCAGAAATTTGCATACTTGAGGTAGTCTACTTTCAACACTTGTTTAATATGTGTCGTTACTTCTCAAGTAAGAAAGAGCTGTTGATGTTTGTGGGTACCATTTCTGTAAACCCTCACGAGACTTCACTCGTCCACTAGGGGTAACCTAGGGGTTTAAAAGGTTTGTTGCATATGCTAAATGCAACCGTGATCCCTACGAAAGTGGTGTTATCTTTATTTGCTTTATTAGTTCATAATCGTATATATGTTTGTTTCATTTCCATGCTGTTGTTTATTGCTAGGGACTAGCAATATCTAAGTTTGGGGGCGTGATAAGTGCTTAAATGTTGCACATTTCAGCACCTAAGCTAAGGTATTTCAGTCTTTGCATCTATCTTAATTTTATATTTTAGTCCTAATTTATGTTTATGTGTATTTCAGGGCAATAAAGTTAAAATGAGCTAAGAACGGTCCAATTAAGCCTTTTTGGAGTTAAGCAAAGATTTTCAGACAATGGCACAAAGCGGTCAATTTCGGGCCTTTGATGATGTTCCCAAAGATGGAGAAGCAAACCAAATAGCCCGGGGCAAAAATAAGGCTTAAAGGAATTTGTCAACTCTGGGGGATTGATCCCCAGGGTGGGGGATCGATCCCCCAGGACTTAGCAACATTACAGTTTTTATTTAATTTTTGGGCTCATTTTGGGAACTGTTGGGCTTTAATGAGATTGTTACTTAAGGCCCAGTGAGCCATTAGATTAGGGTTAGTTTTAGTTTTTATTTAGGTAAAAAGATTATTGGAAAAAAAAAAAAAAAAAAAGAGTTTTATTTGATTTTTTTTCTGTATCGTAGTATCGTATTTTCTCTCTGGAAAAACACGCGAAGAAAGGGAAAAAGAAGAACAGGCTAGGGTTTGGAAGAAAAGTTCAGAGAAGATGAAGCAGATGATGGGGATTGTCCTATCTTCGACTCCATCAACCATGAGTGGCTGATTCTTCTACTTAGGGTTGGATAAACCCTAAGCATGTAACCTATTCTCTCTCTCTTTTCATACTTTTTGGGGATTAATTTATGTAATTAGTGTATAGTCTTGAATATTATGAATTAAATTCTTCCAATTGATTATCTGTATTAATCTCATATTGTCTTATGTGCGGTTGATTGATAAACAAATTTTACACACGAATTCTTTGTTAATTGATTCTTGTGATGGCTATGCATGGTATTGCTTAGTTGTAATTGTGTTTCAAATTGATGAAAAATGCTTACATTTGATGGATGGTACTACATGTTTAGGTTAATTTGTTGTTTAATTAGTTTTAAATTCATGTTTAATTAGTTTAATTTAAGTTTAATTAATTTAATTGCAATTCAATTATTAGGTAAGTAGACCATCCATACTTATGTTTGAATTCCATACTTTTTGTCACAATTGCATTATCTTTTAGATTAATGTGTGTTAAATTTGTAACTTGGATTGATAAATCATGCTTTGAATGGGTGAATTGCACTACACTTAGTTTAATTGTCATTAGGTAGTTGATTCATGCTTGAAATTGATGGTTTACACTTTTCATTGCTCTTGTTAGCCACATATAGATTACATAGTATTATTTCCCCAATTAGTTGAAAGTGAGTGAGTTAGGGAATGTGCTTAGTGGTGAATCCTACACCCCAAGTCTCTTTCCAATCTCTTAAACTCTATTTCTTTATTGCAATCATTTAGTTTAAAATTAGTTTTAATCACAAACAAAACCCTTTTGGCAATCACAGAAGCACTAAAGTATAATTCAATTCTGGAAAACCTATAATTGTTTAGATCTCTTGGGACGATCCCTGCTCACTTCATACTCCATAGTATAAGTGTTTAGTGGTTTTATAAATTTTAAAATATGGTGCCCACTTGACATTATTTCTAAACCTAAAGTGTTGTGCATTATTTTGTGCACACGCTCGGTCGCACCAATTACATATGAAATTAGAGAGTATGAGGATATTAGTATTAGAAAACTATCTTTATGCACAGATGATAGATGCAATCTCATTCTTGTTTCACTTTTGGTTTATAAAAATTGTGTTGTTACTTTTGGTAAACTGCTTTTATAAAATTGAATAGATGTGCGATTGCTTCTGGTGCATTGAAAGATGGTTAATATACTATAATCACTAGCTCTTAATATTTTCATGATGTAGAAACTAATGTTGCATTTTTTAGATTGAATGTTATGAAAATATTTGTTATTCCTGACTCATTGTATTTTTAGTGTCTATTTTTGGGTTGTAATCAGTCAAAATGAGATTCAAAGATTGGTAAAAGAAGGTTTATAACCTAGTGAGGCAGGGGAGACTAAACCTTGTGAATCCTGTATTGAATGATAGATAACCTTAAGGGCTTAATCAACCAAATGAAATAGACATAAAGAACAATTGGAGTCAGTACACACTGACACGTGTGGTCTTACGAACATCCAAGCAAGATTATTCATGTTTTGGATAAATTTACCTGATGCGACACAAGTTTAAAACTTTTGGTATATTCCGAAAGTGTCAAGACTGATGTGGAGCACAGATTAGGTAAACTTATCAAAACACTTCGATCTGATTGTGGATTTGAGTATTTCTCGGGATAGTGCAAAAACTATATGGTTAATGAGGGTGTTGCGTACAGGTTTTCCGCAATTGACGCTCAATGAATTGAGGTGTCAAATAGGAATAATAGAATTCTGCTTAACATGGTTAGATCTATGATTAGATATGCTATATTATCTATTTCATTTTAGAGTTTAGCCTTGACAATATCGATGCACATTATGAACTGCATTCCATCTTAGTCTGTCTCAAGGATATCTTTTGTGCTATGTTTTTTTTACTAAATCTTAGTTTGAATCACATGCACATATGGGTAGTCTTTCACATGTGCGCTTGATATGGACAAGTAAGTTGGAAACAGATCATATACATGCTTGATTTGATGGCTACTCTAAAGGCACTAGGTTGGATTATTTTATAATTTCAATGATAAAAGTTTATTGTTTTTACATTCACTGTTTATCTATAGGAGGATCATATTATGAATCATATACCTAGTAGCATAATGTTAGAGAATATGGTATTAGTACCAGTTGCACCACATATGAACACACTTATTATAAAAATTAAGAATTATATATGAATTCCCTATTGATGCGTCGGTATCATTTAGAACATAGATTCTTGTATCAGTACATTAATGTAGTGGGAGGATTATCTTCCAATCCGACAGAATCATGTTTTTAGGTGAGACCTTTATGGACATCCCTGTTAAATATGAGTTAGATCCAGTAAGCTACACGGAAGTGTGAACCGATATGGATACAGATCGTTTTGGCAAGTTGCTATGAAATCAAAGTTGGAATCTATGTAATCTAATAAAATCTGTAATCTTGTAGAACTTTCTAGTAGGGGTGATACCTATAGAGGGCAAGTAAATCTACAAAAGGATACCAGAAGATTTCTTAATGAATGAACCATGTGTGTACAGGGAATGCCCTTATTTTTCTAATTCTATATATATTGATGACATCTTACTCATTTAGAATAATATGGAAAGTTTCGTCATCAGTAAAGAAATAGTTGTTCAATTTCTTTGAAATGAAGGATTTTAAAGATATAAGCTATATTCGTAAGATCAAGCTTTTGCAAGATCAGGTTAAAAGGAAAACAGGCTTATCTTAATAATCCTACATTGATAAAGTTTTGACCAGGTTTGGTATGCAAAACTCAAAAGAATGAGTTCTTGCTTTACTGACATGGATTGCTTTCTAGTAAGTAGTTGTAAGACCCCTAGTTTTAAAAGGGTTATAATTGAAATTTTAATATTCCTTTTATTGTTTTCATTATTTATTTTATTTGTTTTTGGTATTTATGTGGTTAGGCTTTTCTGAATTAAATTAAGTGTTGGGTGAATTTAAATGGTTATACATTAAATTGCTTTGTCAGTTGTTTTATTTATCCTTGGTTTAATTGGTAATTGTGATATTTAAATTAATTGGATTTTTATTTTATTATTTGAATTGTTGGACCTATTAGTAATTATTTGAATTATTTGCGTTAATGATATTATTGTTTGACTGAATGGATTTATTGGTGATTATTGGTATTGGTTGCGTTAATTTCATTATTGGGTCTAAATTATTGTAATTAAGTTAAGTGAGTTTTTAGACGTCACCTAAGTGTAGCCGACATAGATTTTAAACGTAGGCTCTGTTTATGGGCCGACTAGTATTTAGATTAGGGCTTTGTTTTTAATCCTACAGGGAATAAGGTTTCAATTAAGTCTATATATATATAGAGCATTATGTCACCTTAGGGTTTTAGCAATCACAGACCTTATTTACGTTCAGAGTATTGAGAGAACAACAGAGAGGAACAGAGAGGGGTCGTGAGAAATAAACAGAGCTACTTTGGTGAGGGTTTGGCCGTGGCTTACAGGACGGACGTAAGAGAAGGGAAGATGGAGCAATAGGAGATTTAACAGTGAATGGGATCGCCGGAAAAACTTAGAACAACGGCAACAGAGTTTTGAATCCAAAACTGTAAAGGCAAGTTCTCTCCTTTCTCTTTCCCGTTGGCCTGTGTTCTGTGCATCCTAGATATCTCTAGGATTTTAATTGGATATTAAATGGATCTTACATGCTTTATATAGGTTAAATTAAGTAGTTATATGTGTTGAAATTAAACTGAAATTGTTCTGGAAAGTTTGGGTCAGTGGTTGATTTGTAAGCATGTTTGAATTGGTAATAGTTTATATGTTTCTTTTGAATGCAAACTGTTTTAAATAAATAACTGGAATGATGTAAGATGAAATTTAGACCCTTAGGTTCAGTTTTAATAAAGAACAAAGGAGGTGGAAGCGGCCGGAGACGGTGCAGAAGGCCGTAGAAGTGGCAGAAACGCAGACGGTTCTCAGAGAGGAAGAGAGCCGGCTCCATGGAAGAGGGAGCCGGCTCCCCCCAGGAGTGGAGCCGCCTCTAGGGAAAGTGGAGCAGGCTCCACCCTTCTAGAGCCGGCTCTAATAAATATTGGAGCCTGCTCCATCATTTTTTGGAGCCTGTTCAACTAGTTTAAGAGCAGGCTCCCCTTTTATGCGTGAAATCTGATGGTTTGGGCACTGTTTGGAACTTTAAATTGTCACAAGGCTTGAAATAAAATTTTTAAGAGTAATTTCAAGGGGTTTTAAACTCTCCAATTAGAAAATTTGGTTTATAGAGCAATTAGAATAAACAGTGTAAAAATAAGCAACTTTGCACGCTGCAAACGAATAGGAAGGACTAATTTGCTAAATCTTGTTTTAAAATTTTAACGGATTGTAGTGTAGACTCCAAAAATTATAATGGGTTATTTTAGAGCCTAATATGCATAATTAGTGTCCTTGTGCTCATGGATTTAACCGTAGAGAAGTATACAACGGTGTAGGCTGCTAACGGATGAAGGGGGTTTAATTGCCTAAATTAGTTTTAGCAATTTAACGGAATATGTATATATTTATAAATCTTGTTGGGGTGGCATGCTAGGATCATTTAATTAACAAGTTTGATCTAGGCATATCCTGGATGTTAATTGTTGAAATACTAAATACTTTTCTGGAATGCATGGACTTAAGCTTGTAATCTTAATTGCGGTAACATTAAGCATTTCACTGCAATTACTTGGATTAGGGTTTGGACTTAAATTGCTGAACTAGTACTTAGGTTCTGTCCATCTAATAGGATGTTGGCCTGGAATTAATTGAAGAATTAAATATATATTTTCTCAACTATATGGATAATGTGGACTTTATTTGATGTACTGCTTATAATGTTGCATCATTTACGGATCATTTGCATATATGCACCGGTATGGGACGGTGGCATACGGAGGGATGGATTAGGTCACAACGCTAATTCTACCCATTCATACATACGGAATGGATTAACTAAAAACAGTTAAATCCTACATGGTTTCATGTCCTGTCAACTAAAACAGTTGAATGACATGCTGGATGGTTGTTTATATTTCTGCGTTAGGATGAATAGGGTTTTAACTAAAACATTTAAATCCTAATTTTATGTCGTGTCATGGCAATGAATCAGTTGAGCGGTACTACATTGGTTTGGATGGGAATTTATATATATAAATTATGGTACCGCGATTTGAGCTTGAGTCTCATAGTCGACGGTTAGGGTGCGTATATGCAGTAGGATGCGTAGCTAGCTATGTTGGTTGAGGTATACCCTGTTAGGCTTAGGTAGTCATGCCCACTTAGGTGCGTATTGCATGTTACCTTCTATTCAGGTTGAGACCCTCAGCATAGTTAGTGAGAGTCCTGTAGTGTGGATATATATTTATCTATTACGGATTATATAGATATGATTGAGATGTCTAGGATGTATCTGCGTATCGGGTCTCTGTTTGTATTGTAGTTAGGATAGATCGTGGGCCTGACCCACTATTATTTTTCAGGTAACGGACGGTTCCAGGTCTTAGAGCTTGTTCGTGCTGAGCAGAGACGTCTACTCATTCTACCGACGATGTAGGAGGTTCTTCATGGTTTAGCAGGGGACTTCTTTTTAGTTGTTCGCTTTCTAGTATTGGCTTTTGATTAGGGGTCCACCAGATAGATTCTCGAGTTGTATTATAATTGGAAAAGTTGGTTGTAACAGACTAGTTCTTATTTATAAGATTTATTCTGAAGTTTTCAATAAAGGATTTTCATTTAGTTTCTTTCCTGTGAATTTTATTTACTCATGTTTATCTTAATTATATTCTGTGTTCGATTATTGCTAATTGATTTGATATCATCGGGTTATCGGGCGTGGGCCTGGCCAACCCGTATGCGAAAATCCGGGGGTATCACAGTTGGTATCAGAGCATTCCAGGTTCTAGTGTCCTTAGGAGTGTTTTTCGTTATAGGACTTCCGCGTTGCGTCTCTTAAAACTTAAAGCCATATTAGGATTCGTTGTACTCTCTTTACGGTTCGTTCGGATTAGTTGATGTCAATTATATTCCATAAATGGTTGACACTAGGAGGAGGATGGGGTTCAAGGCGAAAGCGATATAGACCCAAAGAAGTAAAGGAGTAGGTTGTCGAGTTCTTTGCCAAAAGCAGAACTTGGGATCGAAAGTTTAGTTCCAAGGTTGGCATTACTTAGAAAGTATACACCATGAACGGATCAGGGTGTAGGTGTTAGGTCACCGCATGTCGGGGCCAACATAACTTCGGATGATCTCAAAAAGGAGACAAATGAAGAGTAGGATTCTGAAGAGGATCCTAAGGGAGGAGATGTCAGCGTCTCCAAGAAAGGGGATATTGAAGCTTGAAGATGAAGGATCGCACGAGGGTGCTCTCGTTCACCAGCAATATAGTGCATGATACTAGTAGAGTTGGTGTGAACCAATCTATATATGGATGAATTTTCATATCGTCTCTCAGAGAGTCAATTGAAAAGTACCCTTTAGGAGTTTGAGAATCGGATGGAGTTCTTACCAGAACAAAGACGTGATTTTATATCACATTCCGGAGAGTATGGGGATTAGGTTGTGACATTCTAAGTTAGTTTGTAAAGCCACGATAGACGGTTTACATTCCGCATATTAGGAGGATGAGGGTTAAGCTTTTTGGATATTTGTTTAAGCAAACGATTGTGCAGTTAAACTACGGTTAATGGAGAAGTTTCGAGGTTGGATAATTACCAACGAAATTATGGTATGAACTTTTGCGAACTTGAGTTCAAAGGAGGTTTTCTTCTCTGGAATGGAGGATGTTTTAATTGGGAATTATATTTTGGTTGTTTTGTTGCATTGTGTGTATCTATGTGTTTGATTTTGTTATTCTGTGTTGCATTTTGATATTATGTGTTTCGTTTTGTTTTTGTTAATTTGTCCGGATTGGGAGTATAGAGTGGTTGGGGACACAAGTACGTGATCAACTAACTATTATGTTGATGACATGGATAATAGCGCTATGTACGCTAGGATTTGTGACAGAATGGTCATAGGATTGGGTAGAAATACAAACTTATAGCCAATCTATTGGATCTGGGTATGCATCAATATGGTATGCTAGTTAGGATGGGATAGTTAAACTATCAAAATGAGACAAATAATAAAAAAGGATTAGTTTGATATGCTCAATGCTAGGTGGGGATTCGTTTTTTACAACGCTATAATAATGGTGGTTGTTAGTGTCTTGGGGATTCGTGAGGTTGTGATAGGTAAAGATCATTGTAATTCTACTATGGTTCAGACGGAGGATTTTGTACTGGTAGGTACTTATTAGAATGACGCTGAGAAAGGATAGTGGTGTAAGAACTCACTCCACCACATGGTATGATATTGTCCGCTTTGGGCCTGAGCCCGCACAGTTTTGCTCTTGGGCTTCATCCCAAAAGGCCTCATACCAATTGAAGGTTACACACTTACATATAAGCACTTCACCTTTCCTCTACCCAGGCGATGTGGGACTGTGCACCCGCAGCTCGCCAGTATGGTAGCCTGATAATGTCTCTCGCACCCGCCCACGGCACACCCGCCCACAGGGTCATCACAATCCACCCCCCTTGGAGGCCCGACGTCCCCGTTGGCACACTTCCTGCTGGGTCAGGCTCTGATACCAACTGTGATACCCCCGGATTTTCGGATGCGGGTTGACCAGGCCCACGCTCGATTACCCGAGGATATCAAATCAATTAGTAATAAACGAACACAAAATATAATTAAGAAAACAGGAATAAATAAATTGCTGAAAAGAAACTAGAATGATAAACCAAAACTGGAAACCCCAGAATAAAATTTTATAAATAAATAATTAGTCTGATACACCCAACTTCTCCAATTCTAATACAACTCGGGAATCCATCTCTAATGGATCCCTAACAATAATCCAAACTGTAATGGAAGCTACTTAAAGAACATCCAGAGTAAACCATGGAGGAAAGTCCTACGTCGTCGGAAGAGTGAGTAGTAGTCTCCGCTCAGCACAATCAAGTCTAAGTCTGGAACTGACAAGAACCTGAAAAATAGAGGTGGGTCAGGCCCACGAACAAGTTCTAACCTACTACAATCCAAGCAGAGACTCGATACGCATATACATTCTAACCAACTTAACAATAACTAAATAGTCCGTAGATATGTATATTCACACTACAGGACTCTCACCGGACTATGGAGAGGGCCTCAACCTGAATAGAAGGCAACATGCGAAAACGCACCCATAGGTGGGCATGAGTACCTAGACCTAACAGGGTACACCTCAACCTCTCATATCCAGCTACGCATCCTACTGCATATACGCACCCTAACCAACGAGCCTGAGACTCAAGCTCATCTCGTGGTACCATAAAAATATATTTAAAATCCATACATATCCATCCACAGGAAATCCAATAAATCGTTCAGCTTATTCAGCTGCACAGACTTATACAAGAGATCCAATAAGTCGTTCAGTTTATTCAACCGCACAGACTTAAATATAAGGAGAATTATGTTTTTATAATTCGCACCCTTATTCCAAAATAGGTAGGATTGAGTATTTTGAATCAGTCGGTCCCTAGTATACCACCGTCCCATACCGGTGCATACAATCCACAAAATCCATATAATTGACAGAACAGGTAAAACCGTTCTGTAATATCCCTAATTTTAAAAATGATATTCCTGGTATTTAATGGTATTTAATTTATTATTTAAGTGCATTTTATTTGATTATGTGTCATTATTTTTTTTTATTAGGTGCTTAATTGTTTTCTTTTGTGGTGATTTAATTTATTTAAACGATATTTATTTTTAGTTATTTGATTGGAATTACTTGTTAGTGTTTTAATTATTTAATTGGCATTAATGGTTTAAGTGTAATTGGTTTAGTTATTTTATTGGAATTACTTGTTAGTGTTTTAATTATTTAATTGGCATTAATGGTTTAAGTGTAATTGGTTTAGTTATTTGATTGGAATTACTTGTTAGTGTTTTAATTATTTAATTGGCATTAATGGTTTAAGTGTAATTGGTTTAATTATTCTTTGTGTGTCTTATTTTATGTGTGTCTTATTTGGTTTAATTGGGTTTACTAATTATTAATTTGTTCAATTAGATTATTTGTTAAGTATTTAATGGTGAATAGGGTAATTAGGTAAATACAACTAACTAAGGTTTTAATTACAGTATAAATTAGGGTTTTATATTATAGCCGTCGTAGGTTTCTACGTTAATTGGATGGGCCGGTTAGGATTGTGAGTTGGACTTAAATGAACCTAGGGTTTAGGAAAACTCTATAAGTATAAGGTAGACGTCTGTGTAGGGTTTTTTAAATAAAGCACACATTTTGTGGAAGTGGAGAAGGAAAAATGCAGTTTTTTACATTCTCCCAAGGTTTGATCAAAGCTCCGATCCTGCTTCATCCGTGGTCCGATCGAGCTGAATTTTGGAAGAAAGGTTCACGACTCAGTGATACACAATCTGAACGGTGGAGATCAGAGTTTGACCTCGGGAACAGTGATTCGTACTCATGAACAGTAACTGGGTCGCACAGGTTTTTTTTCCCATTCTGCCCAGATTTCATCAAACATCCGATCCCGCTTCGTCCGTGGTTCGATTGAGCTAAAATTTGGAGGATAGGTTTATGACTCAGTGTTGCACAATCTAACGGTGGAGATCAGATTTTGAGTTCGGGAATAGTGTTTCGTACCCGTGAACAGTAACCGGGTTTTGGAACTCGCCGGGATTTTTTAAGAAGACGACGTTGTAACTTTGAACAAAAGTTTCTGAGGCAAGATTCTATCCTTACTCTTTCCCTTAGGCTTCATACTCTTTGCACTCTTAAATGATTCCAGGATTAATGAAGATTAAACCAAACTAAAATGATATCTGTTTTGCTATGAAACTGGTAGTTACAGTAGTGTTGTATGCTTGTTCAACCTAGACTAAGCATGTTTGTGGATGCATTGTGGTTCTGTGGTTCACGTTTTTCCTTACCACTACTAGTATAAATTATTGGAAGGATGGGTCTAGATGATGGCTATCTTAACTTCTGTAATAGCAACTGTTGGAACTTAAATACTAGGAGGATTTGAGTTTAACACTAGATCGGTTTTGTGGAACACTATAATTTGAGCATGTCTACATACATACTGTGAATATTGTTTTGATGCTTACATTATCACAGTTAGTATCAACTGTGGAGGTTAGGATTTTGTGATACATACCCTACATATCTGTATGTCAATTGTAAGGTGTTAAATGGAAGTTTTAATTAATTCTGTCTTTATATCAGACTAAAGGGAACAACTTAAATTGGGCATATATATGTTGTTGTTGTGACCCTGTTTATCAATGCTTATTTTATCACTGCTAACATTGAATGTTGGATATTGGAATTTAGTTGATATATACTTGATTTATTGGTATTATTGACTACTGGAGGATTGGAAAGTAGGCACCGGTATGGGATGATGGCATACTAAGGATGGGTTTGGTTTTTAAAACAATACCATTACCCACCTACTTGGAATAAGGATGGGATTAACTAAAAGTTAAGTCCCGTGGATTTGTATTGTCATGGCAACTACTTGTTAAGCGGCAATAGTAGGGATTTTGGATGGATTTTATATATGTACTGTTATGGTGCCTCGGTATGAGCTTGAGCCTCAGGACCGATGGCTAGGGAGCGTATATGTATCGGGATGTGTAACTGGCTACGATGGTTGGAGATGTACCCTGTTTAGGTATAAGTACATATGCCCACTTCGTGTGCGTTTTAGCATGTTACCTCTATTTAGGTTGAGACCGGCCTGTAGTCCAGTGAAAGTCCTTTAGTGTGACTATATATATATTTACGGACTATCAGCTATTGTTGAATTGTTTAGGATGTACATGCGTATCGGGCCTCTGTTTGGATTATAGTAGTATAGAACTTGCGCGTGGGCCTGACCCACTTTTATTTTTTCAGGTACACGACAGTTCCAGGCTTAGACGTGTTCGTGCTGAGCATACTGTCTCTGTCCCTGCTACACATACTGTCTCTGTCCCTGTCCTTGTCCTGCTTTAGGACATTGCCTGGTGATATGACCATACTCTCCACAAGTGTAACAAGTACCCTGGAAAGTACCAAATGGCCTCCTCTGTCGGTTAGCCTGTGGCTGACCCTGTCCTGCCTGTAGTCCCCCATTCTGTTGCCTCTGAATTGGTGCCCCATTCCGGTGAGCATCTGAACCACCTTTGTGCTTCTTCCAAGGCTGTTGTCCTTGGAACTTGCCTTTGTCATTCTGCCGGTGACCATTGCCATTCCCCTTTTCAGCTGACTGATTAGTAGAGTCTTTATCTCCCCGCTTCTCACCACGAGCCTGTCTGATGTCCACAGTCAACTGATACTGTTGTAGAGCGGCGTCTACCACCTGAGCATAGGTAGTATAGGCTGGACTACCTGTAATAGCTCTTTTGATAGACCACATCAGTCCCTTGACAAAACTGTTGCGCTTCTTCTCGTCTGTATCCACCTCCTCCGGTGCAAAGAGAGACAAGCGTGTGAACTGCTGCTCATACTCCGCCACTGTCATGTTTCCCTGCTGTAGACTTAAAAACTCGGTCTTCATAGCTGCCTTGACGGCATAGGGAAAATATTTCTCATCAAAGCGAGCACTGAACTCATCATAAGACAATGTCATCCTCTCCTTTGAGGTGGTAACTGACTCCCACCACTGTAGTGCATCCCCAACTAGCTTGAAAGTAACAAGCATCTGCTTCTGAACCTCCGTGCACTGAACCAAACGAAGATGACGCTCAATATCCTGTTTCCACTGGTGAGTTGCTCTCGCATCGGTTGAGCCTGAGAACACAGGTGGACTCCCTTTTGTGAAAGAGCTCCTAGCCTTTCCCCAAGAATCCGTCTGAACCACTGGTGCTGGTACAGGTGCCGGCTGTACCTGAGGCTGATTCCGAAGTGCAGCTGTTACCCCAGCCTCTATAGCCCGAGCAACGAGGTCATTGAGGTGAGGAGGAATCTCTGGATCTCTGACCTGGTCCAGAGTCTGTTGAACATTCTCCTGTTCCTCCTGAAACTGATCCATGTCATCATGAAACCCAAGCCTTTGCTGCTCTTCCTCCATTTGCTGACGTCGTAGGAGATATTGTTGCCTACGTGCCGTTCTCCTTTCCTTCCTAGTTCCTTGCATGTTCTGTCCATTTCTAGCGTTAACCATCTGTTAACACGAAAAGACAGACGTCAGTACCCTTTCTATACGAACCAAAAGGAATACAATGAATCCTAACTTAAGCTCTATTCAAGAGAAAACGCTACGCGGAAGACTTAATACGAAAACATCCTAGAGACACTTGAACTCGGAGTGCTCTGATACCAACTGTGATACCCCTCGGATCCGAGACATGGGTTGATTAGGCCCAGGCCCAAACCCGAGGGAATATCAAACAATTAATATTTTATAATGAACACGGAATACAAAATAAATTAAGAAATGAAATTAAAGCTGGAAGGAACTAAAAATAGAATCCGCAAAATATTATAATTATTAAAATCCATCAAACCCAAACTCCAAAACTCCATCAGTTTACAACTTAGGAATCCATCTCTAGTGGACCCCTATTAAACATCCAAACGGAAGATAGAACAACTGTAATAAACGTCCAGAAATAAAACTATAGAGAGAGCCCTACATCGTCGGAAGAGTGAATAGAGACCTCTGCTCAGCACGAACACGTCTAAGCCTGGAACTGTCGTGTACCTGAAAAAATTGAAGTGGGTCAGGCCCACGCGCAAGTTCTATACTACTACAATCCAAACAGAGGCCCAATACGCATGTACATCCTAAACAATTCAACAATAGCTAATAGTCCGTAAATATATATATAGTCACACTAAAGGACTCTCACTGGACTACAGGCCGGTCTCAACCTGAATAGAGGTAACATGCTAAAACGCACACGAAGTGGGCATATGTACCTATACCTAAACAGGGTACACCTCCAACCATCGTAGCCAGCTACACATCCCGATGCATATACGCTCCCTAGCCATCGGTCCTGAGGCTCAAGCTCATACCGAGGCACCATAACAGTACATATATAAAATCCATCCAAAATCCCTGGTATTGCCGCTCAACAAGTAGTTGCCATGACAATACAAATCCACAGGACTTAACTTTTAGTTAATCCCATCCTTATTCCAACTAGGTGGGTAATGGTATTGTTTTAAAAACCAAACCCATCCTTAGTATGCCACCGTCCCATACCGGTGCCTACTTTCCAATCCTCCAGTAGTCAATAATACCAATAAATCAAGTATATATCAACTAAATTCCAACATCCAACATTCAATGTTAGCAGTGATAAAATAAGCATTGATAAACAGGGTCACAACAACAACATATACATGCCCAATTTAAGTTGTTCCCTTTAGTCTGATATAAAAACAGAATTAATTAAAACTTCCATTTAACACCTTACAAATGACATACAGATATGTAGGGTATGTATCACAAAATCCTAACCTCCACAGTTGATACTAACTGTGATAATGTAAGCATCAAAACAATATTCACAGTATGTATGTAGACATGCTCAAATTATAGTGTTCCACAAAACCGATCTAGTGTTAAACTCAAATCCTCCTAGTATTTAAGTTCCAACAGTTGCTATTACAGAAGTTAAGATAACTATCATCTAGACCCATCCTTCCAATAATTTATACTAGCAGTGGTAAGGAAAAACGTGAACCACAATGCACCCACAAACATGCTTAGTCTAGGTTGAACAAGCATACAACACTACTGTAACTACCAGTTTCATAGCAAAAC
This sequence comes from Cornus florida, assembly GCF_030987335.1. Taxonomy (NCBI): domain Eukaryota; kingdom Viridiplantae; phylum Streptophyta; class Magnoliopsida; order Cornales; family Cornaceae; genus Cornus; species Cornus florida. The sequence continues at coordinate 27,200,257 of NW_026775572.1, read as the reverse complement.
AGATATCATTTTAGTTTGGTTTAATCTTCATTAATCCTGGAATCATTTAAGAGTGCAAAGAGTATGAAGCCTAAGGGAAAGAGTAAGGATAGAATCTTGCCTCAGAAACTTTTGTTCAAAGTTACAACGTCGTCTTCTTAAAAAATCCCGGCGAGTTCCAAAACCCGGTTACTGTTCACGGGTACGAAACACTATTCCCGAACTCAAAATCTGATCTCCATCGTTAGATTGTGCAACACTGAGTCATAAACCTATCCTCCAAATTTTAGCTCAATCGAACCACGGACGAAGCGGGATCGGATGTTTGATGAAATCTGGGCAGAATGGAAAAAAATCCTGTGCGACCCAGTTACTGTTCAAGAGTACGAATCACTGTTCCCGATGTCAAACTCTGATCTCCACCGTTCAGATTATGTATCACTAAGTTATGAACCTTGCCTCCAAAATTCAGCTCGATCGGACCACAGACGAAGCGGTATCGGATGTTTGATGAAATCTGGGCAGAATGGAAAAAACCTGTGCGACCCAGTTACTGTTCACGAGTACGAATCACTGTTCCCGAGGTCAAACTCTGATCTCCACCGTTCAGATTATGCGTCACTGAGTCGTAAACCTCTCCTCCAAAATTTAGCTCGATCGGACCACGGACGAAGTGGGATCGGAACTTTGATCAAACCTTGGGAGAATGTAAAAAACTGCATTTTTCCTTCTCCACTTCCACAAAATGTGTGCTTTGTTTAAAAAACCCTACACAGACGTCTACCTTATACTTATAGAGTTTTCCTAAACCCTAGGTTCATTTAAGTCCAACTCACAATCCTAACCGGCCCATCCAATTAACGTAGAAACCTACGACGGCTATAATATAAAACCCTAATTTATACTGTAATTAAAACCCTAGTTAGATGTATTTACCTAATTACCCTATTCACCATTAAATACTTAACAAATAATCTAATTGAACAAAATAATAATTAGTAAATCCAATTAAACCAAATAAGACACACATAAAATAAGACACACATAGAATAATTAAACCAATTACACTTAAACCATTAATGCCAATTAAATAATTAAAACACTAACAAGTAATTCCAATCAAATAACTAAACCAATTACAGTTAAACCATTAATGCCAATTAAATAATTAAAACACTAACAAGTAATTCCAATCAAATAACCAATCAAATAATTAAACCAATTATACTTAAACCATTAATGCCAATTAAATAATTAAAACACTAACAAGTAATTCCAATCAAATAACTAAAAATAAATATCATTTAAATAAATTAAATCACCACAAAAGAAAACAATTAAGCACCTAATAAAAAAAAATAATGACACATAATCAAATAAAATGCACTTAAATAATAAATTAAATACCATTAAATACCAGGAATATCTTTTTTAAAATTAGGGGTATTACATTAACCGTACGCATAGTTGTTAAATAGCGTACTATTAATTCCATTAACACAAAGGGGTATTTTATGCAATTAAAGACCTTGATTACAGGTTAAACTAATTAATGAAAACCCCATTAAAATTCTAAAATTGTTCAAGAACCCCAAGTGCCCAAAGAGAAGCTAAAAACATTACAGTATTCGTCAAATTCCATCAAATTGGAAAGAGCCTGCTCTTGGCAAAGTAGAGCAGGCTCCAAAACAGCCTAGAGCCGGCTCCATACAACCTTGGAGCCGGCTCTAATCAGGTGGGAGCCGGCTCTTGGCATTCCAGAGCCGGCTCTCCTTCCCCCTGTGAGCCTTCTCTCCGTTCTGCTCTGTTTCAGCTTCTCTACTCCTTCACCGGATCATTCCTATCACTCTATTAGTTTTTAAAACTAATCATATGAGTCTAATTTACACCCAACAGCATCCTATCAGATTGTTATAATAGTAGGAATTTAATACGACATCAAAACAACAATCAACGTAACATGTCCTTATGCTCAAAACTGAAACAAGTTAAGTTTTATATGACAGTTAATCCGTAGCTAGCAGTAATTAAAGCTTAGACATACTTGTTCATACCATAGTTCCATGTTTAACATGGTGTAACCATCCTTAGTAATCTGTTAGATTAGATCAAAGGCAATTAAACCTCTACATCTCCAAAAACGGTAACCCGATTTGCCTCTAACAATTTATGCATTGTTTTACTATAAACACCACTATTTTATTCCAGTTAACCAACCCTTTGAAACTTTAATATGCCTTAGAACATATTGAAAACCCCAATTATACCTTCTAACAGGATTTGAAATTTCCAACATCCAACCCTCGTAGCCCAAACGGTCGCCGAAACATCAAAAATTGGAAAAACCTTGAAGGAGCCTGCTCTTCTAAAAGAAGAGCTTGCTCTCCTCTGCTAGGAGCCGGCTCTCCTAGTCTTAGAGCCGGCTCCAAGTCCCCTAAGAGCTGGCTCTTTGATTTTAAGAGCCTGCTCTTTGTTTCCAAAGAGCCTGCTTTTTAAACTTTGAGCCGTCTCTCTTCTTGTGTGTTCATCGTCTCCACGTCCGGTGAATTTCTGAGGAACTGTCTTCCAATCCTAAGGTTCTTAGATGTTTAAACTAAGTTTCCACATGTTCCAGAATCTATTGAATTCTCTGTTCAATTACCAAACTCAATTTAATACATGGATTTTGCAAAAAGAATTTAATACGAGCAGTTTAAGCATTCTTGAGCATCGACTGTTGTAGCCAATCAAACTTGCAACCTAAATTAATTCTAGCGTTTCCCAACATATTGTAGAACTAATTAGAATCATTACTCATTAGATTACACGAATTAAACAGAAGTTACACAAGGAAGAAATTAAAACATCCAGTACACACATTACAACTACAATCAGTTTTAAAACAACAGAGGTACAAGAAAACCAGTTTAATTTTAATCCTTAACAGTTTCCCTGGAGTTATGTTAGACATGCAAAGAACACGAATCAACGGGATAGAGTTAGGATTAGAACTTGCCTTACACCGACGTCGTCCTAAAGTCTCCGGCTAACCCCCTGTTTCTTCCCTCTCTGTTGCTTCCCAGACTTCTCCCAAATTACTTCTGCCTTTTCTATATCGTGAATACAACCCTCAACCCTAGGCAGGACATCACTGGTATATTTATAGACCACCAATTCTAGGTTCCATTAAACCCTAAATGATTTATCCGGCCCATAGACCAACCTATATTATACCAACGTCGGCTGCATAAATGAAGGTGATAATAATACTAAAACCCTAACCTAATCTTACCATAGTGGAAATTAAATAGAACACAATTTAAATAAATCAAAGAATTCACATAAAACAATTAAATCCATTTAATTCAAATTGTAAATAATAAATGTAAATCAATAATCAATTATTTAATTAAACCCATCAACACCTAGCCACGTAAGCACCTTAAACATAATAAAAAATAATAAAAACAATAAAATAAATAATAAAATTTCAATTATATCCTTTTTAAGTTTTAGGGGTATTACAAGTGGGCTGATAAAATCTTTAGCAGTCTATTCGTAATCAAGACATTATTTTACGATGGTGCCATTTGGAGGAGTTGCTGGTGTTACACTTGGAGGAGGAACCAAAGTTTCTACACTGTATAAAAAAGTGGATTTTTTTTTTTCAGGGTTATCTTTTGCAACAATTAGCTATTGCTCCGATACTGATGACTATATGGAGGATAACAAAGGTTTTATATTCAATTGAAATGAGACAAGGAATTAACCTACGCTGACTGGAAGTACCGGTTCATTTTATTATCGGTGAATTTATCACTTACTGGTGATGCAACAATATAGTTGCAGGGTTAGCTTTTGATGATGTTTCGAGGTAAGCAATGGGTGCAGACAGAAGCTGGTGGTACCAGACCAGTTGGTACTTTCTGGAGATAAACGGGAAGGAAGGATGTAAGGACTGAGGTTCACCCCTGTTAGTTCTTTATTTATCCTGGTGAAAACAAAACGTTTCACGGTGTGAAGCCGAGGTTTGGGGAATTGGCAAGCAGAGGGATGTAGTGATTTTGACAACATTTCTAATATGATCGAGATGGACCATTCGAGACTCCTAGACCCTTGTAGACATTTTCTATGTTCAACTGATAGACCCTTTTCACTGATTTGGATTCGGATTTGGTTAGGATGTTGGTTCGTTTCTCTATTAAGTCAGCTAAATTCTGGTTTATTGCGAACTGGTGGGTCATCAGTTCATCTGAATAGAGGGGAATACAAGATGACTTAGATGCATCAAGATGGTGATTCACACTTTGCATTAAGTTCTGTTCGGGGGAAAGGAATAGGGAGGTGGACGCTCTCAACAACCGATCTTATATTCATATTTTGCGACTCATTGTTGAGTTCGTAGTTGTAGTTTCGCCTGTATAATAATGACACAGGCTATTATCACGGAAATTAAGGAAGACAACTGCAAATATTAAGGTTGATATTTGTGGAGGTGTTACTTTACTTAACTAGAGCTTAAGGTACTGACGGAGATTTAGTGGTTTCTGTTAGGGTTGTCGGAATGAATTACGATTTAAAATCGGCACTTCTTCTTAATGTACTCGGATAATTATACGGTACAACAGGACTTCGACTGTCGGGTCACGTGAACCAGATGATGTAAGACATGTTCATTTGTCTATCTGGATTGGTTGTTTTAAATTAATACGTTTGATATGCATGCTCGTATTAAATGAGATTTAGTTCTTTGTTAAGTTTAAAATCGGTATATGGTTCTAAAAGCATGGTTGAATAGTCTGTATGGTTGATTTGTCAAGTATAACTAAATATACTTAAGGTGGCATGGGTGATTTGCCACAGACATGGTTGAATTGTCGACATGGTTGATTTGCAACGGTTATCACAATATGCAATAAGGGGGCATGGTTTATTTGCCAAAGTATAAATAACTATACTTAGGAAGGCATGGGTTAGTTACCAAGTTATGACTCAATCTATTCGTACTGATAGAGCGAAGTCTACACGAGAATGGAAATGAATTTTAATAAAAATAATTCAGAGTTTCGTGAATTTCGAGGACGGAATTCCTTTTGTTAGGGGGGAAGAATGTAAGACCCCTAGTTTTAGAAGGGTTATAATTCGAATTTTAATATTCCTTTTATTGTTTTTATTATTTATTTTATTTGTTTTTGGTATTTATGTGGTTAGGCTTTTCTGAATTAAATTAAGTGTTGGGTGAATTTAAATGGTTATACATTAAATTGATTTGTTAGTTTTTTTATTTATCCTTGGTTTAATTGGTAATTGTGATATTTAAATTAATTGGTTTTTTATTTTATTATTTGAATTGTTGGACCTATTAGTAATTATTTGAATTATTTGTGTTAATGATATTATTATTTGACTGAATGGATTTATTGGTGATTATTGGTATTGGTTGCGTTAATTTCATTATTGGGTTTAAATTATTATAATTAAGTTAAGTGAGTTTTTAGACGTCACCTAAGTGTATCCGACATAGATTTTAAACGTAGGTTCTGTTTATGGGCCGACTAGTATTTAGATTAGGGCTCTGTTTTTAATCTTACACGGAATAGGGTTTCAATTAAGTCTATATATATATAGAGCAGTATGTCACCTTAGGGTTTTAGCAATCACAGACCTTATTTACGGTCAGAGTATTGAGAGAACAACAGAGAGGGGTCGTGAGAAATAAACAGAGCTACTTTGGTGATGGTTTGGCCGTGGCTTACAGGACGGACGTAGGAGAAGGGAAGATGGAACAATAGGAGATTTAACAGTGAATGGGATCGCCAGAAAAACTTAGAACGACAGCAACAGAGTTTTGAATCCAAAACTGTAAAGGCAAGTTCTCTCATTTCTCTCTTTCGTTGGCTTGTGTTCTGTGCATCCTAGATATCTCTAGGATTTTAATTGGATATTAAATGGATCTTACATGCTTTATATAGGTTAAATTAAGTAGTTATATGTGTTGAAATTAAACTAAAATTGTTCTGGAAAGTTTGGGTCAGTGGTTGATTTGTAAGCATGTTTGAATCGGTAATAGTTTATATGTTTCTTTTGAATGCAAACTGTTTTAAATAAATAACTGGAATGATGTAAGATGAAATTTAGACCCTTAGGTTTAGTTTTAATAAAGAACAGAGGAGGTGGAAGCGGCCGGAGACGGTGCAGAAGGCTGTAGAAGTGGCAGAAACGCAGACGGTTCTCAGAGAGGGAGAGAGCCGGCTCCATGGAAGAGGGAGCTGGCTCCCCCCAAGAGTGGAGCCGCCTCTAGGGAAAGTGGAGCAGGCTCCACCCTTCTAGAGCCGGCTCCAATAAATATTGGAGCCTGCTCCATCATTTTTAGGAGCCTGCTCAACTAGTTTAAGAGCAGACTCCCATTTTATGCGTGAAATCTGATGGTTTGGGCACTGTTTGGAACTTTAAATTGTCGCAAGGCCTGAAATAAAATTTTTAAGAGTAATTTCAAGGGGTTTTAAACTCTCTAATTGGGAAATTTGGTTTATAGAGCAATTAGAATAAACAGTGTAAAAATAAGCAACTTTGCACGCTGCAAACGAATAGGAAGGACTAATTTGCTAAATCTTGTTTTAAAAATTTAACGGATTGTAGTATAGACTCCAAAAATTATAATGGGTTGTTTTAGAGCCTAATATGCATAATTAGTGTCCTTGTGCTCATGGATTTAGCCGTAGAGAAGTATACAACGGTGTAGGCTGCTAACGGATGAAGGGGGTTTAATTGCCTAAATTAGTTTTAGCAATTTAACGGAATATGTATATATTTATAAATCATGTTGGGGTGGCATGCTAGGATCATTTAATTAACAAGTTTGATCTAGGCATATCCTGGATGTTAATTGTTGAAATACTAAATATTTTTCTGGAATGCATGGACTTAAGCTTGTAATCTTAATTGCGGTAACATTAAGCATTTCACTGCAATTACTTGGATTAGGGTTTGGACTAAAATTGCTGAACTAGTACTTAGATTCTGTCAATCTAATTGGATGTTGGCCTGGAATTAATTGAAAAATTAAATATATATTTTTTGTCAATTACATGGATGAATGCTGGAATTTAACTTGACGAATTAGTAAACTTTGTCTCGTTTGATTACATGGATGGATTTTGGATTTGTAGTTGATAACTTGTTTAAATTCTGTGTTTATCAACTATATGGATAATGTGGACTTTATTTGATGTACTGCTTATAATGTTGCATCATTTACGGATTATTTGCATATATGCACTGGTATGGGACGGTGGCATACGGAGGGATGGATTAGGTCACAACGCTAATTCCTACCCATTCATACATACGGAAAGGATTAACTAAAAACAGTTAAATCCTACATGGTTTCATGTCCTGCCAACTAAAACAGTTGAACGACATGCTGGATGGTTGTTTATATTTCTGCGTTAGGATGAATAGGGTTTTAACTAAAACATTTAAATCCTAATTTTATGTCGTGTCATGGCAATGAATCAGTTGAGCGGCACTACATTGGTTTGGATGGGAATTTATATATATAAATTATGGTACCGAGATTTGAGCTTGAGTCTCATAATCGACGGTTAGGGTGCGTATATGCAGTAGGATGCGTAGCTAGCTATGTTGGTTGAGATATACCCTGTTAGGCTTAGGTAGTCATGCCCACTCAGGTGCGTATTGCATGTTACCTTCTATTCAGGTTGAGACCCTCAGCATAGTTAGTGAGAGTCCTGTAGTGTGGATATATATTTATCTATTACAGACTATATAGATATGATTGAGATGTCTAGGATGTATCTGCGTATCGGGTCTCTGTTTGGATTGTAGTTAGGATAGAACTTGTTCATGGGCCTGACCCACTATTATTTTTCAGGTAACGGATGGTTCCATTAGAGCTTGTTCGTGCTGAGCAGAGACGTCTACTCATTCTACCGACGATGTAGGAGGTTCTTCATGGTTTAGCAGGGGACTTCTTTTTAGTTGTTCGCTTTCTAGTATTGGCTTTTGATTAGGGGTCCACCAGATGGATTCTCGAGTTGTATTATAATTGGAAAAGTTGGTTGTAACAGACTAGTTCTTATTTATAAGATTTATTCTGAAGTTTTTAATAAAGGATTTTCATTTAGTTTCTTTCCAGTGAATTTTATTTACTCATGTTTATCTTAATTATATTCTGTGTTCGATTATTGCTAATTGATTTGATATCCTCGGGTTATCGGGCGTGGGCCTGGCCAACTCGCATCCGGAAATCCGGGGGTATCACAGTAGTTTTCCAAGACTATCAGATAAGATTGAGCAAATGATAATGAAATAATATGCTTCGGCATGTGGGATTCTCATATATGCCATGGTCTATACCAAACAGGACATTCGCTACATAGTAGGGATAGTAAGTGGATATCAGTTCAATCCCGGACTTGACAACTGGTTTGTTGTGAAAAATATCATAAAGTACTTTAGGAGAACCAATAATCTCATACTCATTTATGGATGTGATGATATGGTCTTAGTCAGGTATGTTGATTCTGATTTTAAATCAGATGTAAATACTATGAGGTTCTTAACTTGGTGTATGTTCACTCAATGGAAGGAAAATCAGTTGGTAGAGTGATAAGCAGTTTTCAACTGCTTACTCAAACCTGAAGGTGGAGTACATTGCAGCCTTAAAGGCAGCAAAGAAAACCTTTTGGTTTGATCTTACTGATTTAGGGTTGTGGAGCATACTAGCTTGCCTATTAAGCTATATTGCGATAATAGTGCAAAAGTAGCCCAAACCAATGACCCAAGGCTCCATAGAGGAACAATGTACATTGAGAGGAAGTATCATGTCTTACATGATATTGTCCGGCAAGAATATGTACTCATGGCTAGAACATTGCATTGGAACACAGCTTTACTGATCCATTAACAAATGTGTCATCGATCAATAGTTTTGATCATCACATGGATAACATTGGAGTTAGATGCAATTTGAATTGGCTATGAGGGCAAGTGGGAGCTGTTGGGATTTATATGCCCTGACATAGCGAATTCTTATTTGGATTATAGTGACATATGTTTCTGACATATTTGAAATATTTATGATTTATATAATTGGTGAATTCAATGTATTATGTTTCGATTCATTATGGAATTGATAGTGTCCACTTGATTACAAGAGATATTTATATATATATGTGATAGCGATCAATACATGAATATAAATAGTAATCATAAATAGTTCATAGTCGGTAATTATGGATGGACTTATTATTAACTAATACTTGAACTGGATCTGCGTTAGGTTGAGATATATTGCGAGAGCCGTCGTATGCAATTGCTCCCTATCACCGTCATAGCATTTGACTCTTAAGTATGAGAGAAATATAGACTATTTTATTAATTAGTAATTACTTTGATTTGTTCGGCGGAATCTTCGGAATCCTTAGACCGACACTTTGGGTAATTATGTAATTAATAGTTAGAGGGTTATATTTTCAATATTTGCATCATTGCTACTTGCATTTTTTTTGTATTGATTATGGTTGATCACAAAGTAAATTCGAAGGCCTTCGTGTATTTTTAGAAACAAATGTTTTATTGTGATCAAGCAAGAAATAATTAGAGGTACCAAAATAAACATATTAATTAAGTAGTCAGATTGGTGGCTTTATTTATTCGATAATTAATTATGAATAGAGGGGTCAAAGTGCAACATTGACTTAGAAGTTATTTATTATTTAATTGGATTTCAATTAATTTCTTTTAGTGGAGTAGAAATTAATTATTGAATTAATTGAATTGGGTCCATGGATCGGGCCAATTATTAATTCATTGTAGTCAATAAAATAATAAACCCAAAGGATTCTCACTCATAACCCAATTTGATATTGGAATCCTATTAAATTTGAGGCATGTGAATTAGAGATTGAGAATGATTTATTGTTTCATTTTCTTATCTTTATGTTGCCTATATATACATGATCCATGTATATTTTAGGAGAGACTTTTGGAAGAAAAAAAAGAATATATTTTCTCTCTCTAGATTTTTAGGATTAATGTTCTCATCTAATGGATACTCCCACAAACCTAGTTTTCCAAGGCCATTCATGGAGGCTTATGGGTGAATTCTAAAGATAAGAGTATTACCAAAAAGATGGAGATTCAAGGAGAAGGTATCTTGTTAAGGGATTTACAATAAGTGACAACATTCACTTTAGAGGAAAGATTTAAAGATTTACTCAAATCTTTGATATAAGTAGTCAACCTATTAATTGAATAATACATTATATTTTATTTTTGCATAAAACTTGTCTCTATATGATGAATCAAGATCTATACATGAAAATTTGTTAAAAAGTTTTTAAAACTTGTACGTTTTCCAACACTATTAAACTATTAAGCAATTCTAATCTCTCCCTCAACACTATGGATACCTGCAAAGTGATGGTTGGTACTTAAATTACATAATTCTTTTAAACATGTGTCTATCACACGCTCCACACGCTTTTCCACAGGCTTTTGTTCATGCTCAGTGTGATGTAAGGGTGAGACAGAGACAAAGCTAGGAGTAAACAAGTGAGGCGTCGTAAAGGATATTCGGTGTGTGCACCCCACAATCAGATTGTGCACGGACCACTCAGAAGTTAAGATTCAGAGGAGCAACTACTCCTAAAGAGGAGTTTAGCATATTAAAGTAAGATTCACCGAATTACATTGTCAAGCCCAATAGGCCCATAAGACAAACAAGTTTTTGACATATTTCTCAGCCTGTTTGGATCTATGAGGCCATTCTCTGGTCCTACTAAACCAATTCTCTTTACAAAATTGGCCCAATCTGCGTCCATCCAAAACTCCAGAACCTCCTCGAACTTCCCTCCAGGGCAGCCCGAGATTTCAATCTGACGGCCAAAAATGCTGCCCGTTTGACCTAAACCGGACAGAAAGAAATGCTCCTTTCTTCTAGTATGATCACCTAACTTCTCCTCTCTGTTCCAACCCCCTCTCTATCTTCTTCCCATCCTCGAAACAGCAGACCTCAAAATTCCACTACTCAACTATCAACTTTCTAGGTCTAGGACTAGGGTTTCATACTAAAAAAATTCTCTCTTTCTGAAATTAACTGATTCATTTTCTAGGGTTTGGGTTTGGAAATTTTGATAGAAGAAAATGGCCTCTTCAACGGCTCAGATTCACGTTCTCGGAGGCATTCCTTTTGCATCGTCTTCCAAGCGTTCGAATGGTAAATGTTCAAGAACAGTCTTCTTCGGACAGAGACTGAACAGTGCGACACCGTTTGGTCTACCCAAGTCATCGTTCTTGAGGCTGAACCAGAGTCATAGTGCAAGGAGAGTTGGGCCCCTCAGGGTAGTGGCGGAGAAGGTGGTGGGGATTGACCTGGGGACGACGAACTCGGCTGTGGCGGCGATGGAGGGAGGGAAGCCGACGATTGTGACCAACATCGAGGGGCAGCGGACGACGCCGTCGGTGGTGGCGTACACGAAGAACGGTGACCGGCTTGTAGGGCAGATAGCGAAACGGCAGGCGGTGGTAAATCCGGAGAACACCTTCTTTTCCGTGAAGAGATTTATTGGGAGGAAGATGTCCGAGGTGGATGAGGAGTCCAAGCAGGTCTCTTACCGGGTTGTTCGCGACGAGAACGGCAATGTCAAGCTCGACTGCCCCGCCATTGGCAAGCAGTTCGCTGCCGAAGAAATTTCGGCTCAGGTAATCAATTATTTCCTTCAATGGGTGTTGCTTTAATTGGCGTGCATGCATGTGTGTGTATCTCTATGTCTGTGTAGTGTGTATGTGTATTGTCATGTGAGAAAATTTGTATTCAATTGTGTTTTTGATGTAATTTCAGTTATACTGGTTAAAATGGTTCCAAATCTATTATATGATTTATAAGCATGTCTGTACTATTCTATGGTTAACTCACATTGAAAGAAGACACAGAATGTGAATTTAGTGTGGTTTAATGTTTAATATGTGGAGAGAAGGTTATGATATCATTGTGGATGCAAATGTCTCTTGTAGGATTTATGGGCAGTGTTTCAGGTGGTTCTGAATAACTTGGGGTTCTTTAAATTAACATGATTAGTTTGGATTTCATATGTCAATGAAAAAGTGAATGATAAGTGCCATTTAATGTTATTTCACCAAGCAATCTTTTTTCCTCAGCAGGCGTTTTATAACAAACCAAAAAATCAAGAAAAGGGAGGCAAAATCAAGCCTCACTAATACAACATAATTAAGAAAGCCCATTTCCAGAAGTTGGCATTCAAAAATAAGAAAGAAAAAAAAAAAAAAAAAAAACCTGTAAAATGATTAGCAGAACAAAATGATAACACAAAAAACTCCCCTGCAGGACAACTCCTCCTGCAACTATAGATATCACCAAACCAGAATTCAAATGATGAACAGTCCCATCAATTCCTGCAGCTGAATGCCCAAGAAAAGCTGTGGACGATGCATTAATTAGTAAATGTTGTGGTTTTCTAGGATTTGGTTCTCTTCTTCAAATGGTCTGTAAATAACATCTACTACTTTCTGATATAGGTTTTGAGAAAGCTTGTGGACGATGCTTCAAAATTTTTGAATGACAAAGTTACTAAGGCTGTGGTCACTGTGCCTGCTTACTTCAATGATTCTCAAAGGACAGCAACGAAGGATGCTGGCCGTATTGCTGGCCTAGAAGTTCTACGGATAATCAATGAACCCACTGCTGCTTCATTGGCATATGGTTTTGAAAAGAAGAACAACGAAACCATTCTGGTTTTTGACCTTGGAGGTGGTACTTTTGATGTTTCAGGTATGAGTGCAGGACATCTTTGTGATGTTTTGTTTCTTTCTACTGAAATGTCTTTGTAAATCCTGTAATTTTTTTGTCTGGTGTCATATTTGACAAATTTATCTCCATTAATCAAATTGGTATACCTCATTGAGGTTTGGGGTTTTTTCCTCTCCAAAGGGTTAGTTTTGGTTCACTTACCTGATTTATACAATTCTGTGTGTGTGATCTTTTTAATGTTCATTTTCTCAAAATTTGAAATTGATGCTATTCTTATCGCGTGCTTAATTTGGATTATGATAATGTTTTCAGTATGTATATTCTGGTTATTACTCTGTTTTTCTTTCTGTCATAGAATCATATGAATTAGAATGCATGGTCTGCTGAGCACAGTTTCAGCAACTTATGTTGCCTTGCTTGGTTATTAAAATAGTTTCTGGTCCTGCAGTTGGTAAAAGCAGTCAACACTTTCTATCATAGTTTATGTCCCACCGATAAATCTATCTTTTAATTGCTTCTTTGATAGGCAATTATCTTGTTTCCCCCCTTTCTAATTTTAGGAAAATAATTTTTTTATTTTTATTTATATTTATTTTTTATTAGAAGTTTCAACTCTTGGACCCCACAGAACCTTCCTCCACCCCCCAATTTTACTTTTAATTTTATTTTTCCTTAATTATATACATGTTCTCTTGCCCCATGTTATCTCTGACCTTGTTAGTGGCCTTATTCTTGCATTTGACAGATTTATCACTATCACATGAAGAGTTATAGGAATGATTGCTTTTTATGCATTGTCTCTATAGCAACTGAAAATTATCCTGCTGCAGTGTTGCTACTTTTAAGAGAGTGAGAAGCTAATTTATATTAACATAACCTTGTATTGTTTCTTATATGCTCGCTGTCGTATTGTACAATTAAATCCAAAGTAACAAAATTAGAGATCTATCTTGTTCTGAAGTTCAATTTTGTGTCATCGCAATTATATTTTAGTGTCTGATGTTGGTCCTTTCTTCTGATGTTGGTCCTTTCATTTTTGAAAGGAATTGCCTAGAAACTTTGCATTCACTATCTTTGTTTTGTTTTTTCCTTCATCGCAGTTCTTGAGGTCGGTGATGGAGTGTTCGAGGTACTTTCTACTTCTGGTGATACACATTTGGGTGGTGACGATTTTGATAAGGTTGGTATCTTTTGTCTCTCTCTCCCATGTTACTTCATTCTATGTGTGGTCTTTTAATGCTGAAGAGAATGTTATGTCTCATACTCTCCATGCAGAGAATTGTAGATTGGCTTGCTGCAGAGTTTAAGAGATATGAAGGCATAGATCTTTTGAAGGACAAACAAGCACTGCAGCGTCTCACCGAGACAGCAGAGAAAGCAAAAATGGACTTGTCATCTTTGACACAAACGAATATTAGGTATATGCATAGCTTAGTGCTTCAAGTTGGGGTGTTCCTTTGTGTGTGTGTAACGTGTGTTATGTATTTATCCTCCTAGTTTATTGATAAATAATTAGTAATTTTCTGTACATCCAGTTTGCCTTTCATTACAGCTACTGCAGATGGGCCCAAACACATAGAAACTTCCCTTACAAGGGCACAATTTGAGGAATTATGTTCTGATCTACTTGACAGGTACCTCATACTACTTTTATCAAGTTCTTTTAAGATTCACAAGTGCATATGATGTAACTGCATGATGCTAGAAAGTGCTTCTCAACATGTGCTCCCTCTGTTTTGTGTTGAGAACTTAGGTGGTTTTCTGAAGCTGGGTGAAGGCACTTGTATTCTAAATTTTATGTTATTTTTTCTAGGCTTAAAACCCCAGTTGAAAATGCCTTGAGGGATGGAAAACTCTCTTTCAAAGATCTAGATGAAGTCATCCTTGTTGGCGGATCAACACGTATTCCAGCTGTTCAGGAGCTTGTTAAGAAACTGACTGGAAAGGATCCCAATGTGACAGTCAATCCGGATGAAGTTGTTGCCCTTGGAGCTGCAGTTCAGGTGAATCTTTCTCCTGTTACTGCTGTATCATATTTTTTACATTATTTGTAAAATCCTTTAAGGGTGACAAAACCCTTTGATGGAAGACTATGGTAACTGGGTGTTCAAGAATCATTTATGGTTACTTTTTTGGTATATTTTCTTTGGTGTCAACTCTTATTCAAGCAGTTGGTGTTAAACTAGACATCTTATTTGCTGCTGTTCATTTTCTTTTAGGCTGGTGTTTTGTCTGGAGATGTCAGTGACATTGTCCTTTTGGATGTGTCACCTTTATCTCTGGGTCTAGAAACTCTTGGTGGTGTTATGACAAAAATTATACCAAGAAACACTACTTTGCCCACCTCAAAATCAGAGGTATTTTCAACTGCTGCTGATGGACAGACTAGTGTGGAGATTAATGTCCTTCAAGGCGAGAGAGAGTTTGTCAGGGACAACAAATCTCTTGGTAGCTTCCGTCTGGATGGAATCCCGCCTGCGCCTCGTGGAGTTCCTCAAATTGAAGTCAAATTTGACATTGATGCAAATGGCATTCTCTCAGTCTCTGCTGTTGATAAAGGCACCGGGAAGAAGCAAGATATCACCATTACTGGTGCTAGTACCTTGCCTAGTGATGAGGTATGTTCTCCTAAACAATACTTTATTAGACATATGATGCATGCAGCGCTACATTTGCAAGTAGTTTATGGGCTTTTGGCTCATAATGGGTTACTCTTGAGCTTTTGGTCTCTGTGATTGTTGAGGCATAACGTAAAAGCTTTCATAAAACTTCATATTTGCAATACTTCCAAACCATTTACTCCTATTTAATAGAATTTTGTTAGGAAGCAAACTAATAACTTGAATATATGCAGGTAGAGAAGATGGTTAAAGAAGCTGATAAGTTTGCAAAGGAAGACAAGGAAAAGAGAGATGCCATCGACACAAAGAACCAGGCAGATTCTGTTGTGTACCAGACGGAGAAGCAACTGAAGGAACTGGGAGACAAGGTACCAGGCCCAGTAAAAGAGAAGGTTGAGGCAAAACTCGAAGAGCTCAAGGAAGGAATCTCTAGGGGCTCGACGCAGGCCATAAAGGATGCCATGGCTGCCTTAAATCAGGAGGTTATGCAGCTTGGCCAATCCCTCTATAACCAGCCAGGTGCTGCACCTGGTGCTGGCCCTACACCTGGCAGTGGGGCTGGGCCTTCAGATTCGGCCGGCAAGGGACCTGAAGGAGACGTCATTGATGCAGATTTCACCGACAGCAAATGATGATACAAGAGCAGTAGATTAAGACAGTGTAAGCTGATTATTCCTCTTTTGGTTTTTTTATCTTTTCTTCTGGATGTGCATACAGGGACAATGATGTGAAGAGTTTGGCTTGATTTTAGGGGGTTGTTTTTTTGGTCAGGGAAAAAAGGTTGATTAGGTTTCTCGGAAGTGTGAATGTCTTGATGTAACCCATAATAGTGAATAACTTTTGTTCCAAGTTCCAATTGTATTTGTTAAGACGTTGGATGCACATAAATGAGTGGACAATTGAAAAAAGGGAATGTGTGGAAAAATTAATTATTAGTCAAAATTCAAAAAATGTGTAAATGAGACTAATAAAGAAATAAGATTATGGTATCAAACAGGGACTAAACGAGACCAATGGATGGATTAGGAAAAAAAAATAATAATGAGACAGTAATGCCCCTCTCAAGTACAAAAAAGTACAAGCAGCAAAATTCAAATAACTAGGAGTAAAAGGTAAATAATGTTGCACTGCTCATTGTTAATTTTGATTGTTACGTTGTCGGGATTATTTCCTCCCCCTTCCCCCTATCAGTTGAAGACATGGTGAGAACTAACTTTGAGTTCTCTCATCGCACCCTATATATATATATATATATAAATAAAAGTGTCAATTGAAGACGTAGTGATAAGCTCTCTACTTTGTTAAAGAGTCAGATAAATATATTCCCAATCATAATAACAATTGAGTAATACATTATAACAAGTACTTATCATAATTAAATTAATTTTTAATTTATTTGGTAACAATTTTTTTAAATACTTCTATTGGTGATTTTTTAATAATATTAAGGAATGGATGTAATTGTTTTTATAAAAAATAAAATATACAAAATTGTCTAAGAAAAAAGAGTTATCTAAAATATTCAATCTCTATTCAGAATGCATTTTTATAAGCTCAAAATTTTAGTTTTATTTAAATAATCTACTGAATTAAATTTGATAACTATTAAAAGCTCTTATAATGACTAACAAACACATCTAAACGTAATAAAATTTCTATAATTGTCTCACAAATCATTTTAAAACTTTGCTTATGGATGGACTCGTTTACTAACGTTTTCACTTTTACTTTCTCAAAAAGTAAAATCATGATTTTCATTTCTGAAGTTGAAATATAAAGTAGAATTATGTTTATTAATTTTGTATGCTTTCAATATTTTCAAAACAAGAAATTAAAAAGCAAGTTTAATAATTATAATTTTGATTTTGTTTTCTAAATTGATAATCACTGTTCTATACTCTCTGTATATAATATATATATATATGCAGCATTGATGATATATATATATATATATCATCAATGCTGCACTTCCGCTCTCCAATCTCGCCTCAACTTGCCCTCTCTCTCTCTCTCTCTCTGTGTGTATTACAAGAATCAGAAGCTCAAAATCCATACACGTGTGTTTTTAATAGATTCCAACCTCCCCGTATTGAGAAGCCTGCTTGCATCTCCTACGCTATTTCCTTTTGCTTTTTAGCATTACTGTGGAAGCACCCATTTTCACACTAATTTTAAAGATTTTGAGCTTTAAAAAGAACCCATCAAACATCAAACATCTATATATCTCTTTCTCTCTCTATATATATATACATACATTTGAATACAGGTGCCAAATTGGGTCTCCCTCTCTAAAAAAAATAAAAAAGGGTTTAATCTGGGTTTGACTACAGTGATTACACAGAGAGATGAAAGTGAGTTTTAGAGAGAGAAAACCCAACAAAAGACCCAGAAAACCCAAACTCAAACAAAGCCCCAACAAACTATTGCAAACACAATGGACTGCGATTCAAAGACTTACAGTGGTTGAGTGAAAGAGAAAGACTCCGAGTTATAGTGGTTTAGAGAAAGAGAAAAACTCCAATTTCGGTGGTGAAATTCGTCAGCATCGTATTGTCTTCGTCCAGATATAGAGAGAGAGAGAGCAGTACTGATAGAAAGTCCGGTAGGTGGTGTCTTCCGTTGTAGCCGGAGGGAGGTGTCTTCTGTTGTCGCCGGTGGGTGGTTTGAGAAGATGATGATAGAGAAGGAAGTGGATGATGGTCGGGTGAGACTGGGTGACACAAGGCGGCTGATGGGTCAATGAATGCTATTTTCCGTGCACAGTGTAGGAAGCTGAGAAAGTAACAAATTCTCACTTACGCGTTCTTTGTCAAATGTAAAAGTAGTTTCTAAAAGAATGAAAGTAAAATTATATTAATAAACATAATTTTTATTTTTTTTTTTTACATTTTAGGAATTGCTAGTGAAAAACAGGAATAATAATTTATAAACGAGACCTATCTATTCTATTCTCAGTTCTCTTGTTGTCCCATCTCCGCGAATTTAGATTTTTCCTCTAATCTTTTATTGAGAGGTAAAGGATTAAATCCTTTTAACAAATAAAGTTTTTGATTGCAATATGAATTAAACCAAAGGACCCCTTAACTATTAAGGGGTTAATAGAACGAATGACACTTTTACCACCAAACTATACCTGCTACAATCTGATTATTGTATACAAGTGGACTTTTTGTCTAACAAGGAAACAAAGAAATTTTGTTCTTCCCCACATCTCTTCCTTACAAAACATAAAGGGTTTTTTCGCAACAATTCTTTTTTAAAATTTTCAATTTGATGTGAAAAAAACCAATTATTTTTTTGTGGTGTGAATTGTTTCCAAACAAAAATATGTTGGATAAATTACACAAAGGGTAGGTCAAATATCACTTCTTTCTTCTTAAAAAAGTGAAATGTCATTTATGCCCTCACTTATTTAATATGTTCTAATAGAAAATATTAAATTTCTTAAAAGACAAGAGTGAAAGTGCCCCTAATTATTTCAACAAACATCTCTTACTTCTCTCTCCTTATTTTTGGACCAAAAAACCGTCATTACAACCTGCCACCTCATTAAATTATGGGTATTTATGTAATTTAGAAAAACCATCCTCTTCAAATATGATGATCAGGGCCGGCCATGGGCCCAGGCTGTTGCCTAGCGCCTACAAATTTGGCCCAACCTATATAGTTATGCAGCCCATATCAGAAATAAAAAGTTTGGGTTTATGGGCCCTTCGGCTGTAAAGCCACTAAATTTCTTAACCTATTTAAAGAAAAAATAAAAAGAAAAACGAATTGTGTTCTTGGTCTCCTGTCGCTCCTCGAAGGCTCGAAGTCGAAGGATAAGATTTGGGTTTGTGTTTGGCAGATTAGCTTCAGTTTCATCAGTAGCAGCGCCGAAAAGATTACAAGTAACTAACTCATCCAATAATTCCAATTTATGGTACTGGGCTCCTTTTTCGCCTTTTCCAATCTGAAATTGATCCCTTTTTTTTTTTTTTTTCCTTGATTCCGCGTGTTTATGGAATCTTTTATCTCCTTTTGATCAATTTGTATCTAATTTCATTGGTTTGATTATTGAATTTTGAAAATTTATGGCATGCTGGAAATAGAAGATTTACCCCTTCTTAGAACAAAAAAGGCAGGATAAATTGGATAATATAGCTGGCCACTTGTTACTCCACATAGTTTATTGCTTGAAATCATGCATGTTACAAGGCAATCATTCTGGCTTCATTTATATTAATTCTTTCTTTTCAAGGAATGTTGATTGAACCTTGCCTTGGACTTAAATGATTTTGCAGAGAAAACTGAGAAAGGGCTATTATATATATATATATATATTTAAACACTAATATATGAATCTATGAATGCTCACGCATCTTCCATGTTCTATCTCCAAAATCCCCGCTCCCGGATTTGGATATGCATATTTTGAATTTTAGAGGATAGGATTGAAAATTCCGTATATAAATATATCTACATATTTTATATATATATAAAGCAGCGCAGCCCTAATTACATTGGGGATTATCCTTTCTATGGTCTCTCGGCAGAAAGGACGAAACGATGGACGAAATGATGGAGGAGGATATCACTTTCCTGTCATTAGTAATCGAATCGTAGGAGGAGGATATCAGTTTCGAGACATCAGTACTTCTGGTAGTGATTTGCTGTGCGTTAACTGTGGTCCTAATGCTTTGGGAGATTGTATTCATTATAGAACTTGTACAAGCTTTCTTTAAAGACCCTCCTCGAAGCACAGGCTCTCTCACTGCCGGTTGTATTCTTGCATTTGTTTTAATTCTTATTGGTCTCCTAACTACCTACCCGTATTGCAAAGAATTTGTTGTGTTTGCACCAAAGTGCATCAGAAGGTTAAATGGTCTCCGTCATCACCACGAAGAGGACGCGACCACCAAAAAATTGCCCGAAGAAGAAGCTGACAAAGTATAAAAGTACGTGGGATAAATGTTTTTAATTATATGATCCTGTGTTGGCAATCAATCATTTTATCTCTATTAGGATTATTATTATTATTTTGTTTAAGTGACCTTTTATGGAACTTTTTCGGTTAGTTATTCTAACTTCACTTGAATTTCAATTTATATATGTATTTTTGTGACAAGTGGATAAATTAGTGTATTCCTTTTTTATTTTTTATTTATTTCAGGGGTTGCAAATAGCCCCCACAAACCTAATTAACCACATTTGTGTTTAAGCAGGCTTGTTGGTACATAGATCAAATATGTAAAGACGGCCTAGAGGACAGAAAAGTCACATATGAAACAAATAGAGCAGAGCAATCATCAATGGCACAAGCATAGGCTGTGATGTGTCCGACTCAGATTTTTTTATTTTTTAGCCATGTCCGTGCTTTCTAAATTACCATGGGCATGGGATAGTAAAGACTAAAGATTGAAGAAACAAGAAAGCCGAACTTGGCTGTTTTTGTTTGATTAGTTTGGAAGTATAGCTCAACATTGATTATAGTAAATTTGTTAAGAAATAGTCCTAAAAATTGTGGGTGGGTGTTTTCATGTTAATAAATTGTGGGGATGGCGACAGTTTATCTTTCCTTGGTTTTTATTTCACATTTAGAGCACATTTCTTAGGAGGAGATTTCTAGGGTTTCTTATCCTTGTGAGGTAGAGGGTGTGTTATGCCTTTAAGAGTTTAACCTATGGTTTCTTTGAGTTTTATGGGCATGTGGTGTGTTATGCATGTATAGTGTGAGTTTTGTGGTTTTAATACTATAGTGATGATAGTCATTGATAATGATGATTACATGATTTGTATTAATGAAATCCATGTTCACAATGTTCAATTGTATCATTAATATTAGTATATGTATTTGCCTTAGTGTCTATGCATGTGTATATTCAATTTTCACCTCTGTGAGTTTACTTTAATATTCCAAGTATATGTTCTATGTCTATTATTTGTGTTCCATGTATGAATATATCGTTAGAGGCATGCTTATGTGAAGCTATGTGAATTATTGCACCCTTTATGATTGATAACTTGCTCAGGTGAGTTAAATTGAGCATTCTTGATTATATAATGCAATAACTTATGTCGTGTCATAGATGAGCATGGCATCGTAGTGATTGAAAGTATAGGACATGATCTATATGGATATCATTTGCTTATGTGTGCTTGTGAATTGCTAAATGTGATTATTAAAGTATATGTGTGTAACGACTCACTCCACCATATGGTATGATATTATCCGCTTTGGGCCTGAGCCCCCACGGTTTTGCTCTTGGGCTTCACCCCAAAAGGCCTCATACCAATTAGAGATAACACATTTCCATATAAGCATTTCACCTTTCCTCTACCCAAGCGATGTGGGACTTTGCACCCGTAGCTCGCCAGTGTGGTAGCCTGACAGTGTCTCTTGCACCCGCCCACGGCACACCCGCTCACAGGGTCATCACAATCCACCTCCCCTTAGAGACCGACGTCCTCGTCGGCACACTTCTGGCTGGGTCAGGCTGTGATACCATTTGTAACGACCCATTCCACCACATGGTATGATATTGTCCGCTTTGGGCCTGAGCGCGCACGGTTTTGCTCTTCGACTTCACCCCAAAAGACCCCATACTAATTGGAGATGACACACTTACATATAAGCATTTCACCTTTCCTCTACCCAGGCGATGTGGGACTGTGCACCCGTAGCTCGCCAATGTGGTAGCCTGACAGTGTCTCTCGCACCCGCCCACAGGGTCATCACAATGTGCTACTTTGTGGATTGGATGTTGATTATAGGAGACATTCGATAATTTATTACTTTGATGCGAGGCCTCGACGCTCACGGGTGAAACATGGTTTTCCCATTTTACTTCTTTTATCGGTGCGGTGCCTTCAGTAGGGATGTCCGCGAGTGTGGGTGTGTTCTGAGTTATCCCATTTTATGATTTCGAGTATTTATTTACAAGTTAGCATCCATGTGTAGTTGCGACATGGGATTTGGTTTACATTTCATTTTCTTTGTATATGCTTGTTTGGAATGAAATGGGTATATTTATGGTTCTCTTGCTAGGTCTACGACATCCCTTTAGGACTTCCCTTGGACTAGACGTTAGGAATCATATCCCTCTCATCGCTTAGCCCACGTCATGTTTGTAGGATTCAAAGGAACATAGTTTATTTATATAACATATTTCTTATTGAGCACTATTTGCGCACCCCGTTTATATTAATCTTTTTAGGATCGGGTGTTGCCATGAAGGACTCTCCTCATCCATAATTGTGATGTAGCTTGGAAGGACTTTTGACATGCTATGTGTAGCATTTTTGTTAAGCTTGGACTATATGTATGAATAAGAAATATGCTATACAAATAAACGATGTTATGAATAAAAGGTTTTTTTTTTTTTTAATAAAATAAAAGCAATAAAAGTAAATAATCGAGGGTGTGTGAGTCTTTAATTTCTTCAAATTGGTTATATATATATATACACACTCAAGCTCGGCTCCTCACATAAAAGGGACATACATAAATCTATGAATGCTCACACATGCCACCCCCCCCCCCCCCCCCCCCCTTATGATTGATAAATTGCAAGTATATTCCAAGTATATGTTCTATGTCTATTATTTGTGTTCCATGTATGAATATATCCTTAGAGGCATGCTTATGTGAAGCTATGTGAATTATTGCACCCTTTATGATTGATAAATTGCTCACGTGAGTTAAATTGAGCATTCTTGATTATATAATGCAATAACTTATGTCATGTCATAGATGAGCATGGCATCGTAGTGATTGAAAGTATAGGACATGATCTATATGGATATCATTTGCTTATGTGCGCTTGTGAATTGCTAAATGTGATTATTAAAGTATATGTGTGTAACGACTGACTCCACCACATGGTATGATATTGTCCGCTTTGGGCCTGAGCCCCCACGGTTTTGCTCTTGGGCTTCACCCCAAAAGGCCTCATACCAATTAGAGATAACACATTTCCATATAAGCATTTCACCTTTCCTCTACCCAGGCGATGTGGGACTTTGCACCCGTAGCTCGCCAGTGTGGTAGCCTGACAGTGTCTCTTGCACCCGCCCACGGCACACCCGCTCACAGGGTCATCACAATCCACACCCCCTTGGAGACCGACGTCCTCATCGGCACACTTCTGGCTGGGTCAGGCTCTGATACTATTTGTAACGACCCACTCCACCACATGGTATGATATTGTCCGCTTTGGGCCTGAGCGCGCACGGTTTTGCTCTTCGACTTCACCCCAAAAGACCCCATACTAATTGGAGATGACACACTTACATATAAGCATTTCACCTTTCCTCTACCCAGGCGATGTGGGACTGTGCACCCGTAGCTCGCCAATGTAGTAGCCTGACAGTGTCTCTCGCACCCGCCCACAGGGTCATCACAATGTGCTATTTTGTGGATTGGATATTGATTTTAGGAGACATTCGATAATTTATTACTTTGATGCGAGGCCTCGACGCTCACGGGTGAAACATGGTTTTCCCATTTTACTTCTTTTACCGGTGCGGTGCCTTCAGTAGGGATGTCCGCGAGTGTGGGTGTGTTCTGAGTTATCCCATTTTATGATTTCGAGTATTTATTTACAAGTTAGCATCCATGTGTAGTTGCGACATGGGATTTGGTTTACATTTCATTTTATTTGTATATGCTTGTTTGGAATGAAATGGGTATATTTATGGTTCTCTTGCTAGGTCTACGATCATCCCTTTAGGACTTCCCTTGGACTAGACGTTAGGAATCATATCCCTCTCATCGCTTAGCCCACGTCATGTTTGTAGGATTCAAAGGAACATAGTTTATTTGTATAACATATTTCTTATTGAGCACTATTTGCGCACCCCGTTTATATTAATCTTTTTAGGATCGGGTGTTGCCATGAAGGACTCTCCTCATCCATAATTGTGATGTAGCTTGGAAGGACTTTTGACATGCTATGTGTAGCATTTTTGTTAAGCTTGGACTATATGTATGAATAAGAAATATGCTATACAAATAAACGATGTTATGAATAAAAGGTTTTTTTTTTTTTTTTTAATAAAATAAAAGCAATAAAAGTAAATAATCGAGGGTGTGTGAGTCTTTAATTTCTTGAAATTGGTTATATATATATATACACACTCAAGCTCGGCTCCTCACATAAAAGGGACATACATAAATCTATGAATGCTCACACATGCCCCCCCCCCCCCCCCTTTCCGGCGATTTTGATATACATATTTGAACACATCTAAATATAATTAGATTGGGGATTCTCCTTTCTAGGGTCTCTCGGTGGAGGAAGAGATAACGAGATGGAGGATTGGTCGGAAGCATTTCTTACAGCGATACAATGTGTGTGCTTTGTAGTATACTGTTTTTTATTCTACAAATTCTACGAAGTGACTTTAAAAGCACAGGCTCTCTCATTTGCAGTTGTATTACTGCAAACAATTTGTTGTGTTTGCACCAGAGTGCATTAAATGGTTAAAGGATCTGCATTATCACGTATGTGAGATAAATGTTTTTAATTATATGGTCCTGTGTTAGCTATCAATCATTTTATCTCTTAGGATGATTATTATTATTTTGTTTAAGTGACTTTGTATGAAACTTTTTGGGTGAGTTTATTACTTATTCTAACTTTACTTGAATTACAATTTATATATGTATTTTTGTGACAATTGGATGAAGAGAAATGATATAACTTCCAATTTGTCCTCCGAATCCATGTCTAACCAAGTCACATCCAAAAATGGCTTCCTCCCCCCCAAAAAAAAAGAAAAGAAAAGAAAAGCTCTCTAAAGAAGCCATTAACACATAGCTTTGATGACTTTTTCTTTTTATATTGAGCAGAGAATGGTGAAAAGGTCAGGAGTTAAGTAGGTGAAGAGGGCGCAAGTATAGAAAGCAGTGGAAGCTTTCTTTTGATCAAGCAGCCGGTGTCTGTCCTTCCTGCGGCGACGCGGCGGATTGCGGAGCAGTGGAAGCTTTCTTTTGATCAAGCAGCTGGTGTCTGTCCTTCTTGCGGCGACGCGGTTGATTGCGGAAGCGACGCTGAACATTAAGGAGGCAATGGAGGTCAAGCAGCCGGGGCTCTGTGGGTTTTGAGGAGGTGGACACAGGTGAGCTGCTTGGCGTTGTTGTTGCGGGATTTGTCGCGGTGGCAACCCGGCATCGAGTCGCCGTGGCCGTGGAGGAGGAAGTCGTCGTCGGCGGGGCCTTGGAGCTCGACCATGGACCAGTTGTTGGGGTTTTCCATCTTGACGATCATCGGCGTTCCTCGGTGTGGCTCTTTGGTCCACCAATCGAACGACGATGTCATTTTGGGTTTGTAATCCCAAAGACCCAGTTCGCGAAATTTAATGTCGGAGAAACTATAGGCTCGTTTTCTGAGTGACCAAGGAAGAAGAAGAGGAAGAGAGAGAAAGGCGACGGAGGAAGAGAGAGAAGAAATCCGCCAGAGAGAGAGATTGAATTAAGTTTTGCTTCCCAATTTTGACCTTTCGTGTGATGTTTTCAATTTTCGGCATTTTTCATTTTTTCGGGCCGGACGGTCTCGTGTGGAACCCGCTACCGGAGTTGTTGCATCCGGGGATTTTAGTTGGGTCCATTTGCATCATATTCATTTTATTTTATGTGTTTTAAGTGATTGTGAATTAAATGTGTATATGTATGTGGGTGGTGTAAAAAAAAAAAAAAGAAATAAAGATAAAACAAAAAGAAAGTTTAATTTTTAGTGGTAGGTCCCACCACCACCTTAAAGGGGCAAAGAGACCACAAATGGTCTCAAATCTCTCTTTCTCATGCAGCTCTCTCTCTCTCTCCTCTCATTTTCTTTTCATTTTTCTTTTTCTTGAGACTTCGATTTTCTCTTCCATTTTTCGGCTAATCGGTCGGGTTTCCGGTCTAGGTTCCTTGACAAAAAACATTCCTCTCATCGTTCTCAATCACATAGTCAAAGGGTTTATTTTTCAGAGGAGCGATGATTATTTTATGAATTTTTGAAATTTGTGGATCTAAGGCTTTGGATGGGGTTTTGGGCCGCTTAAAGTCGGATTCCGGAGCTCACCCTTTGGAACAGTAGAATCACCTCGTCGACGGCTACATTCCCACAGAACAGTTTTTCGTTCCACCGCCGTTGACCTGCGTTGACTTTTGTTGACAGGCGTTGACTTTTGTTGACTGGCATTGACCGCGTTGACCGGCGTTGAATTTTCTGGCCGGGGATGTATTTTGGCTACTTTTGAGGTAGGGGTCTCTAATCCATACAATCTTGCACCTTAGTGTGTTAATTTTACTTGAATTATGTTCTAACATGTTAAATAGTGTTGATTGTATTTTGAAATAACTTGATTTGTGTAGATGAAATATATGAACATGTGAAATAATCAAAACTGCATGAAAAACATGCTCTTTTTAAATTAATTGCTTTGAGAATGACATGATTGTTGTGTTAGAAAATCTATGCCTATGTGTGTTGATGATAGTATGAGAAGCATGTCTATATGTAATGAAATTTGTATTTTGTATGCTTAATTAACTTGAATTCTTGCAAGTTACTTATGTGTTGTATGTATGTTAAAGGGAAGCATGATTACCTATTTTAGAGATTTGAATTGCAAAGTACGTGTGAAAGTTGTATGGTTGAATTAACGAATTGAAGTATGATGCATTTATGCATCCATTGGGAAAGGAAAATGGGAAAAATGTTTTGAAAGCAAATGAAATGATTTTAGGTAAAGGTTTTGAAAAGTGTTTGTGAAAACCGCACGCCTAGGAGGCGCCTAGTGGTCCATAGTGTTAGTGTAGTCTAGAGGGGAGAATAGTTGAGCTAACTAGGCCGGATGCGACGCCTTGGAGGTGCCTTGTGGTCGTGGATAGTTAGTCAACCCTCTCCTCGTGACGCCATAGAGGTTCTATGGGTCGGATAACACTAACAGTTTGGATGTTGAAACGGAAATGTTTCGGAAAATAGGAAGTGACATGAGCATGGCATTGCACTTCATCGGCATACATGGCGTGATTGTGACTTGGATGGTATATGTGTTTATATTAGATGTTGTGGTTATGGTATACATTCCCGGTATAGTATGATTCCGTTCTCTTATTTTCTATTCTATATATGGATTCACGGGGTCATAAGAAGTGTGTCTTAGACACTTCCTACCGAGCTTATGCTCAACCCTTTATTATTAACATTTTTCAGGAAAAAAAAAGGAAGTGGCGGACAACGGTCCTCCACAGGGTTCGATGGGTCAGTGGACTGTTTTGACATATTTCGTAACTATGATCTCATTTTATTATTATTGTTATTGCTACTTTTTTAAAAAACCCTGTGACGACATGTATATTATATATATTGACCTAGGAAATGACGATAGTGTCCTTAGTTGACCTCGGGTTCGGATAAGGACCCGGTTAGCGATTCGGAACCTCGGGTTTGGGTCGTTACATTTCATGCTGGAAAAGAAAAAAGAAATATGAAAATCTGCGATTTTGTGATGTGGCTATGCCACGTTGGAATCCGAGGATAAGTCGGCAAAATTGATCGGAAGATCTATGATTACTCTTGGATTAATTAGTGTACTCTAATTAAGCACATTTGTTTTAAGTATGCTTGCTTGCCAACTTGACTGTTTTACATCCTCTGCAACCCTAATGGAAGTGTGCTATTGTGATAAAATTGAAAATTAAGTACTGAAAATTTGTATTAATCTATACCAATTATCTGAAAAAGGAATTGAGTTTGATATTAGTTTTTTATATTACCAACTTGTTTGAGCTTTTAGTGCAAATTTGAGCACTAGCAATAAGCCTAAGGTTCTTTTCTTTCAAGTGTGCATGTGCATAGGATCTATTCCATCTTCTTCACTTATGAAAATGAATTCTACTTCATTTAGAATGAAGAGAAAATGTAGTTGACTTCTTAAATCGGCTAAGCTCGATTCAAAAATTGGCAAAAAGAGAACATTCAACTTTCTTTAATGGGTTCAATTGAAAAGACTTTAAAGGGAAGAACAAATTGCAATGAAATTGAAATTTGAATTAAATGGAAAATGAGATTGAAATAAAACTCAAAATAGCTACTTGTAATGAATTAACGTTAATTGAATTTGCAAGAATTTGGAAAATATGGGAATTGATATTGCAAAAGGAATGCAAATAAAAGGGAATAACTAATAAAGGAAAGTTGAATTAAAATATAATAATTAACTAAAGGAAAGTCGAATTAAAATTAAACTAGGAAACATGATTGAAAGAAATTGTATTGATACGATTGTTTGACACCTTTTACAACGATGTTTCTACAATAATTTATAGACAATTATATAGTCCTAAAATGAAATAAATTACTCGATAGAGCTTCCTTGGTGAAAGTCTGATAAATATATTCCCAACCATAATAACGGTTTGGAAACACATTATAATAAGATTTTCCCCTTACCTTAGAGGCTTAGAACAAAAAGGCAGGATAAATTGGATAATCAAAGTGGAATTATTATTCAATTATAGCTGGCCACTTGTTATTCCACATAGTGTATTGCTTGAAATCATTCATGTTACCATGCAATCATTCTGGCTTCATTTTTATTAATTCTTTCTTTTCAAGGAATGTTGATTCAACCTTGCCTTGGACTTGAATGATTTTGCAGAGAAAACTGAGAAAGGGCTATTATATATATATATATATATATATATATATTCAAACACTAATATATGAATCTATGAATGCTCACGCATCTTCCATGTTCTATCTCCAAAATCCCCGCTTCCCGATTTGGATATGCATATTTTGAATTTTAGAGGATAGGATTGGAAATTCCATATATAAATATATCTACCTATATATATATATATATTTATTTATAAAGCAGTTTAATCCTAGGGGATTATCCTTTATAGGGTCTCTCGGCGACGATATATACAATGGACGAAACGATGGAGGAGGATATCAGAATCGTGTCATTAGTACTTGTTGTAGTGAGTTACTGTGTGGTCATTATGGTTTTAATTCTAGAACTTCTACCAGGTTTCTTTGAAGACCCTCTTGGAAGCACAGGCTCTCTCATTGGCTGTTGTATTCTTGCATTTCTTGTAATTCTTTATTGTCTCCTAATTACCTTCTCGCTTTGCAAAGTATTTGTCCTGTTGGCATCAGAGTGCATCAGAAGGTTAAATGGTCTCCGTCATCACCACGAAGAGGACGCGGCCACCAAAAAATTGCTCGAAGAAGAAGCCCACAAAGTATGAAAGTAGGTGGGATAAATGTTTTTAATTATATGGTCGTGTGTCGGCTATCAATCACTTTATCTCTATTAGGATATATTATTTTGTTTAAGTGACCTTATAATGAACTTTTTGGGTGAATTTATTAGTTATTCTAACTTCACTTGAATTACAACAATTTATATATGTATTTTTGTGACAATTGGATTAATTAGTGTATTCTTTTTTCTTTTTTTTTATATTTTATATTTTATTTATTTAAGGGGCTGCAAATAGCCCCCACAAAGTGCGTGGGTGTTGGCTTGATCCCGAGCTAATTGACCACATTTGTGTTTAAGCAGGCTTGTTGGTACAACTTGGCTGTTTTTGTTTGATTAGCTTAGAAGTATAACTCAACATTGATTATAGTAAATTTGTTAAGAAATAGTCCTAAAAATTGTGGGTAGGTGTTTTCATGTTAATAAATTGTGGGGATGGCGATGGTTTATTTTTCCTTAGTTTTTATTTCACAGTTGGAGCACATTTCTTAGGATGAGATTTCTAGGGTTTCTTATCCTAGTGAGGTAGAGGGTGTGTTATGCCTTCAAGAGTTTAACCTATGGTTTCTTTGAGTTTTATGGGCATGTGGTGTGTTATGCATGCATAGTGTGAGTTGTGTGCATGGTTTTAATACGTATAGTGATGATAGTCATTGATAATGATGATTACATGATTTGTATTAATGAAATCATGTTCACAATGTTCAATTGTATCATTAATATTAGTATATGTGATTGCCTTAATGTCTATGCATGTCTATGCATGTGTATATTCATTGTTCACCTCATGTGAGCTTACTTTAATTTTCCAAGTATATGTTCTATGTCTATTATTTGTGTTCTATATATGAATATATCCTTAGAGGCATGCTTATGTGAAGCTATGTGAGTCATTGCACTCTTTATGATTGATAAAATGCTCACGTGAGTTAAATTGAGCATTCTTGATTATATAATGCAATAACTTATGTCAATGCATAGATGAGCATGCCATCGTAGTGATTGAAGCTATAGGATATGATATATATGGATATCATTTGCTTATGTGCGCTTGTGAAGTGATAAACGTGATTATTAAAGTGTATGTGCTACTTTGTGTATTGGATGTTGATTTTGGGACACTCGAGAATTTGTTACTTTGATGCGAGGCCTCGATGCTCACGGGTGAAACATGGTTTTCCCATTTTACAAGGCCACTGTTTTGTTCCCGGCGGGTCAATAGTCCGAAAAAACTATTCTTTTACCCGTGCCTTCAGTAGGGATGTCCGCGGGTGTGGGTGTGTTCGGAGTTATCCCATTTGATGATTTCGAATATTTATTTACAAGTTAGCATCCATGTGTAGTTGCGACATGGGATTTGATTTATATTTCATTTTCTTTGTATATGCTTACTTGGAATGAAATGGGTTTATTTATGGTTCTCTTACTAGTTCATGATCATCCTTTTAGGACTTCCTTGGACTAGACGTTAGGGAGCATGTCCCTTGCATTGCTTAGCCCACGTCATGTTTGTAGGATTCAAAGGAACATAGTTTATTTGTATAACATAATTCTTATTGAGCACTATTTGCGCACCCCATTTATATTAATCTTTTTAGGACCGAGCGGTGCCATGAAGGACTCTCCTCATCCATAGTTGTGATGTAGCTTGGAAGGACTTTTGGCATGCTCTGTGTAGCATTTTTGTTAAACTTGGACTATATGTATGAATGATGTAATTTGAAGAAACTTGATGTATTATGTATATCAGTAAGTAGCCATGTTATGATATGTATGATTATGGTCAGTTTAATTTCATATTGCTGATGATTGCTAGCATATTAGTTATGGTATTGGCCTTGTTGACCTTTATTTTTTACCTGAAATGAGAGGGGTTGTACCCCATTATCTTCGTATTCATCATGTGTGTGGATTTATAGTCATTCTCATATTCATTTAGGCCTTCATCTTGGCATTTAAATTTGTTAAGGTTTAGAGTAGAGTTAGTCAACTAGGGCAACATGTTAGTCTTTGGGTTCATGTGGGGTTAGTCTACTGGTCCTTGAGTTAGTCAACTAGGGATGTTAGTCAATTGTGGCCTTGAGTTAGTATACTAAGAGGTGGTTTTCAGTAGCCATGATTATGGAATCCAGAGGTTAGTCGACTGGACGTTGAGTTAGTCAACTGGGGCACTGTTAACATGAAATTATTATGTATTCATTTATTTTGGGCATTCCTTAGGGGCCGTTTGGGGGATCTTCTCATAGTTATTTTAATCTTGTTTTAAAGTTCTAATGAGGGTTGTTTGTCTACCTATTTGGTGATATGTCACATCGGTCTTTTGTTTTAGCAAAAAAACATTATATTATGCGACAAAATTCCTGTTTTTAATCCAATCTTTCTGAAACGTTTATGAAAATTTTCCATGTTGTCACCATCTATGAAAATGATTTGTTTTGACATTTCAAGATTAAAAATCATATAATTATCGAGAGAGAGAGAGAGAGAGAAAAAAAAAAAAAAAAAAAAAAAAATGATGCATTCATGTGACGTCGTGGTTTCATTAACATCGTGAGGATTTGTATATCCATTATTTGAATGGGATTAGGGAGTTATTACTCGTGAGGTTAAGGACCTACATAGGTTGACGGGTCTGATTTTGCTTTCGCATTGTGGACTTGGGTATCGGGTCCGATTTACTTTCATTTCTCTCTTGCACTAGATCATCTAGATTTGGGGCGTGATATGAGCATTATCTGACTTGCATAATCACATGGAAATGAGTTCTACTTCATTTAGAATGAAGCTAAAAAGACACATAACTCAATGCTACAGATTGATTATGTAACGGAATGGAAAATAGGAATAAGAACCATTATTTGATGCCGGAATTTCTGGCCTGCAAAATGGTCCTTACTCATCAGTTATTCGATGAAACATCTTTTAAGGTTTTCATTTTGTTTTAGTAGCTACTTTGCTATTTTTTTACTTGGTGTTCGATATTGGTTCTTTATATTACCAGTTTGTTTGAGCTTCCTAGCAATAAGCTAAGGTTTCTTCATTTTATTTCTTTATACTCTACAGGATATATTGAAATTAAGTGAGGATCCTTCTTACTAGTGACTTCTGTTTCACGAAACGTGGGTCTACCCACTCAGTTACTTCAACTCTTGTTTTTGTTGTGACATGTGGTAGACAGATCTTAACTACAGCAAGCAAAAGAAAAGTTCAGAGTGGTGCAAAATAAGTGTCAGTTTCAGAGTTCAATGCCATTCAAGAGCTCTACTTCATTCTGTCAAGTTTTGCAGCTTTTATTATAAAGTTTTTGTTTTTCCTCGATAATGCAATATTTATATTAATATTTAAAACTGTTAAACTTATGCCTAGAGTTTTTTTTTTTTCAATTATTGATCACTTTAAATATCTTAACTATTTAGTTTATTTTGAACTGTATACATAATAAACCTTTGCCAAAGCACTTAAAAATAAATAAACAATCATTTGATCAGAAAAAAGAAAGAAAACGATTGGTGTTAGATTTACAAGTATAGTTTGTACATTTCAATAATCAAATTAAAACGAAAAATGTATTCTTTCCCACCCTACGCTTTCTTTCTTTGTCTTTTTTCAATGTTCCATAGTCAACAGTCTATATAATGCTTCTTCACAAGCAACAGGCAAATGAAAACTAATCCTTGCCTATTACTGAGGACTTGGTGAGAAACTCTCAGTTCTGTGTGAGAAACTGTCATTTCTGTCAAACCTTCTATCAGTATAACCACTACATTTGTCACAGGGTCCTCCACTTCCCCCACTGTGCCTAGGCGAGTGATGGTGGTAGATTGGGGCGGCGCCAAACATTTGGTACCTCCAAGACTCCGCCCTCTCCACTGACCTAACCGAGATTAACTTCTCGGTTGGCATGCCGCCTCCTCTGTGAGGTTGGTACCCATGGCAGGGTTGTAGGGATTGTCGGAGGTGGTTCGGGTAGTGACGGTGGTGGTGCTGGTGGATATGGTGGTGGTTGTTGTAGTGTTGTTGGCTGTTGGGACCGCACAAGCTAGGTGAGCTCTGGACTTTATGCATATGAAATTGCTGCCCATTCAATACTAACATGTTGTCAATGGCACAGCTTTCTTGGGATTTCGGGGATGAGCCCGTGGATGAAATGGTGTGGGGTGGAGGGTTTGGATTGGTACTGGAGGTATGTTTTGCATTATTAGCACGAATGATTCCATTAATGGCATCAATGTAACGCTGCTCAAGCGAATGTGTGTCCATGGGATGGGTTTGGTTGTCCATTACAATTGGGTTGGCTGGGAAGAGGAAGGCTCGAAGCCTTAAGGTCCCTGTACTTTCATGGCGGTCATATTCTTCAAGCATGTGGCGGACATCCTCATCGGATTTTACCGAAACGAGGGTATCAAGGTCCTCTGGAATTAATTGATACTTGAGGACCATTTCACCATCAAATAGATTGCTAAGTTTCGCCATTAGTTCTGTGACAAAGAAATGAAAACTCGTAAATTGATTTTGAACTCGAAAGACTGTCACCAAAAAAAAAATTTTTTTTTAATGGTACTTACACATTCATGTCTCCACTGATGCACAAACCTCTAATCTCTCTTTGACAAATAGGGATAAGGGTATGATACCGCTGAGACATTGGTCCGTTAGTAATTATACTAATCTTTAATCATTTTAGTTTATCACATGGATTATGGATTACAAGTAGGTTTATCAGATTAGTCTCTTGTCAGTTTCTTTATCACTTACATATATTAAAGTACATTCACGAATTTACTATTTTTATTTTTATGAGATCAAATGAAACTTGCAGTTGGTGGATCTAATAGGAGCAAAAAATTTCGGTTGGAGGCCAAAGTAGTAATTCTAATTATAAATACAGAAAATTATTATAACATATTGACTTGAAATATAAGTCCTTAAAGTAAGTCTATTACGAGCATACTCTCATTACATTCTTGTAATTGTTAGTTACAACGAATTAGGGATGTCAATGAACTGAGCTCTTGATTAATAACTCAGGCTCGTTCATTAAGTAAATGAGCTGATCCCGTACAATATTGGACTTGACTTGCGCAGGCTCGTAAATATAAATTCGTGTAGGCTCGTATGTGTTCGTGAACATAGACTAGTGCAGGACTTGTAAACATGTTCCATTAACGCAAGTCCGTGAACATGTTCATGAACATAGAGTTATGTAAGCCTGTATACATTCATGAACAAGCCAAATGATTTTGAATAGAGCTTAAATTGAGTTTGAGGGACATTTGTTATTAAACGAGCCGCACCCGAGTTCAGCTTTTTGAACTCATCACAATTCTTAGTTAAGCCCACAAACTAACGAGCCCAAACAGGCTCAAGCTCGGCTGGGCTCGACTTGATTCATTTGCACCCTAAAATGAATAACTTTTCTTGTTTATAATGTAACATAAATAATGAAAAATATATCACCTAAAAAATAGAAGAAAAAAAAAAACTTAAATAAATAAGAGGAAGAAACTAATACCTAAAAACGAAAATAGAAAGAAAAACAAGCTGTCAACCTATAAATGAAGTTGTTATGTAGCGCGAACATTCTTTTTTCTCTCTGTGGAATTTATATTCAGTAAAATTTTAAATAAGATCAATGGTACAATGCCTAGCATTATTCATGTGTGTGTGGTATATATAACAAGACAATATGATGATTGAAGTGTGCTTACCGGAGAATTTGACGTCTCTGGGGACAGAGACGACGCGGGTCTCGCCGCCGACGTACTTGAGGTAATCGTCGGCGGGCCTCGGCAGTATTTTGCCGCCATGACTACACAAGAACTTCACCTTATTTCTCGGCGACTCCGGCACTGGCACCACCATTATTTCGTCGGAACCGCCAACTTCCGCGTCCATCACCTAACCGGTCCGCCGCCGCAAACGATTCAAATGTAGTTTCGTAATAAATTGGAAAAAACGCAAATTGTAGAAATTGGAGTCTTCAAATAGCAGAACAGTTGCTCAGAACGCCCAAACCCTAAATTGCTTCCTCGAATTCTTAGTCAAAAAAGAAACCGCCACCGCCCATACCATACATATCAAACCAACAAAAAATCAAATGGTTTGAGAAATTGTAGTTCATGCGAGCTCAATTATGGTGAAATACGTATACATTTTGAGAGAGAGAATTGTAGATACAGAGAGAGAATGTGAATTGTGGAAGAATAAGATTCTCTCTCTCTCTCCTCTTCCGCTACTTGGATGCCGCTGTTGTATGCAAATTTCTATATTTCACCAACCTCTGGATAATATAAGTTTTCGTATACTATATAATTACACCTATTGTTTTATGGATATGACTAAAATAGGGTATTTGTTTCTAATTTTGGGTGTCCTTTTCAGATAATTCTGCATTGAGACTTGGTCTTAAGACGTCCACTTGGCAATATAGAACCAGAGAAATGAAAATTGAAAAAGGGTATTTGGGTAGTTACGCTAACTTTCGTTGACTTAGCACAAGTAGCTTAGTGAGTCTTCTGAATTGAATCGTAAATTCGGATGGGGTCTTTTGAAGTGTGTGCAAATTGTGGATTCGATTTTTATAAAATGCATAAACACTCGAGCTTAGGTTGATTCTTCGTCTTCCTAACTAAACTTGCTCTTATACGTTTCACCGTATATCTGTACGTAACGATTAACAATTACATTAGTATATCACTGTTTCATGACAAAACACTTCCAACTGAACCTGTTCTTATGTAACCGTGTCTTCTTATGTAACAATGACAAAACACCTCCAACTGAACCTGCTCCTGTACGCTTTCATCCTATAGCTGTTATGTAACAATTATTAACAATTATGTGTTCATTTTCTTCTTATGTAACAACTAAGCAATTACATCGTATCATTTTTTTTTTCCTCCTATATCTGACATGTGTCTTCTTATGTAACAACTAGCAATTACATTATATCATTGTTTTAACTGTTGCCACTAACAAACAGATTTCATGGTTTGGGCCTCTGTCTGCTGGATATTAGGATTAATGTTAAACAAAACCCCAAGATGCTACAGGTCCTTTGGCGCAAAGTAAAAAAATTCAATTACTATTAAAACATATTCATATTTTATATTAAAAGCACAAATGTCGCGCCTTTAACAACACCGATTAGGATGATCTCTTTGCTGAACTCCTCCAACAGGATTTAATAGTTCAGATTATATACGATGTATGATGACTACAAATAAAGTCATTATAAATAAACAACGGTGGAACAAGTGAGTGGTGCTTCTTATACCACCTGTAGATACATCTAGGTCGGTAACTGATAGATATTTAATCCAGAATTTGGTGATGGTAGTTTCATCATTTCAAGTTTA
Source organism: Cornus florida (assembly GCF_030987335.1). Lineage (NCBI taxonomy): Eukaryota > Viridiplantae > Streptophyta > Magnoliopsida > Cornales > Cornaceae > Cornus > Cornus florida. The sequence goes on along the minus strand of NW_026775572.1, from coordinate 27,163,283 downwards.
CAAGTATAAACCAAAAGGGAACAACAAACCAAAAGTTCCTTTATCCCATATATAAACCAATAATTGAGAATTAAAGCCAGGTTCCATGCTAATGAATGAAACTAACAACAATTTTCAGCACACTTTTTCCCGAATTGAGTATCAAATGAAATGTGAAAAGAAACAAAAATGAAAACTGTGTCTTGCATCCAAAACTACTATATAACATCTCTGACATAGTAGAGACCTTCGCAACCTATTTGCTGGCACAGGGCAAACATCAGTCACACAACTTGGTAGTTCTCTGTAGATAGAAGTGTTCTCTGAGTAAACTTGGGAGAAGGTCCACCTTTTATTGGCAAGATAGTAAGGACCTGTGAACAAATATTAACATTCGATTATTATGCACGTGCACCGCAAGCCCTTCTCTGCTTATACTAAAAACATTTTTAAAAAACACTAAATAAATAAATACAGTTGAATATATTAACTTCCTTGAATATCTTCATAAACAACAATTAAGTTGGTTGAACTAAGAGGGCATTGCAGGAATCGGGAACATGTACAACCAGAAACCAAAAATCCTTGTCATGCATGCTTGGATCGGTAATATCACAACCATCAATTCGTGTATTAAAAAAAAGGGAGAACAATGACTCTTCACTTCCTTCCCCCAAACCAACTTTTCAATTACATTCGTCAGTTCTGATATTTACAACTTCAAAAAGGTTAAGTCAGCTTCAACAGAAGAAAGCACACCAGAGTTTTACTAAAGCAAAAATGTAGTCTCCAATTTCCTTTCCATTTCAATGACACTGTTCTACAATCTCAGCACCTAATATCCTAGATATCTTTTCTGGTAACTTATTAGTATAGTATATTAAAAATGTGCATAACTCTGTGAGAATGTGTGTGTGTGTGTGTGTGTGTGTGTGTGTTGTTAAGGACACGGTACATAATATGTGCTAGACATTATACATGCAAAAAAAATGTCAAACAAAATCTGGCACGGGAATGATACCTTACAGTGTTATTTGTTCAGAAAATAGCATGATACAGTTAAAAGAGGGGAAAGAAAAAAGAAAGGCAAACCTTTAAGTCACTGAATGTACTAGCAGCAGTAAAACGCACAGAAATGGGAAAAAATACTGATGTATCTGCCGGAGGAACAACAAACTCCATTGATCCACTGCCAAGTTATTCAGTACAAAATTAAAAACCAAACAAGCACCACTAATCCAGAATGCATAGAAAAAGCAAGTTCTATACAAAAAAAAAAAAATTCAATGCTGACCTGCGGTTGGAGTTGTCAATGAGAAGTATGGACCACTCCAAAATAGAATTTCTCGAGTCAAATCTGCAAGGAAGAACACATTGGTATTGTATACTCAGATTCATGAGACACCCAAAAAAAGGAACAGAAAGGAGAAAGAAAACAGTTTGAAACCAGTTTAACAATGACTTGATGACCGCATCATGTTAAACTATAACAAGACTTTGACAAAAAGTTCCCCCTCCTCTTTTTTCTTTTTCTTTTTCTTTTTCGTTGTACTGGTTGGTGCAATTGTAAAAGGTCAGGCTGCCATGCATCAGAATGCATGTTTGAGTCTGAGGGTAACCGATTTGTACAAAAAATGCCAAAATGTAGGTCCACTCCCAATCCATCCTCTCAGTACCCTCAATTATTGGGCACCGCATTAGGTAACGACCTATTGGTTGAAAGCTGAATAACCTGACATATAATGAAAATAACTGTTCCTGCTGACATACATGACCGTTCACTGTTTTGATATTATTATTCTATTATTTATAAAGGTACAAGACAAGCTGAATAAGCTAATACATCTTGTCTTTTTACCGAAAATGGTCATTTTCCAGTAATTCAACATGGTAAAGTAGGACAAAAATAGAGGTGCGGAATAATAATCAGAAAGGATCTACGCCTTTCCACTGAGTATTTACCCCCACCCCAACCCGGGGAAAAAAAAAAAAAAAAACCTTGCTTTTCATGTGACAGTAATCTTTCCCAGCTATAAAACATATAATATAAAACTGAAACTATGATGGAGCTTTTAGCAATGTTGTTGTTTCTAATAGTTACCGCTTTCCACCAAAAATTGAAATAAAAACAAATTTTAACCACAATCCATCACTGCAACGAATAATATCATCTCCAAAACGCTAATGATTTCATTTCATAACATTATACAACATAACAGTATGGCAATATAAGTTGATATTGCACCTCCATTCGCCATCTATCTGCCTTACACCGGGCGCCTCTCTGAGTGCTGGAAGAGGAACCGAAATCACAACATTCTGCAAATCAAACATTGATGAAGCTTCGTACTCGATGCTAACATAAGTATCTTTTCCAGAAACAGAGGGCCAGCAGTTGACTGAGACAAAAATAGAATTAAAATAAATTACAAAGGCATGAAGATAAAAGCAAACCAATAATTAAAAAGACAAGTGGCTTAAAATGCGAACCCACTTGTCAATGGCACAACCGACTCGTCTACTGTTTGCATTCTCCACTTTAAGAGACCAACACCATCACCAGCTTGACCAGTTGGAAATGGCCTGTTAGGGTCTTTAAGGCCTAATATATTCTCATTGGAAAACAACTCCTTGTTGATGTTCGGGTGTGTCTTGAAAAGGATGCCTGGATTACCCCCCGTCTCGATCTGAAAGTAAGGCACAGTATAGTAAACATGGCACTAGATAAAGAATGTGAACCTATATCTACACAGTTTAACATTAAAACCACCAAAGGAGTATACCTCAAAGGCCATTAAATGTGATGAATCTTTAACATCACATATATTGTGAAAGCCTTTGTTACATGAACTCTCCTATACCTCTCGACTTACATATGTCGAAATGACATGACATGAGAACTAATACGGGAATGCCCAACATATAAACCCAAATCGGACACCCTAATCCTCTATATGTAATGATGGGGGGGAAAAAAAATTGCTATTTCTGAAATAGACGAAACTCAATTTTTCACTACATCCCATTTGATTTAAATTCTAAGTACACACTTAAAGAACATGTATGCTACATCATTTTATAACATATAATGTGTTTAAATGTGCAAGGAGTCCAAGTAGTGTCCACATACTCATACTCAACTATTTGCACACATTTCAAGTCAAATTCCCATATTTTAAAGTTCAGGATCCAGGGAGTTCTAATCCTTAGACACCCAGGGGGGAAAAAGAAAAAAATTCTAATCCTTAAACGCATTTGCACCTAAGTCCATGTAACAAAATTGAAAGGTAAAAACGTAGTTTTCTATTTAAGCTGATTTAACCATGATGTGTCCCAACAACCTGCACACGCAACCGTGTGCACCCGCCCACCCACCCACACCCACCCGCGCACGCACATACAGAGAGAGAGAGAGAGAGAGAGAGAGAGAGAACCTGAACTTGGATAAGCCCATCATCCTGGTTGAGAATTTGAAGTGACAAGGTTCCCTGAACATCAAAGTTACTCACGCCACCATCTCGCTTTAATGTCACATTAAGCTTCTCTTCAGCAGTTAATGTGATGGGATCAGTGGGTAGTGGAGCAGCTGATCTGGACTGACTGGCACTTGGACGCACATCCTCAAGGATCACTTCACCTTCAGCTTTCAAAGATTCCAAAAACTGGTTTGTCTTTTGTGATTTACCAAGCTGCATACCAAGACCTTTTGGAGGAGCAGTAGCAGATGCAGATGGACGTCCTGATGATGCAAATTAAAATAATTAAATTTCTCTGTGTTAAAATCAATCAATAATCTCTTGCAGTTCTTTCTGAAGAAGGATCTTCAATTCATGAAGGGCAACCAACACCAACAATTAAAAGACAGGGAGGACAATATAATAATTGCAACATTAGCAACTGATCTCAGTAATCTAATTCTATGACCTAATCAAAATGGTATTTTCAAAAGAGGCATCTTTGAGATAAAAATCTCACTCAACAGAAGCAGATGCTATCCATGTGGATGCAAGTGGTTAGTCATTAGGGATCAGAACTAATGTGGGAAAGTTACAAGTGCTCTGAATCTCATATTCATGAACCAAAAGATGGAGGAGCCAAATTAAATGTCTTACACATAATAGAATGTTTTCCACTGAATATAATGACAGACACATTTTATCCTACTTTGCATAACAGGAGTCTGTCATGGAAAGAATAACGCTACATTAGTTATTGAGGAATTTAAAATTATTAGCTTTCGAGTTCAATTATTTAAGGAGTATATTCTTAGATCTAGATTTAATAGTTTAGATTTTGATATCAAGAAGATGTATAGATTGATTTGAGTGTCTTAAACAGGTGGAATTCAAATAGTAATGTGAAAGGTGTTATTTGAAATCGATGCCAACAAGGATTCTAGTTACACAATGTTCTTAACAAAATATATCTCCCCCGTCACTCTGCCATCCCCTTTAGTCACCCAATCTAACACCTATACCCAACCTACATTTAAAACCCAAATTCCTTCATTTGAAATCCACTGATGCATCCAAAGGTACCATAAAGTAACTAGATTTGAAGTTAACATCTAAACATCAACCCACACTTTTTTTAAACACATTGCCAAATTGAAAAGCATCACAGAAACCATAAAGCAGATATTTGCACTGAGATCCACAATAACAAATATGAATATACGAGACAGAATAATAACTTGGCCTCACTGATTAAATTTTCAGTTTACGCTTTTCTACCACATTTTTTCATCTCATTGCAAAGCATGCAATCAATTTCCCACATACTGTTTAAAAGTACATAGATCAAACAGTAGAGTCTACTTATAATTGAAATTGTAACCTTAAATCATAAAAAGTTTCTTTACCTCTCAGCTAGTATTCAGATAAGCTTCTTTGCATGTGTTTCATTAAGGTCCATTACAAATTCAGTTGGCAGTTCGAGAAATATGGATTTAATATCCCATAGTTATATAATAAGATATTAAGTCAATGAACAAAAGCAAAGTATGTTGATTATGTAAGATAAATTGGTGGAAAAAAAAATGTAAAATAAAGTCTGGGCATTACACCAACACTGATACATCATAGCAACCGAGAAGAAATAGAACCCATTGAGTGCAACTGCAAACAATTCCTTGGGGCTACGCCTTCGCAGTGATACTCCACGACTTACCCGGCCTAGGGTGCCGGAGGCGCCCTTCCTAGGTCCTTGGGGTTTAGTTAAAAACCCCAGGTTAATCTTAAAAAAATTTAAAAAAAACCTCCATTCTTATTCCTAGAAAGGGACCAAATGATTTTAGGGAAAACACAAAAAACAGTACTTGAGGAAACTTGTGTCAGATTTAGATCACATATGGAAATTATTCAGATATATATAAAAATAAAAATAAAATAAAAATATGCTACATCTAAAACTAAAACAACCAATAAAAATAGAACAAAACTAATACAAGTACTATATTCTCTTCTAAACTTAAGGGACGTGAAAGAATGACAAAGTTCAGTACAATAGTCCATAGTTTTTCATCTGATGAAAGTTTTATCTGTGACAAAAACATTTGACCAGCTCCTATATAGCTGTCACCAATTAATTATATAGTATGACCTCATATAAAACAAAGATCAGATTCAACGCGCATTTTTGAACTTGACAGATAAAAGGGCACAAACCTTTAGGCTTGGTAGAAAATGAATCGACATCAGTGCTTAATCCAAACCCAGAACCACTTCCAAAACCAGTTCCACTGCTAGATATGCTCATATCACTACTAAAACCGCTATCAATTCTACCAGAACCCATCGACTGCAGAGACATAAACCCTCCTTTGTCACCTCTGTTCTTTTCAATCTGCAAAGTATTTATGCACGATTTTTTAACATAATTTACAAAAACACAATAATAATGAGAAGAGGGAACCTAAGCATATTACTTTTAGGGCCCCAAGCAATTACCTTGCTTTTGTCAATTTCGCTAGCTTTGCGCTTCATGACATCCTTAGTTTCATTTATCTTGCTCTGCAGTACCAGCTTGTGCAATTTCTCCTCGTGACTCTCCATCTCACAGTACTGCTTAACCTGTGCAACAGTTACATTTTCCTTGTGCCCAAGGGAGATAACTTCATCAAAAGCAAAGATCAGCTCAAAAGCTGTTCTGCAAATGCCATCCTCCTCCAGAGAGAGAGAATATTCAGGAACCTATACACAGTTAAAGAAACAATCTTATCTCTATGTGCTATATCCTTAATAAATGAATATCTTGATAGGCATCACCCCTGAAAAAATCTTCTGTGCAATTATTTAGAACAGTGTGCAAAGCACCGGTAATACTTCATAAGAGAGAAGTAAGAGTGTACAACGACCACGAGGCACAACCTTTCTTCTTCGTCTTCTTCTTCTTTTTTCTCTTTTCCATTTATTTTGTTTTATTTCTTTATTTTTATTTTTTTGGGTGGGGCTGGAGGGGACTAATGACTGGTCAACAATAGAGATTCAAATTCAGAAAATGGACGCAGATGTCAAGACAACCTCAATTCTTTCTTATTTCAGTAAATTGTGATTCATACCTCGCATCAATAATTCAAATAAAAAAAGTAATTATCATATACCAACATAGAGGATACAAGTTTTGAGAGCAGCCTCAGTGTCTCCAAATCTTCAAGGATGTTGCTTTGTTTGTTTGTTACAAGCAGCAAATACAAGGACTCAATTGGCTGGTAAACATAGCGCACATTTTCAGTCTCAATATACGTATGTTGTTTTCCTGTTCCAACCAACTTGGGGAAAGCTGCAAGAAGCCCCTCAATTCTGATGCGAGACATATCAACGAATTGCCTCGAAACAAGGGCTGCGCAAAATTAAATCATAAACTGTAAGGTGCATCTAGATCAAAACGCACAACTCTAACAAATGCATGCACACACAGATGGTCAACAAAATAGAAGACTAAAAGAATAGGATATGCCCAAACAATACACCCAACAATATCAACTTTGGATAAATAAAATTCAACATGAAGTCAGTTCTCTAAAAATGTACAGTAACTTATCTAAGAATTAGAGATATAAATATATAAATCGATAAAAGCACGTCAGACAAAAAAAAAAAAAAAAAAAAGCACGCGCACACACAAATACAGCAAGAAAAAGGGACCCCCCATCAACAAATTGTTTAAGGAGCGCATCCAAATTAGAGACTATGTTTCATGTTCCACAACGAATAAGTACATTCTTTTCTAGCAAAGTCCTTGAGCACAAAAGTGGATCAGCCAATAGTCACCCCCTACCAGAAAAAGAGGCATTAAACTCTAAAATAACCTCAATTTAGAAAGCATCAAGGACAATAAACACTCCTTTAAATCCCACAGAATAAAGATGTCAACTTATTTTATATATTATCATAACACTTGATGCATGGGAGTATCCAAATACCAAATACCTTGCAAGTGTATTGGAATAAGTAGAACCAAAACAAAACATGAATCACGATTGATCATAATACCACCAAAATCATGGCAAATGATTGTTAAAATTGATATCCTAGTGTGAAAATTCTCAATGCTCCCAAATCAATTGTCCACAAAGGGGGAAAGATTACGTAGTATATCTCCCAAAGTTATGTAAATATGTGCTCCCGCATAATTATACGACTCCAAAATATGTAAAAAAAAAATAAGTGCCACTTAAAATGAGGTTCAGTATTTCATTTTCAGTTTTATCAAACACCACCTAAGCTTCTTTCTCGTTGAATGAAAAAACAGATAATACACAACACAAATTGAACAAACAAAATAGTATTCCTGCAGCAGTAAACCCTAAACAGTTGGGTTAGCTTCCTACATTTGAGTTAACTGTTATGAAACAAATACAAAAGCACTATTCATATAAGTACAACCAGATGCTGCCAAAGCTAATTCAAAAAAATCTAAAGAAGCAAAGCCAGAGTATCTGTGAAAGTATGTTTCTAGATGTAAATGAACAGGAAGGACTAAATTAAGCATACAAGGTTCATTATCTCACAAGCTGACCCAAATTAGAGGACAAGTAATTGAACTTTACAGATTTCGTTTCACTTCTTTGTTAGAGTGACGGATATAACATCAATAAGAAAAAAAATGCAAATTCCAAATTATTTCAAGAAAATGAAATAATTAGTGAATTCACCTTTGCCCGATTTACTTATAATAGAAGCTGCAAGTACAACCTACATCACAAACAAATAGAATAATTAGTTAGAAAAAAAATTAATTAATTAATTAATTTAAAAATGCAATAAAAAGACAACCATAAATACTGATAATCCAAGTTATATAAATTTTACAATATGTAGTTTCCACCCAAGAAGATCAAAGAATAGAGTCAACATAATGATTACCATCTTAACCAAATCAAAATCCGAAAATCACCGTTTAGAAAGCAGCAAGAAATCTGTATTCCAGAGAACAAGAGCAAATTAAAATTTGGCAAACATAAACTAAATGAGGCACAACCGATTCCACGAGAAGGAATCTATATAAACATAAGCATGCATACATGCACACACACACACACACACATATAATCCCGAATATATAGATCCAAGCAATGCAGATCATAACTGAGGCTGATTTCACAAATTAAAGAATAAAAGAGAAACCCTAACCGGAGATTTGGCCAATCTGCTGATCTTCGTCCCAATGCGATTTTGATTGGAAACTGAGAAAAAGAAAAGAAAAAGATTGAATCGAAAGCTCTAGATCTGAAACGGAGATGGAGAAAACTAACAAGAAATTGATCAGAGTGAGACTAGATCTATATAACGGCGAAAACTGAGTGATACTTTTAGAGAGAGAAACAGTAAGAGAGAATTTGAGAGAGCGCAAATTGGAGAGATTTACCTCAAATAAAAATTGAAGGAGTTGATACGATTTACTGTTGGTCGTTCCTTCCAAATCTTGCCATGTCATCGTCCAGGTCGTGTGAAAAAAAAAAATCGTCCAGTTCGTGAGTTGAGGGAAATTAATTCCATAACGTGATTGGACCTATTACAGACTACCACGTAATTAAAAATAAATAAATAAAATTAACATATTTAGTAACAGCGCAGTTTATAATTTGCTAGAGCATTTCTCCTCCAAAATGTTATATTTTCATGTTAAATTTATATTTTGAAAGGTGTTACATTGTTAAAATGTTATATTTTTAAAATTATGCTCCAATGGTGTATCTCTTCTAAAATGTTATTTTTTTTTACATAACAATCATTTTATATTTTGAGAGACATTGGAGTGCCTTATTTTCATTTTAGCAACTTTTTCCACTTTCTATATTTTTAGTTTAAGAGGTTAGAGTATCTCCAATGCTCTTCTATTTTGGGCTCTCAAACCTCTAACTTGAGAGATGGTGAAAAAAAGGGTCTCCAATGGCCTTTCATTTGGCCTCTCAAAATTTGAAAATCTCAAATTTTCTCTCAAAACAAAACAAGAATTACAGACCTTGATTTGTTGATTTGTTGATTTAGAAAAAAAATTAAAACAAAATACATACAATTTAGCAGTCGGAGAGAGAGAGAGATAGGAAAAAAATTAAAACAAAACAAAATACATACAATTTAGCAGTTGTAAAGAGAGAGAGAGAAAAAAAACAAATTAAACAAAATACATACAATTTAGCAGTTGCAGAGAGAGAGAGGCCAAGCTTAAGAGTTGAGAGAGCGGCTGAAGCTTGCGAACGGCGAACCCAAACTGGAACAGCAGGCAATGTAAACTGAAAGGTATGGGTTTTTGAACAATCTGAAATGATATGCCGATATGGGTTTTGATCTTTTGATTCTTGCAGACAGATAGATAAACTGAAATCTATGGGTTTTCAACTTCTGATTCTTATAGATTTTCTAGTTTGTAGTTGTAGAGAGAGAGATAGAGAGAGGGGGAGTTCTGAGTTGAGAACGATAATAAAGATGGAGGCAATTGGGGAGGCTGAAATGATTTGCCCTAAAAATATATATATATATTTAATAATAATATACTCAAATATATATAATATACATATATATATATATATATATATAATATGAATTTTCGAAAAAAAAAATCAAATATATAAATTTATACATATATATATATATATATATATATATATATATATATATATTGGTCCTTTTTTGACCAGATATTTCAAATTTTTGTTTCTTTTTAATTAGGCTTAATTTTAGTTTCATTCTAAAGTCTACAACTTGATTTGGAATGTGCCTAATATTAATATTACTGATGCAAATATGAATGGTGGGAATGGTAATTGAAAAAGAATAGTGATTGTGTTAAAAAATAGCATATTGTATGAAATGAACTATTGGAGCATAATTGCGAAAATGTAGCACTGTAGCACCTGTCAAAATATAGATTTGGCAGCTGAAAATAGCTTTTACCATTGGAGATGCTCTTATTTGAGAGCTGCTATATTTGAGAATCTCAAAATATGATAGGTCTTTTGAGAGTCCATTGGAGTGCCTTATTTTGAGAGCGCATTGAGTTTAAAAGGCCATCTAATATATACATATATATATACACACACTAGTATATTGCATTGCTAAATTAAATTATTCATTTTACTTAAAAAAAAAAAAAAAATTTACAATTGAGTTATTCATCAATATTATGAATATAGACATTTTTATTTGTTATGAATGTATATTAGGGGCAGAGTCGTGTGCGTAGGGGTGCAATTTGGGATGTGCAACCCGAACCTAACTCGAGTTCGTTCGATTTAGCATGAGCTTGGACAATTATTTTTACAAATAGGGTTGGGTATGAGTTAAAAAATCTCAACCCGAATTTAATTAGAATTAGACTTGGGTTGAGATATTAGCAATCCGAGTAAACCGAACCCGAATTCTAATATTATTTTTAAATACATTATATATAATATTTAAACTACGATTACTTTTCTTCTTTTCAACTTCATTTATTAAATTTTAACTTATTGTATGTTAACATTTAAGATAATTAATTTTCTAGTAATTTGTTTGTAATTTATTCAAAATTTATAAAATGTCTTTAAATTTTTTTTTTTTTTTAAAGAATAATTTAATCTAAAACTAATTCAAGATCATATTAAATTTTTGATGTGAAGATTATCTATATGAGTAACTCGAATTCACCCCAATTTTAAACATAGAATCTAAGCCCGAATTGTAAGCCCAAATTTAAAAGTAGAAGGATGAGTTAGGCTCGGGTTGAAAATAGGGTTGAATTGGGATTGGATTTAACATTTCATATAATGGGTTGGGTTCAAGTTATACCTCAAACCCGCCCAAATTGCAGCCTTACATGTGTGCCTTCCTCTAACCTGGCCCCGCCTAATATAATATATATGATTTTTATTTTATTTTTTATTATATGCATAAAAATTTGTATATTATGCCCCTAAAATTATTAGTTTTCAAAATTCTCTTAAACTTTTTAAATTTTTTTCTCTTTTACTCTTTAAATTTTTTTAATTACCTTTTAAAAAAGGTTAAATTTCGTTTATTCAATCGTGTTGTAATTTGTTTCCTTCAAATTTTATTTTTCTTTTCATTTTATTTTTCTTCTTATTGTTATTTTTTTATAAAAAAAAAAAAACGAAATCCATTATGCCCTGGAATTGAAATCCTACATATATATATGTATAGTATGTGCATATATTGCAAATCTTTTCGCCAATTTAATGGTTCATGGAGGAAATTTTTTTTTTTTTTTTCATTAAACAAGGACACTAATTTTATAGTGTCATAAATGGTGGTTGCTTTGCAAAGTTAAATAGGTCATAGATTTTATTTTATTTTATTATTTTGTAGTTAACGACGGTTTCTGCATTTTTTGGGGCTAAAATTTCAAATAAATAGGGAAAATCTTTGATAAAAAAATAATAATAAATGTGAAAAAAATCTTGATCCAGAATGGTTTAAGAATCAAGACCAAAAAATATATATCAAGAGACAATTTATACATATTTTTTTTAGAACGGGACAAGTATAGGAAACACCTCTAAAGTATATTTCGCGTAACACATTTACTCCCTATTTAAAAAAGTGTGTAAAAAGCACCTTTAATTTTTTCACATTGTACAAAAATACCTCTCTGACATAAATTAGTGTTGTAATACATGTTTTGGCCTTTTACTCTTCTAAAAATGCCCAAGGGTATATATATGTTATTAATCTCATAATATAAGGGTGTTATGTGTACATTACCTTTTCTCTATTTTTTTTTTTTTTTTTTAACTTTGAGAATTTTAAAACAAGGATTTAAATTTTTCGACATTTCAGTTTATTCTTTTCTACTAAATTTTTTTTCTTTATTTTATTTTATTTTTTCGTACCAACACTGTTAAAATAAAAATCCTAATATTAGTGTGCACTGGTTTTCGAAGTTTGGAAAATTTTTATTTTCTTTAATTTGTACTTTATTTTTGTTTTTTATTTTATATTTTTATCTTAACTTGTCCATTGCCGATGTCCTCCACTAGTGTCATTTTCAATCATTTTATAAAATTATTTATTTTTACATATTTTATAAAATATTTCCTTAAGGGTAATTTAGTCAACGTAGGGTTTATATTTGTCAGAGGAACCTATTTGTACCAGATTGAAACTTTAGGAGTGTTTTTTGTACGGAGGTACATCCTCCAATAGTGTCCTTTTTGGCCATTTTACAAAATTATTTATTTTTATATTTTTTATAAAATAGTTAAGTAAGTGTCATTTAGTTAATTTAGAGTTTAAATTTGTTAAGGACCTATTTGCACCAAATTGAAACTTTAGAGGTATTTTGTGCACGTGAGAGGTGTGAAATATATTTTAGTGATATTTTCTGCACTTGACCCTTTTAGAATTAGTACAATAAATTTGTCCGTAATTGAAATTCTTTTTTATTTTATTTTTTGTAATTAGTAGTACAATAATTTAATATATCCTTCCCCATTATTATTAGACTAACTATTGTGTCAATTATTAATTGATTTAAATTGTGCTAATATATATATATATATATATATATATATATATATATATATATTGATTTAAACACTTAAAGAGGATATAAGCTCCAATTTTATTTATTATTGACTAGGAATTTTTATTAAAAACTAATTAGAGTGACAATTGTAGCATTGACTAGTTAAGAATCAATAATCTATCATAGATTGATAATGAAGTGGACTGCAATATATTCTTTCATTTTAGGTTCCGAAAATACCATGATAACACAATTGAATGTATAATGAAAGGGATAACATATTCTTTCATTTTGGGTTCTTTGGTGTTTGTTCATTCCTCGTGACATCTGTTGCAACATTTCTGGGTTTCTTTGGTGTTGTGTCTTTCCAATGAACCAGCTTTGTACTCTGCTTGTGCTTTTGGGGTTCCTCTTTTATTAAGGGATTATCTGCTTGTCGGAGTGGTTTATTTTGGATTCCAACTTGGTCCGTTTTCTTTTTCCTTTCTTATCTTTCCTTGTCTCGGGTCTGTTTGTAAATCGTTTCTTTAGGTGTTTCCTTTGGATCGTTTCTGTCATAGGTCTTTTGATCCTGATGGTTTCCTTTATGATGCTCTCGGGTATTTATTTCTATCCTCGCCGGAAAGGAAAATGTGCACAGCGGGATGTAACGCAAAGGGTTTTACGTTTTGGACGAATTGCTGACCTATCAGTGCAAAATTTTCCTTTTGATCTGAGTTTCGCTATAAGTTGTTGTGTATTTATGTTAGTGTTAATTTTCTTTCTATGTGTTTTGCGTTTCAGATTTCTTGGTTTGCTGTCTTCCTTTTTCTGTTGACGATGAGGCGGTGGAGATTTCCTTCCAGTCGCCGCTCTCTTTTGGGTCAACGACCGTCTTTGATTTTCTGCTGCATCGGCTACGTGTCATCTTTTGGTCAGCACATGGTCTGCCAATGGGGTCCACGTTACATCACCTGTTTTCCTTGCGTGCAGGGAACGCAAAGGCTGAGATATTTTGTGCTCCGTTCCTACTAATGACCTTAGATGGGCCTATTTGTTATCTTCAGCCCAAACCCAATGTCTTGTACTCTTTGTGGTCGCTTCTTGGGCCTGTGCAGACCCATGCTGAGTGTTGTTTAATTGTTGGTCCGCTTGTGGTGGGTATTATAGTGTGTGGTCCATTTAATGAAAGCCCATAAGTGGTTATGGTTTTGAATGGTTTGGTGGATTACATCCTCTTTGGCCGTGATATCATTTTCGTTGCGCAGCAAGTGCATTCTTCTACAGACTCTCTTGGCCATCCGGCGGATTTGCGTTGGGTTCCTCCAGGTTTCTTACAGTTGCGGTGTGTCCAGACTGTCTTATCTTCAGCTACTTTGTATGTTGGAGGCGACGAAAATGTTTGTCAGGTTTACACAGGCTTTGTCATGCTGGTAGTTATGACCGATTTATCGACAGTGGTGTCTTGTTGCTTTGCGGTAACCTTATTTCATGTCTTGTTGGTTTTCCTCTTTCTTTCGATGATATCCGTAAGATACTACAGGTTATCCCCTCGGCTTGGGTTCCCTCTGTTTATAGACAGAGGCACGAGGTGGACTATGCTATTGTTCAGCTTTCCCGGAGTCCTGTTAATACGGAGTATGGGATCCAGTCACTTCTGGTGGATTTTTGTAATACCCCTAATTTTAAATGGATAGTCTCGGTATTTATTTATTTATTTTTTATTATATTTTTTTTAATTGTTTAATTGATTATTTGACTAATTGTTTATGTGTTTAATTGAATTAAGTGTTACTTGATTAATTGGTTACTTATCTATGTGTTATTTGTATTTTGTCCAGGTATTATTTGTATTATTTGTTTAATTAGATTGTGTGCTTAAATGATGTATTTGATTAATGTTAATTAATTGTAAATTAAATGTTTTCATTTCTTTTATTATTTTATTTTATTTTTCTTTTATGGTTATGGTTAGTGGTAATTGGCCAACCAATTGGATCCCATGGACTGCTTGGATAGGAGGTTGGATGGGTATGGATAATTATCCATGGATAGTTGTATATGTATATATATAGATATATATATGTATATACATATATATAAAAAGGAAAGTAATTTATTAATATTATAGTAACTTTAGTATTAATAAATAATCTGATATATATATTTTATATATTTATATAATAAGGATATACATATATTTTAAGTTACCTTTTTAATATTATGGTAACTTTAGTATAAATAAATAATCTGATGTATATATTTTATTTATTTAATGAGAATACAGATAGATTATATACTTAACATGTTTTAAGTTACCTTTTAATATTATGGTAACTTTAGTATTACTAAATAATCTAATATATATATTTTATTTAATTAATAAGGATATACATAGATTATATATGTAACATATTTTAAGTTACCTTTTTAATATTTTTATTTTTATTTTTTTTTATTAAGTTGACTTGGATTGGGAAAAGGAATAGGGTTATTATTTAGCCTATAAATACACAACTATAGGTTGAAAAAGGAGTGAAAATATATCACGTAATATATTCTAGAGAGAGAGTTAGAGAGAGAAGGAGAAAGAGGGAGGAAGGAGGAGAAAACCCTTTAGAGAGAAGATCAAGGAAGAAGAAGTTTAACTTTCAATCCGAAAGTTTAAAGCAAGTTCTTCTTCTATCTCTTTCCCTTTGATTCGTGTTTCTGTACATGCCTAGGAAATTCCAGGATATACTAAACACATAAAATTAAATAATTATGCATGTTTAATTGGATTAAAGTAAAGGTTTTTGTGAAATTGGGTCATATCTGTTCTTGTGTTATAAATTAAAAAATGCATGATTTTGATTTGATTTCTGGTGTGAATTTTTATATGTTTGAATTATGTATTTTTCATATATGTGGAATGATGGAACGTAGAAACATGCCTAGGATTCCTGAACATTAAATAGGGACTAGGTTTGGGTTTAAATAAATTTAAATACACTCAATCATAACGATGCTTGCTATTTAAATGTTTACACAAACGAATGGATTTAATCTTTTAAAATGCTTTAGCAATTGAGAATAAATGTGTAGGATGAATTGGATATGGAGAATGCTTATTTGACGATATAATAAAATATCATCATGTATAAGATTCAGTTTGTGTAGGACATATGATATATGAGCTTAAATAAATAATAAGTCATTCATATTCTGTGATAACTTGATATCATATTATCATAGTTATTTCTGGAATGTTTGATATATTTCTTTAATTATTACATCAATTGTTGGATTGTGTGGTTTAATACACCGGTATGGGACGGTGGCATTCTAGGGACGGATTAACTTATCAGTTAAGTCCTACCTATTTTATATAAGGGAATGGATTAACTAAAATGTTAAGTCCTACTTATATTCAAGTCAGGTCAGCTGAACAAGTTGAATGACTTATAGAGGATTAATTTATTATATAAGGGAATGGATTAACTAAAATATTAAGTCCTACTTATATTCAAGTCAGGTCAGCTGAACAAGTTGAATGACTTATGGAGGATTAATTTATACTGGATAGGATGGTCACTAGATTTTATATATATAAGTATGCTGCCATGATATGAGCTTGAGTCTCAGGATCAGTGGTTAGGGTGCGTATATCGCCAGGGATGTGTAGCTAGATATAGTGTAGTTGTGTACCCTGGTAGGTCTAGGTACTCATGCCCACTATATGTGCGTTTTGCATGTTGCCTACTATTCAGGTTGAGACAACCCTATAGTCTAGTGAGGTTCCTTTAGTGTGTGTATATATATATACGGACTACTAGTTACTGTTGGATTGACTAGGATGTATACGTGTATCGGATCTCTGCTTGGACTGTAGTAGAGTAGAACTTGTTTGTGGGCCTGACCCACCATTGTTTTTCAGGTGTTCGTCACGAGTAGAGGTTGTTCGTGCTGAGCGAGGATCAATCTACTTCATTCTTCCGATGCTACATAGGAGTTCCTTTATGATTCAGTTTCCCGTTTTAGAATACTGTCATTTGTTTAGTTTGGATTTTCTAGGGGTCCACACAGTATAGATTCCCGAGTTGTATTTTGGAGGATCAGTTTTATCAGAAGAGTTTATTAATTAATGGAAATATATTATGAGGTTTATTATTAGATTATCATTTTAGTTTCTTGTCAGCATTTTATTTATTCTTCTTTATTCTTTTGTACTCTGTGTTCGTTTATTATCAATTTGTTTTGATATCCTCGGGTATTCGGGCGTGGGCCTAGCCAACCCACATTCGGAAATTCGGGGGTATCACAATTTTGTTGTATGTGCTACCCATGCTATATCTTTAAGAGATGCAGGTGTTCAAGTTGATGATGTCGTGCTACATGTTGATGTCTATCTGCTGTAACCGGGTCTCATGTACCGACAAATAAGCTATATAGAAGCTATTGCTTCCGCTTCTCTTCTTCTGCTACTGCCTAAATGCAGAAGCAAAAGTTGTGTCAAACGGGCCTATGTCTTTTTCTGCAATTTGATGTAGAACTTTGAAGCCTTTATGGCTCGTTTGGATTTTTAGGAGGCAAATGGGCATGTTGCAAAATTCACTGTTTTGGTGTGATGTAACCGTTTTTCTGCAAATTTTCATCGTTTAAGGCCTCAAAACGGGTTTTCTATCCTATAAGAAGCTTGTCGGATATTTCGGAATTGTTTTTAGTAGTTTTATTTGATTAGATTCCTTCCTCTATTTTTATAGAATTTTTAAAGAAACTTTATTTTAAAGCTTATTTTCGAGTATTAGTATCCTTTCGGAATTAAATTTCAAATTCGTGTTGCGATTAGTTTTCTTATGAATTAGGGTTTTCTTCCGTTATAAATATATGTAATGCTGAGTTCATAATCATTC
The DNA here is from genome assembly GCF_030987335.1 of Cornus florida. Lineage (NCBI taxonomy): Eukaryota > Viridiplantae > Streptophyta > Magnoliopsida > Cornales > Cornaceae > Cornus > Cornus florida. The sequence continues at coordinate 27,145,467 of NW_026775572.1, read as the reverse complement.
ATTTAATTATTCAAGACAATATCAGATTTTTTTGAATTTATCTATTGTTTTGTGGATACAATGCACCTTATTTTATGAATTTAAAGTAACCCGAACAAATTTATCGTTTCAACTTATGTTATAATTTGTCATTAGTCATGGTGCTCGTTAGTGTACTTCTAAAATTTGAATGTCTAACGCTAATATTATGAAATTTGTTCCGAATAAATATGATTAACTTTGATAAATCATTCATATGTATTAACCCTGATCTTTTATTTTGAAATACAAGTCACTTAAGAGGGGCTGTTTGATTAAGTGTTGAATGTAGAACACAGTAAGTGATTTTTGAAATTAAGTTTGTTTGATAAACACCGCTTAACATGATAAGTACTATTTAAAAGAGGTTAATATTTTAAGTGGGGGAAGGTTATTTATCTGCTTATCGCAGAAGACGGTAAGTGGTTGGGTGTAAAAAATAATTTTTTGATGACTACTCTACTCTCATATAATCGGCGTTCTCTCTTTTAGAGTTTCTCTCCTCGATTTCTCTAGGGCCTCTCTACAATTTAATAAGGTGATAGAACAATTTTACCTATAATATTTTAAACATTGACATATAGCCTTTTTTGGTTACATTTAAATTGATTCATATATATTTGGTTGCTTGTTATTACTAATGAAAATGAATTACATGGAACAAATTCCAAAAAAATAAAAAACATAATTCTACCTAATATATTTTAAACACGGATATAGCTTTTTGGTTACCATTCATATTGATTAACTATAGAAAACAATTATTTATATAACATAATTCTATACAATTTCACCTACTTTGTTTAATATTTTTAACACCATTTTTATACCCTACATAAATATTATGTAATTATTTATATAATAGAATTCTATTCTCATAGAAGAATTGTCTTTCGCGTACTTTCTTGACACTCTTTTCAATACCCTGCCATGTAATCCAAAACTCATATATTTTAAATTTTACTTTATTTAATTTGTAACATTCTTTTTGATATCCAAAACCTATATATTTTAAATTTTTATTAATTATTTATATAATAAGATTATGTTCCTAGATAAGAATTCTTTTTCACTTTCCTTAATTTTTGTAACACCTTTTTCAATACCCTTATAAATATTATGTAATTCAAAACACATATTTTAAATTTTACTTTCTTTAATTTTGTAACTCCATACCTACATAAATATTATGTAATCCAAAACCCATAAATTTAAAATCTCCATTAATTATTTATATAACTAAATTTTATTCCTAAATAAGGTATTTTTCAAGTATTTTCTTTAATCTTTGTAACACTGTTTTCAATACCCTACCTAAATATTATTCAATCCAAAATTCTTATATTTTAAATTTTACTTGCTTTAATCTTTGTAACACCCTTTTCAATACCATACATAAATATTATGTAATACAAAATCCATATATTTTTAATTTTCATATTTATTTATTTCATTGAGTGGATGTGGTTGTTTTATTAATATTTTTGTATTATAAATATAAAATGTTATGAGTATCGGATGTTGAGGGTAAAAATGTAATATGTTCAACTTTCAGACTTCAGTTTTTGTATATAATAATTTTTTTTAATGAATTCAGCGTTTAAAATTAAAACGTTATCAAACAGATTTTCAAATTAATACATTCAGTATTTAAAATTCAGTACTTAATTTTTAATTTTATCAAATTGTCATTGGTGATCATTGATAAATTTTTCACTCAAAATGAATGTTGTGACCTCACCTTATTAGTTATCATAGAATATTCTGTTATAAAACAGATCCCTTTTAAGTCAAAATTTATTTTTCAATAGTAGTGTTGTCTAGTCCACTTGAATTTTGAATTCACACGCGGCCCTTGAGCTAAGCTGCCCTTCGAAGGGCAGGCTCGTGTGTGACGATAAAATTATAAAATTGCTACGCTATGATTTGAAAATCGTGAATTTCAAATAAAAAATAAACTGTTCACAGAATTATTGTTTGGCTCTTCCAAATTCTGTAGTGGCGGAAGTCCCGTTCGCTGAGCTGCCCTTTTTCCCTCTAGCTAAGCTCCATTAAAAAGATTGAATTTGGTTGCAGAGGGCCATTTTTAGATGAGGTTAAAGAAGTTTAAAAAGCCTCAACAGGTTCAGATGAAATGATGATGATGGTATTTTTAAAACATTGTTGGGTGTGGAATGGGAGAATATGTCATGTTGGCATTGAACTACTTCCATTAGTTTGGAGAGTTTGAGAAACCCCTCATGCCTCATTCATCAACTTTTATTCAAAGAATGAGGGAACAACAAAAGTTGAAGGATTTGAGAGTAAATTTTAGCCAAGACTGTGACAAACCATTAATTTGAAATAAATTACGGACCTTACTATTTTAGATTCTAAGAATGATTTTGTTGAGGGTAGTCAAAATTTGGATCCATCCTTGTGCCAATGAGTTCGTGGATTCAAGACTCACAAGTAATAATCCAATAGTATACACAAATTAGACATTGAGAAGGTTTATGATCATATCGAATTCGCATTTTAGGGAACTTATAGGTTATGGATGATGTAGAGGAATGGAGTATGAGAATCAATGGTGGAAAGTTTAGAAACTCACAGGATGGAAGAGACAGTATTTGTATCGTCTAGAATAGATAGGCTTACTCTTGTTAAGAGTACCTTCTCTAGCTTGCAAACTTGTTTCATGTCCATCCCGGTACCGGTAGCAATCAGAGATTGGAGAAGGAACAATGACTCGTTTGGGTAGCTAGAAAAATGGCTTTAAGAGAGATGCGTTGTAGAGGAAAATGGTGGAATGTGTGTAGGGTGTAGGCGTCCTTTAGGGAACTCTCAACCTCCTCCTATTCTGTTGGAGGGTAGTTTTCAGAGAGGTACTTGAGGGGAACTCTCAACCAACTTCCTATTTGAAGGAATGTTTTTATTTTTTTCGGTAACCAGTGTCCAGGGATTTGCCTCGACTAATCTACGGAACCCGTGCAAGGCGCTTCCCACACAACATTGGCAATAGAATCCATTAGACTCGGTTTTGTTATATCTTGGAGGTGAATTTGACTTATTTGTTCCAACAAAATGTTGAACTTATAAGTCCAATTTTATCATTTTTGTTGTCTATATGTGTGTGTGTGTCTATATATATATATATATATATATATATATATATATATATCTGTTTTCAGGTAACCACTCAACATCTTGCCCGGTAATACATTCTCTATAGAGGTTGATTAGGGATAAAAGTACTTAAAGAGAGAGGGGATATAATAGTGATACTACTAAATTCTTCTGTAAAAGTACAAGCAACAATAGTAGATGCTTAAATGCAAGTATCACAGCCTAAGGTGGGACAAGATTATGTTCATGGGGTGGCCAATAAACCCCTTCCCTTGGACAGGGGAGAGGAGCAGGTTGGGCAATGTAGGTTGGATAGCGCTGTCCCGGCATCAACACGGAGAAGTCTGATGAATAATGTGCTGAAACCTGTCACAAAGACCACAATATTATTACCAGTTTAAATAAAGTAAACAAAAAACAAAGAATGATTTAATTATTGTTTCTCCAATGGCACCTATCTCTTCAATTTGTTTTAATACTTGCTATATGTCTTTAACTTTGCTAAGATTCTCTTCACACAAGGGCTGCTTTTGAGCAAAAATGATACGTAAATCTTTTCGATAAAGCAAGTGTTCCACTCTAATTTAATTAATAGAACTATGGGAGAAAGAAGATACAATTTAGACATGAAAAAGAGGTAGAGAGGAAGCCAAAGAAAAAAGTGTAAAACTTTTGTTCAATCTATTCATTAAGACGGTTTGTAGAAAATGACAGAATATTTTTCAAAAAAATAAATAATAAATAAATAAAGTAAATTTATGGAAGAATAATTTTCTCCAAACATCTGATTTCAAATGTCATTTCTTTCCAATCAATGTCTCTTATGAGTCTGCAAAAGCAATAATTGGTCTTTAGGGCTAAGAAAAGAAGTGGGTGTTTTCTGAATCACTTGTAGGCTGTTTCAACATAATCAAGAAGTGTAATTTGGTTATCTTGGATCAAAGTAACTAGTACTTATCATATTCTAATAGTATGATTACAAATAAAGAGAAACTTAGATACAACAAGGGAATAATAAAAAGAGATGCATTTTGTTATTTAAATACTAAAGCATAGTGAGAAATTTTCAAATAAGAACTGAATTAAAATTTTGTAGAGTGATAAAGGTGGAGACTTACTGCTTGTGGATTTCCAAGTTTCTCCATTGATCTTGATTCCAGTGATCTGCGGTTTCCATCTTGTGGGGAAGAGAAAGAAGGACTTGGCTTAAACAAATGTTCAAAGATGGCCATGATAAGAAACATCGAAATTAAGATTGCCGTGGCAACAAAGCCAAAAGAGAGAGCATTCATCGACGTGCCAAAATTTTTCCATGGAGCTTCACGATCAACTCCTGTCTGAGATGGGCTTGGGTCTGAACTGGTATAGATGTTCCATGGCTTTGAATTTTCAGAATTAAGATCATTCATAGTTTGCTTCGAGGCAAAAGAGAATTAGCAATTGAATTGTTTGTGTTGATAATCAACTAAAGATTGGGAACTAATTCAAACATGGATGCAACTATTGGTTCTTCAAAGATTACGGATGTGCTCCTCTCTGTTGGTCACTCTGCGAGGAAAGAACCAGCAAGCAAAATAATCAAGACGGTAATACATTGAAAACTTCAATATGCCATGATTACAGTAGATGTGCTTAAAAGTTGAGGGGAAAAAAAAAGAAAAAAAGAAAAGAAAATAGAAGCATTATTTAAGAGCTGTGTGGGCATCCCATAAAATTAAATTTTCCATTTTGTTATTGATCATTTCCAAATCAATCTTCAAAATGCAGCTGTTACAAAAAAAAATTTGGATGCAATGCAAAGAATTTCACTCTCCACAAAAGACGATCTAAATGATGACATCTCTTGAATCCCTAAAAAGGATCCAACAACTTGTCTCAAATTCTGTGGATGACGGAAAAATTTATTTATATGCTCTTTGAAAACACATCATGATTTGCATTCTGCAGATGGAACTTTAAATTGCAGTTAATGGAAAATATCAACTATCTTATCCATTTTGACACATATCCCATAAAATTTATCTTCATCTCCGAAGTGTTTCTTCAAGTTACATTTCCCATATTATTCTTGCGACACACTTCCCAATTTTGATTACAAATTGTCACCCATCCCAACTTCCCCAATCTTCAACTTATGTCTGTCTAAAACCAAGTGAAAACAAGTAAAACTCAAGATTGAATAGAAATGTAGAACCAGAAGTTTACATTACCCCTAAATGCTGTCAGAACCCGGCTAAAAGGCACTTCAAATCTCAAAAAGGGGAGAAATGAGAGCTGCTTAGGATCTGAGAATCGGAAATAATATAAGACTGCTTCAATTACTCTTCGGCTAGTGGACCTGAAAATGTAAGACTGTTTGGTCCACTAGCCGAAGAGTATTTGGATGTTAAAGTGTGTGACTGAAACCTGTCTCTAGTTTGGACATTGGATCTCAAATAGTGCCACTATGATGGGACGTTAGCGACACATTTGCCTGAAATCTGGCTGAAGTTTTGCAATAAAAATGGGCTTTGATGATGAAATTGCCTGAGTGGTTGAAACACTTAATATGTTCAGTGGCAACCTAAAAAATATGAAAATTAAATCTTCCCAATTCATTATCTGTGGCATTGAAAAGCACAACTAATCTTTTGGGATAGTCACTGCCAAAAGAAAAGCAAACATAAGGGGAAAAAAATGCAGTATTCATAGCCTATAAAAGAAAAGCAGTATTCATAAAAATCCTAATTTACAGTACCATACATAAGATCAAAGAGGCAAATTCAAATATTCCAAATCTTCTGTTTAGATTCAAGTTTAGTGTAATATATACAAATAGGATGAATTTTTTCCCTATTTTGAGTGGGTTCTCCAATCATTCCTTAGGGAAAATGAAAAATTAAATGAAAAGCAAACGAAAATGAGCATCCACAGTTGCTACAGGTTAAGAAAGCTGACAAAATTAGCTACATTTACTGATATAAGATGACCGGCTAACTGGATTAAATTGGTTCTCCTTTTAACATTGATCGATTATGTGTTTCACCTAGAACTCACCATTTCTCTTAAACAGATGCTCATAGTCGGAAAATCTCCTCTCACCGAGTTTGAATTCAATCCAGTCTCTACAGCCCGGTACTTATACGTGATTTCCAGTCATGAGAAGCTCATGAACGAGAAAGAAAATTGACAAATGACTCGTGTAAATTCAAAAGCAGAATGTGAGTGTGGATGCCTTGTAATCTTTAGTTTTTCAAAAGCAGGAAGTGGAAAAGCACAAAAGCAACACACACAAAATGCCAGTCACTTCTAAAAAGGATTCAAAACAACAAACTCGCAAGGCTCTTGCAAAAGTTCAAATGGCATTTGTTGAAGTAATAGAAATGACTAATTATGATAAAAGCAATATAAACAAACCTGTTCTTAGGATTATCTGTAAGGCCTTCGGTTTTTATCACGGGAAGCAGGAGGACTCGTTATCTTCTTCCTATTCTACAGAGTACCTGTCATGGAAGAACAATGCACACCCACATTACACAAAGCATTGTTTAAAGGATGAAGCCAGCCTAGCAAAGCTTTATACCCAATAATAAAATGTAAAGACAAAGTTATATATGATAATCCCAGTAGACACCTTTTTTAATGTCTTGGTGTTCATGATCTTGATGCCTAACTTAATAAATACTATACCTTGTCTGGAGAAGCAAACTCAAAGAAATCTAAAGTATGGGCCTTCCTGTCTGGAGGCAAAACCAAGACTGTCCTATTAATACTTCTAAAAGCATTCACTTTTAAACTATAACATTAAATTGAGTTGGCAACTTCTGAACCAACCTACTAATCAGAATGAACACATTGAATTTGAACCCCAATTGGGAGTGACCTAAACTTATGATTTCCTAATCTCTTATAATGAAACGAGTTTGCATAATTATATAGCAATCAATATTAACTTTTATAGATCAATATATGTATTAGGCACAAAGCTGATTTCCTCAAAGAATGCTTATGGTTAAGAGCATGCATTATGTGAACAAATTAGGTCAATTAGCATTACTGTCCGACCCGGAGAAACCCGGCAAGACCATTAAGAGCAATTCATTGAACAGGTGGAGTGCATTACATTATCTCCTACTCAGTTGAATATAGAAAAGAAAAGGAAAGCTGCCATATGAACTTAAAAAACCAAAGCCTGCTTCAAAGTACTAATCTATATGTTTCAAACTTCTTTATTGCAGTGGAAATCAATAGGTGTGTGATCTAATTTCACATAGAAAATACATAAAACAAGAGAGAGATAGAGGGAGAGAGAGAGAGAATCAATGTTGGATATCTTACAGCTATGCAATACCAGAAGAGCCATGATTCAAGTGAAGAAAGAAATGGGTGTGCTACAAAAAGAAGCAAGAGCTAGAAAAAGGAGGTGATGTAGACCACAACCATGTTTATTCCTCAATTTTCCCCTTAAAAGATCTGTTGATAAGAACCCACAAAACTTTTGTCAGAGACACTAAAGCAAATACCTGAATTAATTGCTAAGTCTGTGTCTTAACAATAAAGATTATACGTTACTAACTGAATTACATACAAAAAGAACAACCATTAAGCCAGTTTTCTTTCAAATATTCTAGAAAAGAAATGAAAAGTAATAATTGATAATAAATTATTAAAAAGCAATGAGAGAGAGAGAGAGAACTTTTTCTTTCCCTCCAATGCATTGAGTGAGGACCCTTTGTCAACAAGACAATCACCATGTCTGAGAAAGATGTGAAAGCCTATCCAAACCTATTTCAAACACATCATTTCATTTTTTACAAACAGCTCATGTGTATATTTTGTTACCCAGAGAATTTCTGAGTTAAAAAAAAAAAAAAAGAGAACGAAAGGCTAACATGGACAAACAAGATTTTCCAAATAGAATGCATTTAGCCTAGATCTTAACCCCAAAACATAAATTAAATGAAAAAATGAAATGATTTAAAAATTTATGGCATTCACCTTCTAATTACCATCTCTCCCAACACACACACGCACAACATAGACACATACCCACTTCATGATTTCTCACATAAGGATATCATTAGTTGGTGACCCTTTTCTTTGTTTTTTCTTTCTTCTTTTGCTTATTCATTCTTGACTTAACAAGCTCAATTTATGGCTTCATGCATTGGGGTCACCTCAACAAAAGAATGCAAGTTTTCTATATATCCATATAAGACATTCTCCTAAAGAGAAGGGACCCATGACAAGAAAGGACATTAAAGCAAGTGTTGAAAAAATAGATGGAATCATTTTATTTTATTTTTTTCCTTTTCCTTTTCCTTTTCCTTTTCCTTTCCTTTCTCAACACAAGTATCTCCAACTGAAGCAACCTTTCACTTTCCCAACATTTTACCAACAATTCTCTAGAGCCCACGGGACCAGTCTGATCAGCCTCTGTTAGTGCCTAAGAGAAATTTTTTTTTTTTTTTTTGTTAAATTGCATAAGAGTTCCTACAGGAAAATGGGAGAAATATAATACTATTGCAAGACAAGATAAGGAAAGTAAATAATTACTTATATAAAATTTGTTTTTTTTTTTTTAAATAATAATTACTTGTATAACTAACACGATTGTGAGATGGAGGGAGTACATTGAAAGCTTTGCTTCTTTTTATATATGTGTTTTTTTTAGGCTTTTAGAAGATTAATACCTCAAAGAATCAAAATCCTCTCCAAGAAATTATTATTATTATTATTTCAGTTTCATGCTGTGTGAAATTCACAGGATGGTGAATTTCACCTCGATCACCTATTTTTACTCACCTATAGAAATAGTAAGAATAGTAAAATCCATCATGTAAAATTGCAGAAGTGGTGAAGCACTAAAACTTATGGTGTTAAAAATCCATGATGGTGAAGTTTATGGTACGACGTGTTAAAAAAAAAAAAAAAAAAAAAGTTTATGGTACGAGATTCATATTTGAAAATGGTGTGAAATTTTACCGTAAAATTTTGAGTACAAAGTTTTACCAGGTGCCAGGAGCAATTGAGTTGAACATTTAACTCTTAGGCGCTCTCACGCTCCACTTGGAGACTCTGAAGTCTTTAGACTTTTAGACATCGCTCCATGTGATTAAAATATATCTTAAAGAACTATTTGACTTAGATTTGTTTAAAAGAACTCTTAGGTTGATTTTAGGCATCTCGCTAGTATTTTTAGGATAGCTCTATGCCTTAGATTTATCTAAAAGAACTCTCGGGCTGATTTTAGGCATCTCATTCTCACGGACTTCCATTTCTCAGGCTGAATTTAGGCATCTCATTCTCACGGACCTGAATTTCTCAGGCTGATTTTAGGCATCTCATCCTCACGGACTTAAATCTCACCCGCTTTGACTTAAGATGTAACTCACATGGGTTCCAAAACCCGATATAACAGAAATTACGTGAGCTACATAACATTTTACATCAGAAAAGGCAAAAGTTGCCCTAGGCTGTGACCCACCACCACTAGGTATTGACCCACCACTTTAGCCTTCCTGTTGTACGGTGCATATGTACTTCGGAATGATGAGTCTGCCTGCGAAAGGGAAGTGGAATGTTGGCATACTTTTATCTCCAAGAAGAGGCAAATAACAAATCCAGGTTTTTGGGGGTAGAGTTGAATACTAAGCCCAGTAATCAAACATTAATAGCTTAAAAACACACATTATCAAAACTCAAACTCAGCATAAAAAAACAAACCAGAACTTTAATATAATTAAAGGTTCAGCAACAATACTAGATCAGTATTATAGAAATAAAAGTTTTACCAAAAACAAAGGGCAAATAGACGATCAAAAAGGGTCATGGGTAGCAACTGGTAAAGCAAAAGCGTAAATTGAAGAATAATGGTATCTAAAACACAAAAGAGAGCTCTCGACTTCATTGACAAAAATGGCGGCCATAAACTGGGAACAAAATGCAGTAGAGATAACATGGATGATGATCTCTGGTCCTTTAGGCTTTGAGTCGTCCATAGACCTTGGCCTTTTCCTGTGTTGTCTGAAAGCGCCCATGGCCGAACTTGGATGATGTATCAATGAATTTGAGTTTAATCTCCTCCAAAGCAACCCTCGATGTCTGTGTCAACAGAGACTGCCTCAAGGTGACAACACGCTTCTTCGGACCCACGCAGCAGCCCTTTATCATCAGATAATCATCTTTCACCACACCATAATGGGGGAATCCTCCCATTGGTGTGATATCCTTCTCAGTCCTGAAGGATGAAAGTAAAAAAGAGAGTTAAAAACATCTTCAAATGGCATCGGCAATATGCTTCTCAACTCTTAAACTAGAATTTTCAGGCAAATAATTTTTAAAACTATGGAGTTGGGAATCGAGTATCTAATAACTAATATTCAAGTCACATGCTACCGAAAGAGCAGAAAATAATCCTATCCCATTTCTGATCTTCCCACGAAATCAAAAAGGCTAAAGAATGATCCCAAGTTTCTACTTAAGGATATATCAGGAGCACATTTCATAAAAGTTAGGGTCACAAACTCTCAAAACAGGAAACACAACTTGTCGAGGAAGAATGGTAGCTTCCACTACCCAGATATGATTTTTAACCGGTCGATGCAATTTTAGAGTTTCCAGGCCAAAACGAAAATGTAAATGTAACACACATAAAACCAAAATAACAATAACCATGACGAGCAGAAGAAGCCTAACCTATCAAACTCAGTTATGGCAGAATGAGACTCCTGAGCAGACTTTCCAAGCTTGTAAATCTTCTTGTTCAACTCAGTTCGATGATGGTAACCATTTTGTCCAGCCCGGGCAACGGTAAATGAAACCCTAGCTGGATGCCAGGCACCAATACAAGCAACCTTCCGAAGCCCACGGTGGGTCTTGCGGGGTAGCCGGGTCACACCCCATCGGGTCACCACGCCCTCATAGCCCTTGCCCTTTGTCACCCCAATGATGTCAATCATCTCATCTTTCTGGAACACAGCATCAACAGGAATCGGCTTCTCAAAAAGGCTGTAACCATAATCAACCTTCTTAGCAACATCTCCACCATTCACCTGAATCTCCATCAGGTGGGATTTCTTCTGCTTAAGGCCTTTCATTTTTCGAATCTACAAAAGAGAGAATCAAACGAGAAATTCTAATGCTAAACATATAAAATGGCCATTACCAAAACACATGCAACTGTAAGCACAGTTGTAATTCCATGCCACCATAAGCCTATCTATCCAAGAAAAAGGTAACAGTTTCCTTTAAACTGCAAGGGAAAAGATTTTCTAGAAGAAATGGAAGTGGAAAATACCTGGGTATGAGCCAAAACACGAACCACAGAGCAGTACTTCTTTATTTTCTCCAACTGTGCCTGAATGTCCTTTTTCCCTTCTTCAGTTTCATACTTCTTTGAATACTTGGTGAAAGCCTTCTTTTTGGACTTGCACCAATTCTTGTAAAATCTCCTCTTTATCTCCTCACTAAGATGCTGGGCCCATACAGTACTCAGGCAGCGAAGGCCACGTGGCGTTTTGACATAACCAACCACTCCCACTATAATCATTGGCGGTGTTTCGATAACAGTTACTGCCTCGCATGTTTCCTTTTTGTGGAGCTCTGGAGAGAATTAGTAAGTAACCAACGAAAATAGATCTACTGACAGAACATCACTAACAAAACCCTTGCATATAAGATTCATTGCAAGACAGTATATTATTTCAATTTAACAAGTAAACAATGGAAATATATCATGTTTCCTTTTTGTGGAGCTCTGGTGAGAGAATTAGTAACCAATGAAAATAGATCAACTGACAGAACATCACTAACAAAACCATTGCGTATAAGATTCATTGCAGTACAATATATTTCATATATACAAACACATCACCACCAACAAAACACCCGTGTATAAATTCATTGCAGTACATTATATTTCAGTAGGTTTGAGAATGATATCTCTAGTATTTCACACACCACTTCTGATCCCCTTTTTAAGTTCAACAGGCTTTAAGTGGCAATAAAACAAGTGTTACAGGGAGCAGGACCATAAAAACAATGTGTAAAAGTTCCAGGAACAGATTAGATTATAAAAAGAAACAAACTTATGGTTACCATTGATGTTGTACCATTTTATCCTTCAAGAGAAAATGGAATTTCTAAACATGTCCATGAATAAGAATTTGGGAACAGAAACAGATAATGTCTTCAGTGCAATGTTTTACAGATTCAGAAATGTTCTCATTTTTTATTTATTTTATTTCTCCAACTTTGTCCATTCGTGATCATCCATCATCTTAGGCAAAGCGTGAACACACCCCAAAAGGTAATAATAATGCATGACGGGGGAGAAACTCACTTGATCCTGGTTTTTCAACTTCTCTAACAATATGGGTCATCCCAGCTTTGTACCCCAGGAAAGAAGTTAGCCTGCATGGTTTTGCTGGATCATCTTTAGGAAAGGCCTTAACTGCACAACACCAAAAAATGAAATAAAGTCGGTAACTACAGGGCTCAAAGAGTTAGAAGAGCTACCCAATTACATGTTTTTGGTACAAATCTGACAATTTCTTATTAACTATAAACAAACTACTCAAAGCAACCAAATTTTAAGCTGTACATAAACATAAAATCAATATCAAAACATATATATACTACAATATAAATATAACAATCCATTTACTAGTTTTTTTTTTTTTTCTCTTTTTTTTGGGAATAAAAAAAACAGAAGTATGAAACCGTTCTCTGATTTTTAAGGGGAAAAAAAAATAATAATAAGATCAGCACAAAGAAATTCATAATTTAATAAAACTATAAGTAAACTAGAATTTAGATGCCAGGGAAAGCTTGTAAGCATATTTGCATATTTTTTCTTGATTAAACCTTCCTGGAAATGACTACACTCAAAAGAAATAGGACCTCAAGATCATATAAGTAATACTTGACACTAAATGAAATCCCCACAAACATTCAGTTGGGCGTGGAGAACCAATAATTGCCCAAGTTGAATCAAGCAAGACAGTAAATCATTGTTGAATCCGATATCAAAGTAGAGAGCTAGATTCTCTCAATCAACTCGCTGTCTAAAGGAAGCTGGAGTCCACTCTTATTTCAATAAGCAATTTGAAGTTGGAGTGATCCCATTAGCACCACTTGGACATAGATGGGACATCTAACAATATTAATGGCATCCAACAGGTAAGAGCTTATGATATTAACAAGACAAACTGCATTACATGATGGCAATGAAAAAAAAGGAATTATGCCAGGATAATCGAAATAAAAGCCTTGCAAGTTCATCAATAATATCAAACAATGAATGATCTTTTAGGAAAACAATATAAATAAATATTTAATAACAACAAAAAAAAAAAAAAAACTAGTAATACAGCAGGAGCAACAGAGAGAACTAGGAATATAGGCGAATCAGAAACCTTTCCCACGGTGACGAGCAGCTCTTTTCCTTGGAAGAAATCCCAATGAGCCATGTCTTGGGTGCTCAAACTTGCGATGAGACATGCTTCCTACCTTGTATTTAGTTTCTCTGCAAAACTCACAGATCTTATTTCTATTTTCCCCACTAGTAAGAAAATGTTCAAAGCCCCATTTGACATGATGTACATATGTAGTGAACTTAGAAGGCTCCAATAACAAAAATATAATTCAACATAGCTCATATATGTATATGGATAACGCAACTATGTACTAAAGGAATGCGGGCAACCAAAGAAATTTAGGGTAAATGAGGGCACAAGCCAGAACAGAACAAAACACCAAAAAAGAAAATAAGAGGTATTGAACAATACCAAAGTAATAAATGAAAATATCTTAGGTGAATAAAATACAACAATGTGGTTTATTCATCGTTACATCAATGCATACCCAAGATGTAAAACCACAAGAATACAACTCCAAAACAATTTATCATCTAAAACAAAAACATACATATATAATCAAAATCACATAAAATAAAGAGAAGAAACCCTTGACCACAAGACATATGACATTTCCACCAGTTCAAGCAAAAGATATGAAATGTTCCCTTACCAAAGGCCTATGGCACAAAATTATGCCAATTCTCGGGCTCATTTGGTGTTTCTTCCCAAATACCCTATATAAGGGTTTTGGCAAAAAGAGCCCTTATGAGACTCCAGCCTTGATTACATCTGTGTTGTTTCAGGGAGGTCATTTCAACCATTGCAAGAAAAGGGGCAACATCACACATCTATCAAAGCAAGGGCACCTAATTTGATTTTAAATTACTATAAGCAAAAATAGATATATTAAATATATATTACTAAATGTATATCAATTCCTCGAAAAATATTTTGTTTAATTCAATCAAAAGAGGACGAACTATCAACAAAGCGATCCCACTAAAACACTACATCAAACATACAATAAGATGTGTATACCATCGAAAATATATTAAATAAGACGTACTCATAGTTGAAATTGAGTGTTTATAAAACTAAATTACTAAAATTGTTGGCTTTCATAGTTGATATTGAGTGATTAAAAAAAACTAAATTACTGTAATTGTTGAAAGTTACATCATGGCTAACTTCTAATTTGATTACACGTAGATATGGAGATAAATATAGAAATTTGCAGATAAACATCAATATATATTCAAATTCTTAATTTAAAGCACGTGCAGCGTAGCCATATCACTCAGAAGCCCTGATTTGTTCTATGGCCATCTGAATTTCCACATGGAAGATCTACAGGGATTTAAGCATCAGGTCTATAATATTCGTAACTATATCTAACTACTATGTTTGGTTGCTGAGAAAAATGCACTAAAACGAAAGCAATCAACGAGTTATACCTTTTTCACCGTTCGATACAAAAAGAAAACAATCGTATCTAATCGACTGCAGCTCATAGAACAATTAGACAGTTTAGAATTGACATTGAAAACCAATAAACATATTAAAACTGTACATACAACAATTCACCACTTTCTCGGCAGCCAAACAGAATATAATCATCTAAAAACAACGCATTATTCGAAAAAAATGAACGATATTACCTTGACTTCGCTCAGAGAGAGAGAGAGACGGGAAAATGAGGCGCAGCTTACTTTAGTTCTGAAACCCTAGGAAGCTTTGCTTCCGCTTTAATAAGTTTTTATAGACAATTGAACGGATAGGATTTTAATTCAGGGGTGATATCAGCCGTTAGATTAGATCTTTTTAAACTAGGGTTATAGGAGAAATCCATTCCCTATTAAGAGCCCTTTGCATTGCTGCCATTAGAACGATGAAAACAGAGTTATTACAAAATTGTTGACTATCGTAACAAATTTTGAGAAATCCATTCCTATTAAGAGCCGAATTTGAAATTGCTTTTAGAACGATGAAAACACTTTTAATAATAGAGGGTGCGTTTTGTAACGTTTTCGTTTTCTATTTTTGCACTCGCAAAAAAATCAAAAAAATCAAAAAATAATTTTATTTTTTGAAATAAAAACAGAAAGCAAAAATAACATTTAGTAACATTTGTTGTTGCCACAATTTTAATAACAAAAAACAAAAAGCAGTGTTTAGTAAAACATTTGTTACAAATTTCTTTTTTTTTTTTTGAAAATTTTTTTTAATTTATTTTTTCATCCATCTATCAAAATCTAACTTTCAA
This sequence comes from Cornus florida, assembly GCF_030987335.1. Taxonomy (NCBI): domain Eukaryota; kingdom Viridiplantae; phylum Streptophyta; class Magnoliopsida; order Cornales; family Cornaceae; genus Cornus; species Cornus florida. The sequence goes on along the minus strand of NW_026775572.1, from coordinate 27,129,738 downwards.
TCACAATAAAAGACATAATCTAAAAAGGAAAAAAAATATATATATATATATACAGGGCAAGATAAACGTACAATTGTATAATGTATATATATAGAATATAAAAATAGATTTTATATATACATATATATTAACAAAAAATCTGAAAACAAACCACAACCAATACATGTATGACAATCAGAAAAGAAAGAAAAAAAAATAAAATACAGGGCATACAGTTGTATAATGTATATATATAGAATATAAAAATAGATTTTGTGTAATGTATATATATAGAATATAAAAGTATTAATGGAGTAATGTCAGTGGTTGTGTATTAATGGAAGAGTAATGTCAGTTGTTGCGTACAAAAGGGAAACAGTGGTGAAAACGTTTACTCTGCTATAGTGAAAAAACACAGGAAACTTCATTTAGATATTTTCTCTTTCTTTCATAAAAATGAGAAATGTTTTTGTTGATGCGGAAATCCACACGACTCGGAACGACGGCGTTTACCTGCAAAACAAAGAGACGTCACCTTGAATGGCACTGGTGGGGTGCCGGCCGAGGACCCTCCGACAATCAAGTTAGTACTTGTAATCGTATCACATAATAATTATGTATATTCTGTTTAGGGATTTTTTCTCGTACTTTCTTTAACAGCTTGGTACCCTATTTATGGCTGTCGATTGGAATCCAATTGGTTTTGCCGATGTCCATGGTTGATCTTATCTTCCGCTTGTGCGAGATCATAAGAGATTTGTTGCCAGATTTGTCGGGGATATAATAATCCTTTTGACCTCCTCCAATTATGATAGGATTATTCTTACTCTCTTGAACCACGTCAGATTTCATTATCCTTGATAATGAAATCTAATTAATCTTATCGAGGGTAGGGTAGGTTTATATTTTTCCCTATTAGTTGCCCCCTATTCCCAAACTTGCATGTATAGCTTTGGAAATGTAAATTTATTTATTTTTATTATTATTATTTTTTCATCAACCCCTGTGAACAGTACCCGCGAGGTACTATTCATGTGAATAGTAACTCAGGATTTTTTTTTTTTTTTTTTTTTTTCAACCCCTGTGAACAGTAGAAGTTTTTTTTTTTTTGGCCTTGGGAACTCTTCCCTCGGGTACTATTTTTAGTACCTTTGGGTAATCTCCTCGCGGGTACTATTTTTAGTACCTTTGAGTATTCTGTTCGGGGTACTCTTTTTGGTACCATTGGGTACTCTTCCCTTGGTAAGGGAATAAATTGGACGAACTTTACTCAGGTCATCACTCATTTAATAAAGGAATTAAATTGTATTAGCTTTACTCAACTCGTCCCTTTTAATAAGGAATTTTTATTTACTATCCCTTATAATACGGGGATATTAATTATGGGATTCATTCAGCCCCGGTCCTTGCAGTACATGACATTTATTTACTATTCCTTATAGTACGAGGAATATTGATTACGGGATTCATTCAGCCCAGGTCCTTGTAGTACATGACACTTATTTACTATCCCTTATAGTACGAGGATATTGATTACGGGATTCATTCAGCCCGGGTCCTTATAGTACAGGACACTTATTTACTATCCCTTATAGTACCGGGATATTTGATTACGGGAATCATTCAACCCGTCCCTTTAGCAAGGGAATAAACTTTACGAGCTTTACTCAGCTTGTCCCTTTAGTAAGGGAATTAATTACCACATAAGTATAACACGTGAGGGGGATGATCGTTTTTTCACCTGACCTTTGTAGGTTAAGTCCTGATCTTAGGCCCTTGTCTTGGTCTCTGATGACCAAACTTGGGGTAACCGAGCACTGATCTTGGATGACCGAGCCTTTGTAGACTTTGGACAATCAATTCTTAGTCTTGGTTGACTAGGCCTTGGTTTTGGATAACCAAGCCTTGATTTATAATAACCAAGGGTTGTACCCTTCCTGTCGTGTAGAGACTAGAAACCCGACTAGCTCGATGTACACTAGAAACCCGACTAGCTCGATGTACCAAGGTACGATCAATCTTTTAAACCTTGTCAGCATATGTAGATCGGCGATTGATATCATATGATCACTATTTTGCCCCCGATGTTAGGATCTTAGGTGATGACCCATTCTATAGACGTTTATGCAACGGACGGGGTGTCTGGTGCTGCAACAATTTACAGTTGTCTAAAAATATTGGATTGGGTAATTACTAAAAATTAACCTGTAATGGATTATCAATCCAAAATTCTGCATAATCTGAAGTCAATAGGCCATTCCTGCAAGGGAAGAGAGGTGACGACTGTCATCTGGTAGGTGGAGGTTTAGTGTTCAGCGACTGGCTTGATGCCTGGTGGATAGAGGCGTGGTACCCAACGGCTGACAGATGATGGTCTGGTGGTCAGTACCTCGTTGGGTCCAATGATCGCCCTTAACTTAGGAACCTGTTTGGGAATACAGACCTCATTGGACATGGGATCTTAAGGGACATTGGACCTCCTTGGACCTGAAGGTCTTGATACATTCTTGGGTGTTAAAGGCCACCCTGATTGTATGAATGGACGGAGTAATGAGACTTCGTTGCTAGAGACATCCTCAATAGTAGAAGCTTTACTAGTAGGTAGAGACCCCCTTGTTGGTGGTGATCTTCTTGATGGGTGGAGACCTACCCATTTATGTAGGTGCAGAAGGATCAGGTCTTAGTTTTCAACGATCAGGCCTTGGTTATTGGCTGCTACCCGATATGAGATGGAGTCTGGTCTTAAACGACCAAACCTCAGTAGTGAAGGGACCAAGCATCACTAGATGGAAAACACCATATTGAACTGCCTGGGTCGACGTGCCAAATTTTGAAGGGTGGTATCATGTAACCCACTGTTTTGCCCCCAGTATGATAGACGGGTAATCAAGATGTAGAGTCCCGTCCTTATATAAGAACATGGAAACCCGTTGTCAACTGATGACTTTAGGAAGGTTTCCATGATCAGAAACTTTCGTTTTGCCGTCCGAGCCAAGTCGCGTCGGGATTATTATTTCTTCAGAGAACTAATCGTTCCCACAGACGGCGCCAGCTGTTGATGCGAAAATCCACACGACTCGGAACGACGACGTTTACCTGCAAAACAAAGGGACGTCACCTCGAATGGCACCGGTGGGGTGCCGGCCGAAGAACCTCCGACGATCAAGTTAGTACTTGTAATCGTATCACATAATAATTATGTATATTCTGTTTAGGGATTTTTTCTCATACCTTCTTTAACGGCTTGGTGCCCTATTTATGGCTGTTGATTGGAATCCAATTGGTTTTGCCGATGTCGATGGTTGATCTTATCTTCTACTTGTGCGAGATCATAGGAGATTTGTTGCCAGATTTGTCGGGGATTTGAATAATCCTTTTGACCTCCTCCAATTATGATAGGATTATTCTTACCCTGTTGAACCACGTCAGATTTCATTATCCTTGATAATGAAATCTAATCAATCTTATCGAGGATATGGTAGGTTTATATTTTTCCCTATCAGTTTTCATTAAGAGGAAACAAAAATAAATTACTAAACATGTTTTTTGTGTTTATTTCCCCTTTTTAATGATTGACAACAGAAAACAAAAAATGTTTTGGATTGCTAAACACACCCGAAGCTATTACAAAATTATTGTCTGTACTATTATAAAGCACTTTTATACTTAAAGTACATGTATATTTATGATTATGAGTTATAAAATTAATTTAAATACACGTTGCAATCAAAAATTAATTAAAAAGTAATTAATTAATTAAAATATATGCATTAAATATTAAAACTGTATATACTTAAGTTAAAATAAAACCACTCAAACTTGTAGAATTCAATAATGTTCTTTGTATTAATTTTTGAAAATAACTCAAATTTTATATTCTTTAAGGTAAAGTGCAAAAAAAAAAAAAAAAACCTTGAACTATTGCCCTTTTATAAAAATCCTCATCAACTATTGATTTGTTATAATTAAGAAAAAATTCATTACAAAAGACTATTTTACTTGTTCTCATTAAATTTGTCTTCTTATTAAACTATTTTTATTATATTTTCACTTATTTAAATATTAATTATATTATTTACCTTAATTTTATTATTAATATCAATTTATTGTAAAAAATGAAAAAAAAAGTAACTACTATTTTCTAAAAAGATTAACTTATTGTTAAAATTTTATTATTTATAATATTACTTATTATAACCAGTTTAAACTTTTTTACCCTAGAAAAATACTCAATACCTTCTTTTTCTTACAATATATCTATGAAGCACGGACACTCCTCCCAGGGGTTCCGTACTAATGTCGGACACTTTTCAAACACTGACACCCGTGTCTAAGGCTCAGACATGTGTCCGACACTTTTGTAAAATGTCTAGAAATTATTTTTTATTGGACACGGCTCGAACACGCAGAGGACACGTGGTGGACAAGGCTTGGACACGCAGGGGACACGGCGGGGTATATTTTGTAATTTTTTTTTTAAAAGATAAATGGGATACCTAATGTAATTTATTAATTTTAAAAGTAAAATTTTGAAAAAATAAAAAAACAACTACAGATAACAGAGTATTACACAGAAAATTTATTTTCTCTCACTTCCTTTCTCAGTCTCTCCTCTTCTTCAATTACCTCTCTACATGAACACGACATTTTTTTATTTTTTTTTAAAATTACATGAATAAGACTTTGTGAAATACTGAAAGTATATATGTTTATTCATGTACATATTTAGCTCATTATAGCTATGTCTTTTCTGCACATCTTCGTTTGAAATTTGGATCAACTTTATTTTTCATTTATTTTCTATTTTGTTTTGTCTATGTTTTTCTTATAATAGAGATGAAATTATTGAAATTGGTCCTATTATTTGTTGTTATTTTATTTGCAATTAATTATTTATATATACCTGTTTGTTAAAATGAATGTGCAAGGTTCTAGTAATTATATTTTGAATATATAATTATATATATATATATATATATATATATATATAATTTTATAGGCATATCTCAGCCGTGTCCGTGTCCTATTTTTTTGAAATTTGCCGTGTCACCGTATCCGCATCGCATCGTACCCGTGTCCGTGTCCATGCTTCATAGCAATATATTGATGAAAAATTAATAAATTACTTTTTAAAAAAAAAACCTTCTTTTTTATGTAATATATTCATGAAAAATTAAGAAATTAATTAAATTGTTTAAAAATTTTCTACATATGATTTTTATTTAAACAATTAATTTCAAAATTTTAAGGTAACTTTATTATAATTTAATGGACAATATACCATCAAATTAGTATGAATTTTTTTTTATAATTTATTCCAATAAGAAAAATAGATTAAACGTCATTTAGTAAGAAATGATACTATGAACCTTTAATGAAATATGGTCTAGGTATTGGGGCAAAATGTGATAATTCATCAAGTATTATGTACAAAATATAATGAAATATAATTTAATGGACAGTAGACCATCAAATTAGTATGAATTTTTTTTATAATTTATTTCAATAAAAAAAATAGATTAAACGTCATTCAGTGAGAAATGATACTATGAACCTTTAATGAAATATGGTCTAGGTATTGGGGCAAAATGTGATAATTCATAGAGTATTTTGTACAAAATATAATTTAGTGAGAATTTATTTGCAAATCCAAACGTAACTGAGGAGAAATTTTTTCGCTTTACCCTATTATTTGTTACAGATTAAGTGAAGGTTGTGACAACTATATTGAGTATAGATGGCTGCTTCAAAGCGGAAACAAAAACATCGAATTTTTAAGCAAATTTAATTGATCAATAGATAAGAAACACTCTCTTACCTTTACCGAAACACTCATTGATGTTTTACCTTGGTGGGAATTGATATATTTTAACTTATAACTTAATTATTTTTTAGTAATATTTAAATTACGTTACCCAATATAATTAAATAAATTTAAAATTAAGTGGTTATAGAAGAGTGTTTGGTTACAACCTGCCCACAAACTTTGCTTCAAAAAAACATTTTGATTTTGCTGTTGCAGCAACGGTCGTTTAGTGCTGCTTGGGTTGGGCTTGTCTTTTGGGCTGCCCTTTCGGCTTGTTCAGCCGTTGCGCCTTTTCCATGGGCTTGCCCATCCTCTCATATATAATTCTCACCTTTTATTTAGACCTTTTGGGATTACATCCAAATTTGTAACACTTTGATAGCGGGTTAGCCCATTGGGTTCAAAATTACCATATTTTTTTAGTTTTCATACCAAGACTCCCTCGCAATACACCATGTTTTGTTTGGATGCACATAATCGATACTTTAAATTTGAACCAAATAATTTATCCTCAAATTAATAAAGTTGAGAGGAAATCTATGGTAACACAATAAATTACTATTGTCGTCTTGTCCAGAGTTTTCATGATAATTTGGTTTAGCTTTAAAAGATAATTGTATATATTTTGTTGAAATTCAATAATAAACTGGAAACTCTGTTCCTCTTCCAAAACCTTGATTTTTGAAAATAATAATAACAAAAATTATCTATAAGAAATTTTGACACCACAAATTGCAAGTCTTTTATCTTTGAATAAAGCTAATTGTCGAGTAAAGCTGATTAAGATTTCCCATCAATAGAGGACATTGACTTAAGACATGGCCACGCGCAACAAGCAGGAGTGTGGGACCCACGTGTGGATAAAATAGCAATACTCTTATCATAAACATAAGCATATCGTTGAATCTTCAAAACTTGTTTAATGGGACACTCCTTCAATGTATTTATTTTAGAATTCGAGTCTGTTAGGAGTAAAGGAGATTCGATGGAGCTCCACAGTCTCTTGGTGTTTGTATATGTTTCACAAATTTGTATTTGTAGGACAAGTGATGGGTTTTTAATTTAAAAAGTCTATAATTAATTTTAATGCTATATAAATAAATAAATAAAGGCATAATTTGTTTCTGTATCCGTTGTGAGACAATACTATATCCCTCCTCCGTGATATTTTTACTGGATTGACATAATTTCTACTGCATTGACATAAAACGAAAACAAAATTTGTATTGGTGGTTGTGCAATAAAATGATACAAAATCCTCTCGTTCAGAAAGAGTTCTTTTAAAGTGGATAGTAAAGATTCGAATCTCCCAAATTCAAAAAAGCAAAGTGAGTGTATGAATAATTTTATATGAATTTCTTATCAATGACAAAAAAAAAAAAAAAAAAACCCACTTAAATAAACACACACACACATATATATATATAACCATTTCATGAAGTTGTCTAGCTGTTGCAAGGAACATGCCAGTTTGGACTTGTTTCTTAAACGCTTATTAATTTCTTTTCCGCAAAGGTGGGTAGAAAACCGCGCAACCTTAAAGAAAGTCACCAAATTCATGAAGGCAATAATTCACCTATTTTATCAATTAATTAATTAATGGAGTTGGTTTCATCATTTCCCAATTCGCAGAACCTTCCAACTACTTAACCCAATTATTTAACATATTTATTCGTTAATTACAAACTTAAAGCAATAACGACGATGGTGACAATACATTTAATTCAATATTATACAAAAATATATTTAATTCAATATCATATAAAAAAATTGTTAATAATATTATTTTGTAATTACAGAATGCTTAAACTGCATTTCTTACATTTTTCATCAAATGAAATGAAAAAAAAAAAAATAATAATAATAAAAAAAAAAATAGAGATTGACAATTTATTTGCCAGGTGTAACAGGGTAACCAATCCCATGCCTTCTGGTGGGGAAGACCACAAACAACAAGCTGCAAATGAGGCCAATACCGACAGGAGCAATGTTCAAAACTTCCTGAACCTCATGAGCAGGAATTGGGTAAAAACAAGCCACCACATTCTTATCTCTCAAAACCACTGCAACAAACACAAACACAGACAACACTGCGTGAACCCAATCAATGGAACTCAGCCTGTACTTGCTCAAGTCAGGAAGCTGCCCCGAGCCGGAGGCCGTTGCAGCCGGATAATCGAACAGCCACATCCCCTTGAACGTGGCCAATCCGTAGTAAACTTGCCCGTTTGGAGACTTGAAGCTGTCCGTGAAGGAGGCGAGGAAGCAGGAGACGGAGAGGACGAGGAGGAGGACGAGTGTCATGGGGCGCGTGGCGGAGTCACACGAGCCGTTGTTGGTGAAGATTGGCGTGAGGAGCTGGAAGGCCAAGAGGGTGCCTGTGGGGAGGAGGTTGGCTAGGTTGGCTGTGCCTGTTAGGGTTTGGGAGATTGCGCGCTGCGAGAGGGACGAAGATCGCGCCGGTGCTGGTGTTTTCGAGGTGTCCAGCTCATTATCATCGGTGTCGGATGAAGAGGAGGGTGCTGTAACCATCTCCGACTGTTTGGAAGTGATTGATCTAGCTCTTAGAGACATTTCTGGGATTCTAAAACACAAAGTTTGGCACAACTAATACAAGATATTGTGGTGGTGGACCTGGTGGTTGTGGGCGGCGATGAAGGAAATTATATCAGATTTGTGGTGGTGATATTGGGTGGAATAGAAACCTTATAAGGGAGGGAGGTGTATATATATAATAAAGATTAGTGATAGTCGTTTCTTGTCTTGGAAGGTAGTTACTTCCGTGGTGTTTCTTAATACCCATCAGTTTGGGCATTTTGACATATTCAAATATTATGTGCTGGGCTCATATATCTGTTGACATAGTTTTAAACATGCGTTACGTTATAGGTAATTTTTAATCGAAACGTGTTAATATGGTTTGAATAAGTAAAATTGACTTTATGTAGTTTTGTTTTGTCACGTCAAACCTAGACCTAACCTTTGATTCTTTGTTTTTTTGATGAGTCTAACCTTTGATATTTTTTATGCATTCCAATTCAAAGTATTCCTCCATAATGCCACACCTTTTTTTCCACCGTAGCATATTAAAAATTTGTTAGGAAAAGAAAAAAAATGAAGGGAAAAGGGCAAAAGGGAAAAGGGAAATTTTTATGTAAACATGAAGAAACCCAATTTTCCTATGGGTCTGAAAATGAAATTATAGTTGCTATTCATAAGTGGAGCTTAAATTAGGCTGAAATTACAATTATTCTTCGGGGACAAAGAATTCACAACATAATCAAAATTGCAAATTGGGATGAACATACCTAAGGTACACGAGGATTCCATCTTCAACCCATCTTTCCAAATAAATTTGGTAATAACAAACTTAACCCATCTTTCCAAATAAATTTGGTAAACCTATTGAAGGTTTATATATTAAAGTAACACCTTTTGTAATAGCCTAAACTTAGATGGTTATTAATATGGTTTCAGAGTCAAAGGTCTCGAGTTCAATATCACCATCACCCTGTAAATTAAAATTAAAAACACATGTTGAACCAAAAAAGAACGCTACACATCACTAATAAAACACTTATAACGAAATTTTAATTAGAAGCCCTAGTTCGTCCTATTGGCCACAATGGCTTTGAGAATACTTCAACAAATAATTTGCTAATCTTTCAAGAATTCCAGCCGCTCATAATTGGATTTTCCATCCTCTCAAAGTTTGGAAGCTGCATTTTTTAGGTTCTATTTAGTTCCACCGATTAGTACGCGGAATTCAAAAACAATTTCACCAACCAATAAAATTTGGATTCATTTCTAGAGGGGGAAAAGCAATAAAACTTTTCCCTACTAGAGTTCCTTTCTTTCCTCTTATTTTCCTTTACCCTTTCCCTTCCTTTTCCTCCCCTCAAAGTCTTGACTTTTGAGTACCAAACCAAGTCTAACATATCTAATATGCAGAAATTTCAACATAATTATAAAACCAAAGGGAACAGACTTTTTCCATCTCTAAATTAAACAAGTCAAGTCCTTGGACAGAGATTCCAATAAAAGATCCAGCAAGTCAACAAGGTTCTGTTCTCAGGGAGGACATAGACAAACACTAACAAATACTTAACGTGTATAACAAAAGACAGATACAGACACCATGTTCATGCAGTACTGAGTACTGAGTTTTTCGATTCATGCATACAGATGACCGATAATACCTCATGGTTCTTGGTTTGGCTCCTTCAACATGAAAGCATTAGTGAGAGCAGATGTGGATACCAACGCAGCATCCCATAGACGCAAAGCCTGTAGCAAAATTGCGTGTATGAATTTACTTATCAACAAGTATAAATCAAATTAAACATACCCGTAATTTAAACATAATTTAAATAGTTATAAAAAGGGATCAGAGCAATATATAAAAGGAATTGGCATCTTTGGTAACATAATGACTATTCAATTTATGGCACCCGCCATGATGATGGTGCAAGTCAGTAAATAGATAGACGTGAGGCTTATGTTATCTTCTTAGAATGCTTAAGGCTTTATTAGATATATAGAAGCTAGTTAATTATTTACCAATGGTCACATCCTGTTAGATAAAGGTATATTGGTAAAATTAAGCAGGCTAGAAAGGGAGAAAAGGGTGCGAAAATGGAATAGGGTTTAGTACATCATTTTGGTTATGGACCGGATCCATCATTTTGGTGATGGACCGTGATAAGTGCTTAAATGTTGCACATTTCAGCACTTAAATTAGGGTATTTTAGTCTTTGCATATATTTTAACTTTATGTTTTAGTCTTAATTTATGTTTATGTGTATCTCATGGCAATAAAGTTAAAATGAGCTAAGAACGGTCCATTAAAGCTTTTTTGGAGTCAAGCAAAGATATTCAGAAAAAGTTCAGAAAATGACAAAAAGAGGTCGTAGCCCATTGCTTGTATAGTGTGTTTATTCTTCGAAAGCGGTCAATCTCGGGCCTTTGATGATATTCCCAAAGATGAAGAAGCAAACCAATTAGTCCGGAGCCAAAATGGAGCTAAATAAGGCTTAAAGGAAATTTCCAACTCTGGGGGAATCGATCCCCCAGGACTTGGCAATATTACAGATTTTTTTTATTGTTTGGGCTTATTTTGTGAACTATTGAGCTTTAATAGGGTTGTTATTTAAGGCCCAGTGAGCCATTAGATTAGGGTTAGTATTTATTTTATTTAGGTGAATAATAAAAAAGTTTATTAAGTTTTAATATTCTGTATCGATATTTTTATTCTCTCTAGAAAACACGAAGAGGAAAAAGTTAGGGTTCTTGAGAAAAGCTCAGAGAAGAAGAAGAGGAGCCAGATGAATCAAAGGATAGGGCTTGTTGACATCTTGCATCTATCAACCATGAGTGGCTGATTCTTCAACTTATGGTTGGATAAACCTTAAGCATGTAACCTAATTCTTAACTCTTGACTTTTGGGGATCAATTTGTGTAATTTATGTTATAGCCTTGATATATATATATATTAATTCTTTCATTCGATTGTCTATGTCAATTTCATATTGTCTTTCATGTTTTTGAATGATAATCAATTTCTACACTTGATTTCTTTGTGACTTGAATCTTGTGATGACTATACATTGTATTAATTAGATGTAATTGTGTTTTGATTTGATAGAAATTGCTTTTATTAGATGGGTTGTACTACAAAATTAGGTTAATGTCTTGTCTAAATAGTTTAATTTCAGGCTTAGTTAGTTTAATTTAAAGTTAATTAATTTAATTGCAATTTAATTCCTAGGTAAGTAGACAATCCAGACTAGTGCTTGAAATCCATACTTATTGTCACAATTTCATTACCCTCTAGATTAATGTGTGTTGAAATTGTAACTTAAATTGATGAATCATGCTTTGAATTGGTGAATTACACTACACTTAGTTTAATTGTCATTAGGTAGTTGATTCATGCTTGAAATTGATGGTTTATACTTTTTATTGTAATTATTAGCCACATTCTAGATTATACATTTTTATTCCCCAATTAGTTAAAAGTTAATGAGTTAGGGAATATACTTAGTGGTGAATCCTACACCCTAAGTCTCTTTCCAATCTTTTATACTAAACTCTTTATTTGCATTATTAAGTTTAAAATTAGTCTAATCACAAAACCAAACCTTTTTAGTAATCACATAAATACTAAAGTAGAATTCAATTCTGGAAAATCTATAATTGTTTAGATCTCTTGGGACGATCCCTTCTCACTTCATACTCCATTGTATAAGTATTTAGTGGTTTTATAAATTTTAAAATATGGTGCCCACTTGACATTATTTCTAAATCTAAAATGTTGTGCATTATTTTGTGCACACGTTCGGTCGCACCAGACTGAATCCAATATAATAATATATTCGAGTCTCCAAAAAATAATAATTGCAATATATGCAAAAAAAAATTATGATCGGACGACTTCACATATATCTCAACATATTATACTGCATTACTGTACATCTTCAAAGTAATTATTTTGTATGACTATTTAAATCTATAATTCATGAGTGTTGTGTTCATACTTTTCAGTTTTAAACTTTCAATTTAGTAAAATATATAGAATAATCTAAAAATAGCCCAAAAATGATGATTCTTTAATTTAATTAATTGGTGATAATACATAGGCAAAACAATATGGCACCACCATAGTATTGCAAATTTTCCTTGCCACAGTACATCTAATCAGGTTACATCGTTCGTTACAATTTTTATTGATATTTAATTAATTATGTAAAAGTGAATGGAACATTACTTGAACACGCACATAATTAACTTCAATATCCTTGGAGGGGAAAAAAAAAATAATCATATTAATGACAAAAATCATGAAATCTTCTATTCAGCTGTCTAAAGACACATTTTTAAACACTGCATAAAGATAGTTTTAGAAATATGTGAAAATTAAAAAAATCTGTTAATAAATCTCTCAATTCATCAATCACTAATAAGAGCTCGCAGACGCTTGTCATTGTCATGATAGCTTCTCTTTTAGTTTACATTATTTATCCAACATTAAATGTATATTCTTAGAACACAATCCATTCACCAAAACAATATATATACATATATAGAATTATAGATTCTGGAAATACACCGCCGCCAAACACAAACCACGCCATGAACCACCATCGGCATGATATGATACCTTGACAGTGAAGTCCCTTCATTTTTTTTTCCTCTTTTCTGGAAGGTCCACAAGAGCTAATAATATTAATCCCACAATATATATATCAGAAAGTCCAAGAAAGCTCATGACCAAAAACTAGCAGTAGCAAAAGACGTAGGATTTTTATCCTTCGCTGAGTTTTTATCCCACGGGGAACTGTTGTACTCAAGCTGCAAGAAACAATTAAATAGAAAACAAAATATCATATCAAAGCTCAAAAGTCACTAGCTCGAAAAGCATACGGGTGCGACGACACCATAATAATTATTAGGGATAATTTCACTGACGCTCCCTGAGGTTTGGCCAAATATCAGTTTAAAACATCTTTCGAAAATAACTATCACTTAGGTCCATTTTCGCTTTTCCGTCACAGTCTCCGTTAAAAATATGCGAAAAGACAACTTTGCCCTTATTTTTTTAATAACAGTTATTTCAAAATATCAGATTAGCTAAAAGACAATTATACCCTTGACAATTACCCTTCTCATCCTTTTAGCTTCGCCATTGTTGATCCCTCTGTGCGTTGCGTTAAGAAGCTCAAATACCTCCACTTCTACATCCAGTTCGTACATCCAAAGCAATGTGACGAGTTCGTTACTGGCGGCGTCAGAGGAGGAGAGCAACAAGGACACGGTGAGGTGTTAGCAGCTATTGACTTTTGGGTACTGTTTGTATCGTTTCTTTGTGGAGTGCGACCAGGTATGACCGTGACAAATAATTTGGGACAGATGGTGGTGGCGTTTGGATACACGGATGATTCTATCTTTGTTTCTCTTTTTAGCATTGGAGGATTTTTTGGACGAATCAGTTCCGGTTGGGTTTCTAAGTTCTTCATCAAGTAAGCTATGCTCACACTCACACAAGTACTGCAATAGGTAAAAAGTACAGAATGCTCCTATTTTTCTCTTTGTTGTTGGGTACAGAATGCTTCAGGCGACAGATTGCGGCGGTCGGATTGGCCGCTGAGAAGGGTTTTGGAGAGACGGTTGGTGAGGTCGGAGAGGGTGGTTTGGTGCTCAGCCACCACAATTCGGCTGTCGCTGCCGCTGTCTCTTGTGCCGACATTCTCGCCGGTGTCGGTGGTGGTGTAAATCAAACCCAAACTCGGCAACTATGGCTGCCACCGAGACCCGCAAGACCCAACAAACCCCACCGGAGACGAATCCGAACCGGAATCGGACTCAAACCATGGCAAAGACAAGCTCAGCACCCCGTCGCTGGAATTGCGCCACAATAATGGATAACCTAAAGACTAAAATAAATAAAATAATGGGATTACTGTAGATGGGGACATTGCATGTGAGGCTTGGAGATAGAATGCAGTTCAGAGTTGAGGACGAGAATAGAGATAGAAGCGATTGGGGGAGGCTGAAATGATTTGCCCTAAAAATATTTTTTATCCCTAGTGGCACATCATCCGTGGGCCTATAAATTTTGAGGCCTCATAAATTTTGAGGCCCTAGGCGACCGCCTTTGTCACCTTGGGTCAGGGCCGGATCTGGGCTTATTTGGCTTAGGCCTTTTTTTCAGTATGGTGGCTGAGTTAACTAGGGCTTGATTGGGTAGGCTAATTTTGGGGTGGGCTAACACTATTAATATTTTTTTTTTCTTTGGCAGGGCTAAAATTAGTATAGTAAAAAAAAAATTCTTTGGGTGGGCGTCCTTCCGAACATAAAACGTACACACGTCAAACTCAAAAAAAAAATAGGACATAGACACAACTAATATAAATATAAATTTTCATTTATATATTTATTGAATAAGACAATTATATCAAATGAATTAATTTATTATTCCTATACTAAAGTTACATAAGTTTGAAATTGAAGCTATTCAAATATAAAAAAGAATATATTATATATGATATTACTATAATATATTTATGTTTTTTCTTTTCCCTTTCATTACATACTTTGACGCGTTTAATATCATTTTTTTTAAGAGAAATGAGTTTAAACACTTAGATGTATGTGCATAATGTTGTTTCTAAGAATTGTCATGTGTTTGCTTTATAAAGACCAAGTGCGGGATGTGTTGGTCAACTGTCCGAAACGCATTCACCAAGTGTCAGCAATGCGTTGGCCAAGTGTGCAAGATGAGTCGTTCAAGTGTTAAATATAATAAAAATTATTCTCAAATTGTGAACACAGCCCTGAAGTGTCACAGATGTGTCCAAAAGCATCTATGAAGTGTTGGTGTCAGATAGAGTGTCAAACACAGACACATCGCTAGAAGTGTCCGTGCTTCTTAAATTGGTACATCCAGAATAAAGAAATATCGAGAATAAAATCCAGTTTTTTAGAACACCCACTTCAGTTGATACATCCAGAACAGAGAAACATTACACAAAAAATATGTATGTACCAAACATTGAATTTATACAATTTATTTGCGTTTGTGCAATTTCATCCTTTAAAAAATCTACAAAACATTCGACGTCCCCGTGCATCTCTTATCACGAGATAGGTTCCTTCCGTAATTATAATATGAGAAAGAAGATCATAATATACTCCAAATTCAAAACAAGCAAAATTGCTACGTGAACTACTTTTTTAAAAGGAAAATTGAACCATTAACCCTAGGGAGAGGATGAATTTAGAAAACCTCTTTATGTCCAAGTGTCCCACACTGGGTGTCTATTATCTGATCTGTACCGATTGATCAAAGGGTTAATAAATGTGTGTGAAGCCACAAGTGACCAGTCTTTTTGAATATGGAACCGAACAAATTCTTAAGAAACCCTCTCTATAGAACACACTAAAAAAACTAGGGTTTAGACAATGTTTGCTAGGCAATCTGTGCTCCTGTTGGAGCCGGCAAAGGATCAGATCGCAGTCAAGTACGAAACTCCAATTATCCATAGAATAAATTAGCTACTCATAATCTCCGACGAGAATGAGACAAAATGCCTGAGTATGTGAGTGTGGCCAACGTCACGGCCTCTGCCGCCTCTCGAGTTCTTCTTTCAGAGTGGACGACAGCATCGACCCGCAATGGGTGGCACAAAGGCACGGTGTTGGAAATACACGAGAATTCGACATAGTCGGTGGTCGATGGTGGAAATGAGCGGAGTGGCGTTTGCGGTTCCATCGTGACATGGACGATGGAACTGCAAGCTCGACTGTTGAACCTCAACTAGCACATTTCCACCATCGAAAGCCACCGACTATTTCTAATTCTCGTGTATTGCTAACAAAGTGTGCGGTGGTGCGCTGTCGTCGACTTTGAAGTACCGGAGGAAGAGGCAGAGGCCTGCGTTGGCCGCGCTCACATACTCTCTCTCAGACATTTCGTCTCACTCTCGTCGGAGATTAGAGTTTCGCACTCGAGAAAGATCTGATCCTTCTACTTCGCCAGCACAGACAGGAGCACAATTGCTGAGAACCAGAATCCGTTGTACACGAATAATGCTTAGGCTGCAAATGGAAATGAACCGGGCTGGCCGGGCTCGGATCGGCTAAGTTACATACAGATTCAGAGATGACCTCAAATTCTCAATTGTAAACAGAAAAAGAAAGGAAAAAAAGAAAAACAAACAAATTTTGTAGATAAAATCAGACCTTAAACAGATATGTTCCACTGTAACTTCACCATCAGATCCGTAGCTTCGCCATCAGATCCGTTTAAGAAGAGAGAGAGGGAGATAGCGTGTGGCTTTTTGAGGGCTGCACAGTGGATTATGCAGTTGAGTTGATCCGTTTAAGAGAAGAAAGCAAGTTGTGTTGCTCGTGGAGGTCTGCCAAGCAAATTGTGTTGCTCGTGGAGGTCTGCCGGCGTGACTATGGATCTGAAGACGATATGCAATGAACCTGAAGAGGATCTGCGGTAGACTGTAGTTTTATTCTTTAGGGTTTTATTCTTATCTCTTAAAAGTATCAAAACCAATGGCTGAGATGGATTTTAATCCAGTGGGTGGGTGGGATGGTGAATCCTATTTGGATGGGCTAAGGGATTATAATTATTTGCGCCTTATTAACTAAAAATGTAAGTTGAGGGAAACTTTGTAGTACCTCCCTTCCTTGTTAGTTGTCCGTTACTTGATTTTATAACTTTTTAATAAATAATGTAAGTTGATCGAATTAAGGCCAGATCAAGCATAATTCGATCCAAATTCGATAAGTATTTTACTTTATCTGATCCTATGCAATATTTCAATGTATATTTTGTAAATCCGTCTCAATCCAATTTGTTAATAAACGGATATTCAATTCGATAATTTATTTATAATTAATTAATGTTAAAAGGGAATAATAAAAAAAAAACAATGATTAGAAGAAAAAAAATATAAAACAAAAGATAAGTAAAGTATTAAAAGAAAAAAAATAAATTATTTATTCTTTGTTATTGAATAAAGAGTATGATATTATCAGTATACATATTACGAAATTTATTAGTATATAGATGAGAACACCACACTATTATACATATAATATTATGATTATTTTTTATTTTTTATTTTTGATTATATCTAATACAAATTTGATAGGAGTATATATATAATTTTGTTTTGATAGGATCGAATTATTATCAAATCACATCAGCATAATACATATTTGGCTCCCCTTTAGCGTGGCTTTCTGGAGCTCCAAAATGAGCTTCTAACCCCATAAAGTGATTTTCACTCAAAAAAAAAAAAAAAAAAAAAAAAAAAAAGAAAGTGAGTGTTTGGCAAATATTTTTTAACGGACTTCTTTAAAACGCCCAGACTTTAAAAGCATGTTCAAGGAAAGCCACAAAAATAGGCTTTTGAAAGCTAGCCAACGAGGCAGTTAAGTGATAAATATTGTGATGACAATTTTAACCCTACAAATTTTAATATATTTTCAAATTAAACTTTCTTCTCCACCCTGTGATCTGCAAATAAGGATGGTGACGACCTAGATGGGAAAGAGTCTTTCGCTTGACCCTACTGTTCCTTCTAGTTGCGGGAGTTTCGCTGCAGAAGATAGTTACTCAACCCACAATTGCGAGGGCAAATTTACAAGTGGAATCTCAGATTGCGATCTCTGTGTGGGATGATGAAGTATTTCAAGCCTACTATTCTTTTTCGCCGGAGTTCCGCTAACAGATAGTTACTCAGCTCTCTAATGGTTGGATTTCTATTTGAGAAAATTAGGAGTTTAGAATTTTAAGATCGATCGTATTTATTTTTGAAATTGGGGGAGAAGTATACAAAGAATTCGTACTTTCCACCAATTTCATATATTAATATGGAATGTAAGCTAATTCAATATGACAGTCAACTAGATACATCGTCCCTTAGTCTGTTTATGTATTAATTTGGATTGTTTTTACAGTTTTCATTTATATAATTTGGACAATTATTGTTTATTTGAAATTAGTATTTAAAATCTTGGGAATGTTTATGTGATACTCCCGAATTTTCGGATGCAGGTTGACCAAGCCCACGCCCGATTACCCGAGGATATAAAAACAATTAGCAATAATCGAACACAGAATAATTATATCAAAAGAGATAAATAAAATTTGCTGAAATGAAAACTAAAAGAGTAATTCAATATTTGAAAAACTCAGAAAAATAACTCCATTGATAAATTAGATATTTCAGATACAACTGATTCACCACTAACACATATCGTTCTCCAATACAACTCGGGAATCCATCTAGTGGACCCCTAAAATAACCCACTGAACTCAAAAGACAGGAAACAAAATCCAAGTCTACACACAAAATATACTCCTATGTCATCGGTGGAGTGAACAACTGTATCTGCTCAGCACGATCAAGCTCTGCAGCCTGGAACTAACGAACACCTGTAAAGAATAATAGAAGAGTGGGTCAGGCCCACGAGTAAGTTCTAATCTAACTGCAATCCATACAGTGGCCCGATACGCAGATACACCGTAGATACCTCACAATATCTATCTAGTCCATACATATATATATCCACACTATGGGACATTTACTAAACTACAATAGGGGTCTCAACCTGAATAGAAGGTAACATGCGAAAACGCACCCAAAGGTGGGCATGAATACCTAGACCTAGCAGGGTACACCTCAACTTACTATAGCTAGCTACGCATCCACTGCATATACGCGTCCTAACCAACGAGTCTGAGACTCAAGCTCTTCTGGTGGTACCATAACCATATATTTAAAGTCCATTCAAATCCATCCATAGGAATTCCAATAAATCGTTCAGCTTATTCAGCTGCACAAACTTATATAAGGAATCCAATAAGTCATTCAGTTTATTCAACTGCACAGACTTAAATATAAGGAGAATTATGTTTTTATAATTCGTGCCCTTCTTCCCAAAATAGGTAGGACTGAGTATTCTGAATCAGTCTGTCCCCAATATGCCACCGTCCCATACCGGTGCATATAATCCACAAAATCCATATAACTGATAGAATATGTAAAACTGTTCACCAATTTAAAATCCATAAGGCAGGAATTAGCATTTTAAGCTAAACCATACCTAGTATGCCACCGTCCCATACCGGTGCATACAATCCTCCATATCCAGGTAAATTACAAGGCATAAATAATAAGCGCGTAATTTATAGTCCAAAACCAACCATCCACATCGTTGCAGAATAGTATTTAGTATTTCAACAACTTAAAACCAAAATCATGTAAATTACAGACTATGAATGATAGTACAGCAATTTAAAATCCAAAACCAATATCCAATTAATTACAGAAGATTTTTAAATGTTTCAGCAATTTAAATCCAAACAATTAACCATATAGTTGCAGGAGATGATTTAATAAATCAACAACTAACATCCAGAACCTGCATAGATCACATCTAACACATCAATGACCCTATAATATATTTAAGACCATTTTATAAATATATTACATCCCATTGGAATGCCTAAAAATAAGTTTAAGCATTTAAAACTTCATCCATCCACCAACCATATACAATTGTACATAAGTGTTATACAGTTTGATCCGTTAATTTAGAATTAACCTTAAATCAATTTAGAATCTTAATAACACCCAAAATTAACTATTTAATCCCCCCGTGAAGTCTTATTAAATTTCTAAAATTTAATCAAGCCATTTAGTTCCTTTCTCTGTTAGTAGCATACACCGTTGTATATTTAGACTTAAACCATGCAACAATAAGTTTAATAACACTTAAAATTAACTACTTAGATCCTCTGTTAAGTCCCTACAGTTCATTAGAATCACTCAAAAACTCAAACAGTGCTCAAAACACCAAACAGAGCCCTAGAAAACACTTTCTGGACGTAAAACAAATTGGAGCCGGCTCTTGGAATGGAAGAGCCGGCTCTTCCCCTATTGGAGCCGGCTCCAATTCCCTAGGAGCCGGCTCTTGCTGAAGGGGAGCCGGCTCTTGACTTTCTAGAGCCGGCTCTCTCCCTCTTGAGAGCCTCCAGTTCATCTCTGCTCCATTTTTACCTATCTGCTCGTTCTCTGGTCAGTCCTTACCCTTCTGTTTATTTCTTAAACTGATCTTAAGGGTTTATTATCACTCTATTAACATCTCCAAGGTTTGATTACAGTAATTTAAATCAATTACAAAGCTTAAGGTTGCTATTGAACTTACCAAGCTTTTAGTATCAAAACTGAAACTATATGCAGAAATAGAAACGGAACAGATTGCACACGTATTTAAAACAGAATAATAACATCCCTATGAGTTTTGTATAACCCCAGTAGAGTTCCTATATTGTGTCTACAAGAGTTGCAATCAAATACAGAAACTAAGGCTACGATAGAAACCATATGCTTAAAGTACAGAAAACTGAAACAACACTTACATACACTGTAACAGATATTGATTTCAACACATACAGACCAACAATATAACACATAATAAACATATCAATTCCAGTTTCTGCTTGATTAAACCCTAGAGATTATCTAGGTGCACAGAACACGGCCCAAAGGGAAAGAGGAAGATAGAACTTGCCTGAATAGGTTTGCAAACAAACCCTTGTTGCCGTTGGTCTCAGTTTTTCTGACATCCACTGAAACTTGTCTAACCTCCTAGAACCTCTGCTCCTTCCTTCTCCTTGGTTAAACCTTGGAACCCCAGTCGAAATTTTCACAAACTGCTCTGTTCTCACCAAAACTCCCTCTGTAACTCTCTCTATTTGGCAGACTTTTCCGTGTAAAAGCTACGACAATATGTAACCCTAGGTTTAACATATACTGAGGTATTTATAATTGCTAGATTAAAACCCTAATCCACAGAGCCCTAACTTCGTCGGCCCACAAAGTAACCCAGTTTAGTTACATATCAGATGCTTATGAGACGGCTCCAAAAACCCTAACTAAAACGTATCTAAAACTCCAGTTAATGGGAATTACATAATTACCCTGTTCAAAAATTAAATACTTAATAAATAATTAATTTAATAAAACCCATTAATTAAATCAAATAAGCAAGCAACGAATCACTTAAAACACATAAAATAAATAAAACAATTAATTAAAATAAACAAATAAATAAAGAATTACACCCTTAATTAAAATAAACAAACAATTAAAAAAAATAACACAATGAATTAAAATAAACAAACAATTGGACACATAAGCATATAGATACAAAATCAATTTAAAATGCACAAAAATAAAATTTAAATTCCATTTTTATCCCTTTTGAAATTAGGGGTATTACAGTTTACACTATATTTCATTTAGAATTTATTATCAAAATAATAATTAAAATTTTTAGTGGTAGAAGTATTCTACCTAATTGTTCATTAAAGTGTGGCAAAATTTTTTTTGGACAAAAAAACGGTTGTTAATATGATTCAGTATTGTGTCACACCTACGGTAAATATTATAAGAGTATTTCTGTAAATTTGTAGTTATTTAATAGCCGAAAGACTTTATAACCAAACACATTTTTATGCGAGTAAAATGACTTTTGGGGATAAAAGGACTTTTCAAAACGTAAGGCAGCCAAACGCCTTTTTTATTTCCAAATTCCTTCCTACAAAGTGATTATTGTAAGCCCATTATAATGAAAGGACTTTTCATCTTAAGAAACTCCCCCAAACAGAGCCCATTTGTTAGGCTAATGGATTATCGGATACGGATCGTAATCGGGTTATCAAATTTTTTGTTTAATTCATATCCGATTAATCAGATCAAATTCGTATCAAATCCGAATCCGGATCCGCTCCATTGATAGGTCTATTGACACGTAGTGATATGACCCAGTTTTACACATATGATATGATACAGTTGGTTGATAGTAATAATAACGAATTATTAAAAATGTAAGAAAGTCTTTATATATATTAATTAATAATAATAGCATTAACTTAGTAAAAAGATAATTATAAAGTGTTCGAAATTGACTAGAGCCAACATTTCTTCCATGCCATTCAGCTATTTCCCAGGAAATGAAAATAGGGGGCTCATGCTTTTGAGCAGTTGGCTATTTCATTTAGAAATTGCCACCTGATTTTGGATTTTCGAAATAAATGTGTTCAACTTTTATGATAGTTATATTTTTTATGTTGGGGATTAAACTTTATATTTAAATATGATGGTTATATTTTTTATGCTGTGGACTAAATTTTCTACTTAAAATATGTAAAATAGCCCCAAATGATGATTCTTTTGATAATGTTCACACTTACCATTCATGCACGTGACATACAAATAGAATGATTTCACTATAATGTAATCAGATGGACCTATATCATTTAATTATTTGGTGATATTTTAGAAGACTGATAATGTTCACACTTATATCATTCATTTCACATGCACATGGGATGATTATTTGGTAATTTTCTAGAAAACTGATAATTTTCACTTATAATTCATACGACATACAAACACAGCGGAGGGCGAAGGTGGACTTCAGCCCACCTTAAAGAAATACCATACTACTTTAAACCCAGCCCAAAAAAACACAAAAAACTCCTATTGATAACCCACCCCAAAATTAACCCAATCCAAAAATTAGTGCATCCCGTTCTGGTGGATCTGTCCCTGCATACATACAAATGGAATGATTTAATAATAATGTATTCATATGGCCGTATATGATTTAATTATTTGGTGATATTCCAGAAGCTACAACCCGTAAAACTCAAAGTTTGAAAAAGAATAACAATACGAAGAAATTCATTTTTAATTAATACGAAGGAACTGTTATAGCCAAAATTTTAATTGAACCCAAAAACAACTAGAGAGATATCAAGGAGATCTCACAGGAGCTCAAAGCCACGGTCAGAACAAGATGGAGAGAGATAGAACAGAGAGATAAATGGGTACAGACACGTTTCAAAGATCGGGTTCTCCTATGCCACCTCTAGATTGTTCTATCTGAAATGTCATGTAGATGAAACTTGAGAGTGAGGGTGATCTATTCGAAATCGGTTGATGGAGATATGTATAACGAAAGAGAGAAAAGATGAAAAACAGAAAAAGGGATGGAGAGCATAGAGTGAAGAACGGCCAGAGAGTGATTGAAACCGTATCTTCTGTCACAAAAATAATGAGCATTTGTATCTGATGAACCAACTTTAGTGGGTCAAAAAGTTATCTGAAAAAGTTGATAAAAAAAGTGTTTTACTGAAAAGTTCAGAAGTGTTGCAGAGAGTCACATGGCTCACTGCATAGTTTGACCAGTTTTAGCTCTAGTTTTATTTTTATTTTTATTTTTGATGGAAAATATCACTTTACTTCGAGAGAGCTTAGTGTCACGGGCCTAGAGATTTGGCGCAGCGGCACGGCCCGTGCGGCACCAAGGCGTTGCTTCAGCTCGCGCAAGCGCCCTGGTCAGCCACCACGACCTGCCCTCCCAAGGATACATGCTGACTGGTTTCGGCCTGCCATGGCCTCGTCAGGGGAACGGCTCCAGCTCCCGACCAGTTTGTGCAGGGATGGCCAACTCCCTTCTTCATAGTCAAGTCCACGACCAGCGACAAGCACCTCGCACTGAACCGAGTCGACCTGCCTGAACTCTGAAGAGGTACCATCCTGTGCTCCTGCACGCCCCTTCCCTGGAACCATTCCCAGTCAAACTCTGCTCTTTGCCAACCAGCATGCGTGTCTTCCATCCTCCAAGCGTCTTAGGAATCACTTCGTGACATTCTCCCCCACCCAAATCCTGCGACGTCCTCGTCGCAGTGCGGCGCTTCACTACTGCGTCCACTCCCTTCCAAAGTCTGCCTCCATGCGGTATGCTCGCCTTCCCACCATCGCTTCCTTGTGCAGCTCCCTGCACTGCACTCGCCCAATGATAGGCCTCGGACCAAGGGGACGTCCACTCCTCAAGGACGTGACTCTTCTCCGTCATGCCGCCTCCGCGACATCCCGAGCAAGCAATGGCCTTCTGCCGACTTGATGCTCGCCCTTCACCATGGTTTGCATCACCCAAGGACTAAGCACGAACTTTGGTGCGCGCGGCCCTCCGGCCCTTCAATGCGCAACTTCAACGGACGCCTCTTCCTGGGGAGATGGAGGCTCTCCCCCCCAACTGCATTGATTCCTCCACATCGACGCAACTTCAATGCACCGTCTTCATTCTCTGACCCCTCCCGGACCGACAAGGGGGCACCCCACCGTGCTTTACCCCAAGTCCTGCTCTGATACCATTTGTCACGGGCCTAGAGATTTGGCGCAGCGGCACGGCCCGTGCGGCACCAAGGCGTTGCTTCAGCTCGCGCAAGCGCCCTGGTCAGCCACCACGACCTGCCCTCCCAAGGATACATGCTGACTGGTTTCGGCCTGCCATGGCCTCGTCAGGGGAACGGCTCCAGCTCCCGACCAGTTTATGCAGGGATGGCCAACTCCCTTCTTCATAGTCAAGTCCACGACCAGCGACAAGCACCTCGAACTGAACCGAGTCGACCTGCCTGAACTCTGAAGAGGTACCATCCTGTGCTCCTGCACGCCCCTTCCCTGGAACCATTCCCAGTCAAACTCTGCTCTTTGCCAACCAGCATGCGTGTCTTCCATCCTCCAAGCGTCTTAGGAATCACTTCGTGACATTAGGCCTAACGTCCTTTCAATGTAATTGATGCGGTAGAAATTCAAATTAAATGATTAAAATATTATTAAATTAATTTTATTGATTTAAAAACCCTTTGACAAAGTACCATTCCACCCCTATTTGCAAAAATGGTGAGATTAAAAAAAAAAAAAAAAAAAAAATAGAAGCACAAATTTTCATTTTTCCCACTCGGCGGAATAGTAATGGCTAACGTCTGGTCCAATTGAAATTTAAAAAAATTAGTATTATCATTCTTATAAGCCTATATATTACTCGTCTCCTCCTTCTCCTCCTCCTCCTATACCCAATTCATAATATATCTATAAATAAAAAAAAAAATTATAAAAGGGGTAAAACAACAAACATGTGATTTAGTGATTATACACCTTAAAACAACAAATGAA
Source organism: Cornus florida (assembly GCF_030987335.1). Taxonomy (NCBI): domain Eukaryota; kingdom Viridiplantae; phylum Streptophyta; class Magnoliopsida; order Cornales; family Cornaceae; genus Cornus; species Cornus florida. The sequence goes on along the minus strand of NW_026775572.1, from coordinate 27,104,403 downwards.
GAAAAAAATAAGATAACAAATAATGGTGAAATTAACTACCTAGGACTGTGGAGGCACATCCAACCCTTTGATTTAGGAACTGTTAGAGCCAAAATTTTAATTGAACCCAGAAACAACTAGAGAGATATCAAGGAGTTCTCAGAGGACCTCAAAGCCACTGTCAGAACAAGATGGAGAGAGAGATCAGAGAGATAAATGGGTACGGACACGTTTCAAAGATGGGGTTCTCAATGAGGCAGGTACTTGAGGCAGTATAAGAAGGTGTAATTTGAAGGAAAGGTGGCTTCTTTCCATTCCTTCTGGAGCCCAATTTCTTGATGAGCTGGGTAAGGTTTAGGGACTAGACGCACAGCCGTGATATCATATATTAGAACTCGTTAATTGCTGCTTCTGCATCACCATCCAACTTAGAGTATCTCCAATGCCCTTTTAAATGACCTCTCAAACTCAAAATATATCAAGTGGATAAAAATAATGTACTCTAATGGTGTCACCTCTCAAATTTTGAGATTGTCAAAATTATTGCCAAATATAGCAGCTCTTAAATGGTCTCTCAAACTCAAAATATAACAAGTGGATGAAAATAGGCACTTTAATGAATTCTGTCAACAGATTTCTTATATTTTGAGATTGTCAAAAGTTGTCTAAAATAAAAATAAGGCACTCCAATAAACTGTCAAAATATGGAATAATTTTTGTGTCAAAAAATAATATTTTAGATAAAATGTAATATTAAAACATAATTGTAAAAATATAATATTTTAACATTATAATTTCTCTTAAAATATAAATTTTCAATGAAAATAGAACATTTTAAGTTGAAAATGCACTTGCGAGCCCAAAAAAACTTTCTCTATCTCTTTCGAAAGTAGCCTCTAACCCTAAATGGTCGACCAACCAAAGTGAAAAATAGATAGATTATACTTATATTATATTGGTTGATGAACCAACTTTATAGTGGCCCTAGTGGGTCAAAAAAGTTACTGAAAAGTGTTGCAGAAAATCACATGGGTTCACTGCATAGTTTGACCAGTTTTAATTTTAGTTTTATTTTTCTTCAAAAATGATGACGAAAAATGTCTTTTACCTATTTGATTGAGAGAGATGAGAGAGATGAGGCCTAATTTCACAGGTATTTCTTTCTTTTCCAAATTAAACTGACGTCCTTTCAATGTGGTTGATGCAAAACCGTAGAAATTCAAATTAAATGATTAAAATATCTTTTATTACTAGTATTAAATTAATTTTATTGATTGAATTTTTTTTGACAAAGTATCCATTTTATTTGCAAAAATGGTGAAAAAAAAATATATATATATACATCTCAGAGAACAAATTTTCATTTTTCACACATCTGATTCGTTAATTAAATGATTACCAATGGACTAACGTTGACTATACCCACAATTCACCGGTATAGTGCCGCCACTACGCCATCGTATACGGCAGTTCTTTGATTGTATTCACTGGGCATTACTCTACTCTTCTTGAAAGTTTCATTTCACTATAAAGGAAAATGTTAAATATCATAAATTATTATATCATAAAAATAACTTGAATTATATAGTAAATTTTTTATTATTATTATTTTTTCTTCATGCAGGTATATCGATTTCATAACACACGTATCATTAAAGTTAGAAGTGTAATTCGAAAAAAAGATCTGAATAACTTACTTCCCAGATATCTACCAATGCCACTATGCCTCGGGGAAAAAATTGTATTATAGATGATATGGCAACATAATTTTATATATTTTAGAAGTCATTTTATCCAGATAATACATTGAAAGATTGAGAGAAAAAAATTAAAATATTATTTATGGTAAAATTTGTACCCCAACATGATCCTTCGACATATGTTTTTTCTAACTTTTTCTCTTCAATGAAAATCATAATTTTCTCAATCAAAATTTATGTGTGAGTAATTAGATAAATACATAATTCACTTCAAACTTCTTAAAATTAAATTTTGTGTCTTTCTCTTTAAAAAAACCTTATATTTCCTCAACGATCCAGTGTGTGAATATTTAATAAATAAGTAATCAACTTCATATTATTACAATTATAAAGTCAATAGGATAGAAGAGAATATATATATATATATATATATATATATATATATATATATATATATATTTAAAAATAAAAGTAGAGAAAAAGAAATTAGAAATAAAAACCTAATTTAATGTTATTCTTACTGAAGATGCAAGAAATTCATACTCTCTTTCTCTCTCTAGAATTCTTACATTTCAACAAAAAGATCTCCCTCTCTTCTTTCCATTCCTTCTCCTATTTATAGATTTTTACAAATATTGACGGATTGCTGGATCTGGGCCTGTTCCTCCATAAGTCCTGGTCACCTTTGATGGGCTTATTCGCGTTCGGCCCATATGGCAGTGTCTTTTTATGGGCCGACCCAGCTATACGGACCGGATGTCGTGTTTGCAAGTCATATCCGGCCCATGTCATCCTGTGCCTCCTCAACTGCCCCCATAATTGCCCCTTATTTAATAAGGGGGTAATTATTGATGGCGTCTCATCATGACGTTGACGGCTCGAGAAAACCATGTGGGGGAACGGACGGTCAGATCCAGAATCAATGTTCCGGGGCTCGATGAGTTTCTCGCCTTCCTGACGCTTCGGCCCTCGGGTCCCCCTCGCCTTTATAAGGCACTAGAATACCACTTCACGCCTTTTTACCGTCTCCATCATCAGTCAAATCTCTCTCTTTTTAGAACAGTGCTAAGCTTTTTCTGGTGAAATCCTTCAAGAGTCATTCTTCCAGCGATCTTGCAGTGCTCTTTATTGTTCTCTACCTCAGAGGTTAGTTTTGTTCCTTTTTACTTTCGGCAGGCTTCTTTTGTACCCCTTTTAGATCCTTCAAACACTTCCACCATGGTTGTAGATTTAGATGTTCTTCGTATGAGACTTAGACTCCCTGACGACATCGAAGTTAGGGTTTGCCCTAAGGATGTTAATATTATGACCGGTGCCGGCCTCCTGCCCGGCGAAGTTTTATTTACGAACCTTCAACTGAATGTCGTTAGGTTCCCTCTGCACCCCTTCTTTAGTTATGTCTTAATAGACTGGGGATATCCCCCCTGCAGGTAAACCCCAATTTCTTTAGAATCATATCTGTTATGCTTCTGTTGATTCGTGACAGAAGTCTGGACCTTGACCTCATAGATCTTCTTCTGTGTTATAAGGTCAGTAAGATCCGAACTAATGAGCCCTTCTACCACCTCTACCCGTTCGAGAAGATGTCCATATGTACGGACACAATAAAATCTGAAAAGGGTTGGAGGGATAACATCGTAGGCATTAGTGGGGCTTGGTCTTCGCTGGCTGCAGAGGGTTACCCAATCCCGAGCGCCTTTGGCGTCTGTTTTGTTTCCTCATATAAGAAATTCAAATCTCACAAACATGATTGCCCCTGCGAAACATGTGTTCCCCGCTTTTGTACTTTCTTATGCCGCTCCTTAGGAATACCTTGTGATGACTTGAGCTACAGTGTTTGCAGGGATAGGAGTAATTACTTGAAGAAATACGTTCTGAAAGATATTCCCTCCTGCTCAGACCTCCTCACTTCAGACAACCTCCTAGCGCTCTCATCACTCGGCTACAACATGAGCAGGCTTCAGATTCCTTCTTTTGGCAGGAAGAAAAATACTCCCCCAGCCACTCCTACTGCTGGGGCAACCTCCTCTCCTGCATCAGCCTCTTCCTCAGCCACCATCTCTGACACTATCCCGAGCACGGTGGCTACTGACTCTGTTGTCAGCACCCCTGCTGCCAACCCGAGCGCCTCTCCCCAAATTACCACAGCCCCTGCTGCCGCGGGGGGCGCTCGGGACAAAGAACGAGGCAAAAGGCCTCATCCTGACAGTGGAGTCGACCCTGAGGAGGAACCTCTCATAAGAAGGACCCGGGTCTTCGGGCCGGGTGCTCTCTTGCATCGCCCGGTCAGGGCTCCTGCCCCCTCCGGGCCTATTGCAGCTGGTGCCTCTGCTTCTGTTTCAGGCTCCCCTTCTCTGCCCACTTTACCACCATGGGCCCCTCGGTACACCCGAACGGATGGGACGTTCGTGAAACCAAACGAGACCATGCTGAAGGATGGCCAGACCGCCATGGCGTACTATAGGAGCATGTGGACTCCGAAAGACCTTGAGGCGGCGAAAGGCCTATCCCAGAAGGATGTGTTCAGCCGCTTTCCCCAATCTGCCATGGAGGTGACTTTTATTTTCTAACTTATGAATTCTCTCATATTATTTGGTCTTGCCTTCGCCCGACCCGACTATTGGCTTAACCGTTATTAATGTACATCTATGCAGACTTTGTTCGGAATGATGGCTATGCAGAAGTAGGTAGAGATGGGGAATGCCAGGGCTCGTAAGTTTTCTGATAGCCTGGAGGTGGCCAATAAAGAAAACGACCTTCTCGCCAGCAAGAATACCGAGGTACTAGCTCGGCTTGAAAAAACTGAACAAGAAAGAGATGTCCTGAAGAAGGAGAACGACTCTCTTCAGGATGAGAATGATGCCCTCCAGCTGGAAAAGAGCGTCTGGCAGACTGAGCGTGACTCAATCAGAGACGAAAAGGCAGAGCTCCAGCGCCTTCTGGCTGATGAACAGTCTGCTCGGATGGCTTTTGAGAAGAGAGCTCTGGATGAGCATACCGCTCTGATTGATACAATCAGCAAAGTGAAAGGTGGGATGCTGGCTCTTCATGCTCGGTTCTCAAGGGTCGGCGCTCTTAGATATGCTCAAGGATTCCGAGAAGGTTTCTCCGACCGAATTCCGGATGAGGGACAGACCAGCTCCATTCCAGATGAGGTCGACAAGGATCTAGGGATCGACCCTCTGGGGGTCTATGTTGACCCAGAACCCACCGAAGCGGAGCGCATATTTGATGAGTGCCAGGACATTGCTTCCTCAAGGATCATTACAGCTCCTCCTACCGCTCTGTCTCTAACCGCTCCTCAATCGTCAACTGTGGTACCTCCCATAGCCACTGCTGATGTTGAACCCCAGCAGAATGATTCTGTTATTCATCTTGATTCCCCACCTCGTGAGGGTGAGACGGCTGATGGGACCGAGGAGGCGGGTCGGCATAACCAGGATGCTGTCGGTACTGAGGCAGCTAGCTAGGACTCCTCCGGACTCTTCGATTCCATACTTTTTGTAACAATGTGACTTAAATATCTCATTTTTTGTAAACTCAATGCTTATTATGAATGAAATGACAGAACTCTTTTTCCCTTTTCCCTTTGTGTTGTGCTCTGTTCAACCTATTTTCAATACATATATACCTTTTCTCTCTTTTCTTTTATATTAACTCTGTCGTGTGCTTGTTTATGGCAAGTGCTTAGCGCTCGGTTATAATGCCACTTGCCACTTGGCTTTAAATTTTTAGCAAGTGTCTGGCGTTCGGCTTGTGGTGCCAGCTGCCACTTATCTTGCTTAAGTGCCTGGCGCTCGGCTAGAATGTCACTTGCCACTTGGCTTTAAATTTTTAGCAAGTGTCTGGCGTTCGGCTTGTGGTGCCAGCTGCCACTTATCTTGCTTAAGTGCCTGGCGCTCGGCTAGAATGCCACTTGCCACTTGGCTTTAAATTTTTAGCAAGTGTCTGGCGTTCGGCTTGTGGTGCCAACTGCCACTTATCTTGCTTAAGTGCCTGGCGCTCGGCTAGAATGCCACTTGCCACTTGGCTTTAAATTTTTAGCAAGTGTCTGGCGTTCGGCTTGTGGTGCCAGCTGCCACTTATCTTGCTTAAGTGCCTGGCGCTCGGCTAGAATGCCACTTGCCACTTGGCTTTAAATTTTTAGCAAGTGTCTGGCGTTCGGCTTGTGGTGCCAGCTGCCACTTATCTTGCTTAAGTGCCTGGCGCTCGGCTAGAATTCCACTTGCCACTTGGCTTTAAATTTTTAGCAAGTGTCTGGCGTTCAGCTTGTGGTGTCAGCTGCCACTTATCTTGCTTAAGTGCCTGGCGCTCGGCTAGAATGCCACTTGCCACTTGGCTTTAAATTTTTAGCAAATGTCTGGCGTTCGGCTTGTGGTGCCAGCTGCCACTTATCTTGCTTAAGTGCCTGGCGCTCGGCTAGAATGCCACTTGTCACTTGGCTTTAAATTTTTAGCAAGTGTCTGGCGCTCGGCTTGTGGTGCCAGCTGCCACTTATCTTGCTTAAGTGCCTGGCGCTCGGCTAGAATGCCACTTGCCACTGAATATATATATATATATATATATATATATATATATATATATAGATATATTTTTAGCAACCCATTGAAGAAGAAAGTTATTTTTGTAAACTTCAGTAATTTGCACATTCATACGTACTTGATTGACAACAAACAACATCCAATTAAAGCCGAAACTTAGCTTTTATTGGTAGTACCTCTTCAGAGACGTGGCGTTCCAGGGCTTGCTGACCAACCTTCCCGCCATGGTTTCAATGTATATGCTCCCTTGCCTATGACTTCTGCGATTCTGTATGGGCCTTCCCAGGGTGGCATCATTTTTTTGACTATCCCCACCTTTCTTTTCAGAACTAGATCGCCAGGGGCAAAATCTCTGTGTTTCACTCTTTTGTTGTGACTATTCGCCAATACTTGCTGATACGATGCTAACCTTATGGCTGCAGCGTCCCTCCTTTCGTCTATCATATCGAGGTTCAATCTTAACATCTTGTCGTTCTGATCTCGACTCCATGCTAAGCTTCTGATAGTGGGGACCAAGTGCTCAACCGGTATAACTGCCTCGGTACCATATGCCATTGCAAACGGGCTCTCCCCAGTCGGCCGCCTTGGGGTGGTTCTGTAAGCCCATAGAACGTTCGGGAGCTCATCCAACCACTTCCCTTTATGGTCTTCCAGCTTCTTCTTAATGCAGGCGAAAATGGTTCCGTTTGTGATTTCTGCTTGTCCGTTGGCCTGAGGATGACTTACTGCAGCCAACTTCTGGTTGATTCCATACTCCTCCAACAGCTCTCTTACTTGCCTGCTGTCGAGGTTTGTGCCATTGTCCATGACTATTGATCTTGGGACGCCGAAACGGCAGATAATATTGTTCCAAATAAATCGTCTCACATGAGTCTGAGTCACGCTAGGATATGGTTCTGCTTCCACCCACTTAGTGAAGTAATCCGTGGCCAGTAACACATACTTGTTCTGAGCTCTTGCAGTTGGCAGAGGACCGACCACATCCATCCCCCATTGCGCGAAAGGCCATGGCGAGGCCATTACGTGCAATTCCTCAGGTGGTTGGTGGATCAATGGTCCATATCGTTGGCATTTATCGCACCTTCGAGAGAACTCCTCCGCATCTCTTGACATGTTTGGCCAGAAATACCCTTGTGTCATTGCTTTATGCGCTAACGATCTTCCCCCAGAATGATTGCCATACACACCCTCATGAATAGCTCGCAATACCTGCTGCGACTCCGCGGGGGTGACACACTTCAAGTATGGGCCAGAGTAGGACCTTCTGTACAGCTGGTTACGCACGATGGCGTACTTTGCAGCATTCTTTTTGAGTCTCCTAGCTTCATCCCTTTGCATAGGCAAAACGCCATCTCGAATATAAGTAATGATGGGGTCAATCCAACTCGGTTCATACGGTATGACGTTGACTTGCCAAGGGTCAGAGTCCAAGGGTTCTTCGAAAATAGATGGCTGGGTCAATATTCCTACTGGAATCACCCTCGCCAATGTTTCACCGGAACTCGAAGCACTACATGCTAACCGGTCCGCATCTGCATTCTGTTCTCTCGGTAACTGTATGAATTCAATCTTTGCAAAGTCCTTGGCTTTATGCAGAACGGCAGAACGATATGCCCCCATCATGTCATCCTTGGTCGCGTACTCACCATTTACCTGCCGAACAATCAACTGCGAGTCACTATACACAGTCAAACTTTTGACCTGTAGCTCTCTGGCAAACTTTAACCCATTTAGCAACGCCTCGTATTCCGCTTCATTATTGGTGGCTCGGAACTCAAGTCTGAGTGCTTGACTTAAAGAAGTACCCTCTGGGGTTTGCAGTTTGACCCCAATTCCAGCCCCCATCTGGTTAGAGGAGCCATCCACAAAAAGTTTCCAAGAGCCGCATCTAAGGTCTTCTTCCGTATCCTCGGAATCACATTCTAGCAGGAAATCGGCTACCGCTTGCCCTTTGACAACTGTTCTCGGCTCATACGTTATGTCAAATGAACTCAACTCTATGGCCCACTTTGTCATTTTGCCCGAGAGCTCTGGCTTGTGCATAAGCGTTCTGATTGGAAAAGTTGTTAGAACAGCTATAGGGTGGGATTCGAAATAATGCCTCAACTTTCTTTTTGCATTTACAAGTGCAAGTATCACCCGTTCGGCCTTTGAGTATCTTTGTTCTGCCTCTGTCATTGTTTTGCTTACATAAAATACCGGGTATTGCACCCCGTCCTTGCAACGAATCAGAACGGCACTTGTCGCGACACCAGATACTCCAAGATATAGAAATAACTTTTCTTCTGGATCCGGGGCTGACAGGACTGGTGGATTCTGCATATATTCCTTCAAATGAGTCAATGCTTGTCGTTGCTCATCCCCCCAGACCTGCCTTCCATGGCTCTGAATCGTGTCAAAGAACGGCTTGCAGTGATCTGACAATTTTGAAATGAATCAACTTAATGTAGCTATTCGTCCTGTGAGGGCTTGCACCTCTCTGATCGTCTTTGGCTCGGCATTCTTAATCAAAGCCTCTGCTTGTGCGGGGCTAACTTCGATGCCTCTGCGGTTGACCACGTGTCCCAAAAACTGACCGGAACTCACACCGAACGAGCACTTGGTTGGATTGAGCCTCATCCCATATCGCTTCAGTACATCAAATACATCTTGCAGATGCTTCAGATGATCATCCTTCTTCCTACTCTTTACCACCATATCATCAATATAAGCTTCCACAATCTTTCCTATTTGATTCTTAAAAATTTTGCTAACAAGTCTTTGATAAGTTGCTCCCGCATTCTTTAGTCCGAAAGGCATTACTTTGTAGTAGTATGTTCCTCGCTCGGTTACAAAAGAAGTTTTTTCTTCATCTGCGGGGTCCATAGGGATCTGATTATAACCTGAATAAGCGTTCAGAAAGGTTAAACGCTCATACCCGGTGGTGGCATCCACCATTTGATCAATCTTAGGCAGCGGGAAGCTGTCCTTCGGACAGGCTTTGTTCAGATTGGTGAAATCAATGCATACTCGCCATCTCCCATTCTTCTTCTGCACGACAACGACGTTGGACAACCAATCAGGGTAGTGCACTTCTCTGATAAATCCCGCATCAAGCAGCCTATCGACTTCTTCCGCTATGATTTGATTACGTTCTGGAGCAAATCTTCGCTGCTTCTGTTTCACTGGTTTGAAATTGGGATTGACATTCAGGGAATGACAGGATACGGAGGGATTAATTCCAGGCATGTCTAGGTGACTCCATGCAAATACGTTGGCATTGTGGGACAAGAAATCCACTAGCTCTTGCTGCTCTTCTCTGGTCAGTCTTATACCTACTCTGGTAGTTCGTTCTGGCCTGGACTGATCGATCTGCACATCCAGAAGGGGCTCTTCGGTCAAGTCAACTGACTCCTCCACCCTGTTCTGCTCGGGCGGAGGTTCCTGTAATTGCTATCTGGGGCTTGCCGATCGGACGGACGCCTTCCCTTTCCCAGCATACTTTAGTGTGACGGAATAACACTCTTTGGCTGCAACCTGATCCCCTCGAATGTCTATCACTTTATCTCCATCGGGTCCGAGGCACCTCATGACCTGATGCAGAGTTGAGGGTACACCTTAGACTCTGTGAATCCATCCTCTTCCCATCAGGAGATTATACGAGGGGTGAATTTCTACAACCACAAAAGTTTCCATAAGAGCTCGTTCTGCAGCTTGAACTTCTACTTCCACCATCCCGACGGGCTCCACCCTCTTGCCATCAAACCCTAACAGGGGATTTCCAGTGGGCTTGAGCCTCTCTGGTTTAATCTCGAGCCGATCAAATGTGTCCCTCGGCATGACATTCGCACTGCTCCCGGGATCGATCAGAACTCTGCGCACCAAGCAGTCCGCCACTGTTAAACTGACTACCAACGGGTCTTCATGGGGGACTTGAACACGCTGCAGGTCTGTCCTGTCGAACTTTATCTGCATCGACGTGATCTGCTGGTGGAGAGTATTCACACTGCTGACCCTTTTCTTCATCTGCGCCTGCCGTAGGCGCGCTCGGAGTAGCTCATCTGACTCTTCGCTAGGCTCGGGTCGACCGTGGATAGCATTGATTATACGAACTGGTTGTGAATTGTGGGAGCTTTGTTTGTGACTCCTTTTTATTTGTTCCGCCGGTCGATTCTGCTCTATCGCCGAGCCTTGAACATAACTCGCGAACTCCCCTCTAGCTATCAACATCTCCACTTGCCTTCTCAAATTCCTGCACTCGTTAGTCTGATGACCGAAATCGGAATGGAAAGCACAATGTTTAGTCTGATCCCTCTGTTCGAGGGGTTGCCTAATTGGCAGTGGTGGATGAAACTTATCTTTGTTCTCCTGATATAGCCTCGCCAGAGTGACCTTCAGCGGAGTAATCAGCTCTTCCTCTCTGAACCTCTTTTCTGCCTTCCAGGAGGTCTGACGCTGCGGCTGAGTTTGCTTCTGCCTGATCTTTGCCTTGGACTTCTCCTCGGTCGACACGAGCGACGCTGTCCGAGCATTGGCTGCCTCCTCTTCTTCTAGGCGCACAAAGCCGTCGGCTCTTTCATTAAGTTCATCCATAGTCGTCGGCGTGTTCACTACCAGACTGGTATGGAACGGAGTGCCACGTGTCATGGCCAACTTGAAGGCTTGAACCGCTGTAGAAGGGTGGCATTCGATCACCATACTCTTAGTGAGATTAAACCTGGTGAGAAAAGCCTGGAGACGTTCATCTTTGTGCTGTCTCATTGTGAATAGGCTTGAGATGTCCTTTGGCGGGCGCTTGTTCCCATAGTACTGACTTATGAACCGATCACACAGATCTCGGAAGCTACCAATGGAACTCTTAGGCAAGTTCTTGAACCAGCTGAGCGCCGGTCCAGCTAGGCTTGTAGGGAAACATTTGCACATTAAAGCATCGTTTTCCGTATTCAGGGCCATCTTCAACTGGATATGGTACACATGATCGATCGGATCGGTTGTTCCGTCAAACAGAATAAACACTGGCATAGCGAACTTCCTTGGATGAGGGGCATTCAGGATCTCGTCAGTGAATGGTGAATCAACCGTTCGAGCTGCGGATCGGAGCGCTTCATTCTCTCTTTGGCGCCCAGTGGTAGCTCTGTGGGCTACGGTTCTGCTCTCCGAACCGCGATGAGTGATTGTAGCCATGGAAGGCCGGTAGGACGGATCGAACGACCGTTCCTCTATGAGCTCTCTTTGCCAAGGCGACGCAACTCGGCGGCGATCAACCTCTGTCACCTCCTCTCGGTTGAACCTTTCCTGATGTGGATCTAAGGTCATGGCTTTATTCTGTCTGATCTGCTCATGTCGCGGATCAACGTGAGTCGATCCTTCGTGATCCTCAACTCGACGAACATTTGGCGGCAAATTGTCCATCATCCTTTCATCACGGTGATGAGCTGACTGATTGTTCTCGCCCTGCTCGCCCTGATGCGCGATATTAGATTGAACACCTCCTTCACCGACCGGAAGTGGATGCGAAATCGCAGGTATTTGCTGATGTTGCATTCCAGCTTTCAATTCTGCATTCTCTTTTTTGAGAGCTTCGATCAAGTTCATCAACTCCTCAAGCTTCGTTTGCTGGATAGCCTCCATCGGATTGGAGCTTTCACCTATCATTATTCCTGAATGGAGTAAAGGCATTAATCTCAGATTCGCGAGTAGATCTGAGCTTCGTGAGTGCGAATTTTTCAGATCTGGTTTCGAATTCTTCGAATTATGCTTACGGTTGACGAGATCTGAATTGTCCGAATTCTAAATCTGTCAGATCTTGCCACAATCGAGCAACTCGTTGTTGCGTTGTTCCGAAGCCACTTCCGCCAAAGCAGCAGGAACTAAGATTCTTCCAGAGTAGGTCACAATCGTTCAGATCTGGATTCAACTCCCAAAGGTTGAGTTTCGTTTTCACGAATTGGTCTGAATCCACACGATATTGATCAGTTGATCAATCAATCTTCAACGTTTCCCACAGACGGCGCCAATTGAAGATGCAAGAAATTCATACTCTCTTTCTCTCTCTAGAATTCTTACATTTCAACAAAAAGATCTCCCTCTCTTCTTTCCATTCCTTCTCCTATTTATAGATTTTTACAAATATTGACGGATTGCTGGATCTGGGCCTGTTCCTCCATAAGTCCTGGTCACCTTTGATGGGCTTATTCGCGTTCGGCCCATATGACAGTGTCTTTTTATGGGCCGACCCAGCTATACGGACCGGATGTCGTGTTTGCAAGTCATATCCGGCCCATGTCATCCTGGGCCTCCTCACTTACTTTTCGGTAATTCACACAAATGTAATACAAATGTAATATCCATTAAAATTAAAGACATATTCATCTTTTAATTAACTAATTAAGGGGATATCATATTCGAGCTATATACCTTGAATTTTTCTGGAGACATATAGCATTGCATGAATTAAGCAGATTTATGCTCATATTTCTCTTTAACCCTTTTTAACATAAAAATTGTTATTCATTCAATTAGCGAACCACTCCTCATTCAACGGTAAGCTTCAACATTACCCTTCACATACATAAACCCTAATCTCATCCCTTTCAATTCATTTTCAGTCACAATCATAAGAGACTCAGAGAGAGAAGAAACTAAGAAGATGGTGGCAAAGGACGGTGGTGATAACAATATCAAGGGTCCGTAGAGCCCATAGAAAGATACTACTCTAAGTTGGTAGGGGTAACACGGCCGTGATATCGTATATAATTATTAAAAAACGGACGAATGTGAGCGAATTGATGATTCTTAACTCATTTTGTCACTCCTAGATTTAGGGACTAGACGCTGCTGCGGACTAATACTACAGCACAGCCGTGATATCATATATTATAACTCGTTAACTGCTGCTTCTGCATCACCATCCAACTTACAGAGCCCAAAAAACTTTCTATATCTATTTCGAAAGTAGCCTCTAACCCTAACTGGTCGACCAACCAAAGTGAAAAATAGATAGATTATATTTATATTATATTGATTGATGAACCAACTTTTTAGTTGTCCTAGTGGGTCAAAAAGTTACAGAAAAGCTATCTGAAAAAGTTGATTAAAAAAAAGTGTTTTACTGAGAAGTGTTGCAGAAAATCACATGGGGTCACTGCATAGTTTGACCAGTTTTAATTTTAGTTTTATTTTTCTTCAAAAATGATGACGAAAAATATCTCTTACCTCTTTGAGAGAGACGGGGCCTAATTTCACAGGTATTCCTTTCGTTTTTAAAATTATACTGACGTCCTTTCAATGTGGTTGATGCATAACAGTAGAAATTCAAATTAAATGATTAAAATATCTTTTATTACTAATATTAAATTAATTTTATTGATTGAAAAATCTTTTGACAAAGTATCCATTTTACCCCTATTTGCAAAAATGGTGAAAAATATATATATATATATATATATATATATAGAACAAATTTTCATTTTTCACACATCTGATTCATTAATTAAATGATTAGCCTGAGGTGGAATTAGTAATGGACTAACGTTGACTATACCCACAATTCACTGGTATAGTGCCGCCACTACCCCTTCGCATATGGCAGTTCTTTGATTGTATTCATTGGGCGTTCCTTTACTCTTCTTGAAAGTTTCATTTCATTATAAAGGGTAAAGTTAACTATTATAAATTATTATATTACAAAAATAACTTGAATTATATAGTAAATTTTTTATTATTACTATTTTTTCTTAATGTAGGTATATTGATTTCATAACACGCATCATTCAAGTTAGAAGTGTAATTCAAAAGAAAAACCTGAATAACTTACTTTCCGGATATCTACCAATGTCACTCTGCCTTGGGGAAAAAATTGCATAATAAATGATATGGCAACATAATTTTATATATTTTAGAAGTCATTTTATCCGGATAATACATTGGAAGATTGAGAGAAAAAAATTAAAAAATTATTTATGATAAAATTTGTACCCCAACATCATCCTTTGACATATGTATTTTCTAACTTTTTCTCTTCAATGAAAATCATAATTTTCTCAATCAAAATTTATGTGTGAGTAATTAGATAAATACATAATTCACTTCAAACTTATTAAAATTATATTTTGTGTCTTTCTCTTTAAAAAAACCTTATATTTCCTCAACGATCTAGTGTGTGAATATTTAATAAATAAATAATCAACTTCATATTATTACAATTATAAAGTCAATAGGATAGAAGAGAATATAATATATATATATATATATATATATATATATATATATATATATATATATATAAAAGTAGAAAAAAAGAAATTAGAAATAAAAACCTAATTTAATGTTATTCTTACTTTTCGGTAATTCACACAAATAATATCCATTAAAATTAAAGACATATTCATCTTTTAATTAACTAATTAAGGGGACATCATATTCGAGCTATATACCTTGAATTTTTCTTGAGACATATAACGTTGTATGAATTAAGCAAACTGATTTAAGATCTATGCTCATATTTCTCTCTATCTTTCTTTAACATAAAAGTTGTTATTCATTCAATCAACGAACCACTCCTCATTCAACGGTAAGTTTCAACATTACCCTTCACATACATAAACCCTAATCACACCATTTTCATCTCTTTCAATTCATTTTCAGTCACAATCATAGGAGACTCAGAGAGAAAAGAAACCAAGAAGATGATGGCAACGGACGGTGGTGATAACAATATCAAGGGTTCGTGGAGCCCACAGGAAGATACTACACTAAGTTGGTAGGGGCAACACGGCCAGGGTGTATATATAAATATAGGGATAATTTCACTGACACCCCCTCAGATATAGCCAAATATCACCCTCAAACATTTTTTGAAAATAATTATCACTTAGGTTCATTTTCGTTTTTCCATCACTGCCAACTTTAAAACATGGGAAAAAACATCTTTGCCCCCGATTTGGTCAAACACAATTTTTGCTGATATAAAAAAAAAATTTAATTATATTGCCCAAATTTCTCTCAATAGTCATGTTTGGCTACCAATATTATATACCACCTGTTTTATTACAAAGACTATGTACCACGGTTAGGACACACATGTCATCAGCCTATGCTGCTGTCTTTTTTTTTTTTGTTTTGTTTATCTTCTCATTGGATCCGCCCTCTACAATCTGTAACCTTGCTCAAACCTAATTTTAGGGCAACTAGAGAGACCCATTTCATTGTCTGAGAGATCATTCATTCGGTCCTTGGGTTTAGATTATTTGATCACTCTGTTCTTAGATATTTGTAGAGAAGTTTGGATTAATTGATGATAAACCTATTCTATCATGGACCTTTTCAAAACAAATCCAAGAGAAAATAAATGAGAAAAAAAAAACTTGTTAGAGAGAAAAAGTAAAGAGAGAACATAATGGAGCTCCTCAACAGTAGCAGCAGTAGAGGCTGAGCGGTGGCTCTCATCGGTAGCAAGACATTCATGATCGCCACTCAATACCGCCAACTTGTACTCCTCTTGAACCTGGAACAAGCTCGTTTTCGCCGACGAAGCCTTCTAGCTCGTCTCCAGTGCCTGGTTGTTGAACCGACTCTCGGCGGTAAGGAGTTCGTCGACGACGGCGAGGATCCAGTCGGCATATTCGGGGCCTGGTTATATTGGGTGTCCAAATTCAGTGAAGAATTAGGGACGAATCGCCGGTGACCATTACAGCTCGGTCCACTATAGTGAAACCAACATTTTTAACCAATTAAGATCTCTATAATATTCTGTTTCCCCGAATTCGTCTGTCACTCCGGTTTCCATATAAATTAGTTTCTGCAACAGATGAAGAATAAATAATTATTGTTCTCAAAAACAATGTTTCAAGTGGATTGTCGAAATCGCCAAAACGTAAATAAAATCTAAGAGAAAAAAAATATCCCCTGGTGAGCATCTCACTACCATGTATTCTTCAATGAATAATAAAAATAGGAAATGAATAAAAGAGTGAAGGGTAAACATGAGGGTAAACATGTCATCCCAAGTATCACATCATAAGTGTGCATGTTCAGGACCAATAGATTGGCTAGAAATCTAAGTCTACCAATATCTAGTGTCACAGGCCCATCACTCTCATGTAAAATGGCTGTATTGCCTAAAGGTGTAGAAATACCCTGAGATCTACTGCAAACCCGCGTCGTCATCTCAGAAAAATCAACAAAAGATCTAGATACAAATAAGTGTGTAGCACCTATATCAAATAAAACATACCCTAGATAACCTTGAATAGGAAACATACCCTTAATAGCCTGAGGTGCCTGAATATCCTGTGGTATGAGGTTGAAAACCCTGCCATAATGCAACTGTTGTGGTGCCTGTCCCTGAATCCGTGGTGGTGCCGGTAATGCCGGATATGCCTGTCCCTGAATCCGTGGAACCTGTAGAGCGGGTAAAGGTGCCGGTGCCCTCTGTCCCTACTGCACATGCTGTCCCTGTCCCTCTTTAGGACATTGCTTGGAAGTATGACCATACTCTCCACAAGTGTAACAACTACCCTGGAAAGTGTCAAATGGCCTCCTCTGTCGGTTAGCCTGTGGCTGACCCTGTCCTGCTTGTGGTCCCTCATTCTACCGCTTCTGAATAGATGCCCCATCCTTATGAGCATCTGAACCACCCTTGTGCATCTTTCAAGACTACTGTCCCTGGAATTTGCCCTTGTCATTTTGTTGGTGTCCATTGCCATTTCCTTTCTCAGCTGACTGATTAGCAGAGTCTCTGTCACCCCACTTTTCCCCCTTAGCTTGTCTGAAGTGCACGATCAACTGATACTGCTATAGAGCGGCGTCTACCACCTGAGCATAAGTAGTATAGGCTGGACTACCTGTAATAGTTCGCTTGATAGACCACATAAGTCCCTTAATGAAATTATTTTGTTTCCTCTCCTCTATATCCACCTCTTCTGATGCAAAAAGAGATAAGCGTGTGAACTGCTACTCATACTCTACCACTGTCATGTTCCCCTGCTGCAGGTTAAGGAACTCAATCTTCATAGCTGTCCTAACTGTATAAGGAAAGTACTTCTCATTGACACGAGCACTGAACTGATCATATGTCAATGAAGTCTTCTCCTCTGTGGTGGTAACTAACTCCCACCACTATAGTGCATCCCCAACTAGCTTAGCAAGCATCCGCTCCTGAACCTCTGTACACTGAATCATTCGAAGATGTCGCTCAAAATTCTTCTTCCATTGATGAGCTGTTTTCGCATTGGTGGAACCTGTGAATTCAGGTGGGCTCCCATTTGTAAAAGAACTCCTGGCCTTTTCCCAAGGATCAGTCGGAACAACCGGTGCTAGTATAGGTGCCTGTTGAACATGGGGTTGATTCTGAAGTGCAGCTGTTACCCCTGCTTCTATAGCCCGAGCAATGAGGTCATTAATATGAGGAGGATACTTTGGATCTCCTTGATCCCGAGTCTACTGAACTTTCTCCTGTTCTTCGTAGAACTGACCATTATCATCCTAAAACCCAGGCATTTGTTGCTCTTCCTCCATTTACTGATGCGGTAGGAGGTCTTGCTGCCTACGTGCCGTTTCTATTCGCCGCTGATTATTCCGTCTGGTTCTAGCGTTAACCATACTGTTAATATAAAAAGGCATACATCAGTACGATTTAAACCGAACCGTAAAGGAATACTACGAATCCTAAACTTAAGCTCTAAACAATATAATACGCTACGCGGAAGTCTTATACAATAGAATCCTAGAGACACTGAACCTAGAATGCTCTGATACCAACTGTGATACCCCTCGATTCTAAAGCCATGGGTGATTAAGTCCGAGCACAGATCCGAGGGATACCAAACAATTAATATGTAAATAAGTACGGAGTACAAAAATGAAATAAGAATAAAATAATAAAGGTGAAAGAATCCTAAATTAAAAATCCTCGAAATAATATATAATTTAAAATATAATAATCCAAAACCTCCATTTATTTAAACAACTCGGGAATCCATCTAGTAGACCCTATCAAAATCTCAAACTGAAAAGGAAGCAACTGAAACAAAATCCAAAGCTAAACATGGAAAGCAGTCCTATGTAGTCGAAGGAATGAGTGACTGTATCTGCTCGGCACAATTAAGCTTTAACCCTGGAACTGACGAACACTTGTAAAAATAAGAGAGTGGGTCAGGCCCACATACAAGTTCTATCCTACTACAATCCATACAGAAACCCGATACGCAGATACATCCTAGATAGCTCAGCAATAACTAAAGTAGTCCATATATCTATAAATACACACTATAGGACGCTCACTAGCCCAATAGGTCTGTCTCAGCCTGAGTAGAGATAGCATGCAAATCGCATATAACATGGTCATGTGTACCTAGACCTACCAGGGAACAACAACTATGTCCAGTTATCCATTCTAGGCGACATACGCACCCTAACCATGATCTTGAGACTCGAGCTCATATCACGGCACCGTAATCATAAATATATAAAGTCCATATAAGCCTAATACAAAATATCATCCATATGATATAGTGGCTTAACATATGTATAACAATCCATCCAGAAACCAAAGTATGTCATTCAATTAATTATTGACCCGACACCAATATGAGTAAAACTTAACCTTTATTATTAATCCATACCTCAATTCAGAATAGGTAGGACTTAGTGTTTGAACTAATCCATCCCTAGTATGCCACCGTCCCATACCGGTGCATGCAATCCTCCAAATAGCATAATTGATAAAACCATAATAAATACTCATCAACCATACTCCAAGATATGCATAAATAAAGTTTAATACATATATGATCATATTAGGCATCATTATAAGACCTAAAAATCATGTTCCAATTCTTTAAACTACTAAAATAAAGTTAAGCATTTAAATTCTCCAAACAGTCCATAAATTGATGCAGTTTACAACAAATTAAATATCAAGTTAATCCAATCAAAGCATAGTTAATTGCAGATAATTCACTATACTTATAACATTGTTGAAATATGATTAAACATTATTAAATCACATACAAAAGATTTGCTAAGTTACAGTAAGTAAATTAATTAACAAAACAATATGCAACATGTACGTTTTTCCTTAAATTCATGCTGCTCCATTCCTTAATCCATTAATGAAATAATGCTTCCCAATATTTTTATAGGTCCATAGCAGTTATTTACAACATTTAGTGCAATTTAAACGGCTTAAGAATACCCTGTACAGCCCAAACAAAGCGTTAAAAATAGTTACTGCGCGTTTTGGGGCGAGAGCAGTCTCTCACAAGTTAAGAGCCTGCTCCAAGCACATGGGAACCGCCTCCCCACCCTTGGGAGTCGGCTCTAAGGAGCTAGGAGCCGGCTCCCTCCATGTGGGAGCTGGCTCTTGCCTTGAGGGAGTTGGCTCCCTCCTTTTGGGAGTCGACTCTCTCTCCCTTAAGAGCCGTAGTCCGATTTTCCTTCGTCTTCTTCGCATTCGGCGATGTTTAGAGCCTCTGTAATGTTTTTATTACTTGTTCTAGGGTTCAATCAATGTCCCAAATTAATTATAAGACATTGTTATGCATCAACGACATAAATTAAACAAAGCTCAAAACCAACGACAACAAGATTCAATTAGAAATTTTAATCCACCCCAAACCAGTTTAATTCAAAGCATTCAAATCCAGTTCAGACGTGCATAAAAGATATGTTTTGACATTAATTTAAACCCCAGAGTCTACCTAGGCATGCACAGAACACATGTTTAAGGAAAGGAGTTATAATAGGGACTTGCCTTCAGTTTCAGTTTTGAAATTCTAAACCACCGTCTTTGAGTTTTCCGATAACATCCTAGACTGTCGTTTTACACCTCCGTTGCTCTTAGTTCAACCCAGAAGCAATTCGTTTCGTCCTCCTTGAACCTCTCTGCCTCTCAATACGTGAATAAGGTTTTTCCTTTACCCTAGTAGATGTATAATGTATTTATAGGTTTAGGAACATATAACCCTAATTCTAATTATGAACCGAGAAGGAACAGAGAATCAACTAAATTTACCATCTAAGTCGGCTACCCAAGACGTGACTACCTACAAGAATATAAAACCCTAATTATACTTTAATACTTAATAAACAATTTAACCAATTAAAGCAATTAATCTATTTAAATACAATACTTAATACAGATTAACCATTTAAACAATTGACACAATTAATTTAATTAAATAAAATTTTAATTAAATAAATAAAATAATTAATTTAATTAAAGAATAATCAAGTGCAAATAATTTAATAATCAAAGAAATGCAATAAACAAAGAATTCAATTAAATAACCAATTAATCAAATCAAAATGCAATTAAAACAATTAATTAAATACCAGGACTATCCTTTTAAAATTAGGGGTATTACAGCGGCTGGTTCGGCCGTGGATGACTTGGCCTTGAATGGCTCCGGTTGACTGTGATTTGACTGGCAGTGGCGATGGTAGGGAGCTGGGCATGGTGATGGCTGTCGTGACTGGGTTGGATGAAGGTCAATTTTAAAGATGTGTTTCAGTTCCGCAGCTTGGAGTACCACTCCACAGGGTTTAACATTGCTGATTTTGGTGGTGAATGCAACGCAATCAGCGACGAGGACGGCTTACAACCATCCGGTATATGGAGTTGCCAGTAGTTGGAGATGGATATGAGTGCCATCAAGAAGAGGCAGAGCCGTCGCCTTCCGGCGCAGATTTACGTCTAGAGAGAAACCTCCGATCAACTACAGGCAACCAAAGTGATGCTAAACAAACCGATAATGATTGAACTGACGTTGAGTATGTTGAAAGCAGCGCTGTTTGGTATAGGAGGTACAGTTGCAGGTTTTTCAGATAAAGGCCCGTTGATTGACGAAGGACTTCCCGTAGCTGGAGACGACTCAAGAGGTGGTCGTTTTGTGCTTTGGTGACTTAAATGTTACCAAGGGTATTTTAGTAATTGGTAAAATACTTATGTTGTCTTTTTAAATATATTTGGTATATCAGAAGGGTAGTTTCATCTTTTTATCAAAGACATGGTACAATGTGATCAATTTTTATAGTGTTGGGAGTTTTCTAAAGTAGGTTGGGGATATTTGATAAAAAAAAAATGATAATATTAGGGGTTTCGTGAAATTTGCCCTTAACTAATTAAGGGGACTTCATATTCAAGCTATATACCTTGAATTTTTCTGGAGACACGTAGCATTGTATGAATCAAGCAAACTGATTTTAGATCTATGCTCATATTTCTCTCTATCTTTCTTTAATATGAAAGTTCTTATTCATTCAACAGCGAACCACTCCTCATTTAACGTTAAGCTTCAACATTACCCTTCACATACATAAACCCTAATCACACCATTTTCATCATTTCAATTCATTTTCAGTCACAATCATAAAGACTCAGGTAGGGGCAACACGGCCAGGGTGTATATATAAATATAGGGATAATTTCACTGACACCCCCTTAGGTTTGGCTAAATATCACCCTCAAACATCTTTCGAAATAACTACCACTTAGGTCCATTTTCGCTTTTTTGTCACCTCCATTAAAAACATTGGAAAAGACATCTTTGCCCCTAATTTGGTCAAACACAGTTTTTGCTGATATCAACAAAAAATTAAATTATATTGCTCAAATTGCCCTCAATAGTCATGTTTGGCTACCAATATTATATCCCACCTGTTTGATTACAAAGACTATATACCATGGTTAGGACACACGTGTCATCAGCCTATGCTGCTGACTTTTTTTTTTTTTTTTTTTGTTTAACTTCTCACTGGATCCACCCTCTACACTCTGTAACCTTTGACAAACCTATTCCATCATGGACCTTTTCAATACAAATTCAAAAGAAAATAAATGAGAAAAAAAACTTGTTAGAGAGAAAAAGTACAGAGAGAACAAAATGGAGCTCCTCAATAGTAGCAGCAGTAGAGGCCGAGCGGTGGCTTTCATCGCCGATAAGCTCCTCACCAACCGCGACCTCATCAACAACAAGACATTCATGATCGCCACTCAGTACCGCTGACTCGCACTCTAACAGGAACAAGCTCGTCTTTGCCGACGAAGCCTTCTAGCTTGTCTCCGATGCCTGGTTGTTGAACCAACTCTCGGCGGTGAGGAGTGCATCGACGACGGCGAGGATCCGGTCTGCGTATTCGGGGCCTGGCTATATTGGGTGTCCAAATTCAGTGAAGAATTGGGGAAGACTCGCCGGTGACCATTACAGCTCGGTCCACTACAGTAAGACCAACAATTTTACCCAATTAAGTGTTGGGATTTATATGCCCTAGCATAGCAAATTCCTATATGGATTATAGTGACATATGTTCCTAACGTTTCTAAAATATTTATGTTTTATACAATTGGTGAATTTAATGTATTATGTTTCGATTTATTATAGAATTGATAGTGTCCACTTGATTACAAGATATATTTATATATGTATGTGATGGAGATCAATACATGAATATAAATAGTAATCATAAATTGTTCATAGTCGATAATTATGGATGGACTCATAATTAATTAAGACTTAAACTGGATCCGCGTTAGGTTGAGATATATTGCAAGAGCCATCGTATGCAATTGCTCCCTATCACCGTCATGACATTTGACTCTTAAGTATGAGAAAAATATAAACTCTTTTATTAATTAATAATTACTTTGATTTGTTCGGCGGATTCTTCGAGATCCTTAGACCGACACTTTGGGTAGTTATGTAATTACTAGTTAGAGGGTTATATTTTCAATATTTGCATCATTGCTACTTGTATTTACTTTATATTGATTATGGTTGATCACAAAGTAAATTTGAAGGCCTTCGTGTGTTTTTAGACAAAATGATTTATTATATATTTATTTATTTAAATTATTATTTTTGTCAAACAAATGTTTTATTATGATTGAGCAAGAAATAATCAATGTTACCAAAATAAATATATTAATTAAGTAGTCGGATTGATAGCTTTATTTATCCGATAACTAATTATGCATAGAGGGGTCAAAGTGCAATATTGACTTAGAGGTTATTTATTATTTAATTGGAGTTCGATTAATTTCTTTTAGTGGATTAGAAATTAATTTATGAATTAATTGAATTGGGTCCATAGACCGGACCAATTATTAATTCATTGTAGCCAATAAAATAATAAGCCCAATGGATTCTCACTCATAGCCCAACTTGATATTGGAATTATATTAGATTTGAGACATGTGAATTAGAGATTGAGAAGGATTTGTTGTTTCCTTTTCTTTATCTTTATGTTGCCTATAAATATACATGATCTATGTATATTTTTGGTGTGATTTTTAGAAGAAGGAAAAATAAATTTATTTTTTCTCTCTAGAAAATTAGGGTTTATGCTCTCATATAATGGAGGCTCCCACAAGCCTAGTTTTCCAAGGTCATTCATGGAGGCTTATGAGTGATTCCTAAAGGCAAAACAATTACCAAGAAGATGGAGATCCAAGGAGAAGGCATCTTGCTAAGGGATCTACAATAAGTGAGAACATTCACTTTAGAGGAAAGATTTAAAGGTTTACTCAGACCTTTGATGTAAATATTCAATCCATTAATTGAATGATACATCATATTTTATTTTTGCATAAAACTTGTCTCTATGTGATGAATCAAGATCTATGAATGAAAATCTCTCGAAAAGTTTTTAAAACTAGCACGTTTCCCAATAGTGGTATCAGAGCATGGTTTGATCATTACTAAATATCATGTTTTTATCAAAATCATCATCATGGATCCAAATTATATATATATTGATGTATGTTGATGTATGATTTAATATATTAATACATGATGATATATGTATAATTGTGAATGGATGATGATGTGTGTTTGGGCAATGGATGAAGCTTATAGGTTTATTGAATGTAATTTTATATTTGGATGAATGTAATTAAGGCTTTAATTTAGCCGTTTAAAAGTTCAATGATGTAATTTAATTTTTTCCATTGTATTTCAAATTGTAAATATTTTTAAAGCCATGTAATCTTCGTCAAATGATGCTATGAAGCTTCAAGAAGGTCCAAGAGTGTTAAATTAGGCTTCAGGAATTTTCTGGAATTTTTCCGGAATTTTTCAGAATTTTTCTGGAATTTTTTGGGCTTAAATTTAATTTCTGGAAATTTTTATTAATTTTTTTGGATTTTTCGGCATTTTTCCGGTGGCCGGAGTATCATCGGCGACGAAAAGAAGTACTGAAGGAGTCTGAGATCTGGTGCAGTGCACCAATGATGCATCTGGCGTGTGTGGAACACGCGCCAGAATTGGCAGTAGGAAAGTTCATGCTGGCGCGTGTATCTCACGCGCCAGACAAGTCAACAATTCCGGTGCGTGAGGAACACGGGCCAGACAAAGGCCACCACTTCCAGATGCGCGTGCAGGCGCGTGCCATGCGTCTGCTGACCTCCCAGCGCGTGCGAGCACGTGGGGCCTCCTTGTTCACTCACTTAGCGCATGCCAGCGCATGGGGATGTGTTGCTCACTCTCTAGGTGCGTGGGACGCGCGTGGGGGTGCGTGGGACATGCTGGGACTTTGTTTTGGCTTCTCCAGGCGGGTAATTGTTGCTTTCAGGTGTGAACAAGCCTTTGGTAGACGCTCGTACAACAAGAATAGTATTTAAATGTTAAAAGCTGATTCAATTGGCCATTTAATTTGCTTTTGTCTGTTGTTTATGATGTATGTGATGCATGGGATAGATAATTGTTGATTAATTATTATTCATGCATTGGATCCATGATATTTAATTAAATGACTTGATTTATATTAGTTAAATTATGAAAATTAATTGGATTTGATTACTAATTAATTAGAAGGCACTTATTGGGAAACGAAAAATTATTTTTGTAAATTATTTTTGAAGTGTGCCTCAAATTAAATATTAGTGAATCATTTAAGTTCAAATATTTTCTAAATTTAATTGGAATTAAATCAAGACGTTTTGCATGCATTATATCATGTAAATGAATAAATTCAAAACCCTAATTATAAATGATTAAAAATTGAGTCGGAGCGGGGATTTTTATACATTACCCCATGATCTTCGTTATTAAAACCATTGTAATTAGATCTTCAGAAATAAGGCCCCACACATGATTTGAAGAGTCTTAATATTACAAGAATGGTTGTCTCATGAAAATAATAATATTAAATGTTCATTGTAATTAGATCTTTAAAAAAAAAGCCCTACGCATGATTTAAAGAGTCTAGATTATAATGACAAGATTTTTAATATTTTATTTTTCATTAGAGTATTAATAACGTTATATACTCAATCTAAAATCAATAGTGTTAGCTCCCCAACGGAGTGGTCTACACTAGGTGATTTTAGAAAGGCTAAACATAATCGGAAATCATTTCATATAGATAGACATGGCATTGTCTTAAGAGATATGGAAATGATGGGATTAGCCCGTCAATAGCAATAATGAACTTCGCCAACCGAATAAGTTATTGGCGTATTGTTATCCTATTTTTCATGCAGTGGTTAAGGGACCCACATATTATTATTTTAATGGAAGTGCTCACCTAATAGCAAATGAATCTCAATAATAGTAATAATGAACTCCTCCAACAGGATAAATTATTGACGTATTGATTGTGTGATTTATTGTGCTATGAAGTTGAGGGACCCGCATTAATTAAAAGGTATTGTTCACTAATAATGATAATGATCTCTTATTCTATTTAAGATTTATTATATTGTGTGGTTAACAAAATCATTTTAATTTTAAATATGCATGATAGTGTTAATAATTCACATTGCATATTGTATGAATGCATTTATATTCAAATATTATGTCTAATCCATTTTATCTGCTTGCTTACATATTCTATGATATTGGACCTCATTTATAATGACTTGAAAATGAACTTAGATATTTTATTCACAACGTAAGGGTACAAAATGTATTTAATACTCCTATACCTAATTCATTTACTTTAAGATTCTTAATGAGATATTTTAGTGAGATTAGATAGAGCGTATGTCTACGTACTATGTCAGATTTGAACATCATCAAGATAGCCTAAGGAACTCCAGTATGAAATTGTATTTTGAAAATGATTGTTTATTATTTAAAAATTAGCTGGAGATCAATAGGGTTGACTTGGGTGGTAAGTTTCAAGTTGACATGATTATTGACTTGTTACCAAACTGGTTCGGTTCTTTCAGAGTAAACTAAATAAGGAATCAGTTTGAGTTCATACTCGCTGACATTCTTATAGAATTGGTAACAGATGAAGGGATAATCAAAAGTATAGGCGTTCCTATCAATGTAACCTAGTCTATACCATCTTCTTCTAGGCCCAAGTTGAAGGGCAAAACAAAGAAGAAGGATGATAATAGGACTAGGCTAGCATAAAACATAAGTATCCAAGAGGTTAAAGGGAATAAGGCAGTGTATGTTGAGGGCAAAGGAAATTGCTTCTTTTACCGCTAACTAAGACACTCAAGGACGAACTGTCTAAGAATGACGTGGCATAGGAAAGTATATATTTAATCATTGAGCCATGTTATGTGGTTGTATCTATTAATTCCTGATGGATAGATTCTGGAGCTACTAAACATGTTTGTAATTCGTTGCAAGGATTTCAAGAATCTAGAAGCCTCGATGATATGGAATATATTCGTATTTGACCTGATGTCAAGGTTGTAGTTAAGTCAGTGGGAGTATTACATCTGAAATTAGAGAGTATGAGGATATTAGTATTAGAGAACTATCTTTATGCACAGAAGTTAGATGCTATCTAATTCTTGTTTCACTTGTGGTTTATAAAAATTGGATTGTTATTTTGTAAAATTGGTTTTATAAAATTGAATAGATATGCGATTGCTTCTGGTGCATTGAAAGATTGTTAATATACTATAATCACAAACTCTTAAGATTTGCAGGATGTAAAAACTAATGTTGCATCTTCTAGATTGAATGTTAAGAGAAAAATTGTTATTCCTGACTCATTGTATTTTTAGTGTCTATTTTTGGGTTATAATCAGTCAAAATGAGATTCAAAGATTGATCAAAGAAGGTTTATTACCTAGTAAGGCAGAGGAGTCTAAACCAACTTGTGAATCCTGTATTGAATGATAGATAACCCTAAGGGCTTTAATCAGCTAAATGAAATAGATATAAAGAACAATTGGAGTCGGTACACATAGACACGTGTGGTCTTATGAACATCCAAGCAAGATTACTCACGTTTTGGATAAATTTATCTGATGCGACACAAGTCTTAAATTTTTGGTATATTCCGAAAGTGTTAAGACTGACGTGGAGCACAGATTAGGTAAACTTATCAAAACACTTCGATCTGATCGTGGATATGAGTATTTCTTGGGATAGTGCAAAGACTATATAGTCAATGAGGGTATTGTGTAGCAGTTTTCCGCAATTGACGCTCAATGGATTGAGGTGTCAAATAGGAATAACAGAATTTCTGCTTAACATGGTTAGATCTATGAACAGTTATGCTACATTATCTCTTTCATTTAAGAGTTTTGCGTTAATGATATCGATGCGCATTATGAACTGTATTCCATCTTAGTCTGTCTCAAGGATTCCGTTTGAGCTGTGTTTTTGACTAAATATTAGTTTAAATCATATGCACATATGGGGTAGTCTTGCACATGTGCGCTTGATATGGACAAGTAAGTTGGAAGCAGATCATAGGCATGCTAGATTTGATAGCTACTCTAAAGTCACTAGGATGGATTATTTTATAATCTCAAAGATAAAAGTTGATTGTTTACACTCACTGTTTATTTATAGGAGAATCATATTATGAATCACATACCTAGTAGCATAATGTTAGAGAATATGGCATGAGTACCAGATGTACCACATGTGAACACACTTATTATAGAGATTGAGAATAATATATGAATTCCCTATTGATGCGTCAGCATCATCTAGTACATAGATTCCTTCATCGGTACATTGATGTAGTGGGAGGATAATTATCCAATCCCACAGAATCATGTTTTTAGGTGAAACCGTTATGGACATCCCTGTTAAACATGAGTTGAACCCAGTAAGCTACACGGAAGCGTGAACCGATATGGATACAGATCGTTTTGGCGAGTTACTATGAAATTAGAGTTGGAATCTATGTATTCTAATAAATTTTGGGATCTTGTAGAACTTTCTAGTAGGGTGATACCTATGGAAGGCAAGTTAATCTACAAAAAGATACCAGAAGATTTCTTAGTGAATAAATCATGAGTGTACAAGGGAATGTCATTATTTTTCTGATTCTATATATATTGATGACATCCTACTCATTTAAAATGATGTGGAAGTTTTGTCATTAATAAAGAGGTAGTTGTTCAATTACTTTTAAATGAAGGATTTTCAAAATGTAAGCTATATTCCTAGGATCAAGCTTTTGCAAGATCAGGTTAAAAGAAAAATAGGCTTATCTTAATAATCCTACATTGATAAAGTGTTGACCAAGTTTGGTATGCATAACTCAAAAAAAAAAAAAAAAAAATGAGTTCTTACTTTATTGATATGGATTGCTCTCTCTAGTAAGTAGTTTTCCAAAACTAGTAGAGGAGATTGAGCAAATGAGACTAGAACTATATGCTTTGGTATATGGAAGTCTCATATATGCTATGGTCTATACCAAATAGGACATCCGCTACAAAGTATGGATAGTCAGAAGATATCAATCCAATCATGGACTTGATAACTGGTCTGTTGTGAAAAATATCATTAAGTACCTAAGGAGGACCAAGGATATCATACTCATTTATGGATGTGATATTATGGTCCTAGTCAAGTATGCTAGTTCTGATTTTCAATCAGAAGTAGATACTATGAGGTTCATGACTTAGTATATGTTCACTCAATGGAGGGGAAATCAGTTAGTAAATTGTTAAGCAGATTTCAACTATTGACTCAAACCTGCAGGTGGAGTACATTGCAGCCTTAATGGCGGCGAAGGAAGCCTTTTGGTTTGATCTCACTGATTTTAGAGGTTGTGGAGTATACTAGCTTGCCTATTGAGCTATGTTGCGACAATAGTGCAGAAGTAGTCTAAACCAATGACCCAAGGTTCCATAGAGGAACAAGATACACTGAGAGGAAGAATCATGTTCTACATGATATTGTCTGGCAAGAAAATGTACTTGTAGCTAGACTATTGCATTGGAACACAACTTTGTTGATCCATTAACAAAAGTGTCATTGATCAATAATTTTGATCATCGTCTGGATAACATTGGAGTTAGATGTAATTTGAATTGGCTATGAGGGCAAGTGGGAGCTGTTGGGATTTATATGCCCTGGCATAGCAAATTCCTACATGGATTATTGTGACATATGTTCCTGACGTTTCTGAAATATTTTTGTTTTATACAATTGGTGAATTTAATGTATTATGTTTCGATTCATTATAGAATTGATAGTGTCCACTTGATTACAAGAGATATTTATATATGTATATGATGGAGATCAATACATGAATATAAATAGTAATCATAAATTGTTCATAGTCGGTAATTATGGATGGACTCATAATTAATTAAGACTTAAACTGAATCCACGTTAGGTTGAGATATATTGTAAGAACCGTCGTATGCAATTGCTCCCTATCACCGTCATGACATTTGAATCTTAAGCATGAGAAAAGTATATACTCTTTTATTAATTAATAATTACTTTGATTTGTTCGGCGGATTTTTCGAGATCCTTAAACCGACACTTTGGGTAGTTATGTACTAGTTAGAGGGTTATATTTTCAATATTTGCATCATTGCTACTTGTATTTACTTTGTATTGATTATGGTTGATCACAAAGTAAATTTAAAGGCCTTCGTGTGTTTTTAGACAAACTGATTTATTATATATTTATTTATTTAAATTATTATTTTTGTCAAACAAATGTTTTATTGTGATCGAGCCAAAAATAATCAATAGTACCAAAATAAATATATTAATTAAGTAGTCGGATTGATAGCTTTATTTATCCGATAACTAATTATGCATAGAGGGGTCAAAGTGCAATATTGACTTAAAGGTTATTTATTATTTAATTGGAGTTCGATTAATTTCTTTTAGTGGAGTAGAAATTAATTTATGAATTAATTGAATTGGGTCCATGGACCGGGCCAATTATTAATTCATTGTAGCCAATAAAATAATAGGCCCAATGGATTCTCACTCATAGCCCAACTTGATATTAGAATCATATTAGATTTGAGACATGTGAATTAGAGATTGAGAAGGATTTGTTGTTTCTTTTTCTTTATCTTTATATTGCCTATAAATATACATGATCTATGTATATTTTTGGTGTGATTTTTAGAAGAATGAAAAAGAAATTTATTTTCTCTCTCTAGAAAATTAGGGTTTATGTTCTCATCTAATGGAGGCTCCCACAAGCCTAGTTTTCCAAGGTCATTCATGGAGGCTTATGAGTGATTCCTAAAGGCAAAACAATTACCAAGAAGATGAAGATCCAAGGAGAAGGCATCTTGCTAAGGGATCTACAATAAGTGAGAACATTCACTTTAGAGGAAAGATTTAAAGGTTTACTCAGACCTTTGATGTAAATATTCAATCCATTAATTGAATGATACATCATATTTTATTTTTGCATAAAACTTGTCTCTATGTAATGAATCAAAATCTATGAATGAAAATCTCTCGAAAAGTTTTTAAAACTAGCACGTTTCCCAACATTAAGATCTTTGTAATATTATGTTTCCCCGAATTTGTTTGTCACTCCGGTTCCCTTATAAATTAGTTTCTACAACAGATGAAGAATAAATAATTATTGTTCTCAAAAACAATGTTTCAAGTGACTGCCGAAATCACCAAAACGTAAATAAAATGTAAGAGGAAAAAAAAAATCCCCTGGTGAGCATCTCATTACCATGTATTCTTCAATGAACAATAAAAATAGGATATGAACCAGATCAAAAAGTGTGTTAGAGAAAGGCTTGCTTTGATCAAGCTTGGAAGTGCAAGTGACTTGAGGAAAATTGACAAAATTGAAGACTTGTAGAAGCTGTTTATTAAAGGTTGCTGCTTTGCTAATGCTCAATCTCTTGCCTCGATTTAGGGGTTGAGGTTGCTGAACTTATCACAATCCAAGTGACTATCCAGTGTGCTTGTGTGATGTACTTCTAATTACTTTAGCTGATTTTGTTTTAGGCTTCTGTATTAAGCGGTGTTCAGCCTTTTGGCTTGTTCCTGCCTTTGGCAATTTGCTATTGTGCCACTGGGCCTCTTGTACATTCTTTTACCTTTTAATACAAAAACTTACCCTTTAACTAAAAACGTAAAAATAAAAATAAAATAAAAATAGGAAATGAATAAAAGAGAAAAGGGTAAACATGTCATTTGAATACTTAAAGAAATAATATAGTTAGTCAAACTAATGTCAAATGAGGGTAAATATGTCATTTGAATCGCTGAAGAAACAATTTAGTGGGTCAAACCAAAGTTAAAGGATAAGAATATCTTTTTATATGTAACAAGTGGTCTGACACATCTGTCAACTAAATTTTGGGGTGTGAGTGAAAAACGGAGTAAACGTTTGTAATGTGAGTGATAGTTATTTTCGAAAAATGTTTGAGGGTAATATTTGGCTAAACCCAAGGAGAATGTAAGTGAAATTATCTCATTTTTTCATGGTGAAGAACAAAGTGTTCTACGCTGTTCACAGAGACTCTGTGAACAACGTGGAACACTTTGTTCTTCACCATGAAAAATTTGTTGCTATGCCATGTGGCTTACTTAAGCAATAGCGTAGATGGTTTCTCGTTTGATTCATAAGACATTTTATAACTATTAACTATTAATTAATGAATTTTCTACCTATCGAATATAATAAGGTATTTTACCTGATCGGACCTCCATTTATAAATAGAAATTATTTTAATTACAAATAACAAAATTGATTTTGTGAGATTTAATCTCAAAATTTTATTTGTTATTAAGTAGTATCTCTTTTACATATTAAAGTGGATGGTGATGACTCAAGTTTTCAAATAAGCAGAGTGAGTGCATAAACAGTTTGTGTAAATTTTTGCCAATAAAAAATAACAAATATTCTTAAAGAATCCTTAGAATCTAGAGCACTTAATTTATTGATTCAATTGGTAATTAGGAGATCTCCATGAACAACAACAAAAAAATAGGCTAATAATAGACTGCACTAATCCATTTTTACTATTTGGTTGCGCAGGTAAATTTAAATTTTTTGTCTTTGATTACTTATCATAAATTTTTATTATTATTTCTTTGATTAAGCTCTGCTTTTTTTTTTAGTTCTTCTTGTCCTCCCTCATGGTAAAAACAAGGGATAATTTTTTATTTGATAATTCTAAAAAAATGGTGTCTTGGAGGTTAAAGGACACTAAGATGAAATCAAACTTAAGTTTTCCAAATTAATGGAGTTTTGTCAAATGCTGATATGAATATGAAAATTTTCTATAAATTATCTCTTGATTCCCAAATTGCCCATCATATGTTGTTGCAAAATGACTCAACTACCCATTTAACTTTTTTTTCTTTTTCGGACGGTTCAGGGGTTGAAAAAAAATGTTTCATCTCCACTGATCTACAACTCCATTAGATTTGTGAAGTCCTGAAAAGTTACACTAAAACAGTTTTGGCTTTCACCGACGCTCAAAAGCACTGGTAAAAGTCTTAAAAAACGCTTTTGAAAAAGCGCTAGTTAAGCCAACATCGATAGGCCTTTACCAGTGTTTTTTCAGAAGCGCTGGCATAAGGTATTTCCAGCGTTTTCTGGAAAAGCACTGGCGATGACCCTTTACACCGGGGGAAGGGGGGTTAATATAAAATGACCCTTTACCGGCGCTTCTCGGGGGGAATGTCATTTTATATATATATATATATATATATACAAAAACAATAAAGGGGGAAATATATATATATATATATTTCCCCCTTTATTGTTTTTGGAAAAAATTATCTTTACCGCTACTAAATGTTATCCAATATAACACAAGTCAATATAAAAATACTATCCAAATTGTTTTTACATAATACAACCACAAGTTAACCTGCTGCCAATATGAAAAATACTATCAAAATTGGCTATTAATAGATAAAACTGGTAAATGTCAACCAAAAAGCCAAAATGTATATAATACAACCACAAGTTAACCTGCCAATATGAAAATACCATCCAAATTGTCTAGATAAAGTTACTAAATGTCACACAAAAAGAATTAAGAATTTTTGACAAATGTAGTATAAGTTTTTCAAAAAGAACCCATCCAAAGGCGAAAGAAATTCAGAATGCACAGCCACGACCCCATCTTTAGCTTCAACTTCAACTTCAACAACTCTTCTTACCCATTTGATTTGAAATACCCTACATTTTTTATAAATTCATTATATGCACATTATAATAAATGGAAATTTAACATATAAGAGAAATTGAAAGTTCATAACCTTAACTGAATTGGCATCACGACTAGAAAATGAATTTGGGGATACTTTAGGAGGAGCATTTAAAGAATCAGAACCCTTCAAAATAATAAAACAAAATACATGAAATCTTAGCATAAGTAAACATATATTTAGTAAAGACTAAAACTAATAATAAATTTACCTGTCCACTACAATTTTGTTGTTGCATCTGCATTAACATAGCCACCTGTTGTTGTAAATTTTCCAACTTGTCGTTATAATTGGCTCGTAAATTTTCCATCTTCTTGTCATAATCGGTTTGCATTTTTGAAATGGTCTCCTGCAACTCTACACATGCAGCACGTGCCTCTTTATCAGATTTTTTGGCATTATTAATCAGTTCAGCTTTACTAAGAGAGGGCCCCAAACATCGCTTGGTGGAGGCCCGAAGCCAAGCATCCGCACACGACTAGTTCTCTCTTCTCCCCTCACAACGGAGAACAAATCATTGGAACTGACAATAGGCGAGTCAGAGTAAGTTTTTTTAAGTTCTTTTATGTTGTCCTGCATAAAAAATAAATTAAAAAAAGAAGAAGAAGAAGAAGAAGAAGAAGAAGAGAATAATGGATGCATAGAAAATAAATTAAATAGAATGCTTCGTGTCCAACATTTGGGTGGTATATCTGACTTTTAGAATGGAAGGAGATTCTGGAGTAATGTGAAAGAGCAGCGGTGAAAATGGACTCAATTTTTTAAATTTCTAGTCCAAATGCAAGAAATTGAAAATTTTCAGCTATATAAAAGGTTAAAGTCCAAAATTAATTACTCTATTTTTACAAGACTAAGGATTTGGGAAACAGAAATCTAGCTACTCGTCCAACCGTAAACATCATGAACAGTCAAAAAGAGTCCAAGTTCTATCATTTTTATGAAATTGAGACATGAAAGAGAATTTCCATAGCCAAATTCTCAATTAAATTTGAACACTAAGTTTAAATGAGAAAAGAAAATATGCTCAAATACTAATTAGCACAATAAACACCCCATAAAAGAAAAGGAAAATGAAAAACAGTTGCAGCGACGAGTATCAAAAGGTGACATAAACATAAACATAAAAATTCTAGGAGATAATTTCAAGCAGTGGTGATGTAATGAATTACACGAAAAGGTAATCAGCCAGGAATCCTAGCAACATCAAGCAGACAAGATGAAATGAACTTCAAGCACTCAAGCAGAGCTAATAACCATGTAAAAAACACTAATCCAAATTCTTTTCAAAAGAGAGAAGAAAAATAAAAGTGAGGTCAATGAAGAGAGTCAGAGTATCATTACAAACGAAGGCTCACAAAATA
Organism: Cornus florida; assembly: GCF_030987335.1. NCBI lineage: Eukaryota > Viridiplantae > Streptophyta > Magnoliopsida > Cornales > Cornaceae > Cornus > Cornus florida. Next base: position 27,069,469 of record NW_026775572.1, on the reverse strand, counting down.
ATCAATATAAAATTTCCATTACAAGGTAAACCCAGAAAATTAAACCTAATAAGCAGCTAGTTTCAACAATTAGATATTTCTTCGTCAATTTTTTTTTTTTTTTTTTTTGAAAGAGTTGAAAATATTATAATAGAAAACATATTTAAAAATGACGGCAATGAAAGAAGAAAAAGAAAACCTCCAGACATAAACTAGGCTTACAGAACACACAATAAAAGAGGAAGTGCTAATTCAAATATACTAATGGACATTTCCAATTCAACACCATTAGAAACTAGGCTAATGTTGCCCATTTTCTTGACTGGTGCCTAGTGCTCTTAGGAGTATTGGAGAAGAAAACTTTGGCTGGATAATTGTTACTACAAGGTACTGCATAATATGAGCAAATGATATAATTCAATGACGACTCCCACAGGAATTGAGGAATGAATTTTAGTAGCTCTTCTAGCTAAATGCATTTGTTGGGAATTTCTGTAACAAGGTACATACAAACATGCTAAAAGGGATAGTTTTGAGTGTATGCATACCATTGGAGATAATTTTGAGTTTCCTGTTTTCCTACAGGTGCACCTGTATTTATGATTAGAGGCAATATATTTATTCTGTGATGTTAGCTCTAATGGTCTTAAATAATATTCATCTTTTTCCTTCTCGGAATTTTTATGAAGTTTTCTCATTTATAGGTTTTTACTTACCTTTTGATGTGAATTTGTCTATAAGTTAAATCTCTCTTTAATTTTTGTTTACTACAGCAAGTCCAAGTTTTGTATGGTGGGCATCTAGAAGACTAGTAACATTTATGAGAAATTTTCTGAGGACTTTGGGAAGATCAATGAACTTCATTAGTTTAGAGACATTGTCCCTTACAATATATAAACATTGCACTATGTCATAGGAAATGAAGAACGAACTGGTGTCACTATAATAATTATCAATGAACTTCCCGCTAAAACCCTCATACTTCTCTCATTTCTCACCTACGGGAAACATCTCCCCCCCTCTTTCTCTCACACACACAAACACGATTGAAGCTACGAGAGCAATCAGAGCAATTTTTAGATTTAATAATATCTCACTTCATATTTTAAAGTAAAATGTAAAAAATATTCTTCAATTATGTCCAAATTTATAATTAGCCCACTTAACATATATTTTGTGTACAATATTCAAAGAATTGTCACATTTTATTATAAAATACCCTATGCTTTGGCTCTTGAATTGTACAGAAAGTATATACGAAAGTGTACCGCACGAGATCAAGCTCGTTACTTGTCCATTTTCACGTCCTTTTCTCCCTCTCAGTCCCCAGCTAAAACCCTCACACTTTCTCACCTCCGGGAAACATCTCCTCCATCTCTCTCTCGTATACACGATTGAACCTACTAGAGCAATCAGAGCAATTTCAGATTTAATGATATCTCACTTTATGTTTTAAGGTAAAATGTAAAAAATATTCTTGAATTATGTCAGAATTTATAATTAGCCCATTTAACATATATTTTGTGTACAATATCCACAGAATTGTCAATTTTATCATAAAATGCCCCATGTTTTGGCTCTGGAATTGCATGGAAAATATATATGAAAGTGCACCGCACGGGATCAAACTCGTCACTTGTCCACTTTCGCGTCCTTTTCTCCCTCTCAATCCTCCACTAAAACCCTCACACTTCTCTCATTTCTCACGTTCAGGAAGCATCTCCCCCCTTCTCACACACATACACACAAACACAAACAATTGAACCTACAAGAGCAATAAGAGCAATTTCAGATTTAATGATATCTCACTTTATATTTTAAGGTAAAATGTAAAAAATATTCTTGAATTATGTCTGAATTTATAATTAGCCCACTCAACATATATTTTGTGTACAATATCCACAGAATTGTCACATTTTATTATAAAATGCCCCATGCTTTGGCTTTTGAATTGCACAGAAAGTATATACAAAAGTGTACCGTAGGGAATCAGGCTCGTCACCTATCCACTTTCGCGTCCTTTTCTCTCCCTCAATCGCCCGCTAAAACCCTCACACTTCTCTCATTTCTCAACTCCGGGAAACATCTTCCCCCCCTCTCTCTCACTCACACACACACACATACACATACACACATAATTGAACCTACAAGAACAATCAGAGCAATTTCAGATTTAATAATATCTCACTTTATATTTTAATTTAAAATGTAAAAAATATTCTTGAAGTATGTCTGAATTTTTAATTAGCCTACTTAACATATATTTTGTATACAATATCCACAGAATTGTCACATTTTATTATAAAATGCCCCATCTTTTGGCTCTTGAATTGCACGTCAAATATATAAGAAAGTGTACCGCACGGGATCTGGCTCGTCACCTGTCCACTGTCGCGTCCTTTTCTCCCTCTCTATCCCTCGCTAAAACCTTCACATTATCCTATTTCTCACCTTGGGGAAGCATCTCCCCCCCCCTCTCTCTCATACACACACGCGATTGAATATAAGTGCACACACTTCGACAATAAGTTTATTTTTAAAATATTTAAATATGTAACATATTATATCTAAATACAATATTGTAACCAATGAGGTATAATGCCCCATGCTGCTCTTGAATTGTACGGAAAGTACCACACGGGATCTGCCACGTCACCAAATTGATGTCCACTTTTGCGTCATTTTCTCCCTCTTTATCCAGGCTAAAACCCTAACACTTCTCTCATTTCTCACCTCCGAGAAGCATCTCCCCCTTTCTCTCTCTCTCACACACACACATGAAACTTACAAAAAATATTCATTTTTCAAATTTTAGCTTGTGCACAAATATAGTAGGCCTCTCCTAAATCCATGTGAATTACTATTCGATTCGATTTGGGTTGGGTTAGATTGGAGTTTTTAACCGGGCTCATGTATTGAACCTACGAAAGCAATCAGAGCAATTTCAGATTTACCAGTACATTTCTCTTTTTCATTTTTATCTATATGTATGTAAATATGTATAATGTATACCTCTAATGTCAAACCTATGGTTTTATATATATAATTTTAGTGTTCATATACATACTTGTAGTATCAAAACAATCGGTCGTTTTTGGTTTTGGGGGCTCAGAATTGCATGCGAGGAAGAAAATAAAAAAAAGGAGATTCTGAATTCTGACATATATATGAATGTATATATATATTCATCCTATTTTTGAAACAATGTTAATCTCTTAATTGGAATGTTATTAGTAAGTCTGTATTCAACAATATAAGGTTTGGCTCAGTATCTCTAGAAGTTTTGAAAAACTTTAACCTAACATGTCCTAAGTATGTAGCAAGATCATTAGTCCATTCGACTTGTATTTCTCAACTCCAAAACCTAGTCCAAGAGCCCACCGATTATGAGTTTTAACATATTTGTGTGTGTATATTAATTCATCCTATTTCTAAGGCAATATTAAACTCTCCATTGGAATTTTATTGGCAGAGCTGTAATCAACAATATAAGGGGCTGTTTCATGACTAATTTTGTTGATGAACTTAGTAACTGGAGGTTGGGGGGAAGTATATATCTATTGATCATGTAGGAAAAGGTATAAAAATGTTTCAATAACAATTTTCTTTTATCAAATTTTATCAACGCTTGAATGGGTGCTTGGGACTAGTTCATTGTTCATTGTGATCATCTGATAAAAATGTTTTATATTCCTAAACATGTGAATGCTTTGATCATTTTATGTGATAAACAACTTCTAACATTTTATGTGATAGTTGATGCAGGGGGCAATTGCTTAAAATATTAGCCAGATTTTGCATAGAAAACCTATTTTTCATAAGATCTATGGCTGCTGAAGATTCACAAAGTATAAGTTTGAAGGTCCAGGTTGTTAATGAGAAAAATAGAGTTATTTTTGCTGAGCCCAATAAGGATTTTGTTGATGTTCTCTTCAGCTTCATGACCATGCCTCTTGGAATTATTATTAGCCTCACCCGTGAGCACCCGCCAAAAGAGTCATTTGGTTGCTTCAACAACTTATATGAAAGTGTTGAGAATCATGAGGAGAAACATCTTCAAAGTGTGAAGTGTAAGGAGATGCTGCTTCATTTCCAAAGTTCAGTAGAATTGTCCTGCAAAAACCTAAAATTGAATCTTGTTAATAGTAATTCTAATGGGTACTATGTCTGTGACAATCCAGAGTGCCCTTTGAGTGCTTATAAGATTGCTCGTTGCCGTTGTGGGAGTACCATGAGTAATGTGGTAAGATTATCAAATCCCACCTCTACTCCTCAAGATACCACAGTTTTTGTGTAACCTTTTTCACGCTTCATGATAGCAGATAATTTCCAAGTGATGCCCATGTCTACTATGACTGGCTTAGCCCTGCTTAATGAGCTTCAAACTATATATGGACACACATTATTAGAGAGGACTATAGAGATGGGAAGGGTTGAGGTAATCAACAGGTTAACTAGTTTCTCTCTTTGGTGTTTTTATAAAAAGAAAATTAAATTAATGCTCTCTCTTTATCTCAGGTTCTAAAACTGTTCATATGTTCATTAACATCAAAAACTCCTTTCTCTCAGACCTTCTTGAAATCAATTGACAGAGGAGGAGGTCTTTATATAAAAAACCTGGTCCAAGAAGACCGATTTTGAATTCTACAAAGATGACTTTGAAGCTTATTGTCAACAAATCTAATAAGTGGGTGTTATATGCAGAAGCAAATGAAGATTTTGTTGATCTAATAAGCAATTTTCTTACATTTCCACTTGGCTATATCTTTAAGGAATTTCCATGGTTGTCCCTAAGTGGATGCTTGTATAATTTATACAAGAGCATATAAGATTTTGATGTTGAAGAATTCTTAAAATCTAAGGAGATGAAGGCAATTTTAGTTGATCCAAAGCTTGCTCCTGGTCTTGCTTGGAACAAACAACTCATTCCCATCGAGGAAGCTTCTTATCCATCATTGTCGTGTGCTACTTCCCTTTTTACTGCAAAACGTGTGCAGTCTTCTTCAGGGAAAACTATACTGGCAAATGATTCATGAAGGGACCATCCTTGTTCACGGTGACCGATAATTTGACCATAACACCCTTATCTCTAATCTCATCCATCTCTCTTATCCAAAGAATGAAGGTACCCCTCATTGACATTATGGAACGGGAGGTAACCATTGGTGGGGACGAGGTAAATTCACTGTTTTATATCTATTTAAAGTATTAAGCTTCTAGGAAGATCACTTATATCTGTGTATTGGCAAGCACCATCATCACGGTGCCTTAAACTAGAATTTGATCACTTATATCTGTGTATTGACTAGCACAATAATCTACGTAATACACCATTAACAACAATAAATAGAGAACATTATTGTGTGCCAATTTCCAAGTTTAGCTCATGGAGTTCATTGAAGACAATACTAGAAACTATACACTCAAAAATCCATTAGCCCTACTAAATCACAACTTTTCACTAAAAAGAAAATTACATTTGCTTTTGAATACTTAAAAAAAAAAATGGAAAAAATTAACTTTGGCGTCTTAGGTTTATGACTCTATTTTGACCAGAGGAGATCACACCGTACGCAGAGGGTGTTGGAGTATGTTTATATTCATCAAATTTGCTCTACAGAAACACTTGATATACCCATTGTGTCTACTTCCCCATGTGCAAGTTTGGATCACACATGAGGGATGCACGAGTATTATGTTTTAAAATGCCCCATGTTTTGGCTCTTGAATTACACAGAAAGTATATACAAAAGTGTACCACATGGGATCTAGCTCATCACCTGCCCACTTTCGCGTCCTTTTTTCCCTCTTTATCCCCCGCTAAAACCCTCATATTTCTCTCATTTATCACTTTCATGAGGCATCTCCCCCTCTCTCTTTCTCATACACACACGCGATTGAATATAGGTGCACACACTCCGACAAGTAGTTTATTTTGAAAATGTACAAATATGTAACATATTATATCTAAATACAATATTGTAATCAATAAGGTACAATGCCCCATACTACTCTTTAATTGCACGGAAAGTACCGCACGGGATTTACCACGTCACCAAATTGATGTCCACTTTTGCGTCATTTTCTCCTTCTTTATCCCCGCTAAAACCCTCACCCTTCTCCCATTTCTCACCTTCAGGAAGCATCTCCCTTTCTCTCTTACACACACATACACACGCGATTGAATATAGGTGCACACACTCTGACAACAAGTTTATTTTGAAATTGTACAAATATGTAACATATTATATCTAAATACAATATTGTAATTAATGAGGTACAATGCCCCATGCTGCTCTTGAATTACACAGAAAGTACTGCATGGGATCTGCCACGTCACCAAATTGATGTCCATTTTCTCGTCATTTTCTCCCTCTCTATCCCCGCTAAATGCCTCATGCTTCTCTCATTTCTCACCTCTGGGAAGGATCTCCCCCCCCCCCCCTATTCTTTTTCTCACACATACACGAGCAATTGAAACTACAAGAGCAATTAGAGCAATTTCAGATTTACCAGTACATTTCTTTATTTCATTTATATCTATATGTATGTATATATGTATAATGTATACCTCTAATGTCAAACCCTTGGTTTCATATATATGCGTGTAAATTTAATGTTCATATACATACTTGTAGTATCAAAACAATCGGTCGATTTTGGTTTTGGGGCTTGGAATTGCATGCGAGCAAGAAAATAAAAAGAAGAGATTCTGAGTTCTGACATATATATGAATGAATATATATCAATTCATCCTATTTCTGAAGTAATGTTAACCTCTTAATTGGAATTTTATTGGTAAGGCTGTTATCAACAATATAAGGTTTGGTTTAGTTTCTCCAGATGTTTTGAAAAAATTAAACCAAACATGTCCTGAGTATGTAGCAAGATCATTTGTCCATTCGACTTGCATTTCTCAACTTTTAAACCTAGTCCAAGAGCCCACCGATTCTGAGTTCTAACATATTTGTATATATAAGGGGCTATTTCATGACTAATTTTGTTGATGAACTTAGTAACTAGAGGTTGGGGGGAAGCATATATCTATTGATCATGTAGGCAAACGTATAAAAATGTTTCCATAACAATTTCTTTTATCAAATTTTATCAACGCTTGAATGGGTGCTTGGGACTGGTTCATTGTTTATTGTGATCAACTGATAAAAATGTTTTATATTCCTAAACATTTGCATGCTTTGATCATGTTGTGTGATAAACAACTTCAAACATTTTATGCGATAGTTGATGCAGGGGGCAATTGTTTAAAATATTAGCCAAATTTTGCATAGAAAACCTATTTTCCATTAGATCTATGGCTGCTGAAGCTTCACAAAGTATAAGTCTGAAGGTCCTGGTTGTTAATGAGAAAAATAGAGTTATTTTAGCCAAGCCCAATAAGGATTTTATTGATGTTCTCTTCAACTTCATGACCATGCCTCTTGGAATTATTATTAGCCTCACTCGTGAGCACCCGCCAAAAGAGCCATTTAGTTGCCTCAACAACTTATATGAAAGTGTTGAGAATCTTGAGGAGGAACATCTTCAAAGTGTGAAGTGCACGGAGATGCTGCTTCATCCCCAAAGTTCTGCAGAATTGTACTGCAAGAACCTAAAATTGAATCTTGTTTATAGTAATTCTAATGAGTACTATGTCTGTGACAATCCAGATTGCCCTTTGAGTACATCTAAGACTGCTCGTTACCGTTGTGGGAGTACCATGAGTAATGTGGTAAGATTATCACATCCCACCTCTGCTTCTCAAAATACAACAGTTTTTGTGAAAACTTCTTCATGCTTTATGATAGTAGATAATTTCCAAATGATGCTCATGTCTACTATGACTGGCTTAGCCCTGCTTAATGAGCTGCAAACTATGCATGGACACACAATATTAGAGAGGACTATAAAGATGGGAAGGGATGAGTTAATCAACAGATTAACTAGTTTCTCTCTTTGGTGTTTTTATAAAAAGAAAATTAAATTACTGCTCTCTCTTTATCCCAGGTTCTAAAACTGCTCATATGTTCATTAACATCGAAAGCTCCTTTCTCTCAGGCCTTCTTGAAATCAATTGACAGTGGAGGAAGTCTTTACATAAAAAAAACATGGTCCAAAAAGACCGGTTTTGAATTCTACAAAGATGACTTTGAAGCTTATTGTCAACAAATCTAACAAGAGGGTGTTGTATGCTGAAGCAAATGAAGATTTCGTTGATCTAATAAGCAATTTTCTTACATTTCCACTTGGCTATATCTTTAAGGGTGTGTTTGGTAGGGTTGATTTGGAGGGATAGGGAGAGAAAAGAAAAGAGAGGATAATGTGAGAGTGTGTTTGGGTAGCTTAAATAGAGAGAAAAGAAAGGATAGGGAGAGATAGGGAGGGATAACTTATATGCTCTCTCTCCCTATCCCTTATATGCTCTCTCTCCCAAATTGAGAAAATAGGGAGAGAAAGGATAGTAGAGTAAATTGTACATTTTTAATACCCAAAATACCCTTCACAAATCCACATACAAAAATGTAATTCCATTTATGTCCCAATTATATAATTCCATTTATGTACCAATTATTGAGTAGTCTTGGTCTCTGTTAAGCAATCTGTACACAATAAATTGTTAACTTGAGCTATGCATTCAAGTCAATTCAAAGCTCTCATTTATTTTGCTTTTTGTTGTTTGTGGACAGGCCTCATAAAAAAAATAAAAAATAAATAAAAAAGCTGATTATTACTTCACCATAGGAATATGAAATTTGGATAGAGACATTTAACTCATGCAGATGCGTAAGATGATATGATAGAAATGCACCTCTCTCGTTGGATTCATACTCCTCTCTCAGTATATTTGTATCACACATATATGTGTGAATGTGTAATACCCCTAATTCTAAAAAGGATATTCCTGGTATTTAATAGTATTTAATTTATTATTTAAGTGCATTTTATTTGATTATGTGTCATTATTTTTTTTATTAGGTGCTTAATTGTTTTCTTTTGTGGTGATTTAATTTATTTAAATGATATTTATTTTTAGTTATTTGATTGGAATTACTTGTTAGTGTTTTAATTATTTAAGTGGCATTAATGGTTTAAGTGTAATTGGTTTAATTATTCTATATGTGTCTTATTTTATGTGTGTCTTATTTGGTTTAATTGGGTTTACTAATTATTATTTTGTTCAATTAAATTATTTGTTAAGTATTTAATGGTGAATAGGGTAAATAGGTAAATACATCTAACTAGGGTTTTAATTACAGTATAAATTAGGGTTTTATATTATAGCCGTCATAGGTTTCTATGTTAATGGATTGTGAGTTGGACTTAAATGAACCTAGGGTTTAGGAAAACTCTATAAGTATAAGGTAAACGTCTGTGTAGGGTTTTTTTTAAACAAAGCACACGTTTTGTGGAAGTGGAGAAGGAAAAACGCAGTTTTTCACATTCTGCCAAGGTTTGATCAAAGCTCCGATCCCGCTTCGTCCGTGGTCCGATCGAGCTGAATTTTGGAGGAGAGGTTCATGACTCAGTGACGCACAATCTGAACGGTGGAGATCAGAGTTTGATCTCGGGAACAATGATTCGTACTCGTGAACAGTAACCGGGTCGCACAGGTTTTTTTTTTTTTTCCATTCTGCCCAGATTTCATCAAACATCCGATCCTGCTTCGTACGTGGTGCGATCGAGCTGAAATTTAGAGGATAGGTTCATGACTCAGTGTCGCACAATCTGAACGGTGGAGATCAGATTTTGAGTTCGGGAATAGTATTTCGTACCCATGAACAGTAACCGGGTTTTGGAACTCGCCGGGATTTTTTAAGAAGACGACGTTGAAACTTTGAACAAAAGTTTCTGAGGCAAGATTCTATCCTTACTCTTTCCCTTAGGCTTCATACTCTTTGCACTCTTAAATGATTCCAGGATTAATGAAGATTAAACCAAACTAAAATGATATCTGTTTTGCTATGAAACTGGTAGTTACAGTAGTGTTGTATGATTGTTCAACCTAGACTAAGCATGTTTGTGGATGCATTGTGGTTCTGTGGTTCACATTTTTCCTTACCACTGCTAGTATAAATTATTGGAAGGATGGGTCTAGATGATAGCTATCTTAACTTCTGTAATAGCAACTGTTGGAACTTAAATACTAGGAGGATTTGAGTTTAACACTAGATCGGTTTTGTGGAACACTATAATTTGAGCATGTATACATACATACTGTGAATATTGTTTTGATGCTTACATTATCACAGTTAGTATCAACTGTGGAGGTTAGGATTTTGTGATACATACCCTACATATCTGTATGTCATTTGTAAGGTGTTAAATGGAAGTTTTAATTAATTCTGTCTTTATATCAGACTAAAGGGAACAACTTAAATTGGGCATGTATATGTTGTTGTTGTGACCCTGTTTATCAATGCTTATTTTATCACTGCTAACATTGAATGTTGGATGTTGGAATTTTGTTGATATATACTTGATTTATTGGTATTATTGACTACTGGAGGATTGGAAAGTAGGCACCGGTATGGGACGGTGGCATACTAAGGATGGGTTTGGTTTTTAAAACAATACCATTACCCACCTACTTGGAATAAGGATGGGATTAACTAAAAGTTAAGTCCCGTGGATTTGTATTGTCATGGCAACTACTTGTTGAGCGGCAATACTAGGGATTTTGGATGGATTTTATATATGTACTGTTATGGTGCCTCGGTATGAGCTTGAGCCTCAGGACCGATGGCTAGGGAGCGTATATGCATCGGGATGTGTAGCTGGCTACGATGGTTGGAGGTGTACCCTGTTTAGGTATAGGTACATATGCCCACTTCGTGTACGTTTTAGCATGTTACCTCTATTCAGGTTGAGACCGGCCTGTAGTCCAGTGAGAGTCCTTTAGTGTGACTATATATATATATTTACGGACTATTAGCTATTGTTGAATTGTTTAGGATGTACATGCGTATCGGGCCTCTGTTTGGATTGTAGTAGTATAGGAACTTGCGCGTGGGCCTGACCCACTTCTATTTTTCAGGTACACGACAGTTCCAGGCTTAGACGTGTTCGTGCTGAGCAGAGGTCTCTATTCACTCTTCCGACGATGTAGGGCTCTCTCTATAGTTTTATTTCTGGACGTTTATTACAGTTGTTCTATTTTCCGTTTGGATGTTTAATAGGGGTCCACTAGAGATGGATTCCCAAGTTGTAAACTGATGGAGTTTTGGAGTTTGGGTTTGATGGATTTTAATAATTATAATATTTTGCGGATTCTATTTTTAGTTCCTTCCAGCTTTAATTTCATTTCTTAATTTATTTTGTATTCCGTGTTCATTATAAAATATTAATTGTTTGATATTCTCTCGGGTTTGGGCCTGGGCCTGATCAACCCGTGTCTCGGATCCGAGGGGTATCTCAGTTGGTATCAGAGCACTCCAGGTTCAAGTGTCTCTAGGATGTTTTCGTATTAAGTCTTCTGTGTAGCGTTTTCTCTTGAATAGAGCTTAAGTTAGGATTCATTTTATTCCTTATGGTTCATATAGAAAGGGTATTGACATCTGTCTTTTCGTGTTAACAGATGGTTAATGCTAGAAATGGACAGAACATGCAAGGAACTAGGAAGTAAAGGAGAACGGCACGTAGGCAACAATATCTCCTACGGCGTCAGTAAATGGAGGAAGAGCAGCAAAGGCTTGGGTTTCATGATGACATGGATCAGTTTCAGGAGGAACAGGAGAATGTTCAACAGACTCTGGACCAGGTCAGAGATCTAGAGATTCCTCCACACCTCAATGACCTCGTTGCTCGGGCTATAGAGGCTGGGGTAACAGCTGCACTTCGGAATCAGCCTCAGGTACAGCCGGCACCTGTACCAGCACCAGTGGTTCAGACGGATTGTTGGGGAAAAGCTAGGAGCTCTTTCACAAAGGGGAGTCCACCTGTGTTCTCAGGCTCAACCGATGCGAGAGCAGCTCACCAGTGGAAACAGGACATTGAGCGTCATCTTCATTTGGCTCAGTGCACGGAGGTTCAGAAGCAGATACTTGCTACTTTCAAGCTAGTTGGGGATGCACTACAGTGGTGGGAGTCAGTTACCACCTCAGAGGAGAGGATGACATTGTCTTATGATGAGTTCAGTGCTCGCTTTGATGAGAAATATTTTCCCTATGCAGTCAGGGCAGCTATGAAGACCGAGTTTCTAAGTCTGCAGCAGGGAAACATGACAGTGGCGGAGTATGAGCAGCAGTTCACACGCTTGTCTCTCTTTGCACCGGAGGAGGTGGATACAGAGGAGAAGAAGCGCAACAGTTTTGTCAAGGGACTGATGTGGTCTATCAAGAGAGCTATTACAGGTAGTCCAGCCTATACTACCTATGCTCAGGTGGTAGACGCCGCTCTACAACAGTATCAGTTGACTGTGGACATCAGACAGGCTCGTAGTGAGAAGCGGGGAGACAAAGACTCTACTAGTCAGTCAGCTGAAAAGGGGAATGGCAATGGTCACCGGCAGAATGACAAAGGCAAGTTCCAAGGACAACAACCTTGGAAGAAGCACAAAGGTGGTTCAGATGCTCACCGGAATGGGGCACCTATTCAGAGGCAACAGAATGGGGGACCACAGGCAAGACAGGGTCAGCCATAGGCTAACCGACAGAGGAGGCCATTTGGTACTTTCCAGGGTAGTTGTTACACTTGTGGAGAGTATGGTCATACCACCAGGCAGTGTCCTAAAGCTGGATAAGGATAGGGACAGAGACAGTATGTGCAACAGGGACAGAGGGCGCCTGTGCCTCACCAGCTCCACAGGTTCCACGGATTCAGGAACAGACACATCTGGCTTTACCGGCACCGCTGCAGACTCTGGGACAGATACCACAGCAGTTGCACTATGGCAGGGTGTATAACCCCATGCCACAGGATGTTCAGGCACCTCAGACTATTGAGGGTAAGTTTCTTATTCATGGTTTGCATGGATGTGTTTTATTTGATACGGGTGCTACACACTCATTTGTAGCTAGGACTTTTGTTGCTTTGTCTGGGATGAGGATGAGGGTATACACTAGACCTCAGGGTATTTCTACACCATTGGGTGATACAGCTATTATACATGAGAGTGATGGGCCTGTGACACTAGATATTGGCAGACTCAGATTTCTAGCCAATCTATTGGTCCTGGACATGCACACTTATGAAGTGATACTTGGGATGGATTGGTTGTCTCACTACCATGCCCAAGTTGTTTGTTTTGATAGATCTATTATTTTTACCATACCTGGTCAGGATATGTATGTAGTAGCTATGCCACGTTCTAAAGGGGGCGGTAGCACCTATTTGTTCCATGTGGAGGAGGAAAATGAGGAAGGGATTACTGTGTCATTGGATAACATACCGATTGTATAGGATTTCTCGGATGTATTTCAGGAGATTCCAGGGTTGCCACCTAGTCGCGAGATCGATATTGTGATAGACTTAGCTCCAGGCACTGCGCCTATTGCTAGGGCATCCTATAGGATGGCACCGGTAGAGATGAGAGAGCTGAGGGATCAGATTCAGCAGTTACTCAGCCAGGGTTTTATTCATAGGAGTACATCACCTTGGGGAGCACCGGTTCTGTTTGTAAAGAAGAATGATGGTTCGCTTCGTCTGTGTATAGATTACAGGGAGTTGAACAAGGTTACGATTCGTAACAAGTATCCTTTGCCCAGGATTGATGACTTGTTTGATCAGTTAAGGGGAGCCACATATTTCTCCAAGATTGATCTGCGTTTGGGGTATCATCAGCTGAGGGTCAGGGAGCAGGATGTTCCTAAGACAACATTTCTCACGCGATATGGTTCTTATGAGTTTCGAGTTATGCCGTTTGGGACGACTAATGCATCTGCAGTATTCATGGACTTAATGAATAGAGTCTTTCGGGCTTATTTGGATCAGTTTGTTATTGTCTTTATTGATGACATCTTGATCTATTCTCGGTCGGAGGACGATCATGCTAGACATCTTCGCATAATCTTGCAGACGCTTCGTGAGCACCAGTTATATGCCAAGTTCGAGAAGTGTGAATTTTGGCAGCGGGAGGTGAAATTTCTGGGTCACATGGTGTCAGAAAAGGGGATAGCAGTGGATCCGGCCAAGGTTTCAGCGGTGGTTGAGTGGGGACAGCCTACATCACCTACTAAGATTCGGAGTTTTCTCGGTCTGGCAGGATATTACAGGAGATTCATCCAGGGGTTCTCCAAGATAGCAGGACCACTCACTCATCTGACCAAGAAGGGTGTATAGTTCATGTGGGATGAACACTGTCGGCGAGCTTTTGATGAGCTGAAAAGGAAGCTGACTTCTGCACCAGTTCTGGCTACTCTGCAGAGCGGGATAGAGTATCTTGTTTACACGGATGCTTCGTTGCAGGGTATTGGATGCGTATTGATGCAGGAGGAGCGACCGATTTCTTATGGATCTCGGAAACTTAAGCCTCATGAGCTTAATTATCCAACACATGATTTGGAGTTGGCAGCAGTGGTCTTTGCCTTGCGTATTTGGAGGCATTATCTGTTGGGTGAGTTCTTCAGATTATTCAGTGATCACAAGAGTCTGCAGTACTTGTTCACTCAGCGGGAGCTAAATATGAGATAGCGCAGGTGGTTGGAGTTTGTAAAAGACTATCATTTTTCTATACAGTACCATCCAGGGAAAGCAAATGTAGTGGCGGATGCACTCAGTCGCCGACCTATTGGTAGTCTTTCTGCTCTATTTACTACTGAGTGGAATGCTTTAAAGAGTGTGGATGAGTTATCGGATGCTTTTCTGGCTTGTATGGTGGTTACACCTTCCATTATTCGCAGGGTTTTACAAGCACAACTCACCGATCAGCAGTGTGTCGACAAGGTCGCAGAGATAGCTTCCGGAGAGGTTCCATTCTACTATGTTGGGGCTGATGGAGGTTTAAGGTACAAGGGACGGTTAGTGGTACCTTCTGCTGATAATTTGAGGAAGGATGTGATGATTGAGACTCATCACTCTGAGTTCTCTGTTCATTCAGGAGGCGATAAGATGTATCAAGATATGAAGCGGCAGTTTTGGTGGGCAGGTATGAAGAGGGACATTGCTCTTTTTGTTTCTCAATGTAGTACTTGTCCGATGGTTAAGATTGATCATCAGAGGCCGCCAGGAGCTCTACAGCCACTACCAATTTCGGAGTGGAAATGGGAGAGCATATCTATGGATTTTGTGGAAGAGTTGCCAAATTCTTTCAAGGGGCATAATTCCATATGGGTCATTGTGGATAGGTTGACCAAGTCAGCTCATTTCTTGCCTATTTGCACTGACTACACTTCGGAGCAGTTGACGAGGCTTTACATTTCGAAGATTGTGAAGCTACATGGCATTCCATTGTCTATTATATCGGACAGGGATTCGAGCTTTGTATCTGGATTTTGGAAGGGTTTTCAGCAGGCTTTAGGTACGGAGTTACACCTTAGTACTGCTTATCATCCTCAGACTGACGGACAGACTGAGAGGGTGAATCAGATTATGGAAGATATGCTTTGGTCGTGTGTTCTGGATTTCAAGGGCCACTGGGAGGAATATTTGCCACTTGTGGAGTTTGCTTATAACAATAGTTTCCAGAAGACTATTGGTATGGCACCATTTGAGGCATTGTACGGTCGACCGTGTCGATCACCTGTTTGTTGGATGGAGGTTGGAGAGAATCGATTCTTAGGTCCTGAGTTCATCAAGGATACCTCTGAAAAGATTGTTCTTATTCGAGATTGCATGCGTACTGCCCAAAGTAGGCAGAAGAGCTATGCTGATCGTCGTACTCGGGCTTTGAAGTTTCAGGTTGGGGATCAGGTTCTACTCTAAGTGTCTCCTATGAAGGGTGTTATGCGCTTTGAGAAGAAAGGGAAGTTGTCACCGCGATTTGTTGGTCCATTCATGATTACGGATCGCATTGGAGCTGTTGCTTATCGGTTGGCACTTCCGGATACTTTAGATCGCGTCCACAACGTGTTTCATGTTTCCATGTTGCGGAAATTTCTTCGAGATGAGGATCGGTATCAGCATATCGATGTTGGGGAGATTGCGTTGCAGCCGGATGTAACTTATTTAGAGCCACCGTGTCGTATTGTCGACCGATGAGATCAGATTCTTTGTAATAAGGTTATTCCTTTGGTTCGTGTTCAGTGGAGTCATCACAATGAGTCTGAGTCCACTTGGGAACGAGAGGATGTCATTCGCTCACAGTTTCCTGAAATATTGGAAGAAGGTAAGAGTGAATTCCGAGGACGGAATTCCTTTTGTTAGGGGGGAAGAATGTAATACCCCTAATTTTAAAAAGGATATTCTTGGTATTTAATGGTATTTAATTTATTATTTAAATGCATTTTATTTGATTATGTGTCATTATTTTTTTTATTAGGTGCTTAATTGTTTTCTTTTGTGGTGATTTAAATTATTTAAATGATATTTATTTTTAGTTATTTGATTGGAATTACTTGTTAGTGTTTTAATTATTTAAGTGGCATTAATGGTTTAAGTGTAATTGGTTTAATTATTCTATGTGTGTCTTATTTTATGTGTCTTATTTGGTTTAATTGGGTTTACTAATTATTATTTTGTTCAATTAGATTATTTGTTAAGTATTTAATGGTGAATAGGGTAAATAGGTAAATACATCTAACTAGGGTTTTAATTACATTATAAATTAGGGTTTTATATTATCGTCATAGGTTTCTACGTTAATTGGATGGGCCGGTTAGGATTGTGAGTTGGACTTAAATGAACCTAGGGTTTAGGAAAACTCTATAAGTATAAGGTAGACGTCTGTGTAGGGTTTTTTTTAAACAAAGCACACGTTTTGTGGAAGTGGAGAAGGAAAAACGCAGTTTTTCACATTCTGCCAAGGTTTGATCAAAGCTCCGATCCCGCTTCGTCCGTGGTCCGATCGAGCTGAAATTTGGAGAAGAGGTTCACGACTCAGTGACGCACAATCTGAACGGTGGAGATCAGAGTTTGACCTCGGGAACAATGATTCGTACTCGTGAACAGTAACCGGGTCGCACAGGTTTTTTTTTTTCTATTCTGCCCAGATTTCATCAAACATCCGATCCCGCTTCGTCCGTGGTCCGATCGAGCTAAAATTTGGAGGATAGGTTCATGACTCAGTGTCGCACAATCTGAACGGTGAAGATCAGATTTTGAGTTCGGGAATAGTGTTTCGTACTCGTGAACAGTAACTGGGTTTTGGAACTCGCCGGGATTTTTTAAGAAGACAACGTTGAAACTTTGAACAAAAGTTTCTGAGGCAAGATTCTATCCTTTCTCTTTCCCTTAGGCTTCATACTCTTTGCACTCTTAAATGATTCCAGGATTAATGAAGATTAAACCAAACTAAAATGATATCTGTTTTGCTATGAAACTGGTAGTTACAGTAGTGTTGTATGCTTGTTCAACCTAGACTAAACATGTTTGTGGATGCATTATGGTTCTGTGGTTCACATTTTTCCTTACCACTGCTAGTATAAATTATTGGAAGGATGGGTCTAGATGATAGCTATCTTAACTTCTGTAATAGCAACTGTTGGAACTTAAATACTAGGAGGATTTGAGTTTAACACTAGATCGGTTTTGTGGAACACTATAATTTGAGCATGTCTACATACATACTGTGAATATTGTTTTGATGCTTACATTATCACAGTTAGTATCAACTGTGGAGGTTAGGATTTTGTGATACATACCCTACATATCTGTATGTCATTTGTAAGGTGTTAAATGGAAGTTTTAATTAATTCTGTCTTTATATCAGACTAAAGGGAACAACTTAAATTGGGCATGTATATGTTGTTATTGTGACCCTGTTTATCAATGCTTATTTTATCACTGCTAACATTGAATGTTGGATGTTGGAATTTAGTTGATATATACTTGATTTATTGGTATTATTGACTACTGGAGGATTGGAAAGTAGGCACCGGTATGGGACGGTGGCATACTAAGGATGGGTTTGGTTTTTAAAACAATACCATTACCCATCTACTTGGAATAAGGATGGGATTAACTAAAAGTTAAGTCCCGTGGATTTGTATTGTCATGGCAACTACTTGTTGAGCGGCAATACTAGGGATTTTGGATGGATTTTATATATGTACTGTTATGGTGCCTCGGTATGAGCTTGAGCCTCAGGACCGATGGCTAGGGAGCGTATATGCATCGGGATGTGTAGCTGGCTATGATGGTTGGAGGTGTACCCTGTTTAGGTATAGGTACATATGCCCACTTCGTGTACGTTTTAGCATGTTACCTCTATTCAGGTTGAGACCGGCCTGTAGTCCAGTGAGAGTCCTTTAGTGTGACTATATATATATATTTACGGACTATTAGCTATTGTTGAATTGTTTAGGATGTACATGCATATCGGGCCTCTGTTTGGATTGTAGTAGTATAGGAACTTACGCGTGGGCCTGACCCACTTCTATTTTTCAGGTACACGACAGTTCCAGGCTTAGACGTGTTCGTGCTGAGCAGAGGTCTCTATTCACTCTTCCGACGATGTAGGGCTCTCTCTATAGTTTTATTTCTGGACGTTTATTACAGTTGTTCTATTTTCCGTTTGGATGTTTAATAGGGGTCAACTAGAGATGGATTCCCAAGTTGTAAACTGATGGAGTTTTGGAGTTTGAGTTTGATGGATTTTAATAATTATAATATTTTGCGGATTTTATTTTTAGTTCCTTCCAGCTTTAATTTCATTTCTTAATTTATTTTGTATTCCGTGTTCATTATAAAATATTAATTGGTTGATATTCTCTTGGGTTTGGGCCTGGGCCTGATCAACCCGTGTCTCGGATCCGAGGGGTATCTCAGAATGTGTGTGTATATGTGCAACACTTTCTTAGGGTTATACAAGAAATTACTTTAAAATTTTGCAGGAACCCCCCGTGTACGAGAGGCTATGCATCTACTTTCAATTTAAAAAGAAAAAAAGAAAAAGGTGTAGGGTGATGACTATTATAAAGAGTAGGACAGTAATTTGGTCACTATCATTTCTTTTCTTTTCTCTCATCTATCTTATCCAAACAAGAATAATTATTCTTTTTTTATTTTTTTATTATTATTTTTTTTTCCTCCCCTATCTATCCAAACACGAATATAAATTATTACTATCCTTTATTTTCTTTTCTTTTCTCTCCTAACTAATATTATCCTTTCTTTTCTTTTCTCCACTATTTATCCAAACACACCCTAAGGAATTTCCAAGGTTGTCCCTAAGTGGATGCTTGTATAATTTATACAAGCGCATACAAGATTTTGATCTAAAGAATTCTTAAAACCTTAGGAGATGAAGGCAATTTTAGTTGACCCAAAACTTGCTCCTGGTCTTGCTTGGAACAAACAGTTCATTCTCATCGAGGAAGCTTCTTATCCACCATTGTCGTATGCTTCTTCCCTTTTTAATGCAAAGCGTGTGCAGTTTTCTTTAGGGGAAACAATACTGGCAAAGGATTCATGGAGGGATCTTCCTTGTTTATGGTGACCGATAATTTGACCATAGTACCCTTTTCTCCAATCTCATCCATGTCTCTTATCCAAAGAATGAAGGTACCCCTCACTGACATTATGGAACGGGAGGTGACCATTGGTGGGGAAGAGGTAAATTCACTGCTTTATATCTATTTAAAGTATTAAAATTCTAAGAAGATCACTTATATCTGCGTATTGACAAGCACCAACTTCACAGTGCCTTAAAGTAGCATTTGATCACTTATATCTGTGTATTGACTAGCACAATAATCTACGTAATACATCATTTACAACAATAAATAGAGAACATTATTGTGTGCCAATTTCCAAGTTTAGCTCATGGAGTTTATTGAAGATAATACTCGAAACTTTACACCCAAAAATCCATTAGCCCTACTAAATCATAACTTTTCACTAAAAAGAAAATAACATTTGCTTTTGAATACTTAAAAAAAAATGGAAAAAATTAACATTGGGGTCTTGGGTTTATGACTCTGTTTTCACCAGAGGAGATCACACCTTATGCAGAGGGTGTTGGAGTATGTTTATATTCATCAAATTTGCTTTACACAAACACTTGATCTACCCAGTGTGTCTACTTCTCCATGTGTAAGTTTGGATCACACGTGAGGGATGGACTAGTATTATGTTTTAAAATGCCCCATATATGCTTTGCCTCTTGAATTGTACTGAAAGTATATACGAAAGTGTACCGCCAGGGATCTGGCTCGTCACCTGTCCACTTTCGCGTCCTATTCTCCCTCTCTATCCCCCATTAAAACCCTCACACTTATCTCATTTCTCACCTTTGGGAAGCATCTCCCCTCTCTCTATCTTTCCCTCATACACATACACGCGATTGAATATAGGTGCACACACTCCGACAACAAGTTTATTTTGAAAATTTACAAATATGTAACATATTATATCTAAATACAATATTGTAACCAATAAGGTACAATGCCCCATGCTGCTCTTGAATTACCCAGAAAGTACCGCACGGGATCTGCCACGTCACCAAATTGATGTCCACTTTCGTGTCATTTTCTCCCTCTTTATCCGCCCTAAAACCCTCACATTTCTCTTATTTCTCACCTCTGGGAAGCATCTCCCCCTCTTTCTCACACACACATACACGCGCAATTAAATATAGGTGCACACACTCCGACAACAAGTTTATTTTGAAAATGCACAAATATTTAACATATTATATCTAAATACAATATTGTAACCAATGAGGCACAATGCCCCATGCTGCTCTTGAATTGCACGAAAAGTACCGCATGGGATCTGCCACGTCCCCAAATTGATGTCCATTTTCGCGTCCTTTTCTCCCTCTCTATCCCCGTTAAAAGCCTCACACTTCTCTCATTTCTCACCTCTGGGAAGGATCCCCCCCCATTCTTTCTCTCACACATACACGCGTGAATGAAACTACGAGATCAATCAGAGCAATTTTAGATTTACCGATACATTTCTCTTTTTCATTTCTATCTATATGTATGTATATATGTATAATGTATACCACTAATATCAAACCCTTGGTTTTATATATATATGCATGTAATTTCAATGTTCATATACATACTTGTAGTATAAAAACAATTGGTCGTTTTTGGTTTTTGGGGCTCGGAATTACATGCGAGGAAGAAAATAAAAAGAGGAGATTCTGAATTCTGACATATATATGAATGTATATATCAATTCATCCTATTTTTGAAGCAATGTTAACCTCTTAATTGAAATTTTATTGGTAAGTCTGTAATCAACAATATAAGGTTTGGCTCAGTTTCTCCAGAAGTTTTGAAAAAATTTACCAAACATGTCCTAAGTATGTAGCAAGATCATTAGTCCATTCGACTTGCATTTCTCAACTTCTAAACCTAGTCCAAGAGCCCACTGATTCTGAGTTCTAACATATTTGTGCGTGTATATCAATTCATCCTATTTCTGAGGCAATGTTAACCTCTTCATTGCAATTTTATTGGTAGAGCTATAATCAACAATATAAGGGGCTATTTGATGACTAATTTTGTTGATAAACTTAGTAATTGGAGGTTGGGGGGAAGCATATATCTATTGATCATGTAGGAAAAAGTATAAAAATGTTTCAATAACAATTTTCTTTTATCAAATTTTATCAACGCTTGAATGGGTGCTTGGGACTGGTTCATTATTCATTGTGATCATCTGATAAAAATGTTTTATATTCCTAAACATGTGCATGCTTTGATCATTTTGTGTGATAAACAACTTTTAACATTTTATGTGATAGTTGATGCAGGGGGCAATTGCTTAAAACATTAGCTAGATTTTTCATTAGATCTATGGCTGCTAAAGCTTTACAAAGTATAAGTCTGAAGGTCCGGGTTGTTAATGAGAAAAATAGAGTTGTTTTTGCCGAGCCCAATAAGGATTTTGTCGATGTTCTCTTCAGCTTCATGACCATGCCACTTGGAATTATTATTAGCCTCACCCGTGAGCACCCGCCAAAAGAGTCATTTGGTTGCCTCAACAACTTATATGAAAGTGTTGAGAATCACGAGGAGAAACATCTTCAAAGTGTGAAGTGTAAGGAGATGCTGCTTCATTCCCAAAGTTCTGTAGAATTGTCCTGCAGAAACCTAAAATTGAATCTTGTTAATAGTAATTCTAATGAGTACTATGTCTGTGACAATCCAGAGTGCCCTTTGAGTGCTTATAAGACTGCTCACTGCCGTTGTGGGAGTACCATGAGTAATGTGGTAAGATTATCAAATCCCACCTCTGTTCCTTAAGATACAACAGTTTTTGTGAAACCTTCTTCATGCTTCATGATAGCAGATAATTTCCAAGTGATGCCCATGTCTACTATGACAGGCTTAGCCCTGCTTAATGAGCAGTCTTAACTAGTTGCAATCAACAGGTTAACTAGTTGCTCTCTTTGGTGTTTTTATAAAAAGAAAATTAAATTAATGCTCTCTCTTTATCTCAGGTTCTAAAACTGCTCATATGTTCATTAACATCGAAAGCCCCTTTCTCTCAGACCTTCTTGAAATCAATTGACAGTGGATGAGGTCTTTACATAAAAAAACATGGTCCAAGAACACCGGTTTTGAATTCTACAAAGATGACTTTGAAGCTTATTGTCAACAAATCTATCAAGAGGGTTTTGTATGCAGAAGCAAATGAAGATTTTGTTGATCTAATAAGCAGTTTTCTTACATTTCCACTTGGCTATACCTTTAAGGAATTGCCATTGCTGTCCCTAAGTGGATGCTTGTATAATTTATATAAGAGCATACATGATTTTGATGTTGAAGAATTCTTAAAATCTAAAGAGCTGAAGGCAATTTTAGTTGATCCAAAGCTTGTTCCTGGTCTTGCTTGGAACAAACAGCTCATTCCCATCGAGGAAGCTTCATATCCATCATTGTCATGTGCTTATTCCCTTTTTACCGCAAAGCGTGTGCAGTCTTCTTTAAGTGAAACTATACTGGCAAAGGATTCATAAAGGGACCTTCTTTGTTCTAGGTGACCGATAATTTGACCATAACACCCTTATCTCCAATCTGATCCATTTCTCTTATCTAAAGAATGAAGGTACCCCTCACTGACATTATGAAACGGGAGGTGACCATTAGTGGGGACATGGTAAATTCATTGCGTGCATTATATCTATTTAAAGTATTAAGCTTCTAAGAAGATCACTTATATCTGTGTATTGACAAGCACCATCATCACGGTGCCTTAAACTGGCATTTGATCACTTATATCTGTGTATTGGCTAGCACAATAATCTACGTAATACACCATTAACAACAATAAATAGAGAACATTATTGAGTCCCAATTTCCAAGTTTAGCTCATGAAGTTCATTGATGACAATACTTGAAACTTTACACTCAAAAATCCATTAGCCTTACTAAATCACAACTTTTCACTAAAAAGACAATAACATTTGCTTTTGAATACTTAAAAAAAAATGGAAAAAATTAACTTTGGGGTCTTGGGTTTATGACTCTGTTTTGACCAGAGGAGATCACACCTTACATAGAGGGTGTTGGAGTACGTTTATATTCATCAAATTTGCTTTACAGAAACACTTGATCTACCCATTGTGTCTACTTCTCCATGTGCAAGTTTGGATCACACGTGAGGGATGTGCGAGTATTATGTTTTGAAATGCCTGTTTTCTTTCATAATTGTAGTTCTATTAACTCCTTGCTGACAATTTATATATACATATATTTCTTTTGCAGGCTTTGCATCTATTAGAGGATGCTTTGGTATCAAGTTCTGCTCTTAATAATGCTCTCCTACTGAAGGATCCGAAACCGGAACAAGGTAATAATGTAATATCAGTCATCTCGAAGCTTGAACAAAAGGTTAACTCAACAGGAATGCATTTACAGATTGATATATATAGGGTTGTTATTTTTATTTTTTTTTTTTTTTTATTTTTTTTTTTTTTTGCATACATTTGGTTGGTATATTGTTTATACAACAGCTTATGTTCAATGATTTTTTCATTTCATGTACCTTTTCAAAAGTTGAGCTATAGTTTTGAAGAGAATGCTGAGGTGAGCTATAGTCCCCACTAGCATCTTTGACACAATCAGGTGAGGTCACAAAACCAAGTTTCACTGAATTTGTGCTTTTTAGTCACATACTGAAACACTAAACTTATTGTCATTTCATTGTTGAAAGAAGTGTCAGCTTGTAAGACTAATCCATATTCTTCTGCTCTACAGTTGCTCGAAATGATGTTGAAGCCTCTAAAATAGCCATTTTTTCATCAGCCAATGCATTCGCGAAATGGATGGCCTTAACCGGGCTTGATGGACGTACAGTTCAGGGGGTTTAGGTTTTTTATAAACAAGTAGATCGGCCGTATCTGGAAAGACAAAAGAAGCAAGAAATAGCTTTAGGGAAAGAGTATGCTTATGTTGAGAAGAGTACTATTTTGTACATGTATAGAGATCTTTCATATTAGTAGTTGACATGCTCTGGTCCATGGTGTTGGCTTTTACTCTGATACCACTTTCTGACTTTGCTCTGATACCACTTTGTTGGAAATAGTGGCCTAAATACACACAACACTCAATAATACTTGGAAGAGAATAAAAATGGAAGAAAACACTTTTTATTTCACTTCGACTAATTCATCTTATCCTTCTACTCATTCAACTTTTCTCCCCACATAAAATAGGTATAGTACATGAGTTTATATAGGCTCTAAGACATATGTAACCAATTACATTTCAATGCCCAATTATTCCCACTAATCCCACTAACATAGTATTTAGTAGACTTAACTCTCACGTCTTTCACTAACACAAATACAAACTCCCTCTAACATAGTATTTAGGAGACTTAATTCACATACCTCTTAGTCTTACATAACCTTCTTCATCAAGATCATTTACCCCATTAACATGAAATGACACATGCATTATGTATACCAAATACTTGAAAATACAAATTACAACTAAAATTCTAAAATCAAGTTTATTTTCAACACCCTCCTTTAAACTTGATTTTGTAACTTAAGTTCATCAAAAGTTTGTTTGTTTTGAGTTCCACCTCCTTCATCTGCATCAAAAGTTTGTTACTTTGTTTTAAGTTCCATCTCCTTCATCTGCAACAATCTTCTTGGCCATTTCCATTGACGTATATGGCATGTGAAAATTTTTCAAATGCTTATTTGATGTCTTCACATAATCATATATCATCCTCTTTATACAAACGCACCATCGATCTTTTTTGTTCTTGAATTTTTTATGACTCTTCAACTTCACATATGCTTTTTCTTTAGAGTCAAAAAATAACTCCATATTCACTCAACCTATATCAATTACAAAATTCTCCAAACTATTTTTAAAAAAATAATTTGAGAATTTCTTATCATCTTGGGCTGCAATCTCGTACTTCTTTGGAACAACTTTCTTTAAGAGAAGTTCGTCATTCTCCACAATATGAACATAATTTTCATAGTATTTGATTTCTTTTTCCAATTGAGATGAATATGAATAAATTATAATTTTATCAAATAATTCAAATATAACTTTTTTCAAGATAGAATTTGTAACTATACCTGAAGATGTTAATGCACCAAATTCATCAACTTATGCATATTCTTTAACACTTTCTTTTCCTTTGACTTCTCTTTTAACTTCATTCTCCTCCACTTTTTTTAACCATTCTTCAACACATTTCTTTATCTCTTCCTTATTCACCATTTCAAGTTGTTCTTCAAATTCTTCAACTTCATTTGTGTGATACACCTCTTCATTCTCCACAACTTTGTCATCAAGACTTTCATAATCATCTTTCATAAACTCATCATCCTCTAAGCATTGTACCCAATACTCTATGGGTAGTGATTCACCTCTATGATTGGAAACGATGGTCTCGAGCATCTTCCAAATACAACTTGGAGTTTTGGACTCTCCAAAATACTCCCAAATTTCTTGATGTATTGCCTTTTACAACAGCACAAACGCTTTCTTTTCTTTCTTTTCACGAAGTTTGTTGGACATGCCATTCTTTGGCTCTTCTCCAACAACATCCCACAAATCACATGCTTTGAGGTATGAAGTCATGATGATTCTCATTCTCTTGCAATTAGAGAACATCATCTTTTCATTAAGAAAATACATTTTCCCTTCTTCATCATCATCAAGGAGAAACATGTTTTCCTTAAAACGTTGAACCATCTAAGATCAACTTCGTCACGCCTTTAGGATCATCTAGTCTCTGAAGATAAAATCTGGCTCTGATATGGAACCTAGCTCTGATAATGACCTGGCTTTGATACTACTTTGTTGGCTTTTACTCTGATACCACTTTCTGACTTTGCTCTGATACCACTTTGTTGGAAATAGTGGCCTAGATACACACAACACTCAATAATACTTGGAAGAGAATAAAAATGGAGGAAAACACTTTTTATTTCACTTTGACTAATTCATCTTACTCTTCTACTCATTCAACTTTTCTCCCCACATAAAATAGGTATAGTACATGAGTTTATATAGACTCTAAGACATATGTAACCAATTACATTTTAATGCCCAATTACTCCCACTAATTGTAATGTCTATGTATATATGTACATATGTATATAATTGTGTGTGTGTGGTGTAATTTATAAAAAAAAATAAAAAAAAAAAGAGAAAAGAAAAAGAAGAAAAAAAAGGTGGGACCCACGCCCCATTTAAGTGGATTGTGAGACCACATTTGGTCTCTGCTTCCTCACACTCTCTCCCGTCTCTGTTTGCTCTCGGCTTCTCTTTCTTTTCTTTTTCTTTTTTTTCTTTTTTTTTTCACTTCAAACTTTCATTGCTGATTTTTCCCTCATCTCTTAGTGTTTTTAAGTGCCATTTAAGGCAAAACGAAACCCACGACGAGCTCTATGCGGTTGTACCAACAATTTCAGTTTTGGTACTCATTTGTGCATTCGAGTTTAGAGACCCACTTTTAAGGGTTTTGTTCAATTTAGAGGCAGGGGCTCTTAATCCATGTTTTTCTTACTCCATTGTGAATTATATCTCTCTTGCTGTGACAAACATGTTTAATTTGGAAGTTAATTGTTTCAATGATTATATAAATGATGTTTAGGAAAATTCATGATTATGAATATGAGTTAAAAAGCATGCTGAGAGTTGTCTTGTTGTGTTTAATGTGTTGATAATTCATTTAGAGATGTTGAACATGATGTATGCTTAATTTTGTGGTGTAAAATTCTGTGTTGTCTTGTTGTGTTTAATGTGTTGATAATTCATTTGGAGAAGTTAAATATGATGTATGCTTAATTGTGTGGTGTAAAATTCTAAATGCCATAATATTGAAAGCATGTGACATATATACATGTACATACCATTGGATTTGCATGAAATGGGAGAATTTGCTTGAAACAAAAAGGGAAATTTTGGGAAAAGAGTTTTTACGAAATGGTTTTATGAAAACCCGGTCGCCGCAGGGGTACCAAATGGTCGGAGTATTAATATAGTCTAGAGGGGACTAGGGAGTCACCCTAGCGTGGTTGAGCTAGCTGGGCCCATAATGACGCCGCAGGGGTACCAAGGGTCAGGGACACTAGCTAATCCTCCTCTCGTGCAGCTGCGGGGTCACCAAAGGGCGGGTTGTATTAACAGTTTGAAAGTGATGGTTTTTGAAATGTGAAAATGGGGAGCGACATCGGCACGCATTTGCATTCCATGGCATTGCATTGTTTGCAATTGAGTTTGGTTGAAATGTTGTATTATCTCGACATTGTATGATCCCTATTCCTATTGATCTATTCTTTGTATGGATTCACAAGGATACAAGATGCGTGTCTTAAGTGCTACCTACTGAGCTTTATGCTCACTCTATTATTTAATAATTTTTTTTCAGGAAACGGGAAAGAAGTGGCGAATGACTTTCCACCACAGGCCTAATTTGGATTAGAAGACTTCTTTTTGCTATTTTTGTATTAAGTCCCATATTTTTGTAAAATCTTAGTTTGTTATATTTGGTATGGAGAATTGTGAACTCTTGTTATTGTAACTATATTTTGGGACTGTAATTATGATAATTTGGATTAAATGGTATGTAGATGTTCCACCATGAGATGAGCCATGTTGAGGTATAATGAACAGATAGATGGGATGTTGGAGTATGTTAATTGTATTATGTGTTAGGATAGGTTGGAGGTGTTTTGAAAGGCTAGGAAGGGCCATTGCGTTTTTTTATTTATTATTTGAGTAAGTGGTTGTAGTCCCCTTTTTAGGGGAGGTCATGTCAAATTTTTTTTTTTTTTTAAATCGTACCAGTTTAGGGTCGTTACACTAATCCCACTAACATAGTATTTAGTAGACTTAACTCTCATGTCTTCCACTAACACAAATACAAACTCCTACTAACATAGTAGTTAGGAGACTTAATTGATATACCTCTTAGTCTTACATAACTTTCTTCATCAAGACCATTTACTACCCCACTAACATGAAATACACACATGCATCATGTATACCAAATACATGAAAATACAAATTACAACTAAAATTCTTAAATCAAGTTTATTTTCAACACATGGTCAGTGCACAAAATTGGTACTTTTCTATTGGATTTAGATGTACAAATGTGGTTTCTTGAGTGCTAAGGACTTCAAATTTCTTTGAACACTGCATGGAACTTGTGAATAAGGACGGACTGCATGAGCAAAGCTGCAAAAGCTTTTAATCCCATTTGGTGTTGCTATGTAGTCCCAAGAGACTGTAATGCTAGTTAGGTCCCCGCCTCCGTTTTACTTATTCTTTGTATTCACGATTTTCAAAATGTATTTACACATTTTAGAGACATCTATACATATGAGTACTAACACCCTTGTAAAACACAGCACCATGAAAATGAAAATGCTGGTGAGTGGCATTCCCATGCATTTTTTCAATCCAACAATAGAAAAACAAATGTATTTTCTCAATCCAATGATTGAAAAACATCGCATAAGTGACAACGTCCTTTATATTAAATTTTTTGTCACTCAGAAAATAACTCACACATCTTATATTAAGTATCATTGTAAAATGTTAAGTAATTAGATGGAATCGGCATGGGCCCAGGGGTCATGCCCTCTGGACCCATTAAATTGTTTATATATTTATGAATATATCTATAGAAAATGTATTCGAAGAAAATGTAATTTTACGGCCCATAAAATTATTTTTTTCTAAAAATCTTTCTATCCTTCTTGCTTCACTTCTTCTTCAAAATGTAACAGAAGGTTCGGATATCCAGCACCAATTGTAATATGTATTCGAATCATGACACAGATTCAGTGAGTACCGAACATTCTCAAGAATCTAACCTTTCTTCAAATAAACTGTTTGGTTATCGAGAAAATTGTGGAAAAGGAAAAGGAGAATCTAAATTTAATTATGCGTAAATTACATGGACCTCCTCTGAGGTGTAAATAAATTACACACAAGTAGAACATTTGCCCTTTATTACTTAAACCTCCCTGATATTTGGTGTGTGAGCTCAACGACATCCATTGTCATCAATGAAAATTCATAAAATGACCAAGTTACCCTTCCTATGTGTTATAAGAACTCAATATCCTTATATTTTACATTTTTATGATAAGTTATTACATAAGTTTGAAAAGTCACTATTCTATTCATATAACAAAATCACACTTATAGCCCTCATGCATGTTCTAAAAATAGTAATGAGAACACAAACACATCCGCTTGGAAAGTTAGACTTACTATCAACTAAGTCAGTGAGTAATGCCCGACTTCTATACCAACTGTTTAAGTCATACAAGATTCAATTTCCAAATAAATATTTTGGAGAGGGAGAGATGGAAGAGGAATTTTCATAAAGTTTGTAGAGTGGACTTTGCAAGAAGCTTTTGGTTTCAACTTTTCTTATTTCGCATCTTTTTATTTTATAATTTCTACTGGGTAATTATTTTTTTTATTTCACATTTTTTAGAAGGTAGTAATAAAAGTTTTATTGATTAAGATTTTATGATGCACTAAGTCCTAGAGCTTTATCACCGGAGGCAACCCCCTGGGGTTGTAAGTTTGTAACAGTAGGAAATGTTCAGTCATTTAATTTCTAGATTTGCTGTGTTCCATGGGAAGATGAAAATAAGGATGCTAATGGGAAGTTGGTGATGATTGTTCGAGATCTCTTACCACTGCTGTTGCTGTGGTTATTCCCGCGCTTGTCGACAATATGTCTGTTCCCTACAGCAGCATGTTTCAAATCTGTGATACTGCACTTCTGTGTATATATATGTGTGTATGTATATGTTGTTTGGGAAATTGGCTAGGTGGATTGTCTGTCAGTCTGTTTTCTGTAGGGAATGTGGAGAATATAGAGACTCGGGAACCATAATTAATCCTGATGGTACTATATTAACTTGTGCTCATAAACAAAAAGACTACAACCACCAAGATATCTTACATTTCAACTAAAAACTAGCACATATAAGCTTCACAGTTCCAAAATCTAACATAAAAGCAAAACTACACCTTGCTTTGAGATTTTTAACTAATGCAATTAAAAAACACAAAGACAGCAATAGTTAATATAAATAAAAATAACTAAATCATTACTAGCTTCTGAATTAGCCGCTGAAGAAGAAAACAAAAAGAACATTCATTGCCAGATTCCTGAAAGATATTTGAAGAAGAAGAATAAACTTGAGCAACGGTGTTCCCATCCGTTGCTGCTTCTGTTGTCTTTGCTTTAATGCCTTTCATTCTCTTTGTCCATGCAGGCAGCAACACAATTAAGTAGAAAACAAAATTAGACCTTCAATCTATGGAAACTGGTGGACTCAAGCTGCAAGAAACAATTAAGTAGGAAACAAAATTAGATGACCAAAGCTCAAAAGCCACTAGCACGAAAAGCATATAAGGTACAACAACATCATAAGAATAATTAAACAGAAATAAGGCTAGAGCAAGTTACAATCCAAATGGGTAGGTTAACAAGTCCAAAACGTAACATAAAAGCAAAATCACCCCTTTGCTTTGAACACAAGAAAAGACAACTCCAAAAAAAAATTGAAGTTACGTTATAACTGCATTCCTGTTGAGGAAAATAAATATCGGATTCAGCACAGCACAGTAAGGGTGATCGAGCTGAGCTGCCACCAGTTGCAACTCCCCTTATAACAGCAGAAACTGCTGCATTTCTGTTGAGATCGATGACAGATATTACCTTGTGGTTCTTGTTTTGGATCCTTTCGTAGGAAAACATTGTTGAAAATAAACTTGATTTTAGTATTTAGTATTTTCAAGTATTTTTGTATCCATGATGCATGTATTAATTTAGCATGTTAGTGGGTAGTAAATTGTCTTAGTGGGAGTTAAGGTTATGTAAAATAAAGAGTCATGAGAGTTAAGCCTAACAAATACTATGTTAGTGGCAGTTATGCATATTGAAGATTATGTTAGTGGGAGATATGAGAGTTATGGACATTTAAATGTAATGGTTACACATACATATGTGAGGCCTATATATTCATGTACTCTAGTCAAATAATAGAACAAGTGAAATAAGAAGTATTTTCCCCCATTTCTATTCTCTTCCAAATAGTATAGTGTTGTGTGTGTAACTAGACCACTATTTCCAACAAACATAAGTCAGAGCAGAACTTGATACCAAAGCAGCCTCTAATAGACACAAAGCCTGCAAAAGAAATATATGTATATATAAATTTTCAACAAGGAGTTACTATAAAAACAATTATGAAAAAAAAAAGGCCAATACTTCTAAACATATTCCTGCATCCCTCACGCGTGATTTGATCTTGCATGTGGAGAGGCAGACAGATGGGTAGAACAAACCAAGAGTTGAAACAAAAGACCAATATAAAAGAAACAATAGGTCCGTCCATATATAGGAGTTAATTTAATTACCTCTTCCTCAACAACAGTCACTTCTCATTCTACAATGTCACTGATTGGTATGTTCAGTTTGTTGATAAGGGATAAGCCTGAGATTGAAGATAGAGGTGTGATGGTCAAATCGTCTGTCGCCATGAACATGGATGGTATTTTCATGAACCTCCTGCCAATAAGAACTTCTTTAGAATTATTATGCTCTGTTCCAAAAAGAAAATCAACTGTTAAATATGACGGATGTAAAGCTTCCTCCATCGGAATAAGATGCTGATCACAAGCTATTCCAGGGCCAGCTTTGGATTGACTAAAGTCGACTTCATGTCCTTGGATTCCAGGAAATCAACATCAAGATCCTGTAT
Organism: Cornus florida; assembly: GCF_030987335.1. NCBI lineage: Eukaryota > Viridiplantae > Streptophyta > Magnoliopsida > Cornales > Cornaceae > Cornus > Cornus florida. Next base: position 27,037,227 of record NW_026775572.1, on the reverse strand, counting down.
GCTCTTGTAAACATTAGCCAAGCTTCCCCTCAACGAAAAACATGGAAATTCCTTAAAGAGATAACCAAGTGGAATGGGGAGAAAACTGCTGATGAGATCAACAAAATCTTCCCTAGCTTCACCATACAACACTCTATTGGTAGACTTGTTGACGATTAGCTTCAAACCTATCTTTGCTTTTTTTCTTCTCGTGTCCATGGACCTTTGAGATTCATTTGTGCTTCTTGGACAGAATTCTCCACGGCTTGTGGCAAAACTGGTTTTATTGACTGAAGATTCCAAGAGTCTCCGAAAAAGGTGCCATAGATGTTAATGAACACATGACCAACTTCAGAACCTGAGAGAATTAAGACCATCCATTTTTGTTAATTTACTTGTAGAGAAATAAAAAAAAAAAAAATAACAAACTGGTTAGTTACCTCTTCCTTTCCCATGTTTATACACCTCTCTTTTATTGTACTTCCATCCACAGCTCCAAGCTCTTTAAGCAGGGTTAAGCAAGTCATAGTGGACATTGGCAGTACATGGAAGTCATCAGTTATCATAAAACGCGAGGTAGGTTCCACAAAAACCCCTCTAACTGGAGGAACGGAGATGGGATTTTTCTGCTTCACCGTCTGATTAATGTTTCTACCACAATGGCAACGAAATGTTTGGTAAGGAAACAAAGTGCATCGATGTCTAGAGCTGCAGGCATAGTACTCATTAGTAGTAGTAGTTGTAATGTCTGTGCCTTTATATATATATATATATATATATGTCTGTGTGTGTGATGTACATTGAGTAAAAAAAAAAGAGAAAGTAAATTAAAATTTTGGTGGGACCCACCACCACACCCAAAAAGGGTTTGAGACCACAATTGGTCTCCATTTTTCTTCTCTGCCGCTGGCCCTTCCTTCTGTCTCTGTTTCTTGTTTTTTTTCTTTTTCTTTTTGAACTCAAACTTTATTCTTAGATTACTCCTCCACCTTTTGTCGGATTGAGGTGCCGTTTAAGGCAAAACGAAGCTTGTGTCGAGCTCTACGCATACATACCAACAATTCCAGATTTGGTGCACCTTTTGAACTTCGAATCTTAGGACCCATTTTTAGGGTTTGTGAAGAAAATTGGGGTTTTTGCTCAATTAGAGGTAAAGGTGTCTAATTCACACTTTTCTTGTACCTTAGTGAGTTATTCCTCTAGAATTTTGGCCAAACATGCTTGATTTAAGGTTGATTGCTTTAAAAATGATTTAATGGTGCATATAAAGATTTTATATATGTGTGTTTGTTGACTTATGTGATAAGCATGCTTAGTTTAGATGGATTACTCCTTAAATGATTTAATTGTGTATGTGAAACATGTATCTATGTGTATTTGTTGGATTGTATGGAAATTGTGATAAGTAGTTGATTTATCATGCTTGTTATAATGCTAAATATCTAATTGATTGTTGTGAGCATATGTTGTAAATTGTAGTATTAAATTCCCCATTTTATGATATTGTCACGGCATGACAAATGTTAGAAATCCCTTATATTACAACATTGAAAGTATGTGGCATTCATGAATTCATCATTGGGGATTGCACGTATGGAAATGACTTTTGAAAAATGAAAGAATGGGGATTTTCGGGAAAGCTTTGTTGAAAAAGTTTTTTTTTTAGAAACCCGGTCGCCGCGGGAGTACCAAAGGGCCGGAGGTTAATATAGCCTAGAGGGGACTAGGGAGTCGCCCTAGCGTGATTGAGCTAGCTGGGCCCCATAATGACGCCGCGGGGTTACCAAGGGTCAAGGACACTAGCCAATCCTCCTCTCGTGTCGCTGCGGGGTCACCAAAGGGCGGGTTATATTAACAGTTTGAAAAGTATGGTTGTTTTCTGAGAAATGGGGAGTGACACGCATATCATAGCATTCATGGCATTTTACATATGATTGTTTGGAATTGGAATTTAATATGTGTTTCCCTCATTTTGCATGACCCCTCTTCCTATTGGCCTATGCTTTGTTTGGATTCACGGGGCTACAAGAGGTGCGTCTTAGGCACTCTATACTGAGCTTTATGCTCACCCCATTTTATTTAACATTTTCCAGGAACCGGTAAGGAGGTAGTGGATGCCGATCTTCCACAAGCTTAAGAATGACTTGGAGCTCATTTTGTATCTTTTGTATATCTCCCATTTTTGTAAGGCCCCAAAAGTGTAGTTATGTGTATTTATTTTTCAAAACCATGGTTAGGTAATATAATTATGTTATTAGATGATATTTTGGATGTGAATTTGATAACATGTAAACCTTATTGATGAATGGGGAGAGTAATACTAGTTTGAAGTATTATTGAGGTCATTTGATTGTGTATTATCATCTACTATTGCCGTGAATTCGGAATTTGAGCCATGATAGGTTAAAAATGAATTTAAACAGGTTGTGATAGGCCTATTTTTAGGGGAGGTCATTCCGATTTTTTTTTTTTGTTTAAAAAAATATCAGTTTTGGGATCGTTACAGTAGTAGTTATAAGAAAATTCATCTTAAGGTTTCTGCAGTAAATTTCAGCAGCACTCCGAGGACATAGTAAGAAATCCTTGCACTTCACACTTTGCAGAAGTTCATTGTCAAGATTCTTAATACTTTTATATATGTTGTTCAGGCAGCCAACCTCCCATTTCAATGCTTGTTCATGGGTGAGTCTAATAATGTTTCCAATAGGCATGGTCATGAAGCTGAAGAGAACATCCACGAAATCGTTATCGGACTCGGCAAAAACAACTAGGTTCTTCTCTTCATCAACAAGGACCTTCAGACTTAGGCTTTGTGAAGCTTCATTTGCCATTGCTTTGATTTTTTTTTTTTTATTTAAAAAAATAGATGACCATGTAGAATTAGGTATGTTGACAAAATTCAACTTATATTCTAGGAAATACACCCTCCATCAATTCTAAAGTATCAATAATATTTCTTTATGAAAAGATTGACAATACATCAAATTAGATGTTATTATCACTCAAATGCTACAATATATAATCAAACCTTTTTAAAATAATGTTTCTTTATAAAATAAAAAAACTTGATGTAACTGTTTAAGAACAAATAGCCTATCAAATATAGGTTTAGTCACTAACAGAAGTAATTATTCAAGGACATTGAAAAGGAATTTTACAATAAAAAGTAACCACGACATTGATTCAGTTTTACATTAGAGCTCAAAGCCTAAAATATTTTTTATGCGTTGTCTGGTGTTTGGGAGTCGAAAAATATTTACGAAGGCTATTTTATATGCCCCAACCAGATGGACTCGATCTCTACCTAGACCTTTGCCAAACACTGAAAAATAATATATATATATATATATATATATATATATATATATATATATATATTTGTTGAAACAAACGAGCCTAAGATAAAAAGAAAATTTTGTGTAATTTTTTTTCTCCTTTACAAATTTTCTACTCCCAATGGCATTTGGAGCTTGACACCTATTATTTATGCATTATACACCAAGAAACTTAAGGCTATTGGGTAAGACAAATTATAGTATAAGAAAAGAAAAGAAAAAGAAAAAAAATTTGTAAGCAGAAAATTTTATTGTTTTATTTACCAACCTTTGGATTATGTTGTCCATAAATTGTATGATATATGAAGATGAAGAAGATAAATAAGGGTTTGACTAGATGAGCCTAGGAGAGCAAACAAAAATTAAATACACACTCAAGATTGAAAATATGGTACCTGACAAGAGACGGACATGCTTGCAACTATCTGTATAGTAATTTGTTGGCTGAGATGACAAGAGAACAATAGGAGGATGTATGGTTTGGAAAATGGGAAGGAATGGGACGTACAAGTGTATATGTATGTGTGTATATATTTATACACACACATATATGTATACAAAGAAGAATTAGCAGAAGGCCATTGGGTTTTCTAGGGAGAGTGAAAACTAAAAAGTCAAGTTCTTTTCATTTATTTCTTATCTTTCTCAATTAAAGAATCTCTCTTTCCAATACAAGTAGTATTTCAAACTCCTCACCCTTTTTCTGTGCTGTACTTCTCTTTTTTTGAGGTTTTAAATTTATTTTATTCTAAATTTGTTTTTCTTTTTCTTTGTTTATTTGTACTTTCTTTCACTATAATCATGAACCAAAGAGGGGCAAAACAATTTTAAGCAACCACCAAAAATCAATATTGGAATTGATAAGCTATATAGCAAAAGCAATATTCAAGTCCAGAAGAAAGTTACTAATGTCCTCAGCATATATATTAACATAAGTAACCACCTGAATTCAAGCATCAATATAAGATCCATAACCGTTACAATCGCCAAAAGAGAGGCATGCACCCCATTTGAATATTGAATTTGGAAAATGCCATATATGTTAGTTACACTCTCTGCGATATACTTTCATTGGATCCATAAATGTAATGATAAGATTTGAATTGATAAGACTGTCTGAAGAATAATCTGTTAAGGGGTAATTTTGTCCAAAAAATCACTTAAACCGACATTAGTTAAAAACACCCCCCTCGGATGGTTCATGGTTCAGGGGGATTTTTTTGTCAAAAATATTTATAAGTGGGGTTTTTCGCAACTAATAGTCGAAGGGTTTTTTTTGGCTATTCACCCTAAAATTCTGACATGGGACACTAACGTATGAGCAACCTGAGAATATGATCCATGCCTAACTTTCCTTATAACGTTTTAATTTTAAGAAAAATTCATGGCAATCTCGCTCTTAATTTCATAAGTTGGAAAAATAAAAAATAAAAAAATTGGTGGCCCTTTTGTTCTGAATTTGATGGAGGAGGGAGAAAAGAATGATTTGGAGGGAGGAGAGGAGCTCATTAACCTCAGCTGCACTTGCATTCAGGCATCGACCCCCCTCTCTTCAAACTACTTTTATGTTGTTGGAGAGAGAGCCAACGAATTTCAGATCTCTTTCATGATCCACCAATTCAACTGGGTCTCTCTCTCTCTCACACACACACATGATCAAAACTAGTTTCAATCAACCCATGTCTGCTTCTGCAAAATAATAATCTTACAAATATGTACTGCCTGACAAATGTTTGACAGAATGCCTAAGCGCAATGCTGTTTTTGGGAACTCCTTAATTTCTTCACCTTAAGGCCATAAACTGTGTTTAATGGAGCGATAATGGAAAAACTTAAAGCTTGATAAATTCAGGTACTGTGATTATGTTGAGCCTGTGTGCTCAGACTGGGTATTTAGAATTGACCTAGAGGACTCGAGTGCGGTTTGAGAGAAATTTTGTTTCTACTTTTGGAAAGAATACATTGAGGTATGGAATGGGGTTACTAAAGCTATGTTCTGAGGAGTGTTCTTACTCAAATTTTGATCATTAGTTATATAACTAATTCTGATCATGGCAACAATTTTCTTTATTTATTTTTGCTTCAGAAAACTATTTTCAAGAGATAAAACCAAATTGGCTTTCGGGATTTTTGTTCTCCTAAAACTGATTTGTACTTTTCTAGACTACTGATTTTCAAAATCAAAAACTGAAAACTATTTTTAAAAACTAAAAACGACTGTAACAGTGGGCCAACCAATCGTCAAAATTCTTAATTTTCTTTTCCCCTTTTCCATCTGTGCATAAAAGCATAATTAGAACACCAAGAAACAGAGAAAAAGCATAATTAAAACACCAAGAAACAGACTTACAAGACAAGGTCCTTTGACAGAGATTCCAAAAAAAGACACAGGTCAGCGAAGACGTAGATAAACACTAACAAATACAAAGTTTATAGATAAAGTATAAACTTGCTTTGGTTCCTTCAGCTTCAAAGCATGAGTCAGACCAGATGTGGATACAAAAGCAGCCTCCAATAGAAAACAAAGCATGCAACAAAAATGCATATATGAATATTCTTTAAACGAAATTTGATGAATATAATAAACCATATTAAACAACCAATTCAATGTATAGACATAATTACCATCTCCAGTAACATAATCAATTGTTATTATAAAAGAAAACAAAATCAATTGAGAAATATATGTGATCTTCTTAGAAGCTTAAGACTTTAAATAGATATAGGACAGTTTATCTACTCCAACACCCTCTATAAGGTGCGATCACTGGTCTAAACGGAGTCTTGAAAGTTGAACCCAAGACCCTTAAAGCTCTAAAACCATATTCCACAACCACTTGGACAGAATCAACATCTTCAGTAAGGGTGATGGGGCAATTAAGGATATTCTCGTGCTCCGTCCATACAGTTAGCGATTTAAATAAGTAAGGCTTGTGAGACCTTGTCTAATTCCTTAGTATAGATTATTGATGGGATCATACAGTTTCTGATTTGATTAATCAAGAAACAAAGCACTGGATCAGATGGAAAGTTTTCACTCTAGTGAAAGAAAATGGGGGCCTAGGCTTCAGGGATATGGAATGTTTTAATCTCCATGCCAGAAAGTCAGAAAGGACCAGCTTCAAATCCAGGAGAAGCAAGAAGAAAGTCCATATGATGACAGTGTGGCCAAGAAAACATTCCCGGGACTACCTGTCCACAGCTCTGCTGCTCCCTAACAACCTACCCTTGCCTTCACCCTACTCCGCCATAATGTTATACTCCTTATCAACCCCCTTATCTAGAGCTGAACTATATCTCGAAATCTAGACACTCCGTATTCCATCCAAAGCAAGACCACGTTCTGCTACTGCATCACATATTCCTTCTCGTAGTCCGGACAGTCATGCTGTTATGGCCGAAAAACCTGATTTCGAATATTCCAACTCTGGACGATGGGACCTACTCTTTCATTCGATGCTGAATTCTCACGAAAAGATTCTAGTAGTGGAAGGGCCTGCTGTAGGATTAGAAAATCTATGATGAGTTCTTTCTTTAGCTTCAAAAGCAGAAACAAGCTTACCCTATTATGCAAGGTTGTGCACATCCACTGGAGCTACCTTTTCTGTACTGCAGTAGACAACGGCATAAGGGATGGGTATGAGTGTATACCAAAATTCTGTCCAAAGACAGCTACGGCCTACCGCTGCCAATTACTGCTTTTTCTGTGAAAATAATCGCATTGATCTTAGCTTTTCTTTTACTTTTTCAAAGTCATTTTTGAATCAGTAGCGGAAGCTCTAGTGAAATTGACCATTACGCCCAAAATGGGATAACCACTCCAATACCCCCTCATCAATGGGTCTTTATGATAAGCCTATAAACATGTTTAATGAAGTGAGAATGGCAATCTTAAAACCTGATTAATTCAAGTTTGTAATTATGTTGAGCGCGTGGCTCAGACTAGGTATGAAGAATTAGGGAGGATGATTCATGGATTAATTATCATCAATGGAATTCCTCGTGCATAAAAAAGAACATTTTAGTCTTTTCGTGCGTAACTCAGATTCATGGAATACAATTATTTTAAAAAAAGAAAGACAAAACATGTAAATATAAGGAACATGCATAAAAGAAAATCGAACCTAGCTAATTTGCCCATTTCTTGTTGCCATGCTACATACCACTGAAACAACATTCCCTCCTGACAACAGAAAACAAAAACGGAACAGACATTAAAGGAAAAAAAAAAAACTATAACGCACAGAATTTTAATTTGTCGCATTATGTACAAACGCGAGACAGGAGACAACATGTGCGTGGTAGCAGATTATGCTATACTCAAAGAGGCTTGATATTATCATTGCTGACCCAAAAAAAATATTGATTTTGGAAGTTGACATCCATTATTTATGCATTCTACACTAGGGACCATCTGTGCAGTGCACAAAAACTTGCCATTTTACACGAAGATTCTATTTCACCTCCGAACTTAATAACCCAACTGATATCAAGGTGGACCATCCAACTAAAAGATTGATGGCTCAAGCTCTATTGTCTCTTTGAAAGGGAATACACACACACACACACACACACACACACTGCGGAAAATTGCAAAAAGCTCTTAAACTGTTGAGATATTGCAACTAACCTCCTGCAAAATTAAATTGGCTTTAAACCCCTAGTAGTTTCTTAACATCCTGCAACTATCCCACTTTATCTAACTGATATCAGAAAGAAAAAGACAAAAGAAAAGAAGAAAAAAAGAAAAGAAAAGAAAAATAAAAATGGAAACTTCTCGCATGCACATGCACAGTGATATCTATTTTATTTTTTCATAGATGAATTCCTTCCTTTCCTCTTATTTCCCTTTACCCTTTTCCGTCATTCCTTTCCTCATTGTTTTAAGTACCAAATGAAGAGTAAAATCTAATATACAAAAAAATCAGCATAATTAAAATACCAAGAAAGAGACTTACATGTCACCACAGTTTTGTTCTCAATGAGGACATAGATGAACACTAACAATTACTGAAGTATATAATTTTGCGTTGTCTCCTTAATCACGAAAGCATCAGTTAGAGCAGATTCAGATAACAAAGCAGCCTTCAATAGACACAAAGCCTGCAACCAAATTAATGCACATATGAATTTACTTATTGCCAAGTAGTAGTATTGAATGTAAGAATCTATGTAAAGCAAATTTGATGAATATAAACATACTTCAACACCCTCCGAAAGGTGCGACTCATCTGGCCTAAATGGAGCCTTGAACCCAAGACCCGGAAATTACAGCCCTAAAACCATTTTAGATAACCACACATGTACAGAGAATTTAAAAAGTCACTAAAAAGGACCAAGCAATTTATAAAAATAGGTACCATGTTCAGTAACACAATCAATTGTTACTTGTAAAAGAAAACATAATCAATTGTCTGTTTAAGGGACCATGATGACGGTGCCAATCAATACACCAATATAAGCGATCTTCTTAGAAGCTTAAGCCTTTAAATAGATATAGAGTAGTTGATTTACCTCGTCCCCACCAATGGTCACCTCCCATTCCCTAATGTTACATTCATTCCGTTGATAAGAGAGATGCACGAGACTGGACATAAAGGTGTTACGGTAAGATTATCTGTCACCATGAACAAGGAAGGTCCTTTTATGAATCCTTTTCCAATTATAGCTTCCCCTGAAGTGGGCTTCATGTGTTTCATGGTATAAAGGGAAGAAACATATGACAGTGATGGATATGAAGGTTCCTCGACGGGAATGAACTGACTGTTACAAGCAAGACCTGGGGCAAGCTTTGGATCAACTAAAATGGCCTTCATCTCGTTGGATATTAAGGATTCTTCAACATCAAAATCTTGAATGCTCTTGTACAAGTTATCCAAGCATCCTCTTAGAGCCAAACATGGGAATTCCTTAAAAATATAGCCAAGCGGAAATATAAGAAAACTGCAGATGAGATCAACAAAACCTTCCTTTGCTTCTGCATACAAAACCCTGTTGTTATATATGTCGACAATAAGCTTCAAAGTTATCTTTGTATCCTTCTTTGTTGAGTCCAAAGCCCCTTGAGATTGACTGGTGCTTCTCGGACCAAATTTTCTGCAGTAAATACTTCTATCGACAGTTGATTCCAAGATGGTCACAGAGAAAGGAGCCTTCGATGTTAATGAACACTTAAGCAATTTCAGAACCTGAGAGAAAGAGAGTGCATTAATTTGTTTTCCTCTTTATAAAAACACCAAATAGAGAAACTAGTTAACTTGTTAATTACCTCTTCCCTTCCTATGTTAATAGTCCTTTCTTCTATTGTGTGTCCATGCGTGGCTTTAAGCTCACTAAGCGGGTTTAAGCCAGCCATACTTGACATGGGTGCCACTCGAAAGTCATCAGTTATCATAAAGCGTGCTGCAGGCCTAGCAAAAATTGCTCCATCTTGAGAAGCAGTGGTAGGATTTGATACTTTTACTCCATAACTCGTGGTGCTCCCACAATGGCAAGGAGCAGTTTGATAAGTACTCAAAGGGCACCCTGGATTGCCACAAATATAGTACTCATTAAAATTACTATTAACAAGATTTAGTTTCAGGTTCCTGCAGTACAATTCAGCTGCACTTTGAGGGTGAAGCAGCAGCTCCTTGCCCTTCACATTTTGCAGTTGTTCCTCCTCAAGATTCTCCACACTTTCATACAAGTGGTTCAGGCAACCCATCTCCACGTTTCGCTGAGTGATCACGGGTGAGCCCAATAATAGTTCCAATAGGCATAGTCATGAGGCTCGAAGAGAACATCAACAAAATCCTTATCGGACTCAACAGAACAACTCTGTTTTCATTTTTTTCCACCAGGACTTCACACTTATACTATGTAAATCTTCAGTTGCCATAGATCTAAAGGAAAAAATAGACTGACAATTTTGTAGAGAATGGTTTTCTAGGCAAAAACACACTTAAATTTTAAGCAATTGTCCCCTGCATCAATTATCACAAAAAATGTTAGAACTTGTTTATCACACAAAATGTTAGAACTTGTTTATCACACAAAAATGATCAATATTGCACAGGTTTAGGAGTATAAATCGTTTTTATCAGATGACAGAATACTCTACTTAAGTAATTTTCCATTTTTACCTCATATTTAAAACAATGAACAAGTCCCAAGCACCCATTTAAGTGCTGACACAAAATGATAATACAAAAGTTATCATTAATAAAACATTTTATACTATTTTTTAGCATAAGAGTAAATTTTGTACATACTTTGCCGCCTTCTTTTTTCCCTTTCATTGTATATTCCTTAACGCGCACACGGGCAGTAAAGAAATCTTGCTTAGGAGGCTTAGAAGTCGAGATATGCATGTCAAATTACTAAATATCTTGCTAGATACTTAGGACCTGTTTGGTCCAATTTTTTGAAAACAGTTTTAAGAAAAATTTGAACATGATATAATTATAATAAATTTTTAAAAAAATATGAAAAAGAAACTTTTCTCTGGACATGTACATTTGTTTTAAACTGAGTTAAAAAAAAAAAAAAAAAAAAAAAAAAAAAAAACCTATCGACCAAACAACTTTTTGTACTGATTTCTGATTTTCAGACTTTTGAAAACGAAAAACTGCTCCATTTTAACCAAACAGGCCCTTAGATTGTTGATCATGGCCCTGCCAATAAAATCTCAAAAGGCTATTCTTGGTTTAGTTTTCTAAAAATAGTTCTCACACATTTTTAACGTATAAAGATTGAATCTTTGAAAGAAAATGAGAGTTTTGATTTAAACTAATTCGAGATTCCATTGACGTCACGAAGAGTGTTTTAATGGGTAAAGATTGAATCTTTTATTGAAATTACCTCAATCAAAGTCCCAATTATGTCGTCAGACCTTTTTAATGTATAAAGATTGAATCTTTGAAAGAAAATGAGAGTTTTGATTTAAACTAATTCGAGATTCCATTGACGTCACGAAGAGTGTTTTAATGGGTAAAGATTGAATCTTTTATTGAAATTACCTCAATCAAAGTCCCAATTATATCGCCAGACCTTTTTAATGTATAAAGATTGAATCTTTGAAAGAAAATGAGAGGTTTTGTGACATAATAGATACCTTGATTGGGGTAATTTCTTCAAAAGATTTAATCTTTACTCATTAAAACACTCCTCGCGACGTTAAAAGGATCTCCAATAAGTTTTACCCAAAACTCTTATTTTCTTTTAAAAATTCGGTCTTTATATTTTAAAATGGTCTTAGTAACTTAATAGGTACTAGAAAAACTATTTTCAAAGAATTATAATAGACAATTCTATGAAAATTAACCACTTTTTTTTTTTAAAACAATTTTCAAAACTATCAATTAAATAGAATTTTTGTACAGTTTAAAATAGAAAACTGTTCAAAGAAAAGTAAACAAAGCAAGCTGTCATTGCTTCAATGCCATTTAGTATATCCCAAGAAATCTGATTGTATGTACTTCACGTGGATCAAAAAAGGTAGTAATTTTTTTTTCCCGGAAAAACAAAATTTTGCTTCAAAAATAGGATGAACTGATTAGTGATATATATATATATATATAAACATATACTGTACGATAATGTCAGAATCGCCTCTTTTGATTTCTACCTGAGTACTAATAGTAGACCACTCATTTTCCTTTCTTCGTCATACGGAAAACCCTAGCCCCCAAAATTGCTTCGGTACTACAAGAATCTATACGAACATTAAAATTAAAAAAACACACACAAACACATATATATGAAACCTAGGATTTGGCTTTACAGATACACATATATATATACACATACATATAGATAGAAATGGAAAAAGGGATAATTTCACTGACACCCTCAATAGTTTGGCCAAATATCAGTCTAAAATATCTTTCGAAAATAACTATCAATTAGGTCCACTTTTACGCTTTCGTCACAGTCTCCGTTAAAAGCATGGGAAAAGACAAATTTGCCCCTTTTTTTTAAAATAACATTTAATTCAAAATATTAAATTAGTGAAAAGACAATTATACCCTCGACAATTATACCACAAATAAAATCCGTAACTTCATCATCTCTGGTGCCGGAGGCGATGAAGACGACAAGGGCTTGGAGGTTTCTCTGTAAACCCTTCCCATGCCCATACACAATCAACGAATCTAATGTTTTAAATTTTCCAGAATTGTCCACACCAATTTGGTATTAGAATTGGATGGCGCTTGGAATTGAATGAATCGAATGAAAAAAAAATGTCTAAGCGAAATTAAACGAATTGGACTGGTTTGGACTTCGAATTAGGGCTTTGAGTAATGCTTTATCTGAGAAATGAAACGGCCGCCGTTCAGAGAAAATCAAGGGTTCCTGTTAACGAGGCTTCTGCAAATTCTGAAGATGAAGCTTCAATGTGTTTGATTGAAACTAATTCTGGAAGTTGAAGCTTCAGGGTTACTGTTAACAAAGATTCAATGTGTTTGATTGAACCTAATTTTTTTTTTTTTTTCACTAATTGAAATCGGGGTTTGAATTGGGTGTGTTTGAGAGCACAGGAACTGATAGAAAAGCCCTTGTCGAGTCACCTTACAAACCAATGTCATCGGAAACTGAAGCATCCACTGAGGAATAACGACTACGACTGATGAAGATTCCGGCGACGATGAAGGAGAGACCGACCCAAGCAACCAAATTCGGCAACCCCAAACAACCCAATCGACAACCCCAAGCAACCGAACCTACCTGTGATTGCAACTCACAACCATAGTCTGCACAAGATGGTGAACACGACCCGCCGTCCCACACCGACAATCCACACACGACGGCCACGCAAACCGCCGGCGAGAAGACTGTTACCCGTGACGCATGACAGCGACCCACAGTCGACGGCACAGCAACCTCTGGTTCGGCGTCTTCCTTCCCCTGAAACCACCACCGTCCAGCGACCCTCCCGCACTCTCTGGTTCAGCCATCGCTGCAGTGCCCAACCGATCTCCCTTCGCCGCTATCGTCTCTGTATGGAGTATATATATATGTCTCAGTGTGTGTATATAGGGGTATATATATGTCTGCTTGTATATATAGTATAATTTGTAAATTTACAAATTTTTAAGGGGCCATATTGTCTTTTAACAATGATATTTTGGAAAAAAATAAATTAAAAAAATGAGGGTGGACCAAAGTCAATGGTCAAATTAAAGTCAAAGGGTAAAAATGTCTTTTTACATATAAAAAGTGGTCTGACACACCTGTAAACTAACTTTTGGGGTGTGAGTAAAAAACAGAACAAACGATTGCAATGTGAGTGATAGTTATTTTCGAAACATATTTTAGACTGATATTTTGCCAAACTATTAAAGGTGTCAGTGAAATTACCCATGAAAAAAAGTAATGTACCAGTAAAGGTGATTGATGCTCTGTTAGAGGTTGATACGCTGGTGATTCACGGAGAAGGAGGAGGTGCACTGTCCAAAGAACAAGACAGAAGATGCTTCTAGCAGTGAGAGACGTGAGAATTTTGACTTTTGAGGGATATGCATATATATATATGTATAAATATAGAGAGAGAAAGTGGAAAATGCCGTAGAAATTGAATAAATAATGGTTGAGCAAGCCATGTCATGTGATTGGTATTTTCCTGGTATCGTTAAAAAGGTTGATCTGAAGGCGAAAAATATTGTGCATTTTTTAAGTGCTGAATTTACAAATGGTATTGGTACCTATGTCACATATTATGTTTTTTAACGGATATTTGGACGTTTTGAGTGTATTTTTGTTTTCACATTTCACGCATTTTTACTTTATGGTAAATAAATTTAAACTATTTATCCAAATAAAACATGGTAATAGTAGTATTTGGGCCTCCACAAAAAGTGGTATATTGGCGCCAAAAAAAAGTGGTTGCGAATGCGCAAAAAATTGGTACATTGGCACTTATGAAAATAATAATAATAATAATTAAATTATGTGTTTGTTTCGACGTAAAATATTTTTAATTTTTTTTTTAAAATAAAATATTTTTTATTTTTATTTATTCGGTATTTGACAGAGGTCTAGATCGAATCCATCAATCGAAACATGTAAAATAACTTATAAAAATTGATGGGTAAGTTATTTTTGTTAAGTTTTAATATTTTTTTTGTTCGTAAATATTTTACGACAACCAAACACCATAAAATAAAAAAAATAATTTTTGAAAAATATTTTACATCCAAACAAAACGGAGCCTAAATAGGGTAGGTGCATAAAAGTGATATCAAAGTCATTTTGAAACATAGTAAAAATGGCATATTAGACACTAGAAAAAATGCAGAGTTCCATAAATATATAATAATTTTTCATATCTACGGTAGCAGTTAAAAAAATTCAGGACTTTCACGTGATGTGATCATAAAATGGGGCACCTAAATTCATGTATCCATAATTTTTCATTCATCATTTGGGTGAAGGACCAAATCATGTCTTATACACTTTTGTATATAATTTTTCAATGCAAATAATTGACGATACAAGGCTTAAATTTAAAATGGAATATTATTAAATAGAACATACATGACATGAATATGTTTATCTTTTTAATTTAGTGATGTTTACATTATTGTTGTATCTTGATATGATACATCACTATGGGCTCGCCTGTTCATAGTAAATGTATTGTATGAGTGTTATTTTAATATATTATGGGTGTTCAGCCCAATACAGAAGGAACTTTTAAGTTATAGGCCCAACTTGATATTCAATGCAGGGTCAGAAGTAGACATTTTAAATCCCAATCCCATGGTCCCAATTCCTTGCTCAAACCTTATATCATTTAATTAATTGATGATACAATATCAACAAAATAAGGACGTCTCTTTGAAAACTTTATTTGCAATATGTTAGAAAGAACTTTCTTTTTTAGTAATAAAAAACCACTTTTAAACAGATGATGTTACTTGTTTCAGTTGTCCTTTTATATTTTTTAAAACTTGTAAGAAATCTCTGAAAAAAAAAAAAAAAAAAAACCCCTTACGGTATTGGAGAGTGGAGACAAATATTATTCATGTCATTTTCTATCAATGTTTGAAATGGACCCTCTTCATTTTTTTTTTCCTTCTCTTCAAGCATCTACAAGTCTAAATTCAATTACTCATCACTTGCTAAACTATCCATTATATTATAATTTCATGCACAATTTTATTCCAACAAAGATAGTGACTTGGTGTGTATTTACGACGATCGTTGGCTACTTTAGCGTTTAGCAAGACAAAATTATATTTACGATAATTTTACTCTATGTACCTTATTTTATTTTATTTATGACGTGGAAGTGAATGTTACATGGTTTCAAAATGTGAAGTTGTTATAAAAACAAAAGAGGTGTTTGCTATAATTGCCAAGAAGACTTCTATGTTGTTGTTGAGGCAGTGTTTGGTTTTCTGTTGTTTTTGGGCCTACTTTTATTGGCCCACCCTCTTCAAATTCCTCTTATTTTATGACCACTATATTCTTCGGAAATTGCTGAACTCAAGCTGCAAGAAATAATTAAGTAGAATTTTTATTTTTTATTTATTAATTATTTTTATTTATCAAAGCTCAAAAACCACTAGCACAAAGAGCATATAGGTGCGACAACAGCAAAATAATGGTTAAACACAAATATGAAAGAAATGTTACAATCACGCTCAGTTAGGCCGGATTACAATATCATAAAGGAATAGAATCAAAGAACAACACCACTCATAATATGAGTCTTTCATAACTTGGTCATTGCATGAGCAACCTCATTGTCATGTCTAAGCACCTCACCAATAGAGGAAGAGGTAAAACGCTCTGCAAAGCCCCGATCAAAACCAGAAATCGACATTAAAATCTAGCACGCGGAGAGATAGGCAGACAGCTTCGGCAGATGCAGCAGAAAACATTTCCTCTCCCTCCCGACCAGGCGACGAAGCATCCTCATTGCATTTGATAAACCCACTGCTAGGGGTATGCTAGCTGTGCCAGGACTGGAATGAAGAGAAGAGAAGAGAACATAACAAAACAAAAAAAAAACATAAAGTTGTGCCTTGCTTTAAACACAAGAGAAGATAACAAGAACTCAGAAAAAAAACATGAAGTTTTATATAAAAATCAATGTAAAATTACCTACCCACCCAAATAACGAAAATTGATGGATGCAGTCTCTTATTTATTTATTTTTTTCTGTACAATCTAGACATCTTGTACTCTCCCAAGAAAATCACTAAATTTAGGGGTTTAGATGCTACTCGAATAAAATAAAAAATAAAAAATAAAAAATAAAAGATAAAAAATAAAAAAAAACTTCCTAGTTGCATAATCGTATTCTTATGACCCCAGAGAAACAGTAATCAGTAGTAGGCAATTATATATAAAGTGATTTCTGTTAATGAAATGGGGTTTCTCAAAGTCAATAATAGAAAATGTCTCATAATTATTGAAAGAAAAAAAAAAAGGCATATCATAACCTTCAACCAGACATTCCAATTTTGTAATTTGCCCTTCTTTACAATTTAAAAAATTAAAAATGATACCAATGGCAAATCCACTGAAAATAATAATAATAATAATAATAATAATAATAATAAAATAAATAAAATAAAATAACTATGCCAATTTATAATGATATTACCTTGTGGTTCTTGCTTTGGCTCCTTTAGTATGAAAGCATCAGTCAGAGCACAACTTGATACCAAAGCAGCCTCTAATAGACACAAAGCCTGCAAAAGAAATATATATATATATTAATTGTCAGCAAGTAGTTAATGTAACTACAATTATAAAGTGATGAACCCTAGACCAATATAAAAAGTACCATATATAGGTACAGAGCAGTTAATTAATTTACCTCCTCCTCACAAATGGTTACTTCTCGTTCTACAATTTCACTCATGGGTATATTCAATTTGTTGATAAGAGACAAGCCCGAGATCGGAGATAAAGGTGTTATGGTCAAATTGTCTGTCACCATGAACATGGACGGTTCTTTCATGAATCCCTCGCCAATTGTATCTACCAATGATTTTGAACTCTTTTCCCAATTTGTTGTATAAAGGGATTCAACAGTTGACCATGACGGGTGTAAAGCTTCCTTGATGAGAACGAACTGCTTACTGTGAGCTATTCCAGGGGCCAGCTTTGGATCAACTAAAGTTGCCTTCATCTCCTCAGATTCTAAGTACTTGTCAACGTCAAGATCTTTTATGCTCTTGTATAAGTTACCCAAACATCCATTCAAGGACAAAGATGGAAATTTATGAAAGAAATAACCAAGTGGAAATGTGAGAAAACTGCAGATGAGATCAACAAAATCTTTCTCTGCTTCAGCATACAATGCCATGTTGTTACATTTGTTGATGATAAGCTTCAAAGATATCCTTGCTTCTTTCGATCTTGTCGTGTCCATGCCCCTTTGAGATTCAGTTGTGCTTCTTGGACTCAATTCTACACGGCGAAATGCAAAAGTACTGGTTTTATTGACAGGTGATTCCAAGACGGTCTCAGAAAAAGGTGACATAGATGTTAATGAACACACGAGCAACTTCAGTACCTGAGAGAAGACCATCCCATTTATTATGTTAAAATACATGTAGAATAAAAGAAATTTAAAAACAATCAATTAACTTGCTCATTACCTCATCCTTCCCTATGTTTATGCACTTCTCTTTTATTGTACTTTCATCTACGGCCCCAATCTCTTTAAGCAACGTTAAACAAGTCATAGTGGACATTGGCAGTACTTGAAAGTCATCAGTTATCATAAAACTGTGAGCTGGGTTTCACAAAACCCCCTCCAAATCTAGGACCCAAGAGAGGAATTCCCAATTTCACCACATGATCTATGATTTTTCCACAATGGCAACAAGCACTTCTGTAATGACTCAAAGTGCATCCGTCCTCGCAAGCATAGTACTCATCACTAGTACTATTAACAAAGTTCAGTTTAAGGTTTCTGCAGTAGATTTCAGCAGCACTCCGAGGATATAGTAGCTGGTCCTTGCATTTCACACTTTGCAGATGCTTATCGCCAAGTTTCTCGATACTTTCGTATAAGGTGTTAAGGCAACCAATCTCCACTTTCAATGCTTGTTCACGGGCGAGTCTAATAATGGTTCCAATAGGCATAGTCATGAAGCTGAAGAGAGCATCAATGAAATCGTTATCGGACTCGGCAAAAACAACTCGATTTTTCTCTTCTTCCACCAGAACCTTCAGAGTTAGACTTCGTGGAGCTTTTCTTCTCATCATTGCTTTGAAAAAAAAAAAAAAAAAAAAAATTTGAAAATAATAGAATTGGCAACCAAGTAGATATCAGTTTTCTAGGCAAAATTCAGTTCATACTTCAAGCAAATGCAGCCTCAATTAATTAACACATAACATTTTATGCCTAATAAAGAAAAAAAACTAAGGGGCCATTTGGTAACGTTTATGTTTAAGCAATGAAAAATAATAAACATCACCAATGGAAGAGTAGTGGTGGTGAGTCCTTAACAAGTGGAAACTAACCTAGCAAACTGTTTGTTTATTAACAAACTAACAAGCTGCATAATTCGCGATAGACATCACAAAAATTATTTTGTAATGTCTATCGTTGCTCGCAAAGGAAATGAACTCTGTATTTTAAAAAAAGATTGTGATTATTAAATTAGACTTTTAATTTAATATTACAATGATACTGTGCAAAAATGGGATATGCACTTAATATGGATGCTCGAGTTATAACATAAATTATGAGCGATGTGGAAATGGATCAAGTAATCTGTTCCTTTATCCAAGAAAAGGTATTTCTAGTTTACATGGTCCAACCATTGATTCTGAAAAGTTCTACAATAAATTGGGGTAGGTCCCTATACCCTATCCATAATTATGTTATTTACTGGAATGATTTTACTGAAAGGGCAAGTACAATTTAAAAATGCTTTACTTATGTAGAAATACAAAGTAACAAACATTACAATTTTCAAACTGGTGAAGGAGGTTTTCAATACAAGAGATTCTGATATTATTTTGAGAATTCCTAGTAGGGGAGACTGATGGAGAAGATTTGAAGATATGGGGCCTACAGTTGGTAAGTTCTTGGTGAAGACTGCATATAGGTTGGCTGTTGCTATGAATTTTTCTGTGGATCAGTGCAGTAACCAAGCTCAGAGAAGTGCATCTTTTTCCAGATTTTCTACCTGCCAGATTACTTGGAAGATTAAAACTTTGAGAAAAATTCAGTTTTTTTCTTGTGGCAATGCTGTCATGAGAGGTTGCCAGTTCTCTTGAATTTGAAGAAAAATAACAGCATGTCGTTTGGTTGATGAATCTACTTGCCATGTTTTATTTGATTGTCCATCAGCTCAACTGGTGTGGAGATTAAGTCCTCTCAGAGTCAGTTTTCATGCTTAACCTGGGGGATGGTATTGAAGACGGAATTTCCTTACAGATTTGTGGAGTGGGGTCAAAGAATCTGAAAACTTAACCAGCCTTGCTTCTTTCATTGCTTGGCAAAAGTTTGAAAGAGTAGAAATCATTTTGTGTTGAAATTCCACATTCTTGGAATCGTGATCAACTTGAAGTTTGTACTCAGATTTGGAAGGCTCCAGCTGATGGCAGATTCAAGTTGAATATAGACGCTTCTTTCAAGTCTGATAGTAGGGGCTGTGGAGGAGGTCTGATTTTGCGGATTCATGAAGGTCATCCTGTGCGAATTGTAAACCGGTTCAGCAGATGAAGCCATTGTTACAGAGAAGGTCTTAAACTTCTTCAGAAATGGGGTTATCAAAAAGTTGATGTTGAGGGTGATTGTCAGCCTCTGAAGGAGTTAAGTTGAGGGTGATTGTCAGCCTGTTAATTGTCGAAAGAGATGATTGATTTGTAGTTAGATTTGAAGAATGGTGTACAATAGGACAAGATTTTGCTTCGAAAACACATGAGAATGATGAATATCATGCAAGACATTTTGAAAATGATCATCATCATCCTTGTCTTTATCCCAAAGAGAAGGCATTGGGCACATGAATTCTCTTTTTCCATTCTTTCATATTAGATGCCATATCCGCTCTTAAATTTAGAATTTTGAGGTTTTAATTACTTCATCTCAAGTGAGTTTTGGCCGGCCTCTTTGTCATCCACCTTCTACACAAATAACTCTTCCTCATTATATAGGTTCATCATTGGGCCTATGTTGAATATGACCATACTATCCAAGTCTACTTTCCCTAATTTTATCATTTTTAGGCGTTATACCTAGTGTTCCCCCCACGCATTTGTTATTTATCTTATCTTTTCCAGTATTCCTATCGTCCAATGTATCATCCTCATTTTCGCTACATAGATGCATTGTACTGTGTCTTTCTCAACGCCCAACACTCTGCTCCATACAACATTTTGAAGATGGTTGAGCAGAGGAAAGGAAAAAGTAAAGGAGACACGCAGTTGCAAACCATGGCTGACCTATGGTTTTTCGGCATTTACCGGACAATTTGATACAACTTTTGGATTCTTAGACGTGTTTTATGAACTAAATCCATGAAAGAATAATCCAAATTAGTTTTGAGGTGAATAGATAAGTGAAATCAAGGGTGGAAATTGAGTGGGAATCAAATGAACACAAAGATGTCAACCATGAGTGAAACAGCTTCTTTGGCACTAAAATGCTCTCAAAATTAAAATGACAGTAATTACACTACCTCAAAATATATAATACATAACTAGGAATATATATATATATATATATATATATATATATATATATATGAAGATGAAGAATATCAAAGAAGTACCCCCGTTAAAGAAACACATTTAAATACTCAGGAATGGAAAAGATAGATGGTACCTGAACTGAGCAAGCAAGAAGAACACAGCCTCAATTGTTTGAATATTAATTTGTGGGTTGTTGATGCTTAGAGAAGAAGTGAACAATGGATGATGATTTATAAGTGGTTTTAAAAGGGAAAGCAAAGGCATAAAGAAAAAGTAGCAGACGATGATCGGGTGTTACAAGGAGAGTGGAAACAATCAATAAATATATAAAAAGAGACGGACGGCAAACCCATTTATTTGTATTATACAGCTAATAGTAATCAAATATAGACTCTAGAGAGAGAGGTTTAAATAAAGAAAAAAAATAAACAAAAATCATATGTGACAAAAAGAAAAAAAAAATAAAGACAATCATAGGCTTTATTTATGATATACAGCTAATAGAAAGAGAATGAAGTTACATTTTTTTGTTTAATTCTAATAAAAAAATAAAAAAATCTCATGAGTTCCCATTAATCATTGCAATGCATTTAATTAAATGATAGATTACTACTCTTACGATAAAATATCCTCATTATATGATAAAAATACTATTAGAACACTAGCTCTTAACAATATGATATTATATAATTAAGTCATTTGTTGAAAGAAATTATTTTACTAACTCCATATCAATTCATCACCATCACTCACCATCACCATCTTTGCATAACTTATCTTCTTCCATTTTTTTAATTATTATTATTATTATTATTATTTTTTCATAGAGTATCTGTGACTAGATATAATTTTTAGCTGCATATCAAGTGCAAACTCAAAAGAGGAATCAAAATAGACAAATGAATGAAACTACTCAGTTGAAAAACTATATGGGTTGGGTGATTTGTAGATTATGGGCTTGAGCCCAATACAGAACGAACTTTTAAGTTATAGGCCCAGCTAATAGTTTTTCAACTTAATAGTTTCATGTCTAGTGCCCATTAAGTTGAAAACTGTCATAAAGAAAAGGGGTCTACGCATTTACATTTAGGTGGGCACTAAACACCTTAAATGTTAAAGAAATAGACAAGGGTTCTTATGTAATTTTGTCCAATTTAAGCAACTTTACAATGTCTAGTACATTTTTGTCAAAGAAATCCTAGCATGGAGTTGCATTCATACATCTGAATTATACTTTTAAATTTTTTATGCTTATTTTTAATTAAAATATTATGATGCATTTAATAAATAAAAAAAGTTTAAATCTTAATATTCAAGAAATGAAAAAAAGATTACATACCCCCCTCCCCCTAACTTGGTCGGTATTTTAATAATTGTCTCTTCAAAATACCACTCTGTTCATTGGGGAGAGTTTAGTATCAAAATTTTAAAAAAAGAGAATTTAATGCAAATAGTTACAAATTAAAGAGGTTTATATGCAATTTGCCTTAAAAAATAATGTTAAAATGAGTTGTTTTTGAAGTTCTATTTCAAACTATTTTTTTTTAATTTTTTTATAAATCTCTCAATTCAAAAGGTCAATAAAAAAACCAACACCGGCCTTGTATATTATTCTTCCATCCTGTCTCCATACTCACCACAACATCCAACAAAGCAATCCATTCTATTCTCCAAACATTATTCAAGTTTAAATCTTGGCGCCAAAATTCAACATGATCTCCATATTCTTCCAACATATTCCTCCATTCACCAAAACGACCAAACGCTAATCAAATACATAATTAATTAACAGTTCTAAATACAAGGTCTATGTCATGAACTACCATCAGCATGATAACTTGGTAGCCAAGCTCGCACAAATGTCCTACAAGATCTAATCCACATATAATATACCAGCAAGAGACATTTGATTTGAAGCTCAAATTTCACTTGCCATGGACCTTTAATCTTTATAAAAAACTGCTGGACTCAACCTGCAAGAAACAATCAAGTTGAAAACAAAATTAGATCAAAGCTCAAAAGCCACTTACACGGAGAGCATATATAATCATTAAACAGAAATGAGCCCAGAAAAAAGTTCTGTCACGAGACTTGTAGCTTCAGAAGTCCAAAATGTAACATAAAAGCAAAAATACCTCTTGCTTTGAACATAAGAAAATAATACAACTGAAAAAAAAAAAAAAAAAAGGTGAATTTTTATCTGAAATTCAATGTAAAATTACCTACCCAACCAAATAACATAAACTTATTGATGCAGTCTCTTGTTTTTGTGCTGTAAAATCTAGACATCTCGTGCTCTCCCAAGATCATCACTAAATTTAGGGCATTGGACGCCACTAAGAAAAAGAAAAGAAATGAAAAATCTATAAAGTTAGACAATCTTATTACCCCAGAGAAACATCAGTTAGGGCATCCAGATGCACAGGATGGGTGAGCTGAGCTGCTACCAAATACCAATGGCGCGCTAGTCCACTCATAACAACAGAAACTATGCCAATTTATAACTGCATTCCTGTTAAGTTTCCATTCTGTTCATGCATCGATAGAGATGAAATTACCTCATTGTTCTTCTTTTGCCTCCTTTAGTATGAAAGCATCAGTCAGAACACATTTTGATACCAAAGCAGCTTCTAATAGACGCAAAGCCTGCAAAAGAAATATATATATATATATATATATATATGTCAGCAAGGAGTTAATAGAACTACAACTTTGAAAGAATTACAATACTTCAATCTAAACACATTCCTGCATCCCCCTCACACATGATTTGATCTTGCATGAGGAGAGGTAGAACAAGTGTTGAACCCAAGACCAATTTTAAAAAAACAGTAGGTCCGGAGAAGTTAATTTACCTCCTCCTCACCAATGGTTACTTCTTGTTCTACAATGTCCCTGATTGGTATGTTCAATTTGTTAATAAGAGAGAAGCCTGATATTGGAGATAAAGGTGTTATGGTCAAATTGTCTGTCACCATGAACATGGACGGTCCTTTCATGAATCTCTCGCCAGTTATAGCTACTCCTGGATGATAATAATAATCCATTCTGAAAAGGGAAGAAACAGTTGACCACGACGGATCTAAAGCTTCCTCGATGGGAATGAACTGCCGCTTATTGTAACCTAATCCAGGGGCCAGCTTTGGATTGACTAAAGTTGCCTTCATCTCTTCAGATTTCAAGAATTCAACATCAAGATCCTGTATGCTCTTGTGTACGTTAGCCAAGCATCCCCTCAATGACAGACATGGAAATTCTTTAAAGACATAACCAAGTGGAATGGTGAGAAAACTGCTGATCAGATCAACAAAATCTTCCCTAGCTTCAACATACAATGCCCTATTGGTAGACTTGTTGATTATAAGCTTCAAAGTTATCTTGGCGTCTCTTTTTGTACTTTTCATCGCTCTTTCAGATTGATTTGTGCTTCTTGGACTACATTCTCCACGGCGAATTGCAGAACTTGTTTTACTAATGATTGGCGATTTGAAAACAGTCTCAGAAAAAGGTGCCATAGATGTTAATGAACAATTGATCAACTTCAGAACCTGAGAAAAAGACCATCCATTTTGTTAATTTAATTACGTGTAGACTAAAACAAAAAATAATAATCAACTTAATTGTTAATTACCTCATCCTTCCCTAAGTTTATACACCTCTCTTTTATTGTGGTTCCATCCTCAGCTCCAAGCTCCGTCAGCAAGGTCAAGCAAGTCATAGTGGACAAGGGCAGTACTTGAAAGTCATCCGTTATCATGAAGCGTGAGGTGGGTTTCACAAAAATTCCTCCAACTGGAGGAACAGAGAGAGGATTCCCCAGCTTCACCATTTGATCATTAATGCATCTTCCACAACGGCAACAAGCAGTTTGGTAAGGATGAAACGTGCATTTGAGTGCCCCGCAGGCATAGTACCCATTTGTAGTACAATTAACAAAATCTAGTTTAAGGTTTCTGCAGTAAATTTCAGCAGCACTACGAGGATGTAGCAGCATGTCCTTGCACTGCACACTTTGCAGATGTTTAACTTCAAGATTCTCAATACTTTCATATAAGTTGTTCAGGCAACCACTCTCCCATTTCGATGCTTGTTCGTGGGTGAGTCTAATAATGTTTCCAACTGGCATAGTCATGAAGCTGAAGAGAACATCAACAAAATCGTTATCGGATTCGGCAAAAACAACTCGATTCTTCTCCTCATCCACCAGGACCTTTAGGCTTAGACTTTGTGAAGCTTCATTTGCCATTGCTTACAAGATAAGAAATAAAAATCAGTTTTCTTCACAAAATTAGTTTATACTTTAAGCAAATGCAATCTGCATGAATTAACAAATAATATTTTAGATGTATTATTTACCACACAATTGTCAAAAGCATGCATGGGTTAGGAGTACGTTTACTGCGAATTTTGTTGGTGTATGACAGTCTTGATGTTTTCTTAAGTTTATTAGATTAGATTTTTAATTTAATATTATAATGAAATTATATATATGCATGCTGTTGGAACCCTAAAACCTCAATGGAAAGACACTGTTGATTTGTAGTTAAATTTTGAAAATGGTGTACAATAGGACTAGAATTTGCTTCAAAAAAAACACTTGAAAATAATATTTTATATGAATTTATATATACACAAACATTTAGATTAAGTACTGGTTATTTGAATGTCGTGCAAGACATTTAAAGATAATGAACAGATGAAGAAGGAAAAGAAAAACAAAAAGGAGAACACATAGTTGCAAACCATGGCCGACCTATGGTTTTTAGGCATACATTTTGACTAATTTACCTGACGATTCGATCCAACTTTTGGATTCTTGGATGTGTTTTATGAACTAAATTCATAACATAATACTTTGAACTAGTTTTGAGGTCAATAGATGAGTGAAATAGAGGGTGGAAATAGAGTCGGAATCCAGTGAACACAACATTTCAACCATAGATTTGCATGGACGGACCTAGAAAACTATGTGACTGGGGTCTTTAACAACAACCATATAAAAAATGTTGGGGAGGGGGGCAATTGTAGGATTTTTCTATAATTTCAGTGGGGGCAACTCTAAAATTTTAGGGGTATATATTAAAAAAAGGGAAAAATCAATGGTACATAGTAAAAAGAAAAGAGAAACAGTGGGGGAAATTGCCCCCACTGAGCGATGAATAGATCCATCCCTAAACAGTTTCTTTGGCTAAAATAGTATCAAATTTCAGAAGTTCATTGGGGTGTTAGAAAGTCAGTGGAAAGCTGGAACACCCCCCCCCCCCCCCCCCCCCCCCACCCCCGCGGCGGGCGCGTTTGGTAGCGTACGCGAAGAAAAAGGAAAATAATACCCCCCGCGGGCGCGTTTGGTAGCCTACGTGAAGAAAAAGGAAAGAAAAAATAGACAAAGACACACTTTTTATGTTTGACAAAAGGACACTTAAAATAGTTTACTTGTTTTTTGAATAAAGACATTCCTAAGTGTTTAAAAATAGACAAAGATACTCCTTTACATAAAAAATTGACCAAATTACCCTTTGATCGCTTAGGAGACTTTTTTTAACTTTACAATTTAATAAATTGAACCAATTTACCCTCATGAACAATTTATAAACAAAAAGTAGCAGAAGTTCATTGGGGTGTTATAAAGTGAGTGGAAAGCTGGAAACAATAAAGCAGGATACTTTCCCGCCCGCCCCCCGGCCCCTTCCGCTCTCGGGCGCGTTTGGTAGCGTACGTGAAGAAAAAGGAAAATAATATAATAATATTAAGGGTAAAGTACAGCCACACTCTTAATGTTTGACAAAAGGATACTTAAAGGAAGCTTACCTGTTTTTTGAACAAAGACATCCTTGAATGTTTAAAAATGGACAAAGACACCCCTTTAGATGAGAAATTGATCAAATTACCCATGACTGTTTATGAGATTTTTTTTAACTTTACAATTAAATAAATTGAACCAATCTACCCTCATGAACAATTTATAAATATCCTAACCTTTTTTTTTTTGTTATTTACTTTATAAATATTCTAACTTCTTAAAAATTTAGACGTCTAAAATGATTTTTTGATCCAATATATATATTTCAAAAAAGGATAGTATTAATTCTTTATTTAATTAATAAGGGAAAATAATAATAGTGTTAACAAAATGCCCAGTCCTTACTTACCTTTTAACTAAAAAAAAAAAAAAAAATGCACCATCCTACCACACGCGGATTTGTAATTTTGTATTCACCTTTTCATTTTCATCAGTCCCAAAATAATTAGTCCATTTATAAAGTAAGTGATTTTTTTAATATTATTAATTTAACCTTCAATCGAAAAATCGAAAAACATTCCAAAATTTTTTATGTATAGTCTTTTTCTCTTTATACAGTTTCCTTATTTATTGAAAAAAATAATAGTAATAAACAGGGACTGACTGCAAAATGTCCTCTCAGTTTGGAATGGTTAGTAGTCCATACATAATAAAACACACCATTGTACTCATGGACATTTAGTTCTATAATATAACTTTTTCATTTTCAAACGAAGGATTAAAGCGTTCAAGGGCAGATCTAGGATTTTTAGGTGGGGTGGACTAATTTTATTTTAGTATGGTGGTTGAGTTTAGTTGGGCTTCATTGAATTTTTAGGGTGGGCTAATATTATTAATTTTTTTTTTTTTTTTTTTGGACTGAACTAATATATTAGTATAGTGAAAAAAGAAATTTTTTTTTGGGGTGGGCTGCAGCCGTTCCCCGTGTCCACTCTGAGGGCGTTAACTTATGAGATGAGGACATTTGTCATAAAAACAAAAATAAAAACTTTATGAGTTCGCATTAACCTAGACGTGTCATCGAACATTGCAATGCATTTAATTAAAAGATATATTACTAATTTTATGACAAATATCCTCATTATATGTCACAAAAATATTGCCGACATGCACTGTTATCAATATGATAGTATAGGGTTAAGTTGTTTGTGAAAGAAATTGTTCCAGTAATGCATATCAATTTTTCATCATTATCTTTATCTTTATTCCGCACAAATAATCTTCCTTCCACTCTTTTCTATCATACTGACTAGATTTAGTTTTTAGTCAAATGCATTCTCAAAAAACAGGAATCAATGTAGACATGTGAATGAAACTAGTTAAATCTTTTAAGCCCAGATTGACATGAAATGCTTCACGTGTTTCTTTCCACTTAATGCAAATGACAATTGTTAGTGTATATGGGTTTTGAGCCCAATACAAAAGGAACTTTTGTTATAGGCCCACCTTGGTAATAGATGCTTCAGGTGTCTATCTGAGAAATTTTTAAATGATGTTTGACCATTTATACTTAATGGATCAATTTAATTCAAACTTTTTGATTATAAAATGGTCTAAGGTATCTAACAATTTTTCGCATATCACACATCTAAAAGCAAGCACGGTCAAAACTCCACACATTTACATTTAGGTGTGCGCTAAACACCTAAATGTTAAAGGAAAAGGCAAGAATTAAATGGTCATTTAAATACCTTATATATATATATATATATATATATATATATATATGGCCTCTCTTTGTTATTCTTCCATCCTGGCACAACAACATCCACTCACTTCTCAAAACATTTATTTTCTTCAACCATTCTTCAATTTTGAAAAATTTGGCTGCAAAATTCAACATGATCCCTATATTCTTCGAACATAATCCATTCACCAAAACAACCAAACACTATCCAAATATATAATTAATTAACAGTTCAAAATACGTCATGAACTACCATCAACATGATATCTTGGTAGCCATTAGCCAAGCTCGCACAAAAGTCCTACAAGGCCTAGCTAATACCACATACATATAATATAATATAATATAATATATATATATATATATATATACCAAGTCCAAGAAAGCTAGGTCATAATTAACCAAAAACTACCACCAGCAAGAGACATTGGATTTCAAGCTCAAATTTCACTTGCCACGGACCTTCAATCTCTTTTTGGAAACTGCTGGACTCGGCCTGCAAGAGACAATTAAGTTGAGAACAAAATTAGATCGAAAAGCTCAAAAGCCACTAGCACGAAGAGCATATAGGTAGTAATACAACAACATAATAATCATTAAACAGAAATAACCCTAGACAAGCTTCTGTCACATCAGTCACAAGATTTGTAGCTTCACAAGTCCAAAATGTAACATAAAAAACAAAATTAACAATGGTAACTCCACTCATAACAACAGAAACTGTGCCAATTTCTGTTCATGCATCAAGATGACTGATATTACCTTTTGGTTCTTGTTTTGGTTCCTTCAGTATTAAAGCATCAGTCAGAGCAGATCTCGATACCAAAGCAGCCTCTAGTAGACGCAAAGCCTGCAAAATAAAATATATATGTAAATATATATAAATTTTCAGCAACTAGTTAATCATGAACGTACGTGGAGAGGTAAACAGATTGCTATGAAAAAGTGTTGAAACAAAAAAAAATTAAAAAATTAAAGGTCCAAAGGAGTAAATTTACCTCCTCCTCACTAATGGTTACTTCTCGTTCTACAATGTCACTAATGGGAATATTAAGTTTGTTAATAAGAGATAAGCCAGAGACTAGAGATAAAGGTGTTATGGTCAAATTGTCCGTCACCATGTACTTTGACGGCCCTTTCACGAATCTCTCGCCAGTTGAAGCTACTTTAAAATTAGAACAAGTTCTTTCAACAAGAGAAGTAAGAGAAGTAATGGTTGGCCGCGACGGATACAAAGCTTCCTCGATGGGGATGAGCTGCTTATTGCAAGCTATTCCAGGAGCCAGCTTTGGATTGATTAGAGTTTCCTTCATTTCCTCAGATTTCAGGAATTCGTCAACATCAAGTGCCTGGATGCTCTTGTATAAGTTAGCCAAGCATCCCCTCAACGACAAACTTGGAAATTCTTTAAATACAAAACCAAGTGGAACGGTGAGAAAACTGCTGATGAGATTAACAAAATCTTCCCTGGCTTCAACATACAATGCCCTGTTGTTACATTTGTTGATGATGAGTTTCAAATCTATCTTTGCCTCGTTGCTTCTTGTTGTGTCCATGGCCCTTCTAGATTCATTTGTGGTAATTCTTGGACTAAATTCTTCACCACCAACTGCAACACTGGTTTTATTGTCTTCTGTTTCCAAGACAGTCTCAGAAAAAGGTGCCATAGATGTTAATGAAGCCTTGAGCATCTTCAGAACCTGAAAGAAAGACCATCCATTTTGATACTTTACATGTTCGACAAAAAGAAAAATAATATTACAAACAATTTTTTTAATTACCTCATCGTTGCCTATCTTTATACACCTCTGTTTTATTGTGGTTCCATCCACAACTCCAAGCTCTTTAAGCAAGGTTAGGACAGTCATCGTGGACAACGGCAATACTTGAAAGTCATCAGTTATCATGAAACGAGAGGTGGGCTTCACAAAAACACCTCCGACTGGAGGAACAGAGCTACTATTTTCCAGTTTCACCATATATTTTATGGGGCTTCCACAACGGCAATGAGCAGTTGGGTAAGGAAACAAAGTGCATTCTGTTCTCCCACATCTGCATCCATAGTACTCATTATTACTAGTAGTACAATTAACAAAATTTAGTTTTAGGTTTCTGCAATAAATTTCGGCAGCACTACGGGGACGTAGCAGCATGTCCTTGCACTCTGCACTTAGCAGATGTGTATCGTCGAGATTCTCGATACTTTCATATAAGTTGTTCATGCAACCAATCTCCCATTTTGATGCTTGTTCATGGGTGCTTCTAATAAAGGTTCCAATAGGCATACTCATGAAGCTGAAGAGAACATCAACAAAACCATGATCGGACTCGGCAAAAACAACTCGATTTGTTTCTTCATCCACCAGGACCTTCAGACTTAGACTTTGTGAAGCTTCATCTGCCATTGCTTTAAATAGAGAGAAAAAAATAAATAAATAAATAAATTTAAGTTGGCGACTAACTAGAGATATCAGTTTTATTGGCAAAATTCAGTTTATACTTTTAAGCAAATGCACTCTGCATTAATATATTTTATTACACAATTAGGGGTGGTAATTAAGCGGGTATTGAATGGGCTGGTCATGGATGGGCTAATAACTTATTATATATTAACTCATTAATAGTGAGTCATGAAAGGGTTAGAGATCAAATGAGCGGGTCATAAGCGGGACAAACATGTGAAGATGTCATGTTAAATAAGCAAATTCAAATTAGAAGTTGCACCACATGACGACAATAACCTAAATTATTTTTCAAGCGTCCTTTGTTTATTGCTAAGACTGGTCAAAAACCCTCAAGAACTTCTCATGTCCTTTCCTTATTAGATATTTCCCGTTTCATGTAAAATAAAAAACAAAAAATATATATATACATGCAACATATATATAAATTTAACTATTACATACTATTCTTACGAACTATATATATATATTATAATAAATACTAAATAGACCCATTTATAAATTAGTTTATATGTTAAAACTGATGGGGTGTCATTGTTAAAAACCAAAAAAAAAAAAAAAAAAAAAAAGAAAAAAAACCTTACATATGACTATTCGGGAAAATCTTATGAGATGTCACAGTAATTTATCAAAAGATAATAATAATAATAATAACAATAACAAATAACATTATTGAAATATATATAATGCATGAATGCAATTATCTAGAACCTTTCATTAACAAAACTAAAAAAAAAAAAAAAAAAGCATGAACTGAATTAATTTTTTATATATATGAAAGGTTACACCCTCTATTTACCAAAAAAAAAAACTTCACAAATCAAATAATGATTATAATAACTTCAATGTGTTCTTCAACTATATATTTTCCTTATAAAATCAATTGTATTAAGTGTAACAGGGTTTTTTTTTCCACATAAAACGGTCCAAACAAAAGTAAGAAAGATGCAAGCTTCACAAAAATAGGATAATGATATTGAAGTACCACCCTTGTGCACAAATATATATATATATATATATATATATATATATATATATATATATATAATTAGAATTTTGTTGAGTGGATTAAGTTGGCCGAGTACCCATCTTGATCCATTATTTACCCATTAATTATAATGGGTGCCCATTTTTTATTCATTAATTATTCATTCATTTAAATTGAATACCCAAATAATTTAGTTGTAATGGACAGGTTTGATCAGTTTAATAGATCTGGATATAAATTGCCACCCCTACACACAATTGTCAAAGCATGCATTGGGTTAGGAATTTACTGGCACATTGCAATCGAATACCCCAGCACAGAATAGAAACATCGAACGTATATAACATAAAAGAAAAGTTATAAATCAAAATATTTCAATTTCTCATTTTAAGTAATACAACTAAACATTACCACTATCCTGTTGCATAGTACATTTAAAATTAAGAAAAAGTTTTTGTTTGGTGGCCACCTATTATTTACGCATTCGACATTAGGTAGGTGTCGGATTATTGCAACTTTTCTTTTTGTGCATCGGAGAAGCCGAATGTCAAAGAATCAAGGTTCCATCGTAATGTGATTATATAACACATTGTAAGACAATATATATATATATATATATATATATATATATATATATATATATATATATATATATTTTCTTTTTTCTTTTTTCCCACCAAACTATATATAAAAACAAAATTTATCAGAACATATTGTCAATAATTGTATTAGTAATTTTAAGAGAAAATTAAAGAATCCTGAGGAATAATTTGGCTGCTGAACTAGTCAAGGCCCCATCTTGTGAGAGGAAAATATGGTTTAGGTCCATTAATTAGGAAAACAAACACAAACAGAAAAGAAAAAAATTGCAAGCAAAAAAATTTACCATGTAGCAACAATTTTACTTAATGGCATGCTCTTTTTAATGACTACGTATACATCATGTAAATAAACATCAGCTCTGCCATTTCAACATCAAATAAAAACCATTAAAGGATTGAACAAAAAATATATAATAAAATGACTGTAGTAAGCGAAAGCAATTGTTCACAAAGGAACGAGTGTTACCTTGAATCCACAAGGTGGTACTTGAATCGACAGGGAAGAAGAAGAATTTGTAGAGGAATCTAATAATATATTAATAATTGAATGAATGACTGCTCAGCGGTATATGTATTTATAAACAAAAAGCCTAACAACTTAAAAGAAATTCGCAAGGAAAATACTCAAAAACAGACTTAAACTTGCTCTGAATATTCTATAAAAATAAGGAAAGAAACCTAATTTCTAAATACCAAAAAAGAAAGCAAATTGAATTCATCGAAATCATCCGATAAAAAATTAAAAACGGACCAATATACCCGTTTGACCTTTTAACCGTCCAAACAGGTTCCAAAATCTCTAGTTAACTGTTATGCATCAATAACAGTAACTACACTACTTCAAAATATATAATACGTGAAGAAAATTAAAGGAGTAACAGGGTGAACAAAAAATTTATACAGTCAATAATGGAAGAGATCCATGGTACCTGAAATGAGGAAGCAAGAAGAACGCAGCCTCAAATATCTGAATATTTCTGGGCTGTTGATGCTCGGTGAGAAGAGGTGAAGTAGGAATGATTTATAAATGGGTTTTAAAAGGGAATCTGAGTGGAAACAATAAATTCGGATACTCTTTTTTTTTCTCTCTCCCTCGATTAAAAATAGATGGGCTCCTTGGTGATAGATCACTTTACTTTTTTTTTTTAATTTATAATTATTATCATCATTGGCAAAAACTTACCCATATATATATATATATATACAAATTTAATTTTATTAAGGTGTAAGGGTGTTATCTAAATAGTTAAAAAGTCAGGATATCGATAAGCTAGGGGAGCTTTCTGGAAAAAAAAAAATGGTAGTGTTTGGTGAAATAAAAGAAAATGAATTCTAATCAACATCAAAGTCTTAGGAAGTCCGTTCAAGCAAAGCGTCAAAAACTAGCTTCTGAAATTCGTCTATCGATAAGCTAGCATATTTTAAGTAACAAATCTGTCCCCTTTTATTTCGTAAAATTTGTAGAACGAGAGAGTTGTTAGGAGTCCTTTACTCCGATCAAATTTCAATACTAAAATACTTTTCCTATTTAAACTAGTTATCTGAGAATTCTTGATAGGTCACAATTCTTCAAATATTTTACTTTTATAATTTTTAAGTTAAAAACTTCTAATTTTCAATTTATACGTTTTGAAACCCTAACCTCTCTCTTCAGGTATTTTTCTCTGTGAATTGGCACACACTTGAATGCATTCTCATCGTTTTTCTTGTTATATTGCCGACAACATCTAGAGAAGTTTGAGAGTAAAAAGTGATTTCACAACGAAGAGATATTCGATTTCCCAAGTATATAATTAATGAGAACAACAGCAATGGAAGCATAAACACAAGCTTCATTGCTATATTCCTTTCCTTTCTTTTCTTTTCTTTTTTTTTATTATTATTTTTTTATCTGCTACCTTCACTTCATCACTTTTATTAATCTCTTTTTCTATTTTTATAATTTTCTTTATTCGTACGTCAATTTTTTTTTTTTAATTAAACTACAAATCTTCCTGAAAATTATTTAGGGTAATTATTAAAAATAAAATTGTCAAGTTAATATTAATTGTTGAAAGGAATTTTAAAAAATACATTCCCAAACAACTTTTATATTCTAATAAAAAGAATTTTGGAATCAAAAAGCCCCTCCAAACAGGAAATCCTCTAAGAAAGGATATCATTCGTTGAAATCCTCCAAACGATCTATCATATCATTTGGTAACATCCGACTCTTAACATCACCTTTAAGAAAGGATTGAACTCGAATTGAATGGTCCTCAATCTATAAATTAAAAATAATTTTGAGAATTTTGATACGTAGTGGCTTTAAGGCTTTATCCATATATTTTTATTTTGGATTGTTGTATATTAAATTCTATTAATTTGAATTAGTGGTGTTAAAGTATTATTTGAGTTAATGTTTAATTGATGGTTAGAGAATTAAAATTTGTTTAAGGTGGCAATGTGTATTATTTTAATTACATTGAAAAGTTGCTTCCAGTTATTTCTATCAGTTTATGTAGAGAAAGGTTTACTGATTACAATACTTAAATATATATATATACATACTGCTGGGTACAGGGGAAAACGTGATAGAATGTTTCATGGGTTCACTTGGTCATTAGAAATAGGGCTGCAAATGAATTGAATCGAGCCGAGCTTAGGTCTGCTCGGGCTCGGCTCGTTTGTTTACTGGGTCTACTCGGGCTCGGCTCGTGACGAGCTCAAAAAATTGTGCTCGGGCTCGAGCTCGTTTTAATTTTAAAAGCTTGGGCTCGGCTAAAAAAAAAAAAAAAAAATTTATTTCTCAAAATTAATTAATATTCCACCCAAAAAAAAAAAAAAAAAAAAAAAAAAAAAAAAAAAAAAAAGATCATATTAGAGTTTCAGCGCCTTCTAAACCACGCCCAGTTACCAAGGAGCATGTTGTTGGATGGTGAAGTCATTTGTTTGGATTAGTTCTATTGACTTGAATTATTAAAAAAAAAAAATTTCAGTTAATTAATATAGGTGTAGACCAAGTGCTCAATTCTGATTTCCATTTATACTTAAATCGACGAGTCTTTGAAGATCATAGAGTCAATTTTGATTTCCATTCATACTTAATTCACATTTAAATATTTTATAACATAATATTGATAAATATTTGAATTTAAAGATTATAAGATATCTATCGAAGTTGTGTTCAATTCTGATTTTCATTCATACTTAGATCGACGAGTCTTTGAAGATAATAGAGTCAATTATGATTTCCATTCATACTTAATTCATATTTGAATATTTTATAACATAATATAGATAAATATTTGAATTTAAAGATTATAAAATATCTATCTAAGTTGTGCTCAATTTTGATTTTCATTCATACCTAAATCGACAAATCTTTGAAGATCATAGAGTCAATTCTGATTTGCATTCATACTTAATAAAAACAAAATTGTGGTGTTTAGTTTTAGATCAACATAATAATGATTCTCCAATATTATTTTATTTGATATTATTCATGTGGTGTTTAGTTTTTGATATGTAAATTATTAATTTAAAATAATTATCATTTTTACCGATAATAATTAAAAAAATTGTAGTATAGTTATTGATTCTGTTAAAATTGTCTTTGATAATCTATTTAGTATATGTATATTAGTATATATTAATCAATGTTGTATTTTAAATACACAAAGTGGATTAGTGGTAGCCTGTTAAGAGTGTTAGGAATTCTTTCATAATGAAACCTTGGGTTCAAGCTATGCTAACATGCTAAGTCATGTTTTTTAATGTGTTACTTACTATATATTATATTATTATTACTATTATTATTATTATTATATAGTGAGCCGAGCCTGAACCCCTGTTCACGAGCCTATACGAGCCGAGCCCAACGTTGTTCGGGTTCGAATTGTTTACTGAACGAGTTTGAAAATTGGGCCCGGGCTCGGCTCATTTACTTATGAGCCGAGTTCGAGCCGAGCTTGGAATGAGCCGAGCCCAAACGGTTCATAAATAACTCGGTTCATTTGCAGCTCTAATTAAAAACGACAATAGGTATTAGCGTTGGTGTCATCATGTTTAAGGAATATATATATATATATATATGATATTGAGGTAAAAGGGTCCACCTAGGCATGCGTGCCTTGGTCTCATGTTAGGCTTGTAGCAGGTGCGCGTGTTACATTGAAGGGAAAGTGCATTGTAGGGAAAGTGGACTAAAATTAGGACTTGTATCCGGGCATATGGGTGTGAATCTGACGCTATATATATATATATTTATATTTATCATATTAAAAAAAAAATTAAAAGAGAGAGAAACAGAAAATGTAAGAGGCAGAGAATGAGAGGAAAAAATAAATAAATAAAACCCTAGATTTTTTTTTTTTTTTTTCGTTCAATCTTTTCTCAAGATTTGAAGGCTTAGATTTTGTCGACAATTCAAGAACTAAAGTTGCTCTGACGTGCTCTACAATTTGACACTATTAGACTACCAATTCGTGGTTGGTTAATCTATAAGAGTTTTACTTTTTTTCTTTAATTTATATTAAGGAAATGATATACTAACTTTAATAACCCGTAATTATATGATTTGTTCTTCCTCATAATATATTGAGTATCATGTTATATATATATGTAGTGAAAGATTTTAATTATTGTTCATATACATGTTTGGATCCTAGTATTGTTGGATTGTTTTAAAGTGAGATTATTTTGTGATTTAATTTGTGTGTTAATTGAGAATATATTGTTAATTGCCACATATCATGAATATGAATAGACAATGTTGAATGATGTGTGGAGTTTTAAATACTGATTTTATATTTGAACACACTTGGTGATGGATGTGTGGAATTGGGTTTGAGAGTAATTGAATGGTGGACGACGTTGTGTCAGAAAAGCAAGATAGGGTACAATGTCATTAGGTGAAAAATCTTAAATTTGTCCAACTGGTAGTCATATTTAATGGGTTAGTAGCCCGTGAACCGAGTAAATGTTACGTGACTTGTAATGTTAAGTGCACAGAATTACGGACAATGCCCAGAATTTATTTAATTAAGACATGATTGGGATAAAATTGCTTAAAAAGTGATTTATTTTGTAAGTGTTGTGGTATTCCTTATTCAGTATTATTTGGATGATGGTATTTTTTATCTTTGTTCTATACAGATAAAATGTGCTATTTGCATAGTTGATATATCCACATGCTCATGTATAATATTTTATGTTGATATCATGCTTCCTTTTATGTTGCTTGGTTGGGGCATCTCATATACTATTGGTCCCCAACAGTTTTGCAGATGAGGGTGATGATACGAGAATCAATTAAACTTTGAGAAGATGCTTGGTAGTTGCAACTTTATTAATTTTGCTTATCTGTTGAGAGTTTATTTGGAAAGTTAGAAGAATTAAACTTTAATTCATAATTTGGACACATGTTTGATTTTGTTATTCTAGTTAAACATGTAATTGCAAAAATATAGAAGGTTAGGTACTAATAAATTCAATTCAATAAATGTTATATATTTTATCTAGGTTCAAGGATGTTCTATTCTAATATTTCATTTGGGGTAACATTTGATTAATTCGCTGCTACTTATTTAAAATTTATGTGAATCATTAACATGGTCATTATTTTATTTGGTTGAGGATAGCTCCTAGGTCTCTAGTAATGTAATAAGGGGTATAGATTCTTTGTGCACTAGTTAGTGCCCAGTAAACTATATGTATGTATGTATGTATGTATGTACTCTTGGTCTAAAACTATTGACCATCTGTACATGGGTTGTTAGTTCAAGCTCTTGAGATAATTTATGGGTAAGGAATCATGAGTGAGGCTCCATGTATCTTGGATAAAATATCTCTACAATTATGTTTGTACAAGAACATTATTACCAAGCATAGATGACAACGTAAATAAATTGACACATGACCAGGTAAATGAGTCATGTTATACTTGTGAGCTCTTAGGTAAAAGAGAAGCAAACTTTTGTTTGTATAATTAAAGTATCTTACCATGATATGTCAATAAAAATAAAAATAAAAATAAAAATTGGTTTAGTTTTCAGGGCTGGTTAATTTAATTTTTTCTTATTTTAGCACTATTAGAGTTTCGAAATTCCGGGCGTAACATATGGTCTTGGAGATAGGATGATAGTATTACATTTAGTTGTGCGCTATATACACCTAAACGTTAAAGAAAAATGCAAGGGCTAAATGGTCATTTAAATATCCTTTTTATTTCACATTTAAATTAAAAAAAAAAAATTAATTGATAAGGATTCTTAAGTGATTTTGTCCAATTTAAACAACCTTAGTTGCACTTATACCTATAAATTCGCCCCCTGTTAAACAACAAAGCTTCAGATTAGCATATCTGCTCTGTTTGGGGTCAAACTATTTTTTTTTTTTTTTTTTAATATCTCAATTCAAAGGTAATATATATATATATATATAAATAGATATATATATTACTGGCCTTTCTTTGTTATTCTTCCATCCTGGCACCACAACATCCACTCACTTCTCAAAACATTATTTTCTTCAAACATTATTCAAGTTTAAAATATTTGGCAGCAAAATTCAACATGATCCCAATATTCTTCAAACATAATCAATTCACCAAAACAACCAAACACTATCCAAATATATAATTAATTAGCAGTTCAAAATACGTCATCAACTACCATCAACATGTAGCCATTAGCCAAGCTCGAACAAAAGTCCTACAAGAGCTAGCTAATACCACATACATGTATCATATACCAAGTTCAAGAAAGCTGGCTCATAATTAACCAAAAACTACCACCACCAAGAGACATTGGATTTCAAGCTCAAATTTCACTTGCCACGGACCTTCAATCTTTCTTTGGAAACTGCTGGACTCTGCCTGCAAGAAACAATTAAGTTGAAAACAAAATTAGATCGAAAAATTCATAAGCCACTAGCACGAAGAGCATATAGGTAGTAAGACAACAACATAATAATCATTAAACATAAATTACCCCAGACAAAGTTCTGTTGCAAGATTTGTAGCTTCACAAGTCCAAAATGTAACATAAAAAAACAAAATTACTTCTTGCTTTGAAGATAAGAAAAGAAAACAATAACTCATTAACAATATATAGTGAAGTTTTATCCAAAATCAATGTAAAATTACCTACCCAACCAAATAACATATATTGATTGATGCAGTCTCTTATTTTTGTGCTGTACAATCTAGACATCTCGTACTCACCCAAGAAAATCACTAAATTTAGGACATTAGACACTGTTTAAAAAGAAAAGTAAAATCTTCAAGTTGCACAATCTTCTTTACACAAACAGTAATCAGTAGTAGGCAATTACGATAAATCTCAATCGAACACAAATTAACCAAGAGAAAATAAATATCCAACACAGGATGCGTCAGCTGCTAGTACTAATGGTAATTCCACTCATAACAACAGAAACTGTGCCAATTTCTGTTCATGCATCAAGATGATTGATTTTACCTTTTGGTTCTTGTTTTGGCTCCTTCAGTATGAAAGTATCAGTCAGAGCAGATCTCGATACCAAAGCAGCCTCTAGTAGACGCAAAGCCTGCAAAATAAAATATATGTATATTAAAATTTTCAGCAAGTAGTTAATCTTGAACGTACACAGATTGCTAGAAAAAAGTGTTGAACCCAGGGGAGTTAATTTACCTCCTCCTCACCAATGGTTAATTCTCGTTCTACAATGTCACTTATGGGAATATTAAATTTGTTAATAAGAGATAAGCCAGAGGCTAGAGATAAAGGTGTTATGGTCAAATTGTCCGTCACCATGTACTTTGACGGTCCTTTCATGAATCTCTCGCCAGTTGAAGCTACTTCTAAATTAGAATAATTTCTTTCAAAAAGAGAATCAATGGTTGACCACGACGGATATAAAGCTTCCTCAATGGGGACGAGCTGCTTAT
Source organism: Cornus florida (assembly GCF_030987335.1). Classification (NCBI taxonomy): domain Eukaryota; kingdom Viridiplantae; phylum Streptophyta; class Magnoliopsida; order Cornales; family Cornaceae; genus Cornus; species Cornus florida. The sequence goes on along the minus strand of NW_026775572.1, from coordinate 26,996,814 downwards.
TGCAAGCTATTCCAGGAGCCAGCTTTGGATTGATTAAAGTTCCTTCATTTCCTCAGATTTCAGGAATTCGTCAACATCAAGTGCCTGGATGCTATTGTATAAGTTAGCCAAGCATCCCCTCAATGACAAACTTGGAAATTCTTTAAATACATAACCAAGTGGAAAGGTGAGAAAACTGCTGATGAGATTAACAAAATCTTCCCTGGCTCAACATACAATGCCCTGTTGTTACATTTGTTGATGATAAGCTTCAAAGCTATCTTTGCCTCGTTGCTTGATGTGTCCATAGCCCTTTGAGATTCATTTGTGGTTCTTGCACTAAATTCTTCACGACGAATTGCAACACTGGTTTTATTGACTTCTGTTTCCAAGACAGTCTCAGAAAAAGGTGCCATAGATGTCAGGGAAGCCTTGAGCAACTTCAGAACCTGAAAGAAAGACCATCCCATTTTGATATTTTACATGTAGACAAAAAGAAAAATAACATTCCATCAACTTGTTAATTACCTCATCCTTGCCTATGTTTATGCACCTCTCTTTTATTGTGCTTCCATCCACAGCTCCAAGCTCTTTAAGCAAGGTTAAGAAAGTCATAGTGGACAAGGGCAATACTTGAAAGTCATCAGTTATCATGAAGCGAGAGGTGGGTTTCACAAAAACCCCTCCAACTGGAGGAACAGAGGTACTATTTTTCAGAGTCACCGTATAATTTATGGGGGCATCCACAATGGCAATGAGCAACTCGATAAGGAAACAAAGTGCATTGTGTTGTCCCATGTCCGCATCCATAGTACTCATTAGTAATACTATTAACAAGATTTATTTTTAGGTTTCTGCAATAAATTTCAGCAGCACTCCGAGGACGTAGCAGCATGTCCTTGCACTCCACACTTTGCAGATGTGTATTGTGAAGATTCTCAGTACTTTCATATAAGTTGTTCATGCAGCCAATCTCCCATTTTGATGCTTGTTCATGGGCGCGTCTAATAATGGTTCCAATAGGAATAGTCATGAAGCTGAAGAGAACATCAACAAAATCATTATCGGACTCGGCAAAAACAACTCGATTAGTCTCTTCATCCACCAGGACCTTCAGACTTAGACTTTGTGAAGCTTCATCTGCCATTGCTTTAAAGAGAGAAAAATAATAATTGTCAACTAAGTAGATATCAGTTTCCTTGGGACAATTCAGTTAATACTTCAAGCAAATGCACTCTGCATTAATTAACACATAATATTTTATCACACAATTGTCAAAACATGCATTGGGTTAGGAATTTACTGGCACATTGGAAATGAATACCCCAATATAGAATAGAAACAACAATCCCTCCTAACGTATATATCAAAATATTTCAATTTCTCATTTTAAGTAATACAACTAAAAATTACCACTATCCTGTTGCATAGTACATTAAAAAAAAGAAAAGTTTTTGTTTGGTGTCTTTTAGCCACCTATTATTTACGCATTCAACATTAGGCAGGTGTTGGATTATTGCAACTTTTCTTTTTCCGTATTTTGGATGAAGCGTGTACATTTTCCACTGTAGAAAATATCTAAAGAATCATCTGACTCGGAGCTCAAGCAAATATTAAGGCAGGCCATCCAATTAGAAGGTCAAAGAATCAAGGCCCCAAAGTTTTGTTGAAAAAAAAGAAGAATATATAATGTGATTATATAACAATTGTAAGCTATTCTTATCTTTTTTTTTGGTTGTGATTATTTTCATTTGACTATATATATATATATATATATATATATTTCCACCAAAATTTATCAGAACAGATTGCCAATAATCAAACTTCCAGTTACCGGAATAGTGTCAATTACATAATAATGTAATTGTAAAAGTCCGTAATAGGTATGAGAACATATTAGTAATTTCAAGAGAAAATTGAAGAATCCTGAGCAGTAATTTGGCTGCTGAACCGGTCAAGGCCCATCTTGTGAGAGGAAAATATGGTTTAGGTCCATTAATTAGGAAAACAAACAACAACAGAAAACAAAAAATTGCAAGCAAAAAAATTTATCATTTAGCAACAACAATTTCACTTATTGGCAAGCTCTTTTAGTGACTATGTATACACGTAAATAAACATCAGCTCTGCCCTTTCAACATCAAATAAAAACCATATAAGGAGTGAACAAAAAATATATAATAAAATAACAGTAACTGCACCACTTCAAAATATACAATAAATGAAGAAAATTAAATAAGTAACAGGGTGAACAAAACAATTATACAGTCAATAATGGCAGAGATCCATGGTACCTGAACTGATCAAGCAAGAATAACACAGCCTCAAATATCTGAATACGGGGTTTGTTGATGCTTGGAGAGAAGGGGTGAAGTAGGGATGATTTATAAATGGGTTTTAAAAGGGAAAGCTTATATGCATAAAGTAAAACGCAGCAGAAGTGATTGGGTGTTAGAATCTGAGTCAGATAATTTTTTTTTTTTTTTTTTTGTCCTCTCTCTCCATCGATTAAAAATAGATGGGTCCTTGGTGATATACTTATTTTTATTATTATCATTATTGGCAAAAACTTACCCATATATATATATATATAGAGAGAGAGAGAGAGAGAGTGAGAGAGAGGGGAGAAGGGCAGAAAACACGTTAAAGTATATTTTGCGCAGTAATTTTATCCCTTTATTTGAAAAAGTGTATAAAAACACTTTTAATCTTTTCATATTGGGTAAAAATACTTTATTTTACATAAATTAGTGTTGTAATACCCGTTTTACCTTTTTACTTTTTAAAAAATACTCAATGGGATATATATGTTACTAATCTCATAATATATTGATGTTAAGTGCACATTACCTTATATATATATATATATTTATATATATTTAAACTTTTTTTTTTCTATATATATATATATATATCCCTAAACTTTTTTTTTTTTTTTTTTGAAACTTTGAGAATTTGTAGAACAACGATTTGAATTTTTTGAGATTTTAGTTTACTATTTTCTACTATTTTTTTTCTTTATTTTATTTTATTTCCATATCCACACGGTTAAAAAAAAATATATAAATAAATAAAATAAAAAAGTAAACAAATCCCAATATCAATGTTCATTAGTTTTTGGAGTTTGTAGCATATTTGTTTTCTTAGTTTACACTTTATTTTAGTTTTTTATTATTTATTATTTATTATTTATTATTTTTATCTTTACTTTTCTTTTCTTTTATACTTTTATTTTTATTTTCTATTTTTTATCTTTACTTGTCCATTGTCGGCGTCATCTAATAGTGTCATTTTCGATCATTTTTAATATGATTCACCAATTGTAATTTAATAAACTTATAGTTTAAACTTTTTAAATAGACCTATTTGCATGAAATTGAAACTTAAGGAGTGTTTTTGCACGTGAAGGGCGTCTCCAATAATGTCCTTTGCAATCATTTTATAAAATTATTTATTTTTATATATTTTATAAAATAATTCAATAAGGATAATTTAGTCAACTTATGATTTAAATTTGTCAGAAGAACCTTTTTGTACCAAATTAAAACTTTAAGAGTTTTTTTGTACGTGAAGAGTGTGATATGCGCTATAACATTCTTTAAGGGATATATATACATATAGATAAATTTTACTAAGGTGTGAGGGTGTTACTCAAATAATAAAAAAAAATGAGGTCTAAAGTGCCCAAATATGTACTTATCAAATCCTCTCATTAATCCAAACGTACTCTTAACTAAATAATTATTGAACTCGAATTGAATTATCCTCTATCTATAAATTAAAATAATTTTGAGAATTTTGATTTTTCTCTCAACTTTTATTTTCTTTTTAGACTGATACTTTACTTGCCCTTTAAGGTCTCTAAAGGATGCCATTGAGATGGGTTATTGGTACAACCAAAAGTGAAAGTGTTCAAACGAAGAGAGTCAAAAAGTTTAAAAGCAAGACATAAGTGGATGTAAACTAGACTCGATGACACCATCTTCTAAATAGAAAATCAGATGGTACTTTGAGTATTAAGTAATTTGTAGGTTATAATTAATCATGTTCGAGTCTTAATGAAATCGTCAAACAATTTTCGTCCGCCTTTAGCAGCCAGAATACATGCATAACCAAAAGATCTAGCAACTTCCGGAGTCATTGCAGGAGCAACTTGCTCAATCGTATCAGCAGTGGATTCTGGAGTGCTTCCTGTTACAAAGATATTATAAGCATCAAGTTCGTTTCCGATAAGGACATCCCATGCTGGAGCTTGTTGTGCCATGGATTGCGATTGGCTTAGGCTTTGCGAAGCTTCATTTGCCATTGCTTTGAAAGGAGAAAAAAAGGGAAGGAAAAAAAAAAAAAAAGAAGAATTAGCAGCTAAGTAGATATCAGTTTTCTTTACAAAATTCAGTTCAAAAGTAACACAAGAATAATCACAATACCTCAAAATATATAATAAACTAAGATAAAGAAAATCAAGAAGGGTAGAGTTAACATTTGTGAACTGAAATATGAAACCTGATCAAGACAAACACAGATTGCAATTTCTTGTATATTAATTTGAGGATCAATGGGACAATTTATGTTATAGAAAAGGGACTGAAAAGGAAAAGCATATGTAAGTAGCAGAAGATGATTGTTTTATATAGTATAGAGAGATTGGAAGCTAGAAAGTCAGACTCTTCATTTCCTTCTTTTATGTTTCTCGGTTGTAATCTCTATTTCCAATGCAAATATATTTATTTTAAATTCCCTTCTATTTTTTCTAGGCCCTCACAACTTCCAAGCTCAAGTTATATTGCCCTCAATCTTTGAATTGAGTCCGGATCCACTACAATGTACGACCGCATGCACCAGCTCCATATGAGAAATGATAAATGTTTCCATCTATTTTGCCAACTTATCGTCCGAAACAAACGTGGCCTGCAGATTTATTTATTTATTTATTTGTTTAAGGTCTAAATTGGGAAGCCAAAAAGTTAATTCGAATTATCTCTCAGGATTTCTTCTCTCTCCCCTTCTCGCTCTGGTGCTATCAACCGCTCAACACACACTCCCAAACCCATCATCTCCAGCAAAAATTAAAGTAACCACCATCTCTGGCGGGAATTAACATCTAGCTCCCTCACGCTGTTCTCCCTGTTGCGTTCTCATGCTCATAAACAATAAAGTACTAAAAAAGATCCCTCACACGTGTGGGCATTCCATACGCAACCACCCTTGTGAGCACAAGTCCCGTGTGATACATTACCATCTTGTTAAAAAATTTTGAATTTTATTTAAATAATCAATTCCCAATAAATGTTTTACCTAAGACTCCCATTATTGCATTACATAGAAGATTAGATTTAGATACTCTTGTAATAAATAGTATATTTGCAATTTGAAACTTTTTTGGAAAAAAAAATAAACATTAAAGATCTTTCATGATTTTTATCTAGCACTTTTTGACTCGTTTTTCATTTTTCTTTCTTTATTTTTCTTTCCTGTTTTTGAATCCACATTGAAAAGAGAAAGTAAATACGAATATGCATGCTAAAGATCGTGCTCGCGCCTATAAGCTACATAATTCTTATTTTTAGGGATTTGGGAGAGAAAAATTAATTAAGGAAACAAGTCAAGTTTTTTTTCTCTCTTCTCTCCGCGTTCTCTCTTTTTCTCTCTTGGTTTACCTTCAACCAATCTTCCTATTTCTGTCTCTTAGCTTGAAGATATAAATTTTTTAAGATGAGGCTATTCTAAAGCTCAAAAAAATGAAAACAAAAAAAATCAAAATATAATTAAACAACACTTAAATTTTTTGTGACGAGGGTATTCCAAAGCTCAAAAACGCGATCAAATAAATAAATAAATAAAATCTCAAATAGAATGAAATAGTATCACGGACATGATAGATGAAGTATGAAGTATAACTTACGGGAGAGAAAGAGACAGATTTGTTGAGGGTGAGAGAAGAGAGAGAAAAAAGTTTGATTTGTTTCCTTTTATTGCGAAGATTCTTTCTTAATTAATTCTCTCTACCAAATACCTAAAAATAGGAATTGTGTGACTTATAAGCCTGAGCTTTTTAGACTTTTTACAAGAGTCGCAATAGCACTACTCAAAGATTATTACTGCATGAACATAATCTTACAATCAAAAAGTTCAGGTGAAAATTAGTTGTAGCATCCTCTCTACTAAAAAACTTCTACACTAATAGTTTTGTGATGTTAATCGAAATTTTTTAGTTTCATTCTCTGTACCTCAAATTTGATCACAAGAAAGAAAAAAAAAATAACTAAATTAAACTAAATTAAACTAAATTTGTGATGTTAATTGTTAATGCATTTTTTGGGCCTTATAGGCCTTGTGGACAGCTTGTGTAGTAGTGTGGTGGTCGTAGTTGGGCTTTTAAACCTTGAGGCAGTGTGAGGCCTACTTTTTTTAGCCCACTCTTGGTAATTTTTTTCTTATTTGGCAGTGTTGGGTTTTCGAAGAATGGTGGGGCGATATGGTGATGGGATGGAAGTATATACTAGGCGTCTATATATACATATATAAAAATCAAAAAAGAAATAGAATGCTAGAAAACACCAAATTAATGATAAACAAGCCGATCTCAAAAGCCGAGACTAGGAACATGATAATTAAGGTCAATAATTTGGTCATGATATTACATGAAAGTACTCATTAATAGTACTATTAACATAATTTAGTTTAAGGTTCTTGCAGTAAATTTCAGTAGCACTCTGAGGATATAGCAGCATGTCCTTGCACTTCTCACTCTGCAGATGTTTATTGTCGAGATTCTCAATACTTTTATTTAAGTTGTTCAGGCAACCAATCTCCCATTTCCATGCTTGTTCATGGGTGAGTCTGATAATGGTTCCGATAGGAATTGTAATGAAGCTTAAGAGAACATCCATGAAATCATTATCTGACTCGGCATAAACAACTCGATTCTTCTCTTCATCCACCAGGACCTTCAGACTCAGACTTTTTGAAGCATCATTTGCCATGCTTTTGAAGGAAAAGAAAATTCAGTTCATAATACTTTAATCAAATTGACTCTGCATTAATTAGTACGTTATATTTTATAACCACCAAAAACAAACACATAATCTGTCAGAAATAATATTTATCCCACAACTGTCAAAGCATGCACAAATAGGAATTTATTGCCAATTGTGTTGGGAGTATGTTTTCTTGTTAAATGAGTACCCAAATACAGAACAAAAACAACATCCTTCCCCCCTAACAACCAAAAATTTAAAAGAAACATGTATAACATAAAAGAAATCAAAATTATTGTAAATCGAAGTATTTCAATTTGTCATTTTAATTAACACGATTAAACATTTCCATTACACTGTTGCATTGTACGTTACGATTAAGAATTTTTTTTTGTTTGGTTTCTTTTTTCCACCCATTATTTATGCATTCTACATTAGGCAGGTTTTAGATTGCTGTAACTTTTCTTTTTCCATATTTTTTATGATGCATGTAAATTTACCATTACAGAAAAAAAATTAAAAGCATCATCTGATTCGGCGCGCAAGCAAATATCAAGGTAGGACATCCAACTAGAAGGTCAAGGAATCAAGAGCCATAATGTCTAATTGAAAGAAAAGAATATGGTATGTGATCGATACTCTTATAATTCCCCAATCCTACCCTTCCCAATAAGAAAATGTAGGGCATCACATTCTATAATTTAATGTACCAAGGGCTTGTAGCCTAGTGGTACTTCCTAGCTTTTCAAAATAGAAGGTATAGGATTCAAGTCCTTGTAGGAACACAAGTGAGTGTGTGAGTGTTTCTTGTTCAGTAATGTCAATTGGAACTAGTACATTATACACTTTTTCACAACTGTATCTCCCACTTTCCCTCCCAATCTTTGTCTTTAGAGAACACCTTTCTTCCACATTGCCTTCCAAATCCGTGTCTTTAGAGAACACCTCTATCCATCTTTCCAAAATACAATGGAATGAAAATTCATACCCCACCAACATAACTCATAGATTTGCTAAATTTTTATGCACTATTTTGTAGATGTGACCAATTGACAGTTTCATACTTCAAAGAGTGTAATGCTTCAAAGAGGTTCCTCTCACATGGAGTCATGAGCTTTCCTATTTTTTTAACTTTTTTTTTTTATTTGAATGCCTCCACTAAGGTTCGAATCCCAAATATCTTTTTGGGTAGGTCAAGTTTGTACAAGCTGGACTATTGCGCATTTAATTCCTATTTTTTAACTTAGATGCATTAAAATTTTGATTTGATTTTTTGTATATTTCAAAAATATTATTTCATCCAATGATTAAAAAGGAAGAGTTGACGACTCTTCTCACTAGAGAGACATCCTAATTAAAAGCATTAGTCTACTTCAAATACAAGTATTTGATAGTTTTACCATGTAATATAAAAGATTCGACACTTCAAAATAATAACAAACCTATTAAGACAAAAGCTGTAAAACAAGAAGGCAATAAAAAAAATTGACACAAAAAGTAATCACCAAAAAAAAAAAAAACACAGTGATTTACGTGGATCCAAAAGATTAATTCCACTTTAAAGACAAAAATAAAGAATCCAAAAATTTACATAGAAATTTGTTAGGTTAAAGGCCTAGCTATTGGGTATGAGGAGAATTTAAATAGGAAAACCGAGAAAATTAAAAAATTAAAAAAAAAATATATATACAGTAATTAGTATGATGTTTTGACTATCACCTTTTGGTATACTCTTTTAGTGTGTTATATACATGCATGCATATAAACAAATGTTAGCCATATTAGCCTGCCCTTTCCAAGATCAAATAAGAAGCAGATGAGGAAATCACTTGCATAAAATAGTCCTTAAAAATAGGACAACTATAATATATACCGCAAAATATATATCACACACATTAAGTAGAAGAAGATGAAGAAGAGTAAACATTTTGAAGTGAAGCAATGGTACCTGATCAGCCCAAACATGACACACAGCCTGCAACTGCTTGTATGCTAGTGTAATTTGTGGGTTGTTTACGACTAGAGAGAGATCAATGGGACAATGGATGATGATATTGTCTATAGAGAAGGGAATGAAAAGGTCAAAAGGAATACCATATGTTTAAGAAAAATAATTTTATGGAGACACATGCTATCCGTTGGATGCTTGTGGTGGGACCCGGCCTCTCTGGATCCAACGGATGCATGTGGGCCTAAAGAAAGTACACTAGCAGAAGATAATGATAAGGTTATAGAGGAGATTGGAAACTTGAAAGTCAGATATTGTGCTTTTTTCTATCCAATCTTTATCTTTCTCGATTGTAATCTCTATTTCCAATACAAGTATTTTAAATTCCCCTCCATTTTCTGTGCTGTGTTTTGCTTTTTCTAGGCCCTGAACTTCATATTCTAGTTTAAATCCCTTTGGCTAACATCTGAACTAAAGTTGTTTTGTCCTCAAATCTTTTGATAATAGTAACAACTTTGAGAAGTTGATTTTTCTATTTTCCTTAAATAATATTTTTCAACAATTTTTTTACCTTATTTTTAAGTTTATTTATTTTATCAAGATACCATAGATAGAAATTAAATACGTTTAGAGCAAGTCCAATGGTGCAATTAAGTTTTAGAGATTATCGGCCCAATTGGTGATTGCGGGCCCGCCTGTTTTTTTTTTATGATTATTGTTTTAAGTCCAAATCACTGTAGCCCAAATTTGGGTTAAGGGCATGTTTGGTTGGAAAAAATATTTCAAAAATCTGTTTTTTGGGTCCTTCTTTATTTTTTCTTTTTTTCCCCTCAACATAATTGAACAAAAGAGCCGTTAAGGCACTGTTTAAAGGCTTTTCTGGACAAAAAAAGTAAAAGAAAGAAAAAAGAAAAGAAAGGAGTACTTTATAAATAGAAAAAAAATATATTATATATGATTATTCTTTAAAAAAAGGAAAAAAGTATCATATTGTTGTTATTCTTTCCTAGTTGATTTTAATAATGGTATTGTATTTTTTATTTTTTTTTAAAAAAATTTCATATAGTATTGTATTTTTTAATTTTTCTAATCCATAATAAATATTGTATTATTTAATAGTTTTTGTATGATATAACCGTTATAGCAGTTAGGGAAAAGTAAAAATAATAATAATAATAATAATTTATTAAAAATATTAAAACATTTTAATTTTTGGAGAACGAAAAAGCACAATTGAAACACCTACAATACCTGAAATTTAGAAAGTACAAAATGTTGATGTGACTCTTGAAAATGCTGATGGGACTATTAAAAAATGCTAACATGACAAATTTGGAAACCCAAATTTTAAAAATGCCATTAGAGATGCTCTCAGTGGGGATGATCACAGAGCACTAGGCTTGCTTGGTCCAAAAAAAGCAAAAAAAGAAAAGAAAGAAAAAAATTAAGTTAAAACACAGAAAAGAAATGAAAAAATATATATTTATTTACTAGAACCATGCTGCTCAGAAAGTCTGACCAAACTATAGAAATGGTATCAATGAAAATAGTAATTATTTGTACAATGTAAGTATTGTGTTATCTGCCGTGATGGGTTGTTCCTTGTGTCTGCAAATTCGTATTCAAAATCTACTTTATTGCTGTAATGTGACCTGCTTTGTGCATGTCCAGTATGTAAAACAACGAGTTGTTTGGATCATTAAATTTCAGCATTGCTCAAGTATATATTGTTGTTCCTTTTTTTCTTTTTCTTTTTTTTCAAAGTATATATTGTTGTTCATCAAGGAAATAAAACCCTTGGATAATCACAACAACAATGCTACCAGACAAAAGTGTAGAGGATATTAACTAAAAATTCAGGGATGAACTTTGTAACGCCAAAAACCTTCTTTATGATAGGTTTAGGGTTTGATTGGTATGCATTTCGTTTTAGACGTTATGTTTTAACCCAAAATAAAATAAGTGTTTTGTTGTGAAGTATTTTGAATAGTAATTAGAAGCATGTTTGGTAATGTATATTTGTTGCAAAATTTTGGAAATAAAAACAAGTAAACATATTTAGTAAAAAAGTGTTGCAAGTTTGAAAAAAAAAATAATGGTTAGTTAAAAAATATCAATTACGAGTTCTTTTTTTTTAAAAAAAAAAAATTATTGTTCAACGCTACAATGCAGAGAGATATAAAAATATCAAATTGGTGTTTCAATGCACCATTTAACATGGATTGTTCTCTCACAAATGCAAAAATGACAATTTAGATCAAATTAGGCAACCAATAACCATTAAGTTCCTTCAAATATGGGTATAGCCTCTAGGTATCATTGCTATGGGATATAAACTTGTGAAATATATCAATAAAGCAATATTGCGGTTTTGGCTTTTTTTGAGGGCAAGTGTATAAATTGTAGAGACTTATAATTAATGGGCAATGAGAAATTTAAAATGTTGCTACAAAAGGCAAATTAGCCAAACCCACAAACCTAATGCATGGTTAAACGTACGCAAAAGAGAGATTGACTGCCGGAGTATTTCATTAGTTAGACAATCAGCCATGGGAGCAATGGTAGTGCTGAATCACGGTTGCCGATAAAAGGAACCATGCAGTAGCAAAATAGAGAAGACATATCTCTATAAATTCCTAAAGCTCCTGGTGTCCTTTTTTTTTTTTTTTCTTAGGATAATTTCACTGACACCCCCTCATATTTGGTCAAATATCATTCTCAAATATCTTTCGAAAATAACTATCACTTATATTACAAACATTTGTCAGACTACTTTTTACATATAAAAAGACATTCTTATCCTTTGACTTTGGCTTGACCCACTAAATTGTTTGTTTAATGATTCAAATGACAAATTTACCCTTAAGTTTGAACCTGAAAATGATGATGGCAAATATGAAGGCAAAACCGGATCCGAATCTGCTCCAGTGCACCTCTCACTGGAGCAGGTCCATTGAGAATCTAAGGGCTGAGATTAAACTACCTCAGCCTTTTTTGCCACCTCACCATCTAATCACTCCCAACTGAGCACCCACTAAGCAATTTGGTCAACAAAGTTACTGATGCCTTTTTTTTACCAGATGTACTAATACAACAGCCAAATATACATATAACAATATATTATATACAAAAATATTTTATTTCATTCATTTTTAGTAAAATTACAAATCACCATCTTATATATGAAAATATACGTATAAAAATATATTATATACAAAGATATTTTATTCCATTCCTTTTCAGTAAAATTACAATCAAATATACATATAACAATAAATTGTATACAAAGATATTTTATTTCATTCCATTTTAGTAAAATTATAAATAATAAATATTGATTATGTATCGGTACAGTTAAGTTTCCAAATATAAATTTATTTGAGATTTTAAGGTTTTGAAAATAATTGACTGATTATATGGATTTTAAGGTTTTGAATTATGAAATTGAGTTGTGGAAGTTAATTTTTTTAACGTGTTATGAAAATATGTTGATGCTATATGCACTTTATACATGATACACGTTTAAAAAAGTTGTGATAATAATAATTTGATCTCACCAACTTTTGTATTGTATGTTGTTACAAAAAGTAGGTGATGAAATATGCAAATCTTCATACATATATGTTGAAAGTATTTGTGATTCTTATTATTAATTTAGGAATTGTGAAATTGAATTGTGAACGTTAATTTTTAATTTATTATTATTATTTTTTTAACGTGTTAAGAAAATATGTTGATACTATATGCAATTCATACATGACGCATGTTTAAAAAAGTTGTGATAATAATAATTTGATGTAGAAGTTGATTTTTTTTAATGTGTTAGGAAAATATGTTGATACTATATGTAATTCATACATGATACATGTTAAACAAAAGTTGTGATAATAATAATTTGATCTCTCCAACGTTTGCATTGTATGTTGTTACAAAAAGTAAGTGATGGAATATGCAAATCTTTCTACATATATATTGAAAAAATTTGTGATTCTAATTATTAATTTAGAAATTGTGAAATTGAGTTGTGAAAGATAATTTTTTAAACGTGTTAGGAAAATATGTTGATACAATATGCAATTCATACATCATAAATGTTTAAATAAGTTATCAGTATAATAAATTGATCTGTATACTGTTACAAAAATTAAATCACCACTAATATAAGATAAACTTTGATATATCATTATGAATAAAGTTAAAAAAAATTCAAAATAACAACCTAATACTATAATGATCGAAGCTTCAGCTTCTCGCTGGACTATCAGAAATATTTTGGGGGAATCTCTCATTTTCAGAAATTTTAGCTTATTGCCGGGATATATGGTGATTTTTCCGACTAGATCTCCTTTTGTTTGCTATGCCTCTTCGACCTTCACCAAGAGAGTTTTTTACACATAAACATAAATAGTAGAGTTTGGGGAGAGTTTCGAATCTAGAGTTTCTTTATGGAATCTCAAATTTCAGAGAGGATTTTCTTATTTGATATTTTAGGCATGGTATATATATAGTAGAGTTTTGAGGGAAGGCCAACTTTCCTTTTGGGGAGAAATTGAAAATTGAAACTCAAATAGATTTTGTAAAGATGCAATAATATGTGCATAAAGAAGATGTATAAATTACGCCGGACTGATGATCGGAGCTTCAGCTTCTCGCCAGACTGGATGATCGGAGTTTCAGCTTTTCGCCGGACTAAATTTTTTTTGGGGGAAATCTCTCCTTCTTGGAGCTTCTTTGAACATGAAGGTCATTTGCCTTCCAGAAAACGTCAGATTCCCCTCCTCGAACCTTCTTTGAACAGGGAGATCCTTTGCTTTCCAGAAAAACTTCGTCCTTATTCAGCTTCTTCTTCTCCAAAATCTTTATTTTTATATCTTGGTTGCCTTGTTTCTCGATTACACTTGATGAAGAAGTTCAATTTGGATGTTAGAGAGAGAGGGATATTTCAGAATCAGTATATATATGGCAGTTTTGGGGGCAAACTCAATTTTCGTTTTAGGGGGAATTTCAAATTGAAACTGAAATGATGTATTTTGTATAGAAAGGGTAGAAGATACAGAGTATTATAAACAAGTATGTATATAAATGGTATAAGGCCACTGGACACTTTCCAGTGAGATGTGAATGGAGAGGATTTTTCTCCGGTAAAACCTGGGATGAGGTTTAACATTGTATATGCAAATGATGGAGAGGTGTACTGAATTCCAGCATACCCAGATATCTGTACCAAGTAACTGTTAAAGCCTAGTCATTGAATTATATATATATATATATATATATATATATATATATGTATGTATATTTATAGATATAACAATATTTGGCAGATAATTCATTTTCAACAAACAATTTATGCAACAATTGAAAAATTAAAAAATGGATGCAATTAAACAGACCCAATAAAACCAAGCAAGAAAAATCTAGAGAGGAGAGAAAGTGATTGGAAGACTAGCTGATCTGCATAGAATTAGAAAACAAAAAGGGAAATCAGAAATTCTATCATCTTAAGTTTTGTTAAGGGGTTGAAATTTTAGATGGATATGTATATATATATATATATATATGTACCTGTGAATGAGAAAGGGAGAAAGATGGAGAATAAGAGAACCAAACGCCCCAAACCATTACCAGAGAAGAGTAACGATTCCTCTTCCTCGGAGACACAGCAGCAGCAGCAGCGATTGGAGAGATCAAAGAGCTGAATCTCTCGTCAGCTAACAATCTTGAAAGAACCCCTCTTGAACCATTTGCCTTCTAACCCTAACATTGTCAAGTACAAGGAGGTTTACGAGGACAGAGATGCTGTTTATCTTTTGATGAAGCTCTGTCAGGGAGGAGAACTCTTCGATCGCATCGTCGACAGAGGCCATTACACCGAGAGAGCTGCTGTCACCATCCTCAAGACCTTTGTCCAGGTCGTCCATAAATATATTTAATAAATATATTTCTTCACAAAAGATATAATTTCTTCAAAGGGGTTTTTTTTTCATATCATTTATTTATTTATTATTTTTTTTTTTTTTCGGGTTCTGTCAAAAAAGGCAATCTATTCGACATAATGTTTTTTTTTTTTTTTTTTTTGGGTCGTGTAAAAAAAAAATATATATATATATATATATATATATATATATATATATATTATTGATAAGGAGAGAAAATTTGAAAGGTTAATTGTGTCATTTAAAAAAAAAAAAAAAAATCATTTACTTTGTAATGTTAAGGTTAAACTTTAGAGTCTTGAAATAGTAAGTAGCAAAACAGAGAAGACATATCTCTATTAACGGCTCTTAGATCACTGAGTCACCAGCCGGGGTGGGCATATTTATATAGTGCACAACTCAGGGTCAGGGAGGTCCAATTCCAAAACTATCTATATATATGAGCAGCTTCTGGGAAATCAAGCTTTACAGCCAACCTAATAATATAAGAAAAAGTAAGACGTGAATTTCATCAATCATAATTAGCAAATATATATACACACACACACCACAAAGCATATATCCCCGTTAAAGTCTCACCTCTTGGGTTGTAATTTGCCAAGATGCATGGATGATATATAGACCTCAACGAATTCCAATAAGCAGCAGTCAACACATTCTAAGACATCCACATATATGCTTGCACAAATTACCTTCTTACCATGGTGTTGCATCATAGCAAGCACAACAGTCATCTGTGCGCAACGATTCACCAAGTTTTTTTTTTTGGTAATTCAAATTTATTAAAAAAACGGAGGAAAAAATACAAAGGCTACCCAAAACAGGCAAGCCCAAACACAGAACTACAACAAACAAGGGCACCAAGGCCCAACCAGAAAGCCCGAACCATCCTACTTACCAGCATTGCAGAGGTAGAGGAACCAACATAAAGCAGAGCTCAAACATTACCAATATTGTTGCCAATTAATGACCACACTATCAGCAGCCACATTCCTAGGGCTCCTGGAGTCCTTGACTATCATGGAGAGGAGGCGATTACGAATACAGTCTTCAATGAGTTTCCAAACAACATGAGGAGAAGAAAATTTTCCTGCATAGGTATGTTTGTTTCGCTCCTTCCATATGAAATATACACAAGCAGAAAAAACACAGTCTAGCTGTAATAGCATCCATAGATACATTGTCAATCCATCTAGCTATGAAGGTAACGCTACGCTCATTGCAGTAAAAACCACAAGTATGTTGAACATAGTTCCAAATATAAGAGGAGGAGAAACTGCATTTGAAAATTAGATGTTCATGAGTTTTAGCCTCACTCATACACAAAGGGCATAGGTCTGAATCACAAGTCACTTGAATTAGGATTAAAGCTATTTCGATCATGTGACAAAAGAATTCACAAAACAGAATTAACAAAATAACCGATTCACTCTCGAATAATGAAAATCCCCATCAATATCAATCAACAAAAAGAAAGAAATAACAAATTAAATTACCGATTCACTCTGCAAATCACGAATAAATTTTCACGACTCAACATAATGATCCACTATTACAGTTTGAGAAGTTGATGTTATAATTCCTCTAAAATTCCCGAGTAACACTTAGAACTGAAAACAATATTCTACCTTGCTTTAACAATATTCTACCTTGCTTTAGAGCACGGACCTTGTGCCGCTTCAAGTTCAACATTGAAACACTAAATAAGGAAGTCACAGTAAGAATTAATCTGCTCCGTTTGGTTAGATAGAAATAAACTATAAAAGGAAAGAAATAGAAAGTGAAGGAAAAGTGAACTGAATGAAAAGATTTTCTAGCATGTATTTGGTTAGTACGAAAATTTATGTAAGAAAATTGAAGAAAAATATTAGTTTGTTAGTTTGGATAGTATGAAAGTGAAAAGAAGTGATTATGCATATCAAAAGTAAAATGATGAATTATTAAATTCAAATATATAATTGTTTATATTCATTTTTATTATTTATATTTAGAATAAACCTTCATAATATTTCCTTAGGTAAAACTAATTACTTAGTTTGAGATAAAAATAAAAATAAAAATTTAGAGATGAAAAGGCAATATACTACTGTTTAGGAGAAAAATTAAATAATTTACCATATAAAAAAAAATATATATATATATATACACACACACACCAGATTATGAGTGGCTAGAATTACAATATAGAATAGACCATTAAAAAAATAAAAAATTCTCCTTAGAAGCTGATCTATTTTGAGCAATTTTATCCAAATTATCATTGATATTCTGTATATATAATTGTATAATTAGTCTTGTGAACTTACCTCATAGAAGTTGTTTTGGAGACAACTTTTTTTGAGGGAAAATACACAATTAGGGAAACTAAATTTTTTATTAGTTTTCTCTTTCTATCTATCCAAATTCTAAAAAAAAATTAAAAATTTTCTCCTTCCTTTCTTTTCCAACTGTTTCCACACATGAGCTTGACGTAGCGGAAAGCAATAGATTGTTCACATGAAACCGCAAAATAAGAAATAAATTATAACGAATTCTGAAATATTATTGATAAAAGTTTATATTTTTTCTATTGCAATATATAAAGAAAACCTAACACTAGAAGGAAACTAAAAACACAAGGAAATCCTAGAAATAAGGTTATTTTGATATTTTACAATAAGGGCATGGAGAATATTTTGAGCCTTAATAATAATTCTTAATGCATCTATAATTAATTAAAAATAAACTTTTAAAATAGAATAATTCCTATTATTTAAGACTCCTAATTCTATATTTGTGTAGTTTTCACGGATACCATTCCTATTATTTTTTTTCTTTTTTGTTTTTTGGGTTCAATAAAATTTCTATTATACCAACCAAAATTAAAGCTGGCAAAAGAAAACATGACCCTATCACTTATTTATTATTATTATGATAGAGAGAGAAATGTGCGAGTCATGAGACCCAATTACATGATGTTGTCCTCTTGTTATTAGAATTCCAAATTATAGTAGAAATATGTTATTCCGCTGCTTAAATCCTAAACATACATATATTTCCATAATTCCATCGCATCCTTTTACTCCTTCATCCTTTCACTGATTTATAAATCCTCACCATCTATATCTATATCTATATCTATAATATTATTAAATGTGCAAAGATTTCAGTATTTATTTATTAATATAAAAAAATATTTATTAATTGCTTCAGTAGTTCAGTATTTATTTATTAATATAAAAAAATATTTATTAATTGATTTGAAAAAAGTTTTTATAAAAAGAGTTTATATAAAACTCTAACACAAATTACCTAATAAAATTTCAATTACCTATTTTATTTTATATAAAATTCTATCACATATAACCTCTCTCTCTCTCTCTCTCTCTCTCTATATATATATATATATGTATATATTAGGTCCAGCTTGTGGTGTATAAAATTCTATCACATATAACCTATATATATATATATATATATTAGGTCCGGCTTGTGGTGTGCATATTTTTTCTTTTCTCTTTATAATTGGTCTCGTAAGTTTTTTCTTTACTTTTTCTTTTAATAAGCATTATTATTATGTTATGATTATTATTATTTTTCTCTTTCCAATTGATGTTGATGTTTAAAAGTAGTTGATTTGTTTTATTTTTATTTTCTCCTTCTAATTGATCTTT
Source organism: Cornus florida (assembly GCF_030987335.1). Classification (NCBI taxonomy): domain Eukaryota; kingdom Viridiplantae; phylum Streptophyta; class Magnoliopsida; order Cornales; family Cornaceae; genus Cornus; species Cornus florida. The sequence goes on along the minus strand of NW_026775572.1, from coordinate 26,978,321 downwards.
AGAAGTGGTTGATTTTTTTTTTTCCTTCATTTTTTTATTTTATTATTTTTGGTTCATTCTTAATTTATTATTATTTTGAGTCATTATTGTTTTTTTTTTTTTTTTTTTTTTCTTTTTCAGAAGTATCATTCTTTTTTGTTCTTTAGTTTTTATTTTTATTTTACTCTTTGTAATTATACTTTGGATGGTTCAAAATTTGTTATTCTTAATTTGTTGTATTGAGAAGGTTGGATTCTTAAATTTTTTTCTTTACTTTTTCTTTTTAGAAGCATTATTATAATTTTTTTTCTTTTGTTTTATTTTTATTTTTCTCTTTCTAATTGATGTTTAGAAGTAGTTGATTTGTTTTATTTTATTTTTTCTCTTACTAATTGATGTTTAGAAGTGGTTGATTTGGTAAGTTTACTGATTTTTTTTCTTTCATTTTTTCATTTTTTATTTTTGGTTCATTCATAATTTATTTTTTTATGAGTCATTATTGTTATTTTTTTTCTTTACATTTTATTTTTCAGAACTTTCATTATTCTTTTCTCTTTAGTTTTTATTTTTATTTTACTCTTTATAAGTTTACTTTGAATTGTAATTTTTTTCTCAGTTTTTATTATTTATTTTTGGTTCATTCTTAATACATGTTTCAATGTTTTTAGGTTTTCGGTTGGACTTATTAAATGAATTTGTTGTTGAAAATTTTTTATATGTTTTTTTTTCAATTTTTATTTTTTTGTAATACAAATTTCTATAATGAAAATAAAATAATTTCTATAAAACACTACCACAAATTACTTATTTTATTTTCAATAAAACTCTATCACATAATTCACATTAGACAATGATGTATTTAAAGAGTTTCTATAAAAACTCTCTAACACAAATTACCTATTTATTTATTTATTATTAGATTTTCATAAAAGGAAATCTATTTAAATAAAAATTATAAATATAAAAAAAAATTTATTAATTGATATAAAAAGAGATTTTAAAAAAGTTTACACAAAAATCTAACACAAATTACCAATTTATCAATTTATGAGTTTTTAATAAAAGAAAATCTAATTAGACAATAATTATTAATATAAAAAAATATTTATTAATTGATTTAAAAAAAGTTTTTAAGAGAGTTTCTGTAAAACTCTAACACATATTACCTATTCATCTATTTATTATGAGTTTTTTCAATAAAAGGAAATCAAATGAGAAAAGAATATATTTAAAGAAAATAAATTAATTTCAATAAAATTTACCACAAATTAGCTATTTTATTTTCAATAAAACTTTATCAAATATAACCTATATTTATCTATTTATTATGAATTTTTTAATAAAAGGAAATCTAATTAGACAAGAATATATTTAAAGAAAATAAAATAATTTTTTAAAAGAGTTTCTATAAAATTGTAACACAAATTACTTATTAATCTATTTTTTTTTTTTGAGTTTTTTAATAAAACAAAATCTAATTAGACAAGAATTATTAATATAAAAAATATTTATTAATTGATCTTAAAAATAAATAATTTATCTAAAACTCTATCACAAATTATTACCTAATAAAACTCAAATATGTGTTTCAGTATTTATTTATTAATATAAAAAAAATTATTAATTGAAAAAAATATTACTTAATAAAATTCAAATTACCTAATTATTTCAAATTACTTAATAAAATTCAAATTACAAATTACCTAATACTTTTATAATAGAGTTTTAATAAAATTCAAATTACAAATTGCCTAAAAAAAATTCCAATTACCTAAAAATTTATTTCAAATTACATAATAAAATTAAAATTAAAATTAATTAATAAAATTAAAATTATCTAAATATTTATTTCAAAATATTAATTAATTGATATAAAAAGAGTTTTTAAAATATTTTCAATAAAACTCTAACACAAAATACCTACTTATCTATTTATATTGAGTTTTTTAATAAAAGGAAATCTAATTAGACAAAAATTACTAATATAAAAAATAATTTATTAATTGATATAAAAAATAATTTCTTTAATACTCTACCACAAATTAACTTTTATTATAAGTTTTTTAACAAAAGGAAATCTAATTAGACTAGGATATATTTATAGAAATAAATTAATTTGTATAAAATTCTATCACAAATTAGCTATTTTATTTTCAATAAAACTCTATCACATAATACAATGATATATTTAAAGAGTTTTTATAAAAATCTAACACAAATTATCTATTTATCTATTTATTATGAGTTTTTTAATGAAAGAAAATCTAATTAGACAAAAGATATTAATATAAAAAATATTTATTAATTGATATAAAAAGATATTTTAAAAGAGATTCTATAAAACTCTAATACAAATTACCTAATTATCAATTTATAATGTGCTTTTTAATATATAAAAAAAAAGTGTAATTAGATAAGAATTATATTTATTAATATAAAAAGTGCAATTAGATAAGATAAAAATTATTAATTAATTGATATAATGTACTTATTTTATTTTCTTTAAAACTCTATCACGTGTAACATATATTTATCTCTTTATTATGAGTTTTTTTTTAATAAAAGCAATCTAATTAAATAGGATATATTTATAGAAAATAAAATAATTTTTTAACAAAGTTTCTATAAAACTCTAACACAAATTCCCTATTCATCCATTTATTATGAATTTTTTAATAAATGAAAGTCTAATTAGACAAGAATAATAAATATAAAAGATATTTGTAAATTTCTATAAAAAAATTAAATAATTTTTCTAAAACTTTACCACAAATTACCTTTGATTATGACTTTTTTAATAAAAAGAAATCTAATTAGATAAGAATTATTAATATAAAAAATAGTCTATAAAACTCTACCACAAATTAGCTATTTTATTTTCTTTTTGTGTTTCAGTATTTATTTATTAATATATAAAATATTTATTAATTGATATAAAATTAATTAAAATAAAATTGTTTCTATAAATAAAATGAATTAAAATAAAAGATTTCAAATCTTTATTAAAACAACTAAAAAATAGGTAATAGTTTAATAAAATAATTTACCAAATAATAAAATATGTTACAAAACATTGATCACGTGCACCGCACGTGCCTTTTCCTACTATATATATATATATATATATATATATATATATATATATATATAGCATAGTTTCATAACAACTATAGAAGGGTATTTTGAGAAGAAAAAGATATACAGTAATTTTTCATGTTTACGTCAGACTTTCATAAAATTAGAAAATTTGGTTTTGACTCCATTCTTTTATCCTTTGACCATCAAAATTTCATTTTTATAGAATTATCCTTATCTTCTTATTCTCAAAATACCCTTCTATAGTTATTATGAAATTATGTTATTACCCCTCTCATATCTAAAGAGAGAAACCCTCAAACCTTTCAAACTTTCCTTCTTTGGCAGCTCCTTAAACTCCCCAAACACACTATTAAAATCACCGAAAACGAGGCGGAGCCAGGATGGCCACTACGCCCAAGCCCTCACTGACGTTACCAAGTCTATCCAAACCCTAGCCAAGTCTATCCAAACCCTAGAAATTAAGAGTTATTTGCTACTCTTTTTTTTTTTTTTTTTGAAAAAAAAAGAAGAAAAAAGGTAGATATTTCCTAATTTGATATTTTAAACCTTCAAGAAAAATGGAAAGATGCCTAGTTCTCATTTGTGAATATTCCAGTTTTTATGGTGTGACTTGGATTTCACAAACCCACTTGAAGATTTCTTGTGGATCCACAACTTGCATCAACCTTTTGTATTGCCGACCCATGGACCGACCATTATAGAGGATTGTGTTGGTTTTTTCATGATGTTTAGTGTTTGGTTTTTGAATCTTCGCTTGGATCTTGATTTTTCTTTTGTTTGATATGGATTTTGGGTTTAAATCGAGTTTGGAGGAAAAGATGTTTTGGAGGGAACGTGGGAGGGAAAACAAAGATTTTTTGTTGTGTTTTTTTTTTTGAATGAGTTTGCTGGTAAGGTGGGTGAAAGAGAAAAATGGCAGATAGGATTCTTGGTTGTTTGGAAAGAAGGGTTGTCATAGATATAGATGGGTTTCTCTCTCTAGATATGAGAGAAGGGTGTTTTGGAAATAAAAAAAATGATGTACAATAAATTTTCATGTCCACGTCAGTCTTTTAAAAAATTTCATTAATTTGGAAAATTTAATTTTGACTTTATTTTTTTTGTCCTTTGACCCCAAAAGATAATGTACAGTAATTTTCCATGTTTATGTCATACTTTCATAAAATTCCATTAATTTAGAAAATTTGATTTTGGCTTTATTCTTTTGTCCTTTACCCTAAAAACTCCATTTTTATAGAATTATCTCTCTCTATATATATATATAGTGGTATTCAATTGCTCCCTGAAAGCGTAGAGTAGTATACTCACTTTTAATCTTGACCTTAGAATAGTATACTCACTTTTAATCTTGTCCTTAGAATCTAATCCTACCGTAATTCATTAGTCAGTGTTTAGTTTTTATATTTAAGGCTATTGCTTCTTTTTTGAGATAACAATTCTATATTATTAATAGGAAATGACAAAACTGTACAAGTTTTTAATGGAAACAAATTAAATCAAAATTGGTTAGGATTTTCTTTTATATCTTTTATACGAATTCCTTCCCATCGGAATTCTCAAACCATACCAATTAAAAATAAAAAAATAGGGTTTAGGGTTCTAGGTTTTAGGATTTAGGGTTTAGGGTTTTAGGATTTAGGGTTTAATGGAAATAAATTAAATCAAAATTGGTTATGATTTTTTTAATATCTTTTATACGAATTCCTTCTTATCTGAATTCTCAAACCATATCTTTTAATTTGTTTTAAATTTTTCCAATTTGGTTTTAATTTGATTTAATTTGTTTCCATTAAAAACTTGTATAGTATTGTCATTTCATATTAATAATATAGAATTGTATCTCAAAAAAGAAGTAATTGCCTTAAATATAAAAACCAAACACTGACTAATTAATTACCGTATGATTAGATTCTAAGGTCAAGATTAAAAGTGAGTATACACTCTATGCTAGAGCAATTGATCCCAGTATGATGTATCTATATGTATATTCTTCTCTAAGAAGCCCTATTATATAGTTACGAATTATTACCTTTAGTCAAGCAAAGCAATGGAAGATCAACGTCACACCAAAATTAACATGGCCGCAGTTTACCCTTTGAACAACACCCCTGAACCCACTGATGTGCCGCCCCTGGTAGATAAAACCGTTCCTCTATGCTTGTTATGCACTCTGGGAAGTATGGTCGCCGTTATGGGTGGTAGTTCAATGTTTGTATTATGGCACTATCTACCACGCCCGCCAATATTCCATCTTCATTCACTTTCCATTGCCTATCCATTCAACATGAACTCCCATGTAAATGCGAATACTACTGTGATAAGTTGGAATACGACTTTAGTGGTTCGGAACCCTAACAGTTTTGCAAAATTTATTCATGAACAAGTTATTAATGTTTCGATCTTCTACAAAGAGGTTAATCTCTCGTCCTTTACAGCTGCAGCTGCTATTACACCTTTCTATCAATTGCCAAAGGACAAAAGATCCCTAGGTGCTACCTCGTCATTGTCTATGGCCAATGATATTTTGGTGGAGTATTGGTCAAATAATGGTGGTGTAATTAAGTTTATTGTGACCATAGATGATCTTGTCATGATTAGTGTAGGGCGCTGTTATGGTAACAAACGGCTAAATATGAGGGTCATTTGTAAGGATGTCAAGATCGTATTTTTTTTTGATAACACAACAACAAGAAGCACATCAAATTTAGGTGATCACTCCAAGCAATGCAAGATCCAATATTCAAGAGAATTGACAATTAATTAGCATATTTATATATAGTAGAAAGCTCTTTTTTATTAGATGGTTTAGGCCACCATTCTCATTAAGATTATGCTCAACAATATGATCAGGGTTTATTTCATTTTATGGAGTATCTGTCATGTAATTTTTGCTGAAATTGATTCTACTTATTCAATTATCAATTATTAGCATATAAAGCAATATTTATTTATATTTTTAATTTTGGTCGCCAAATTTTAAATTTTTGTATAATTAGAATTTATTCATTTTGTCTGGAATGGCATGAACCATTAGGACCCCTCAATAACTCGATTAATCCCCGAAAACTCAGAAGAGCGCAAATCGTTACAGGGGTAGCGGAGGCTAATCACAAAGAACACCTCAAACCCCGTACTTTGGACTTGTTAAATTCCAACCGAAGTCCAGCAAATAAACTATTGAGCCATATCTGGAGTGGATCCCATAATTAGATTTGATATAGCTTTAGTAAATTATTTTTTAATATATTATAAAAACACAGTGTGGTTCAATGATAAGACGACACCGAAATCCCCATCAATATCAATCAACAAAAAGAAAGAAAACAAAAGGTGAATTAGCGGTAGGGTTTGACTTTAGATGGGTACGAATACATAGCTTTCCTGGATAAGTAATGGTAAAATTGGCTTACTCCGGACAGTCCCACCATCTTTGCTTACTCAGTTGGAAAGTCTGACTAATATTATATAAATAAGAAAAAATACAAATATGAAGAGAACCGAAAAAAACACAAATCCGTAAACAAAAGGCCAAACACTGGCATAAAAAGAAAGTTAGAAACCCAATAAATCTGCCTCAATTACCAAGTCAACTCAAAGATATAATTTTCAATACTATTTATAGTAAAGGAAAATGATATTTTTGACTGTTTTAAAACTCTGATTAAAACCTACACAGATAAAATATGACGCAATTATTCTAAAATTTCAACTTTAATATGCATCATTACTATTCTATTTTGTTTCCATAAAATATGTCTATTTTTCCTTTCTTATTTTTCATACCTTATTTCCTTATCTTTTTAGTTTTCCATTTATAGTTGTATCATCATCATCATCTTCTTCTTGTTCTTTTCTTTTTCACGTCAAGTTTCATGGTTTAAAATTGGTGGTTATTTAATATGCATCATTACTATTCTATTTTTTGTTTCCATAATACATCTATTTTTCTTTCCTTATTTGTCAGTTTTTCATAACCCATTTCCTTATCTTTTTAGTTTTTCATTTATTGTTGTATCATCCTCTTCTTCTTTTCGTTTTCACATCAAGTTTCATGGTATTCAAATATATTTTGTTCAAAATTTAAAACAAAAATTGCAATGTTTTTTTTACAATTTTTCAATACTTTGCAAAAAAAAATTTAAAATTCTCTCCTTATTTTTGTTTCTGTCAATAGATCATCATCTTTGATCATCATGGCAATTAACAAATGCTTATCAAAGTATTTGATGTATATTAATGATAAAAAACACAATATTTTATATATAAAGAGGGATACACAATCTAATTATGTATAAGATATGTCTAAAGTATCTCAAGAGTTCTTAGAGAGATGCAATGTGATCTGTATATATATATAATAGATACACAATTTGATATATATGCTAGATTAAGATAAAACATAAAAAAAAAGTCTACAACTTTCTAAATAGTTTATTACCTTATATTTTAATATGGTTCCATTATATATGACATATAAATAATCACATAAATTTTTATTTGTCAAGCTAAATAGCAGGACTCGTGTCCTGCGCCAATAGTGTCGTAAATACTCAACAACCTTATTCCCAACAGAAACCAATGCCGACTCAATATACGACTCCCTTATGGGTTGCTGATACATTTTTCTGCACCAATTTTGAGTTTTTACAATGCCTTTTGGAGTTGCAAATGGCCACATTTGTTGTAGTGTATATAATGTTACGAAAGTCATACAAATGTTATATTGATGGTGACAAGAAGGTGTGTTGAAAATCTTTTGAATATTAAGCATGAGTTTTTTATCTCTTATAAAGTTAACTTGAATTTGAAAAGAAAAGAAAAAAGAAAAAAAAATCCAACCAAGAAAGTACAACCAACAGGCATCATATTAGACCTTTGATACATACTTTTCAGCTCTCCTGTTATATTTAAAATTTTTTAATAGCACATTTATCATATACACAAAACAAAAAATAAAAATCATGACTCTATCACTTATATTTTAAAAAAAAATAAATAAATAAATAAAAAAGAAGAAGAAGATTTGAAACCTAATGAAACTTTATCTTTTAAAAGTAGAACAAATTGAGACCATCACTAATTCTTTACTTAACTGAGTATTATCAAACATCTATATATATATATGTATATATCATTGTATGTATAATGTATCTATACATATATACTCACTACAAGAAAAATGACTTTTTATCACGGTGGAAAAACTTTCTACCACGGTTCGACTCTCTACCACGGTTTTGCACCGACTTTCTACCACGGTGCGGAACCGTGGTAGAAAATCTATTTTCTCATAAAGTAATAGACTTTCTACCACGGTGCATAACTGTGGTATAAAGTGTTATACAATTTTTTTATTTTTTTTATTTTTTTATTTTTAAATAGTGTAACCCATTTGAAGCCTTTTTTTTTTTTTTTTTTTTCCTACTAATAGTCTTGCAAGGACCCCATAATCAAACCCTATGTAAATAAAAAATAGCATCATAACCAAAATAATTTTACAACTGACCAATAACATCACACATATATATATAAAACCAATTCTAAATCATTGTTTTATACAAAAATTAGCCATATACAAATTTCAAATAAGTACATGATCCACACCTTATATATTTACTTAACCAAAATAAAATAAAACAAAAATTCTTCGTATCTTCTTGCAACTTCTTCATGAGCCATACAAAAAATATAGCGGCAACAAAAAAAGTAACGGCAACAGCAACCCGCAATTCTAGCTTTGATCTACAAAGATGTAATAGTTGAAATAAGAGAATTAATATAAAGCAAGTTGTAAAGTTGTCAAAATTAAACCAAGCAAAGCAAGCATTATAATAAAGGTACATTGAAAGATCTACTCTTCATATTAACTCAAGCAAAACAAGTTCAGTGTGTCAAGGAAATAATCCCAGGATTAAAGCTTAAGCATGGCTTATTTAATAGGTTATTGAAAGTACACAACCCTCCCAAATTGCTCACAAGAGGGCTTTATTCAACAAAGAAAATGACCTTATCTAATTCAATTTTTCTTTCTTTTTGACACTTTTTTAGGACTGAAACCTGGCCAGATTCTTTTAGAAAGTTTAGTAGATCTATTGTTTTTTTATAACCTTTCTTCTCTTCTTTTCAAAAGGAAGCGCTTGGTTTAATTAAATACTAATTTATCTTGCTATACCTATTTTGGGATATGCTACCAATCAAATAAATGATCTAGGATGGTTTGTCAGCCATATTATATGGGACTCAGGTACTTGTGTCTTGAGTTGGTAAATGTCAAAGCAGGTAACTGTCTAAGGTTGAATATATCAAATACCTAAATCTGAGGACACTGTTAAATAAGAATTATTATTGCCTTGGATGATATGTCTTTTATGTGACATTGAGATTCATATCTACATCACCTTCTACTTTAGCACAAAGGTCATGTATTCTAGTACCAAATGGTGATTTAAGGGATTGACCTAACTCTAATTAATTTCTCACATTCAAAAACAAACTCACTTTTGATCTAAAGCTCACCTTATCACCACCACGTACATATGGTTCGGTTCTTAGGCGCATTTTTTATTCTTTATTTTTGCCTCTCACATTTGCTTTTATATACACTGCCATAAATAGAAGCTCAATTTCAACCTCTCATAGACAAAATAAATGACGACCACACACTTGCACAACATTAATTTGGACGCCAGTGTTTTAGAGTTTAGAAACAACTATATTTTCATTGTTGGCTATTCAAGTATATTAATAAGCATAATGAGGATATGTTTCACAGTTTCTGGATGTTTTTCTTTTGGTATATTTTTCTTAATTACGAAAGCACTAAGAACTTTCACTTATTTAAATTCAGATGTACTTTTTTTATTCAAGAACAAACATCATACAATCACAAAATATTCCACTATAGTAAAAAAAAAAAGACGAGAATTTATTATGAGAGAAAGCAATCATCAAACTAAGAAAAACCCAATGGCACCGTGACCTCTCTAAACCAGCAGTTCCGCCCCCTCCACCTTTATAACAAAAAACAGCACAACAGCATAATCTGAACATATAAACGCCCAAAAAGCTACTAAAAGAAAGAAATGCAAAATGGTAACACTACGGTTAAGCAAGCAACTCATGCTAACGCAGATATTATAGAAATGACTGTGATCACATTATAACTTAGCACGCACAAACAAATACACACAAAATAATTACAATATTATAGAGAGAAGGAGAAGCCTTTACCACTTCTAGGGGAAACTATATATACACTACTTAGTAACACTTCAGTTTTTAATTTTAAATTTCATATAAAGAAATTGGCAGACTGTGTTGGCACATTGATTGGATTGGGAAAACATCACTTTGTTCTATCAGATACCCACAATAAAAATCAACTAAAAAAAACTACAAAGGAGTCCACTGACAAAAATTATAGAGATGTACAAAAGTTTACCTCGGAAACAAACTTTGCAAACAAGATTTAAAGCTCACCAAAATGAAGATGAAGCACATTCTGTCAGAAACAAAGGAAAGGAAAAAAATATGGATCAGATCAGTTCGCACTAAGGTTTCATGAACTTCCTACAATAAACAAATAAATCAGAAGGAAGCCCAAAAATCTATTTGAAACAGTTTTTCCTAGCAAAACCTACTTCCCTTTGAAAATTCATAAAAAAATAAATTCTCAACCAATTTGCATGAAACCAATGTCCATTGGAAGCTTAAAGACTATATTTTTCTTCTATCAATTTAAATCAATAAATTTTCTTACCGATTAAATCAGGTTTGAAGGAAAAGATACGAAAAATTATGCTCACAAAACAGTTTTGACAGCATGTTAACATCAACTTTGAAAATCCATAATAATTTCAAACTTCAATCAATTTGAGCCAAACAAAAGCCTGTAAACTCATTAACAATTGTACTTTCATATCCAAAATTTAATTTAAAAGATAATAGTTATAAGTATTGAGATTTGAGTTCTAGAATCAGCATGTTTGTTTTCATTTTCCAACACAGCTCTTCATTTAAATTCTAACAATTCTTCAATTAATTTCACTCCATTAACAACAAGGTCGAAACCTACCATACCTACAATCTATATATGTCACAAAATCGAGTGGTTTGATGATAAAACTGTACTAATCCATTTTTTAAAATCGTCAATCGATAAGGAAAAATAAAAATTGAAAACCATTAAGTCCAACTTTCAAAACACAGCAATCCACCCATAAAGTATCTCTGAAGATTCCTCTGAATAATTAAACAAATATATAATCTATCTTAATTTAGTTGTAATTTGAACCAGAAATGTACTCTTTGAAAAAAATAAAAATAAAATAAATAAAATAAAACTAGAAATGTACTCTGAATTCTGTAATCTATATACTACATGCCCCAAATAGAAGGAAAAAAGACGTCGCCGCCCCACCCTAACCCAAGTTTTGTACTATACATCAAAGAAAAAAGCTGGTTGGTTATAACTTCACATTTTTTTAATGGAGCAAATTGTTTATAGAGAAATGTTGGAACAAATTCATTCTTCGGAACAAGGCAATTTACATAGATTTATTTGAAACGAAAACTATGTAAGGAGATATATGCATTCTTAAAAAGAATTCACAACATATGATGATGATGAAAAATAATCCACCAGTGCTGAAATAGGATTCATAACTAAATTAAATTCAAGAATAAAACTTCAAACTTACATCTGCTCGTTACATGATGATAGCAATTTCCTATAAATGCAAAGCACAACTTTTACGGAGCCAAAATGCTCGTTCCTCAAATCCTTATAAAATCTATGCTCAAGGTAATCAGTAATCTGTATAAGAACCAACAATGGAAGTCACTTCAAAAAAAGTCATAGGCACTTTGCCAAGGTTACAAATTTTAGAGTAACTTTTTTGGGTCTAACACAATTTTTGAACTATCAAAAATTTGTCATTAGGTTCAAGAGATTGATATTTTCATTGCTTCAAATTCTCAATTGTTTTTCACATTTTCTTAATCAATATTTCCATTATCTTTACAAGATTTTAGAGTAAATATTTGATTTCAACAGGGGGAAAATTTGAATTAAATAAAAAAAACTCTAGAAACTAAGAATATGAGCATAAAGTTAAGAGCACAAGGCAAGGCTTGCCTTCAAATAAATAAATAGATATTGGCTTCTCTTGTCTCTTAATGTGCCAGGAAAATTGTATTAGACTATTAGGTGATAAATTTCAATTTGAAACCGTAACTAGAAAAATCTTTCAAAAAAAAAAATAAAAAATTGATGGGTTAACTAAAGAATAGTATAGTGGCTGAAAACTTTATATGGTAACTGCAAATTTAAATTTAAATGTTGAATTCAGAAAGCTTGAATTTGCTTGAGTCGGGATTTATGATAGAGCCATGAATTGACAATACAATATGAATTGAATTTTCAGAACAATAGCCTCTTAGTGAAAGGGAAGTTAGGCCGTACATTTGGTATTCGTAATGGATTTTTCAAAGCATATTCATAAAGCTTCCCAATTTTTCGGTCTTTTGGTTCAGTATCCTACAAAAGGTGATTGACATAACAATATCAGAAGCCTTTAAAGGGGATAAACCCTAATTTCATATATACATCAACAAAATTGAAATCCCTAACATGTTCGTATGCATCCTCTTCAAAAATTGAACTCCTCTAGCCCAACTCTAACATCAAAATCACATAGATGAGTGGTGAGAAGAATAAGAATCAAAATTTATGTATCCATTTTAATTGATCGAGTAAGTTTTGCGAACACACACACACACACACATATATACGTGTATAAATAGAGAGAGAAATAGATTGGAAACAAACCTAGCAGCAGCGGTCGTCTCCAAATCGCCGAACACACCTTCGTGTCTCTAATGGAGGATTCAAGATTTAGGGTTTTTTCTTTAGGGGTTAGGGTTTGCTCTGATGGCCAACTGAAAGAGGCTCGATGGAGAGAGGGAAAAACATTTTCACCGGTTAGGGCTTTAATCCACCAGCACTGTATGTGGTTTTTTTTGTGTGGGTGTGTGGATTTGTCTCTGAGTTTTCGTTCGATACAGCTTGAGGGAATCGTGGCATAGCCATTCCTAATCTAGTCGCTCGCCATCACTCTACTGAATATATATATTTTTTATTTTATTTTTTTGGAGAGGACAAGCATTCAAAGTATCAGCGGCAGTAAAACCCGCTAATATAAATTCACCTCTTAACCGTGGTAGAAAGAGGACCTTTCTAGCACGGTTCTTGAGGAACCGTGGTAAAAAGATCGTGGTTAAAAGTTATTTTTCTTGTAGCGACTCTTGTCTAAGAAGCTCTATTTGTTACAAATTATTAATTACCTTCGGTCGTTACAGTCGTATTCCATTCTCTGTGGTAGATTGATTTTATCAAGCAATGGAAGACCAACGTGAAGCACAGTTTAAACATGTCATCGCTGGCCACACCAAAATTAACATGGCCGCAGTTTACCCCTTGCACGACACCCCTAAACCCTATGATGCCTCAGCCGGTGGCCAAGCCCTTGTGCGACACTAGCTGTAAAAATCTTGTCACCCTGTTAAGTATCGCCGGCCTTATTGTGTACATTTTAATGTATCTATCTTTGCACTATATACCACGCCCTCCAATATTTTATCTTCATTCACTCTCCATCGTCTCTCCTACATTCAACATGACCTCATCTATAAATACTAATACAAGTGTGATCCGTTAGTACAAAACTTTCATTAAACACGCTATTAATGTTTCGATCGCATGTGGCTACTAGTCGGTGTCCATGGCCAACGATATTTTGACGAATGATTGGTAAAAAAATGGTAGTGTAATTAAGTTTATTGTGACCATAGATGATGCTTTGTGGAAGGGAGTATGGTGACAAGTGACAACAGGCTTAATACGAGGGTCATTTGTAAGGACATAAGAGTCATATTTTCATTTCATAATTCAACAACAGGTACATCAATGTTAGGTCATCACTCCAAGAAATACAAGATCCAATATTCCAAGGAATTGACAATTAATTAGCATATTTATTAATACAGAAGAAAGCTTTTTTATTAGCTTGTTATGTCATCATTTCTCTCATTAAGATTATGTATTACAATACCCATCAAGGTTTATTTTATTTATGGAGTATCTGCACCCATTGTGTGTGTGTATATATATATATATATATATTGTAAATTTAACGTGTCACTGGAATGAAAAAAAATGGAGGATAAATGAAATATGCTGATGTGGCTATGTAAAAAGGTTGTGTAAGAGCATCTCTAGGGGTTTTTTTTTTTTGTTTTTTTTATCGAGAAGTCTATTAAGATACACTGTTATGTCATCAATGTGTAAAATTCTTGTCACCCTGATAAGTATCGCCGGCCTTATTATGTACATTTTTATGTATCTATGGCACTACATACCACACCCTTCAATATTTTATCTTCATTCACTCTCCATCGTCTCTCCTGCATTCAACACGACCTCATCTATAAATACTAATACGAGTGTGATCCGTTGGAACATGACTTTTATTGAACACACCATTAATGTTTCGGTCTTCTAGAAAAAAGTTAGTCTCTCGTCAGTTACGGTTGCTTGTCGCTGTCCGTGGCCAACTAGGAAGCATGGACACGCTAAAATGGGCGAAGAATCCATATTCGACACGTGTCGGTCATCGACATGCATTGGACACGCCCCGACACGTGTTAGTCATCGACACGCATCGAACACGCCCCAACACATGTCAGATACACCAAAAAAACGTGTCTTTTGACACGCTAGGAATATGTGTCCAACACGCGTGTCTTATTTTTGGGAGTGTAAAAGATAATTTTTGAAAGAAAATTGGGTTAAGGTATAAAAATATGTGAAGTTATTTAACAACTTTTACTCACTTATGTGGTCAGTACAAAATAATTTTAAACTTGTAAGATTGATATGCAATTTTAGACAAAACAAATAGATATTTAAGGCTAGTCATTACACTATTACACTATTACAAAACAAATAATTTTTTTCATTATAAGGTTCATGAAAAATAGTAACACTCACTAATTTTCAAAGTACTATATCATATATATATAATTTATATATTATTAGCTGTTCATGTCCTAATTTTTTTGGAATTGACAATTAATTAGCATATTTATTGATATAGAAGAAAGCTTTTTTATTAGCTTGTTATGTCATCATCTCCTTATTATGATTATGTATTACAATAAAAGTCAATGTTTATTTCATTTATGGAGTATCTGCAGCCGTTGTGTGTGTGTGTGTGTGTGTATATATATATATATATATATATATATATATATATTTGTAAATTTGATGTGTCACAAAAAATTTGGATTATTTATTTTTAGCAGCGGTTGTTTACGGTTAATTCATTAATGGAATGAGAAAAATAGAGAAGAAAGAAAATATGCTAATGTGATTGTGTAACAAGGTTGTATAAGAGCATTTCTAGCAGTCTGCCCACATATGATGTGTAATTTTTTTTTTTTTTTTTTTTTATGTCGAGTAGTCTGTTAAAATACACTGTCACGATATCAATGTATAAAATTGTTATGAATTTTACACAACCTTTTTACACAGCCATATCGGCATATTTTCTTTCTCCTCCATCTTTCTCATTCCATTAATAAAGTAAGTTTATAAAAATTATGTGGGGTCTAAGTATGACACTAGCTGGTCGTTATTGGGGATATATTTTTGTACAAAAGGTATAAAACAACTATCGGAGTTAAAAATAAATAATCCAAAATTTTTGTGTAAATCAATTGTAACCTAAGTCACATAATCCTTCTTAACAGGTATCGCTCTCATCCTTTGCGCACACTCCCGCTTAAATTCTCACTGCTTATGACTTAATTTTGCCATTCTCACGCTCCCGCTTTATATGACTTAAATTATGACACATCAGATTTACACAAAAAAAATATACACAACGGTTAGAGATGCTCTAAAATACACAATAATTTTACATATTGATGACGTGACAGTTTATTTTAACAGACTGCTGGAAATAAAAATAAAATTACACATGATATATTTTACACAAAAGAGTATTTTAACAGACTACTGCTCAAAATATATACGTGCACTTACCCAAAAAATATATATGTACGAGTATACTCGGCTATTAGTATTATTTTCAGGAAGTTGGGTTATCTTTCCATATTTTCTTCTTGTTACATGAGTGTGTCCATATGTACATATGTGTGTTTCAAACCTGAAGAATATATTTAAGAATGAATCTGGAACATAAAGATATAATCACAATCTTTCCATTAGAGGTTTTTTTTTTGTTTGTTGTTAATTATAGTGATATTAATTTGATCAAATTATAGAGAGTAATATACATATATGCATATAAATGAATACCAAAGTAAATTAAATATGCATAGAGAACACACATATACTTACCAAAAAAAAAGGGACACTGAAGTAAATTACATATAAATATCCCTCAAGGCTCATAATTTACAAGTTAGGACAAAACTCAAGTATGTTATACATGATAACAAGTAAAATGGGTATATATATATATATATATATATATATATATATACATATTTGGGTATAATAGACAAACAATCACCATATTCACAAATGTCTAGAGGTCTAATTTGAAGATCTAATATCAAATTTCGTTTAAGATTTATATATAGTGCCGCAACCTAAGTGTGCACACGGTTTGGTTCCTTACGGTTCCGGTCAGAACCAGAAACTGGAACCGTTTACAAAGGTTCCTAAAAAATGGAACCGGAACCGGAACCAAAACCGTATAGATTAGAACCAGTTCGATTCCATGATAACCATTAACCAGAGTTGACAGACAGCGTCTGAAGCTTGCAAACCCGAATTGGAACAGCGGGCGATAGAAACTGAAAGATATCGGTGTTTTGATTTTTTGAACAATATGAAATGATATGCCGATATGGGTTTTGAACTTTTGATTCTTGTAGACAGATCTAAAATATATAGATTTTGAACTTCTAATTCTTGTAGATTTTGTAGTTTACAGTTGTAGAGAGAGGGCAAGTTTAGCAGTTGCACAGAGAGAGAGAGGGGCATGCTTGTGTTAGGAAACGTGCTAGTTTTAAAAAAATTTCGAGGGATTTAAATTCATAGATCTTGATTCATTACATAGAGACAAGTTTTATGCAAAAATAAAACATGATGTATCATTCAATTAAAAGATTGAATACTTACATCAAGGTTTGAGTAAACCTTAGATCTCTCCTCTAAAGTGAATGTTCTCACTTATTGTAGATCCCTTTTGCTAGACACCTTTTTCATGGATCTCCATCTTCTTGGTAATGGTCTTGCCTTTAGGAATCACTCATAAGCCTCCTTGAATGACCTTGGAAAACTAGGCTTGTGGGAGCCTCCATTAGATGAGAACATAAACCCTAATTTTCTAGAGAGAGAAAATTTATTCCTTTTTCCTTCTCATAAAAATCACCCCCTAAAATATACATAGACCATGTATATTTATAGGCAACATAAAAATAAAGAAAAGGAAACAACAAATCCTTCTCCATCTCTAATTCATATGTCTCAAATCTAATATGATTCCAATATCAAGTTGGGCTATGAGTGAGAATCCATTGGGCCTATTATTTTATTGGCTACAATGAATTAATAATTGGCCCGGTCCATGGACCCAATTCAATTAATTCATAAATTAATTTCTACTCCACTAAAAGAAATTAATTGAACTCCAATTAAATAATAAATAACCTCTAAGTCAATATTGCACTTTGACCCCTCTATGCATAATTAGTTATCGGATAAATATAGCCATCAATCCGACTACTTAATTAATATATTTATTTTGGTACCTTTGATTATTTCTGGCTCAATCACAATAAAACATTTGTTTGACAAAAATAATAATTTAAATAAATAAATATATAATAAATCATTTTGTCTAAAAACACACGAAGGCCTTCGAATTTACTTTGTGATCAACCATAATCAATACAAAATAAATACAAGTAGCAATGATGCAAATATTGAAAATATAACCCTCTAACTATTAATTACATAACTACCCAAAGTGTCGGTTTAAGGATCCCGAAGAATCCGCCGAACAAATCAAAGTAATTATTAATTAATAAAAGAGTCTATACTTTTCTCATGCTTAAGAGTCAAATGCCATGACGGTGATAGGGAGTAATTGCATACGACGGCTCTCGCAATATATCTCAACCTAACGCGGATCCAGTTCAAGTCTTAATTAATTATGAGTCCATCCATAATTACCGACTATGAACAATTTATAATTACTATTTATATATCATGCATTGATTGTCATCACATACATATATATAAATATTTCTTGTAATTAACTGGACACTATCAATTTCATAGTGAATTGAAACATAATACATTGAATTCACCAATTATATAAATCATAAATATTTCAGATATGTCAGGAACATATGTCAATACAATCCAGATAGGAATTTGCTATGCCAGGGCATATAAATCCCAACAGCTCCCACTTGCCCTCATAGCCAATTCAAATTGCACCTAACTCCAATGTTATCCAGATGATGATCAAAATTATTGATCAATGACACCTTTGATAATGGATCAACAAAGTTGTGTTCCAATGCAATGTTTTAACTACAAGTGCATTTTCTTGCCGGACAATATCATGTCGAACATGATACTTCCTCTCAGTGTATCTTGTTCCTCTATGGAACCTTGGGTCATTGGTTTGGACTACTTCTGCACTATTGTCACAATATAGCTCGATAG
This sequence comes from Cornus florida, assembly GCF_030987335.1. NCBI lineage: Eukaryota > Viridiplantae > Streptophyta > Magnoliopsida > Cornales > Cornaceae > Cornus > Cornus florida. Next base: position 26,959,474 of record NW_026775572.1, on the reverse strand, counting down.
GCAGGCTAGTATGCTCCACAACCTCTAAATCAGTGAGATCAAACCAATAGGCTTATATTGCCACCTTTAAGGCTGCAATATGTTCCACCTGCAGGTTTGAGTCAACAGTTGAAATCTGTTTGACAATCTACCAACTGATTTCCCTTCCATTAAGTGAACATACACTAAGTCATGAACCTCATAGTATCTACTTCTGATTGAAAATCAGAACTAGCATACCTGACTAGGACCATATCATCACATCCATAAATGAGTATGATATCATTGATTCTCCTTAGGTACTTAATGATATTTTTCACAATAGACCAGTTGTCAAGTCCAGTATTGGACTGATCTCTACTGACTATCCCTACCATGTAGCGGATGTCCTGTTTGGTATAGACCATGGCATATATGAGACTCTCATATGCCGAAACATATTGTTCCAGTCTCATTTGCTCAATCTCCTCTGCTAGTCTTGAAAAACTACTTACTAGAGAGAGCGATCCATATCAATAAAGCAAGAACTCATTCTTTGAGTTATGCATACCAAACCTGGTCAAAACTTTATCAATGTAGGATTATTAAGATAAGCCTATTTTCCTTTTAACCTGATCTTACAAAAGCTTGATCCTAGGAATATAGCTTACATCTTGAAAATCCTTCATTTAAAAGTAATTGAACAACTACCTTATAATTGATGACAAAACTTCCACGTCATTATAAATGAGTAGGATGTCATCAATATATAGAATTAAGAAAAATAATGACATTCCCTTGTACACTCATGATTTATTCACTAAGAAATCTTCTGGTATCTTTTTGTAGATTAACTTGCCTTCCATAGGAATCACCCTACTAGAAAGTTCTACAAGATCCCAGAATTTATTAGAATACATAGATTCCAACTCTGATTTCATAGTAACTCACCAAAACGATCTGTATCCACATCGGTTCACGCTTCCGTGTAGCTTACTGGGTCCAACTCATGTTTAACAGGGATGTCCATAATGGTCTCACCTAAAAACATGATTCTGTCGAATTGGATGATAATCCTCCCACTACATCAATGTACCGATGCAAGAATCTGTGTAGTAGATGATGCTAACGCATCAATAGGGAATTCATATATTATTCTCAATCTCTATAATAAGTGTGTTCACATGTGGTACATCTGGTACTCATACCAAATTATCTAACATTATGCTACTAGGTATGTGATTCATAATATGATTCTCCTATAGATAAACAGTGAGTGAAAACAATCAACTTTTATCTTTGAGATCATAAAATAATCCATCCTAGTGACATTTAGAGTAGCTATCAAATCTAGCATGCCTATGATCTGATTCCAACTTACTTGTCCATATCAAACGCACGTGTGCAAGACTACCCCATATGTGCATATGATTCAAACTAATATTTAGTCAAAAACACAGCTCAACGGTATCCTTGAGACAGACTAAGATGGAATGCAGTTCATAATGCGCATCGATGTCATTAACGCTAAACTCTTAAATGAAAGAGATAATGTGGCATTACTGATCATAGATCTAACCATGTTAAGTGGAATTCTGTTATTCCTATTTGACACCTAAATTAATTTAGCGTCAATTGCGGAAAACTGGTACACAACACCCTCATTGACTATATAGTCTTTGCACTATCCCAAGAAATACTCAAATACTCGATCAGATCGAAGTGTCTTGATAAGTTTACCTAATCTGAGCTCCACATCAGTCTTGACCCTCTCGGAATATACCAAAAGTATAAGACTTGTGTCGCAACAGGTAAATTTATCCAAAACGTGAGTAATCTTGATTGGATGTTCATAAGACTACACGTGTACGTGTGTACCGACTCCAATTGTTCTTTATGTCTATTTCATTTGGCTGATTAAGCCCTTAGAGTTATCTATCCTTCAAAACAAGATTCACAAGTTTGGTTTAGGCTCCTCTGCCTCACTAGGTAATAAACCTTCTTTAACCAATCTTTAAATTTCATTTTGATTGATTACAACCCAAAAATAGACACCAAAAATACAATGAGTCAGGAATAACAAATTTTCTCTTAACATTCAATCTAGAAGATGCAACATTAGTTTCTACATCCTGCAAATCTTAAGAGCTTGTGATTATAGTATATTAACCATCTTTCAATACACCAGAAGCAATCACATATCTACTCAATTTTATAAAACCAGTTTTACAAAATAACGATCTAGTTTTTTTATAAGCCAAAAGTGAAATAAGAATGAGATTGTGTTTCACTTCTGTGCATAAAGATAGTTCTCTAATACTAATATCCTCATACTCTCTAATTTCAGATGTAATACTCCCACTGACTTAGTTACAACCTTGGCATCAGGTCAAAAGATAAATATATACCCATATCATCAAGGCTTCTGGATTCCTGAAATCCTTACAATAAATTGCAAACATGTTTAGTGGCTCCAGAATCTATCCATCAGGAATCAATAGATACAACCACATAACATGGTTCAATGATTAAATATATATTTTCCTATGCCACGTCATTGCTTAGACAGTTTGTCCTTTAGTGTCTTAGTTAACGGCAAAAGAAACAGTTTCATTCGCCCTCAACATACACTGCCTTATTCCCTTTAACCTTTTAGATACCTATGTTTTGTGCTAGCCTAGTCCTATTATCATCCTTCTTCTTTGCTTTGCCCATCCACTTGGGCCTAGAAGAAGATGGTATAGACTAGGTTAGATTGATAGGAACGCCCATACTCTTGATTATCCCTTCTTCTGTTACCAATTCTATAAGAATATCAGCGAGTGTGAACTCAAATTGATTCCTTATTTAGTTCACTCTAACAGAGTCGAATGAGTTTGGTAACAAGGCAATAATCATGTCAACTTGAAACTTACCACCCAAGTCAGCCTTATTGATCTCCAGCTAATTTTTAAATAATAAACAATCATTTTCCAAAATTTGATTTCAAACTGGAGTTCATGAGGCTATCTTGATGTATTTAAATTTGACACAGTACTTAGGCATATGCTCTATCTAATCTCACCAAAATATCTCATTGACATTTAATATGATGCTTGAAGAAAATAAAATAATACAAATGCTAGCTTTGGAGTATATTCGAGTTAAACTCTAGAATATTGCACCAAGTCATATCATTTGCCTTATCTAATTTATTAAAAGCATTAATGTCAAATTTGGTATCTCAAAGTAAAAGAGATAGGTATAGGAGTAATAAACACATTTTGTACCCTTACGTTGTGAATAAAATATCTAAGTTCATTTTCCAGTCATTATAAATAAGGTCCAATATCATAGAATATGTAAGCAAGTAGATAAACTGGATTAGACATAATTAATCTGAATATAAATGCATTCATACAATATGCAAGGTGAACTATTAATAATGTCATGCATATTTAAAATTAAAATGAGCTTGTTAACCACATAATACAATAAATCTCAATCGAATAAGAGATCATTATCATTATTGGTGAACAATCCCTTTTAATTAATGCGGGTCCCTCAACTCTGTAGCATAATAGATCAACCAATCAATATGTCAATAACTTATCCTGTTGGAGGAGTTCATTATTACTATTGTTGAGATTCATTTACTATTAGGTGAACACTTCCATTAAAATAGTATGTGGGTCCCTTAACCACTGCATGAAAAATCGGATAACCAATACACCAATAACTTATTCGGTTGGCGAAGTTCATTATTGCTATTGGCGGGCAAATCCCATCATCTCCATATCTCTTAAGACAATGCCTTGTCTATCTATATGAAATGACTCCCGATTATGTTTAGCCTTTCTAAAATCACCTAGTGTAGACCACTCCGTTGGGGAGCTAACACTATTGATTTTAGATTGAGTGTATAACGTTATTAAAACTCTAACGAAAAATTAAACATTAAATATGTTGTCATTATAATCTAGACTCTTTAAATCATGCGTAGGGCCTTATTTTTAAAGATCTAATTACAATGAACATTTAATATTTTTAGTTTCATGAGACAACCATTCTTGTAATATTAAGACTCTTCAAATCATGCGTGGGGCCTTATTTTTGAAGATCTAATTACAATGGTTTTAATAACGAAGGCCATGGGGTAATGTATAAAAATCCCCGCTCCCACTCAATTTTTAGTCATTAATAATTAGGGTTTTCAATTTACATGATATAATGCATGCAAAACGTCTTGATTTTAATCCAATTAAATTTAGAAAATATTTGGACTTTAAACGATTCACTAATATTTAACTTGAGGCACACTTCAAAAATAATTTATAAAAATAATTTTTCATTTCCCAATAAGTGCCCTCTAATTAATTAGTAATCAAATCCAATTAATTTTCATAATTTAACTAATATAAATCAAGCCATTTAAATAAATATCATGGATCCAATGCATGAACAATAATAATTAGCAATTAATTATTTCATGCATCACATACAACAATAAATGACAGATAAAGCAAATTAAATGGCCAATGGATTCAGCTTTTAACATTTAATTACTCTAAGTATTGCGCGAGGATCTTCCATCAGCTTGCAAACACCCGCAGGAGCTTGATACGCGCTAGGAGAAGCAAAACACTGCTTGGAACGCGACTAGAGGGCCCCACACGCGCTCACACGCGCCTGGGGCATGCTGCAGGTGAAGCCACGCGCTCCCACGCGCTGGCACGCGCCTGGGGCGCGTGGAACGCGCCCCCACGCGCTGGCACGCACGTGGGACGCGTGGGACGCGCCTGCACGCGCGTGGAGGCCATACACACTTGGCTGGCGCGTGTTCCTCACGCGCCAGGCTCACCCCACCGCTGCCACACCTGATTCTAGCCTCCTCCGACGTCTCTTCTCGCCGCCGGTGATGCTCCGGCCACCGGAAAAACACTGAAAAATCCAGAAAAATTAATAAAAATTTCCAGAAATTAAATTAGGCCTTAAAAAATTCCAGAAAAATTCTGAAAAATTGCTAAAAAATCCCAGAAAATTTCTGAAGCCTAATTTAACCCTCTTGGACCTTCTTGAAGCTTTATAGCATCCTTTGATGAATATTACATGGTTTTAAAAATATTTACAACTTGAAATACAATGGGAAAAATAAATTACATCATTGAACTTTCAAACGGCTAAATCAAAGCCTTAATTACATTCATCCAAAGATAAAATTACATGTAATATTCCTATAAGCTTCATCCATGGCCCAACCATACATCATCATTCATTCACAATTATTCATACATCATCATGTATCAATATATATCAACATATTAAATCATACATCAACATACATCAATAAAAATATATATGAATATAATTTTGGATCCATGAATGATGATTTTCATAAAATCATGATCTCTAGTAATGAATCAAACCATGCTCTGATACCACTGTTAGGAAACGTGCTAGTTTTAAAAAAATTTCGAGGGATTTAAATTCATAGATCTTGATTCATCACATAGAGACAAGTTTTATGCAAAAATAAAACATGATGTATCATTCAATTAAAAGATTGAATACTTACATCAAGGTTTGAGTAAACCTTAGATATCTCCTCTAAAGTGAATGTTCTCACTTATTGTAGATCCCTTTTGCTAGACACCTTTTTCATGGATCTCCATCTTCTTGGTAATGGTCTTGCCTTTAGGAATCACTCATAAGCCTCCTTGAATGACCTTGGAAAACTAGGCTTGTGGGAGCCTCCATTAGATGAGAACATAAACCCTAATTTTCTAGAGAGAGAAAATTTATTCCTTTTTCCTTCTCATAAAAATCACCCCCTAAAATATACATAGACCATGTATATTTATAGGCAACATAAAAATAAAGAAAAGGAAACAACAAATCCTTCTCCATCTCTAATTCATATGTCTCAAATCTAATATGATTCCAATATCAAGTTGGGCTATGAGTGAGAATCCATTGGGCCTATTATTTTATTGGCTACAATGAATTAATAATTGGCCCGGTCCATGGACCCAATTCAATTAATTCATAAATTAATTTCTACTCCACTAAAAGAAATTAATTGAACTCCAATTAAATAATAAATAACCTCTAAGTCAATATTGCACTTTGACCCCTCTATGCATAATTAGTTATCGGATAAATATAGCCATCAATCCGACTACTTAATTAATATATTTATTTTGGTACCTTTGATTATTTCTGGCTCGATCACAATAAAACATTTGTTTGACAAAAATAATAATTTAAATAAATAAATATATAATAAATCATTTTGTCTAAAAACACACGAAGGCCTTCGAATTTACTTTGTGATCAACCATAATCAATACAAAATAAATACAAGTAGCAATGATGCAAATATTGAAAATATAACCCTCTAACTATTAATTACATAACTACCCAAAGTGTCGGTCTAAGGATCCCGAAGAATCCGCCGAACAAATCAAAGTAATTATTAATTAATAAAAGAGTCTATACTTTTCTCATGCTTAAGAGTCAAATGCCATGACGGTGATAGGGAGTAATTGCATACGACGGCTCTCGCAATATATCTCAACCTAACGCGGATCCAGTTCAAGTCTTAATTAATTATGAGTCCATCCATAATTACCGACTATGAACAATTTATAATTACTATTTATATATCATGCATTGATTGTCATCACATACATATATATAAATATTTCTTGTAATTAACTGGACACTATCAATTTCATAGTGAATTGAAACATAATACATTGAATTCACCAATTATATAAATCATAAATATTTCAGATATGTCAGGAACATATGTCAATACAATCCAGATAGGAATTTGCTATGCCAGGGCATATAAATCCCAACAGCTTGAGAGTTGAGAGACAACGGCTGAAGCTTGCAAACTCGAACTGGAACAGCAAGCGATGGAAACTGAAAGATATGGGTTTTGATTTTTTGAACAATCTGAAATGCTATGCTGAAATGGGTTTTGAACTTTTGATTCTCGCAAACAGATCGAAAATATATAGGTTTTGAACTTCTGATTCTTGTAGATTTTGTAGTTTAGAGTTGTAGAGATAGAGAGAAGGCAAGTTCAGAGTCGAGAGAACAGAGATGGAGGCGCCATTGAAATGATTTGCCCTAAAAATAAAATATCTAATATATATATATAACGACAAAATCCATAAATCTACACACGTCAAATATATATATATATATATATATATATATATATATATATATATATATATATTTGACGTGTGTAGATTTATGGATTTTGTCGTTGTTCTTCTACACTTCGTACAAAAATAAAAGAAATACCTGCAAAGACTAAATTAACAATTAAATAGTAATAAGCAGGGTCGAACACACATCCAAGATTTAAACTAGTGAATCAAAATTAAAACCAAAATTTAAGGAAGAATAACTTTTAAAATGATTTAATGATTTATTACTAATAAACTAAATAAAATAATAAATAAGACGAAATAAATTCTAATCAAATAATAAGATTCTAATCAAATAATAAGAAAACTTTTAAGGAAAGAATCCACCACCACAGCTTACTATAAATAAATTAGTATATTTCTATGTATGTAAATTTTCCTATTGTAAGCAAATCACTTCACCAGTCCAATTACAACTTGGAAAGATAAAGGAAAATAATAGTGTAAAATAACAGTTGCTTGAAAACATATTTTACTTAATCTGATATATCTTTAGTAAATAGAAATAGGCATTCTTCGAATTACCATTAATTGGTAAACACGAAGAATCCTTTTTCTGAATTTTTTTATCAAAATAAGAACACAGAATAGAAGAGTAAAATAATGCTCTAACGAGGAAATTTCATAAAAGAATTAAACTAAATTTACTTATATTTCAGCCATGGTGGCTTCATCATTTCCTTGAGGAGGGGTGTTTAAGTTACCATAATAAGAAAACAAAATAAAGAAATAAAAACAAAATTCATAACAAAAATTATAAGAAAATAAGTTAAAAGACAAAAATTCTCTCTAACTTTTATTATTTTATCTCACTCACAATGTACCTCCCCCTCCTCTACATATGTCCCTATTTATAAAGTTTGAATGAAACGATTGGGAGGAGAAAATTCTAATTACAAAAGTGAATAAAATAAAATAAAATAAAAATCTTCCTAAAATCTTGTTGCTTTCCAATTTGGCTTGATCTTTTCTGATTTGATGGAAAGTCAAATTTGAATTTGACTGATCGTATAATCTTATAAACGTGCTATTTTTGTCTCTTTTCTTCTTATTCTGAAATCAGCCCCTACAAAACATGAAAAGCAGGGATAAGAACATTTATCTAATAAAAAATATTAATTAATCATTTATTATTAAGAATAAAATAACAATTTTTGTGCACTTATCAAATTACCCCCAAACAAGCTTTTGCTAGTCCTCTAGCAATTAAAGGCAAAAAGAAATAAGTTTACAAAATTGTTACTTTAACTGACTCTTAACTGAAAATATGCCACTTCCGCAGGCTACTTTCGATTGCATTTACCATATGCAATAAGGCCTTAAACCCCTAGGTTACCCTAGTGGACGAGCTATAGCCTCGTGAGGGTTTCTAGAGATGATACCCACAAACATTCAAAATGGTGCACACATTGCACTTAGCTCAATTACTTCCATAGAATCAGAAACTATTGCATATACATCATCATTAAGTTAGCTATTATGTCAAGTATAAGAAAGATTAATATTCTCAAGCAATCACAAACCTCTAATTATAAGCAATAATACTATGGTCCCCACACAAAGTTCAATTCAACATATTTCCAATAACAATCAATCCCTAGTTTCCTTTTGAAGTGAACTAGCATCCAGTTATGTGTTTTACCCTTTTGTCCTTATATTACACATCATAATAGTTTCAACTCATTAATATTCCCTTCCAAGTTAGAGTACCCAAGGCACGAATTCATGACTTATGTATGCGAATTTTTCATCTTTCTTTCTTCCATCTTCTTCTTCTTCTTTCTTTTTATTTTATTTTATTTTTTTATTTTAAAGATGGAAAGCTGTACAATGTTTAAGTCCCTTAAGCTTTCTAGATGACTCATGTAACGAGCTTTAGGCAAATAACTCCCAACCAGACGGTTTTAGGGCATTAGGTGTAGAGACACCCTAAAGAGCTTATTAACTCAAGTCAACTAGGCTTTGAACCTAAACTTTCAGTTTTTCCTAACCTTCCACTTTTTGACGCGAACACTCACTGCTTACTGAGGCAAGAAGCCCGATTACTTCGTGAAAGGTATTAACTAATCATACATATTTCTTTATCATCATGCCAAGGACATCTACTTTTCAAGGTCTACTAACTCGTATCCAACACATGTAATATATCACATAAGGTTAGGCCTGTACCCCACAAAAAGATACTAGTGTGCATCAGTGAGAAGTGAAGTACGCTAGGGACTAATTATTATTAACAATAGTCAAACTGGACAATGATGTAGACCACATATACCAAAACATGAATTAAAGATTCAAAACTGCCCTAAAATACCAATTCCCAATCATACATGAACAATAATTCACCTAAATTTGACATGACATGCAATTCAATTTCCATAGAAGCAAGATCATTGCCCCACCCCCAAACAAAAGACAACACTGTCCCTAGTGTTGGCACCAAAGAATATGGAAATTAAATGGATAAGTATAGGTGAAGACATATAGGGAAATATTGGAACATATTACCTCACTGGTTTTGACGTGGAGTACAATTTCTGCAAAAGAGGTTATAGAAAACAATCGAAAACCATATCAGATAAATATAGCACCCCAAACAAAATATAACCATATTCAAATACGAAATAGCTATGGAGCTAACGAGTAGGAGTGAGATACAACTGGTTAAGACTCGAAAATCAATCCAAGGTAACTGAATAGACACAACCGACTGGGTTGCCTCCCAAGAGCGCTAAGTTTAACGTCTTCAGCCAGACATAATGGAGGAAGTTCCCCCAAAAGAGATTAGTCCGAATAGACCAGATCGACGAGGAAAATTTCGTCAACAACGTGAGCCTTAAGCTCAAGGAAAGGCTTTAAACGATGAGCATTGATTTTAAACAGCTTTACAGTTTTGGGATCTTGTACCTCAATTGCACCATGACTAGCAACATGGTGTACATAATATGGACTAGACCATCGTGACCTCAACTTCCCAGGAAACAATGCAAGACGGGAGTTATACAAAAGAACCTTTTGACCTTGGAAAAATCTTTTCTTAAAATTTGTTTGTCATGTTCCAATTTAGTCTTAGCTTTATAAATCTTCGAACTCTCATAGGCATCATTTCTGAGTTCTTCCAACTCATTAAGTTGAAGTGTCCGACGTTCACCAGCTTGATCATAATCAAAGTTCATGGCTTTTATGGCCCAATAAGCATGATGTTCTAATTCGACAGGCAAGTGACAGGCTTTGCCATAGACAAATCTGTATGAAGACATTCCTAGAGGGGTCTTATAAGCAGTACGATAAGTGATGAGCACTGAAAAGTGCGTATTTAAACTCCTTAAGCTTAGGCATTCTAGTACTTTATCTATCTTACTTTGCCGTTTTAGATTGATTTCGTATTATTTCCATTTTCAGGCACTTATCCCGAAAATAAGCTAACTCAGCTAAATAAGAACTTAATTGAAGTAATTCTGAGATTAAACAAAGAAAGGAGCAAAGTGGAGAAAGAAAGAAACAAAAGAAGCAAAGCAGCAAGTTCGATCGATCTAAGTCCAAGGTTCGATCGATTGAACATTGATCGATCTCAACACTTCAAGATGAATCCAAGCCTTGGCCCAAAAGCATAAAGTCCAAAAGTTCGATCGATCCAACATTACCCTTTGATCAATCGAACACCTTTGTCCTCATTCAAATGATTGATCTTATCCACAACTGTCCACCCACTAACCACTTTTGTCCTTTTCCCAAAAATATCTTCCAAAATATCTCAAATTTGTCTTTTTCCAAAAAGCTCAACCAGTTGGATCAATCCAGCCTCAGTTTGATAGATCTCAGCCAGTTCGATCGATCCAAGTCCAAGGTTTGATCGATCGAACTTCCTCTAGTGCAAAAAGTTAAAATTCCAGCTCATTGAAAGTTGTCCTTGATCAAATCATCGGAGAATATTGTGTGCACGACCCTAGCTCATTTGGGGGAGTCATTTAACCTACATATATAAGGATAAGGATTGTTTTTTATAGGGGAGAGCCATATACCATATCTTGGAGAGGAAGCTAGAGATACCATTGGAGTTCTTCATCAACAAGGAGCAAATCTCTTCTATGGAGTTAGCCCTTGAAGGTTGGAACATCATCACCATGAGTGGCTAGACATCCTCTTGGGGGCTAGAGTTAGCCCCAAGTATGCTTTCTATATCTTAATCTTGTGTATTATTAAGGGATTAGTGTTGTAGTTGATGTTTTAACACTTTGATATATATAGATCTTATTTATTCAATGATTTATGTGGTTTAATGCTTTTAATTGATCATTTCATTCTATCCATATGTCTATGTATGTTAGAATAGATGTTCATGTGCTTATCTCTAGATTTTGTGTTATTGATGTATGTCTATGTGTATTGATGCTATAGATTTAGAGGTTGTCAAAACATAGTGCTTAAAGGAATGTTCTTGTGATTCTCTAGATGGTTCATGCTCATTTCTTGATGGATTGTGTCTCCCTCTTAGTTTAAATTAGTTTAATTTCAATGGCTTAATTGTAGTTTAGTGGTAGTATAGTGTTAGATGGGAGGATAATCTATGCTTGTTGTTTGATGCTCCATACTTTTGAATGCAAGTAGCATATGTCTCTAATTTTGTGTTGTGCATGGTTGTGAGCTTAATGAAAAGGATTAATGACTTGTTAGATATGTTGTGCTTTTCACATGCTATTTAGACAATATATACTTAATTGCTAGATATATTGTGCTTTTCACATGTTGTTTAGACAATGTATACTTAATTAATCATCCTTGCTATTTGAATTAGCCAACACACACACACATTAGTATTGCAACACGCTAATTGCCCTCATTAGTGACATGTCAATGATATAGAAATGCATTGCTTGGTGATGATCTCTAAACCCCAAGACTCTTCTCTCTTATACTTACTCTTAGTTGCATTCATTTGTTATCACTTAGTTTAATTTAGTTGCTTTCTAGTCTAATCAACAAACCAATCAATTGTTTGATCACTCGACCTACTAACCCTAATAGCGATTCCATAATCAACTCTGACTCCAATCCCTTGGGACGATCCCTACTCGCCCTAGCTATATTTATAGTGAAAGGCATAGTGGCTTTTATAAATGTAAAACTTAGCTCTCGCCTTAGTGCACGCTTCTTCAATCTTGTGGAACTACCCACCAAGTTTTTGGCGCCGTTGCCAGGGATTAGGCAACGTCGTAGTTGTGGAATCAATTAGGAATTAGTACTCTTTTGATCGTATCTTTATTTTGTTTTTATTTTTCTTTTTGGTTACTTATTGTGTTTGTTCATCTTTGAAAGGTGCATTGAGGTAGAAGGCAAGCAAAGGAGCATCCAAGCAAAGGAGCTAAGTAAAGAAAGGAAAAATGCTAAAAACTTAAAAATTTGCTAAGCTAAGCTTTAATTTTGGAGTTGAAGTGCTAAAAGACCTTTGTGAGACTTTCTTTACTCAATCCCTTAGTTAAATCGTCGGCCCACGTGGAGGCTTGTTTTTAAATTCCTAGATAGATCGTGAGCCCGCGTGGAGGCAATTTACTTTTCTTTGCGTTGTTATCAAAGCATGGGAGTATGGGAACATTGTATGTGGAGGAAGTTTGTTGATTGTTGATTTGTTGCGAAGGAGGAGTGCTTGTTTGTTTTGTGGTGATTTGTGTGTCATTTGTAGTCTTGTAAAAACCTCGCCATACCATTCATTCTAGCCATTCACATGGAAAATCTAGAGGGTAATCTTGGTTACTTAGACCCACGTTTTATGCAAAACCCACCTCTTAATCAACATGGCCCCGGAGTTCAAGCTCCAATTCCTCCAATGGTCCTTCGTGATCATTATAATCTTCATGCATACCATGCACCTACTTACATTGCGTTGCCTAATTTTGAGGCTAATCAATATGAAATCAAGCCCGAGACCATTCAAATGTGTCCACTCTTTTATGGCTTAGATGAAGAGGAACCATATAGGCATCTTAATGAATTTCTTGAACTATGTTCCACCGTGAGGTACATGGATGTCCCGGAGGAAGTTCTTAAATTTCTCCTCTTCCCTTTCACACTTAAAAATAAAGCAAAACATTGGTTCAATACTTTAAGGGTAAATTCAATAACATCTTGGGTACAAATGCAAAATGAATTTTTAAAAAAGTTTTACCCTGTAAGTTTGACCAATGTAATGTGTGCTTCAATTAGAGAATTTTCTCAAAGGGAAGGAGAGTTATTGCATGAGGCTTGGGAGAGATTGAATGACTTGCTAAGAAAGTGCCCACATCATGGCATTCCAAAATGGCAAGTTGTCCAATACTTCTATGAAAGCCTATCCGACATGCAAAAGGACATTGTTGATACCTCATGTGGAGGTTCATACTTTGGAAAACATGAAGGTGACATTTGGCACCTTTTTGAGAAAATGAGTGAAAATTCGTTGCACAAATATTATATTTCTCGGTTTGATCATCATTCTAAAGAAAAAAGTGAAAAAGTTTGTCAAATTGAAAGTTCAAGGGAAATTGTAGCCGAAGTTAAAACTCTTTCTCAAAAACTTGATCAATTCTTGTTAAGTCAAAGAGCAGCTATCGATTCATCCCCTCTTCATCATTTCTCTCAATCTTGTGAGCTTTGCATGACATGTTCAAGTGTTCTACTTACTACTTCCAATTGTCCCCATGGACATGTGTTTAATGAACATTTCGAACAAGTCAATGCTACATTTGCTCATCCTTATTCAAGTTCATATGTTCCAATGTGGAATGAGACTCCAACTCCTTACCCAATCAAAAAATTTCAAAGCAAATACATTCCACCTCATAAGAGGAATGGAGGGTCCCAAGGAATTGTTTCTTCTTCTCATCACCAAAGAATGAACCACTTTTCACATCCTCAAATGTATGACTCCCAAGTTGGTACTCATTATCCTCATGCAATTTCTAGCAATCCCATATTCGAAGATAAGGTTTTGGTAGCTTTGGGTAGCTTAGAGATGAATACCAACTTGTTACATTCCCATTCTCAATCAATTTCAAAGCTTGAATCCCAAATCGGGACCATAGCTAATGCATTGAATGTAATGGAAGTTGGGAAACTACCTAGTCAACCCGAGAGGAATCCAAAGGCCCAATTTTGTGTGGAAGCAAACCTTACATCGGGGTGTTCTTCCCAAGCTCAAGTGCAAGCCATCACCACTTTGAGAAGTGGTAAGCAAGTGGATAATAGGGTTGAACTACCAAAGGAAGATAGTGAATCGGTGCAACTTAAAGTTATCACCCATCCAATTCCCAATCCTACTCCTACTTCCTTGAATGAAAGTGTTCCTAACCGGAATTCTCAATCTTCTCCATCATCCTCTTAAACTACAAAGTCTTGTGAGCCAAAAGCTCCATTCCCTTATGCTTTAAAAGAAACTTCGCCTTTAGGGAGGCAAGAAGGGAAAACACATGACATGATGGAAGTTTTAAAGCAAGTCAACATCAACCTTCTTCTTTTAGATGCCATTAAGCAAATTCCACCTTATGCAAAATTCTTGAAAGATCTTTGCACACAAAAGAGGAAGAGCAAGGGACCAAGCCCTAAAAAAGTGTTCCTCATAGAGCAAGTGAGCTCCATTCTTCAACAAAACACTCCACTTAAGTTCAAAGATCCCGATGCTCCAACTATTTCTTGTGTAATTGGAACTCATGAAATTCGTAGAGCTTTTCTTGACTTAGGTGCGAGTGTTAATTTGATTCCTTACTCCGTATATGTCCAATTAGGGTTGAATGAGTTGAAGCCAACCTCGGTGGTGCTTCAAATGGTCGATAGATCAGTCAAAACACCTAGGGGCATGGTTGAGGACATCCTCGTAAAAGTGGATAAATTCTACTTTCCGGTTGATTTTGTAGTTCTTGATACCGAACCGGTTGCTAATCCCTCCACCCACATCCCAATCATCTTGGGAAGGCCATTCCTTGCCACTGCAAATGCAATAATTAATTGTAGATCCGGGATCAAGGATCTTTCTTTTAGCAATATGATGGTTAAACTCAATGTTTTTCATGCAAGTCAACATCCCATAGATGAAGAAAAGTGTTGCCTTGTTAATGTGTTGGATGAGGTTGTTGAGGAATCAATTCCAACAATGATTATGAAGCAACCAATTGAGGATAGTCTTTTATCTCTTTTATTCGATGATCCTCTTACTTCTTGTCTTCTTGAAATGTATGGAAATTGTGGATTTGATGATGAAAAATCAATGGATGATGTAAGCAATCTCATGGAATCTATTACAAGCTTAGATTGTCTATCTTAGAAAACTCCACTAGAACCCCTTCCTCAACTCTCTAGCACTCCACCGGTCTCATCTTTAATCTCTTCACCAACTCTTGAGCTTAAAACTCTACCTTCTAATCTCAAGTATGCATTCTTAGGACCAAAAGAGACTCTTCCGGTTATCATTTCTTCAAGTCTTGAAAAAGATCAAGAAGATGCTCTCTTAAGTGTGCTTAAAGAAAATAAGGAAGTCTTAGGATGGAGTGTGGCGGATCTTAAGGGAATTGACCCTTTTATTTGTATACATCGCATACTTATGGAGGATGAGACAAAACCCTTTAGGGATGCCCAAAGGAGACTTAATCCAAACATGAAGGAGGTAGTTAAGAAGGAAGTTGTCAAACTCTTATATGCCGGAATCATTTACCCACAAGTGGGTGAGTCCAACTCAAGTAGTTCCCAAAAAATCAGGGATTACGGTGGTTGAGAATGCAAAGGGTGAGGAAATCTCTAAGTGTACCACCAACTCATGGCGTATATGCATTGATTACAGTAAAATGAATGCCGTCACTAGAAAGGATCACTTTCCTTTGCTATTCATTAATCAAATTCTAGAAAGATTGGCCGGGCAACAATATTACTACTTCCTTGATGGCTATTCAGGGTACAATCAAGTAGCCTTTGACCCATTAGACCAAGAGAAAATCACCTTTACATGTTCATTCGGCACATTTGCTTATAGACGGATGCCTTTTGGTTTGTGCAATGCACCCGCCACATTCCAAAGGTGTATGATGTCAATTTTCTCAGATATGGTGGAAGAGTATCTAAAGGTTTTCATGGATGATTTTTCTATTTTTGGGTCCTCATTTGATACATGCCTTTAAAAATCTAGATTTGGTGCTTAAAAGATGTCAAGAAACAAACCTTGTTCTTAGTTGGGAAAAGAGCCATTTCATGGTTCAAGAAGGCATTGTTTTGGGTCATGTCATATCTAAGAGGGGAATTGAGGTAGATAAGGCAAAAGTTAAGCTCATTTCTGAATTACCTCCACCTTCAACGGTGAGAGAAGTTCGTTTCTTTCTAGGTCATACCGGCTTCTATCGCCGTTTCATCAAGGACTTTAGCAAAAGTGCTCGACCTTTGTGCAATCTTCTTGCCAAGAAAACCCTTTTTGTCTTTAATCAAGCATGCCTAGATGCCTTCCATAAATTGCGTGCTTTATTATCATCTGCTCCTATTATGCAACCTCCCAACTGGTCATTGCCATTTGAAATTATGTGTGATGCTTCTGATTATGCCACGGGGGCAGTTTTGAGGCAAAGAGTAGGAAAGCTTTCTTATGCCATATACTATACAAGTAAAACTTTCTCGGGAGCTCAATTGAATTACTCTACTACCGAGAAAGAGTTACTTACCGTAGTATATGCCCTTGATAAATTTCGATCTTACCTCTTAGGGTCTAAAGTTGTTGTTTATTCTGACCATGCTGCTTTGAGGCATCTTTTGACAAAAAGAGAAACAAAACCTAGGTTGATTAGATGGATTTTGCTTCTTCAGGAATTTGACTTTGAGATCAAGGACAAGAAAGGCACCGAGAATGTGGTTGCCGATCATCTTTCTAGGTTATCGATAGAGCCTTTCCCTAGTCTACCTGTTTGTGACTTATTTCTGGATGAACAACTCTTTCAAATTTCCAATGGGAAAATGCCTTGGTTTGCCGACATTGTGAATTATTTGGCAATAGGCAAGCTACCGACTTCTTGGTCGAAGAACAAAAAGAATCATTTCTTTGCCAACATCCGGAATTACTATTGGGAAGACCCTGTCTTGTACCGATATTGTCCGGATTAAATTATGAAGAGATGCATTCCGGAAAGTGAAATTCCGAGTGTCCTAGTGTTTTGTTACACTCTTGCATGTGGTGGGCATTTTAGTGCATAGAAGACCGCCTTGAAGGTTCTTCAAAGTGGGCTCTTTTGGCCCACTATTCATAGAGATGCCTACAATTTTTGCAAATCTTGTGAGAGATGTCAAAAGATGGGAACAATGTCTAAAAGGGATATGATGCCTTTGACCAATATACTTGTTGTTCAGATCTTTGATATATGGGGCATTGATTTTATGAGACCATTTCCTATGTCCTATGGTTTTCAATACATTCTTCTTGCCGTTGATTATGTTTCCAAATGGGTGGAAGCATGTGCTACCAAAACAAATGACCACTCCGTGGTCATTCAATTCATTAAATCCAATATCTTTGCTCGTTTTGGTATGCCAAGGGCTATAATAAGTGATGGAGGAAAACACTTTTGCAATAAATTCTTGAGGCACTTATTTCTTAAGTACTCCGTCACTCATAAAGTAGCCACTCCCTACTATCCTCAAATAAGTGGGCAAGTTGAAGTGTCTAACCGGGAAATTAAGCATATTCTTGATAAAACGGTTAACACTACCTGGAAGGATTGGTCAAGGAAGCTAAATGATGCTTTTTGGGCTTATCGGACGGCATATAAGACCCCTATTGGCATGTCTCCTTATAGACTTGTATATGGAAAGCCTTGTCATTTCCCGGTTGAGTTAGAACATAAAGCCTTGTGGGCGGTTAAAAAGCTCAATTTTGACCTTGATAAAGTCGGAGAGAATAGGCAACTTCAATTGAGTGAGTTAGAAGGATTGAGACACAAAGCCTATGATAATGCCAAACTCTACAAAGACAGAACCAAAACCTTTCATGATAAGCATATTGTGAAAAAGACTTTGGAACTCGGTCAAAAAGCTTGGCTTTTCAACTCTAGACTTAAACTCTTTCTTGGGAAATTGAGAACCATATGGGAGGGTATTTATGAAATCATCTCTGTTGCACCTCATGGGGCGGTTGAAATCAAAAATTTGAAGAAGGGAAACATTTTTAAGGTTAATGGGCAGAGGTTGAAACCTTACATCAAGGGACAAGTCTTCCAAACACATTTTGAAGCTGCACATCTAGTTGACCCGGTGTATGAGCACATAAAAAATTACATTGACAAGGAACCAAAAGCTCATTTTGAGCTTAATCCAACAACTTCTTCAAAAAACCGTTTGTTAGGAAAAGTTCAAAACATTCATCACACCAATAAGGAGGGGATGTATTACAAGATCTTTGATCCTGGTTAAAAGAGCCCAATGTCTTGCTAGAGACATTAAAGACTAGCAAAAGCATTCGTAGGGTGTTAAAACCCTATTCTTCCCCAATTTTTATCTTTCATTTTATTTCTTGTAAAGCCTAGATACTTGTTTTTTTGTTCTAATATGAATTAAAAGGAACTTTGGTGAGGATTGCATGAGCTTTCATGACATTATTGAGCATCCTGTATAGTTCGATCGATCTCAAATTGGAGTTCGATCAATCGAACTCCATTTTGCGTCCAACACTTAGAAAAAATTTTGACCTGCAGGAACCTGCATCCAAATCACCATTCTGTCCCATCATTCGAACTAACTCTTGGATTGATCATAAGATCTTCGATTGATCCAACTTCCAAGTTCGATCGATCTCATGATTCAACACTTAGAAAAATTTTGAGCCTGCATAAACCTACATATTTCAGCTCTCGGTCCCATCATTCAAACTCATTTCAAGATCGATCTGAAACTCTTCGATTGATCCAACCTTAAGGTGAGATCGATCTCAAGTTCCATCACTTAGCCAATTTTTGAACCATCAACCTGCATATTCTTGCCTCTGTCTGATCGATCGAAGTCTTGTTCTGATCAATCTCACTTCTTCATTCCATTATTTTAACTTTATTTTGACTTTTCAAATTTCAAAAATTCAAAAATATTTTCATTTTTATTTTATTTCATTTTCATTTTATTTTATTTTAATTTTCAAAAAATTCAAAAATATTTTAATTTATTTAGTTTTTAATCATTATTGTTATTTAATTTATTCAAAAAACAAAGAGAGAGAGAAGAGAGAGTTCGATCGATCAAACTAGAGAGCAACAGTCTTTAAACAGAATACAGGTTCTTATTTCATTCTCTCTCTTCTCGGGTCTTCTTCCTCTTTGCATTCCATCTCTCTTCTCTTTGATTCAAGGTAAGATCCGAGACCCTAGGGCTGCCTTCACTCCTCGCTTTGTTAAGAATATGCTTTGAGTGTCTGATCTGTTCTAATATTCATGAAGATTGTTGGCCATGGTTGAAGCTTTAAGCTTTTCATGTATATATGTCTATATTCATCTTTATACCATGTCCATTGTAATGAGTTATTCTAATTTTTGGGGAGTGTAAGCCATTCTAGATGATTGGGATTGATGTTTGTTGTGTAACTGGGCCCTCGAACATGTTCATGTGGGTCCCGTGCTTCCACAATCACAGATCTGAGACTTCTCATTTTTCACAAAACACAGTTTGATCAATCGAACTTGTGTCTTAGATCGATCGAAGTTGTGAGATTGATCTCACTCCTTTTCCTGATCGATCGAATCTCATAGATCTCACTCACACACTTCATTCTTCATATCCTAGGTTCATGCTATCTCATATATGCCTAATGCCTGTGATATTTCACATTGGATGCATTTCATACTTATATTGCTTAGCATGCTTCACATCATATCACTTGTATAGATTCATATCATCTCTATTTTGTCTATCTTATTTGACATACATGTTTCTATTGTGCTATCAATTATTTATTCTAGCACTAACTCCCATAGCAAGATTTCCTTTTGCAGCCATGACTAAGAAGGACAGTTCTTCTACTTCAGCCACACTTGAGGCTCATGATCAGATGTCGCTTAGAAGAGCAACTTCGGAGTTTGGAGGATATGATGGTTGCCCTTAGAGCCGACCTTGTTACCCTCCTTCTTATTATATTGGATGCCATTAGAGCTGACATTGCTTGCCTCTGTACGGAGATCTTGACTGCCATTGATGACTTAGCCAGGGAGATCCACGGAGTTAGCTCTACTCGTCCTGCCCTCTCTGCTAGAGACTCCCAGTCTCTTTATCTTTTTATGTTCTCTATCTATGTTATGTGTCTGCTATGCTTGTGATACTATTATTTTTACAGCCGGGTTTGTCGGCTTTAACACTGGATGTATTGCACTTTATTGTTGTTTTAATCTAAAATGGCTGTTATATGCTTTTATTGATACATCTGTCCTTTGACTACATCAGTTGCATCACAGTGACTTCAGTGAGAGAGTGCTTCCAAATTTTCAGGGCCACCCCCTACCTCTCTCATTTTTTTTATCTGTTTATCCCATTCACACTTGCATGTCTACTGCGCACTGATTATCCCATTTTGTTATCTGATGAGTTTATCTAAGTGCCAAATTTCAGGACCATAGTTCATCCCAAGTTTGGGGGGGCCATGCCACCCACTTTGGATATTTCAGTCCTAATCACTCTATGCCTTAGTTGCACTGGTATACTCTTTCCTTTGTTCTCTTGCACATTGAGGACATTGTGCCATTTAAGTTTGGGGGGAATTGTGTTTTGCAGTGTTAGCTTTACATTTCAAATTTTGAGCATGACTTGTGTATTTGAGAGATATATCTATGATTGGTCCATATCTAGCTATGATTTTGATCTTTTGAGGACTATATTGCTTAGAATTTAAAAATTGCATCACTTGAGAGTCCAATACTCCTTGTATGCCTTGTGGAAGCCATTTAGGAGTAAATTTTTTGAAAGATTGATATCTTGCTTACATTTGTGGTCCACATCATCCTGATTTTGTGATTGTTTTGAAATTCACTCTAGGATTCTACACTAGCACAAGCGCACACTAGTATTCATTTGTGGGGTACATGCTTTGTTGATTATTGAATTGGTTATATCCCAATTGGGCTAGTAGTGCATTGAAAGCTTTCATTCTTGATAAAGGTGGATAACAACCCCTTTTCACTAAGTTGCCGGGATTCTAGCCTCATTAAGCACTAAACTTCTCGCGCCGAAAGGTGGAGGGCCCAAACTCTAGGTTAACAATTGGATTGAAATAAATAAATAAATAAACTGTTGCAAAAGCAATAAAAGTGAGGACTTCTCCCAAAAGGTGAGAAGTGGGAAATGATTAGATGGTTGTTATCTTGATTTGTAACCTAGTTGATTTGAGCTTGTAAGTCCGTAGGGGTGTTTGAACGCCTAATGCCTTAAAACCGTCTGGTTTGGGAGTCATTGACCTAACGCTAGATCTCATGAATCACTAGAAAGCTTAAGAGATCAACACATTGTACCATACTTCCATCTTTGATCCTCAATATAAAAAATAAAAATAAAAAATAAAAAATAAAATAAAAATAAAATAAAAAATGGAGTGAAAAGAATAAGCTCACCTAGAACAATAAGCTTTAATAAAAGGTCCACTTTTTGTCTTGATAATCGGTACTAGATTTGTGTGCTAGTTTGATGGTAAGGATGTGATTAATTCTTTAGTTGGCTTAGATAGCAACACATTGATGCCGGACCACTCAAAAAGGATTCTAGAATTGTTTTGATTTGCATGATTATTTTATTGATGTGTGGAGGACCATACCTGCTTGCTTGATGTTGAGATTTTGGGAGATTGCTTAGAAAGGGTTGAAAAATTGCATACTTGAGGTAGTTTCTCCCAATACTTGTTTGCAATATTAGTGCCTCTTTAGAAAGAATGAGCTTAATGTTTGTGGGTATCATTTCTGGAAACCCTTACGAGACTTCACTTATCCACTAGGGGTTTAAAAGGCTTGTTACATGTGCTAAGTGCAATCGTGTTCCCTACGAAAGTGGCGCTATCATTTTATTGCTTTCTAGTTCATAGTTGTATAGTTGTTTATTTCATTCATTTACTTTCTAGTTCATTGCTAGGGACTAGCAATATTTAAGTTTGGGGGTGTGATGAGCACTGAAAAGTGCGTATTTAAACCCCTTAAGCTTAGGCATTCTAGTACCTTTATCTATCTTATTTTGCCATTTTAGATTGATTTCGTATTATTTTCATTTTTCGGCACTTATCTCGAAAATAAGCTAACTCAACCAAATAAGAGCTTAATTGAAACAATTCTGAGATTAAACAAGGAAATGAGCAAAGTGGAGAAAGAAATAAGCAAAAGAAGCAAAACAACAAGTTCGATCGATCCAAGTCCAAGGTTCGATCGATCGAACATTGATCGATCTCAGCACTTCAAGATGGATCCAAGCCTTGGCCCAAAAACATAAAGTCCAAAAGTTCGATCGATCCAACATTACCCTTTGATCGATCGAACACCTTTGTCCTTGTTTAAATGATTGATCTTATCCACAACTGTCCACCCACTAACCACTTTTGTCCTTTTCCCAAAAATATCTCCCAAAATATCTCGGATTTATCTTTTTCCAAAAAGCTCAGCCAATTGGATCGATCCAGCCTCAATTTGATAGATCTCAACCAGTTCGATCGATCCAAGTCCAAGGTTCGATCGATCGAACTTCCTCTAGTGCAAAAAGTTAAAATTCCAGCTCATTGAAAGTTGTCCTTGATCCAATCATCGGAGAATATTGTGTGCACGACCCTAGCTCATTTGGGGGAGTCATTTAACCTACATATATAAGGATAAGGATTGTATTTATGGGGGAGAGCCATATACCATATCTTGGAGAGGAAGCTAGAGACACCATTGGAGTTCTTCATCAACAAGGAGCAAATCTCTTCCACGGAGTAGCCCTTAAGGGTTGGAGCATCATCACCATGAGTGGCTAGACATCCTCTTGGGGCCTAGAGTTAGCCCCAAACATGCTTTCTATATCTTAATCTTGTGTATTATTGAGGGATTAGTGTTGTAGTTGATGTTTTGACACTTTGATATATATAGATCTTGTTTACTCAATGATTTATGTGGTTTAATGCTTTCAATTGATCATTTCATTCTATCCATATGTCTATGTATGTTAGAATAGATGTTCATGTATTTATCTCTAGATTTTGTGTTATTGATGCATGTCTATGTGTATTGATGCTATAGATTTAAAGGTTGTTAAAACATAGTGCTTAAAGGAATGTTCTTGTGATTCTCTAGATTGTTCATGCTCATTTCTTGATGGATTGTGTCTCCCTCTTAGTTTAAATTAGTTTAATTTCAATGGCTTAATTGTAGTTTAGTGGTAGTATAGTGTTAGATGGGAGGACAATCCATGCTTATTATTTGATGTTCTATACTTTTGAATACAAGTAACATATGTCTCTAATTTTGTGTTGTGTATGGTTGTAAGCTTAATGAAAAGGATTAATGACTTGCTAGATATGTTGTGCTTTTCACATGCTATTTAGACAATATATACTTAATTGCTAGATATATTGTGCTTTTCACATGTTGTTTAGACAATGTATGCTTAATTAATCACCCTTGCTATTTGAATTAGCCAACACACACACACATTAGTATTGCAACACGCTAATTGCCCTCATTAGTCACATGTCAATGATATAGAAATGCATTGCTTGGTGATGATCTCTAAACCCCAAGACTCTTCTCTCTCTTACTTACTCTTAGTTGCATTCATTTGTTATCACTTAGTTTAATTTAGTTGCTCTCTAGTCTAATCAACCAACCAATTAATTGTTTGATCACTCGACGTACTAACCCTAATAGCGATTCCACAATCAACTCCGACTCCAATCCCTTGGGACAATCCCTACTCGCCCTAGCTATATTTATAGTGAAAGGTAGTAGTGACTTTTATAAATGTAAAACTTGGCCCTCGCCTTAGTGCATGCTTCTTCAAGCTTGTGAAACGACCCACCAATAAGCCCATAAAGCATCATAATGGCGGAGACTCCAGTCCTTTCGTGTGGGGTTAACCGTTTCTCTAAGATATGCTTGATCTCCCTATTGGATACCTCAGCCTGACCATTGGTTTGTGGGTGGTAAGATAGGGCTACCTTATGGGTGATCCCACATTTTGACATTAGGCTAGCAAAGAATTTGTTGTAGAAATGTGAACCATTATCACTGATTATGGCTCGAGGTGTACCGAAGCGAGGCAAAATTAAGTCTTTCAAGAATTTCACCACAACCCTATGGTCAGCTGTCTTGGTGGCTAAGGCTTCTACCCATTTAGATACATAATCAACGGCCAGAAGGATATAAACATACCCATATGAAGAGATAAAGGGTCCCATGAAGTCAATACCCCAAACATCAAAGATTTCAACCACTAGTATGGATTGTTGGGGCCATTCATTCCTTTTGGTAATCTTACCTAAGAGTTGGCATCTAGGACATGCTACACAGTAGGTATGGGTGTCCTTAAAAAGGGTAGGCCAATAAAAACCAGATTGTAAGATTTTTGCAATGGTCCGGTTAGAGCTAAAATGGCCACCACAGGCCTGATCATGACAGAATGAAATGATGGACTGTTGGTTTACCTCAGGGACACACCTATGGATGATTTGATCTTGACAATACTTAAACAGATAGGGGTCATCCCAAAAATATTCCTTAACCTTAGCTAGGAATTTATCTTTCTCTTGCTTGGACCAAGTAGAAGGGATTTGACATGTGACAATATAATTGACAATATCGGTATACCATGGTGCAGGAGATACCGTAAAAAGTTGTTCATCAGGGAAATAATCAGAGATGGGAAGAGAATTACTAATCGAATCAACAACTAGATGAGACAAATGATCAACGACTACATTCGCAGAGCCTTTTTTATCACGGATTTCAAGGTTAAATTCCTGAAGGAGTAAGATCCATCGTATCAACCTAGGTTTGGCATCTTTCTTGGAGAGAAGATGTCTTAACTCAGCATGATCGGTAAAAATGATGACCTTAGCTCCTATCAAATAAGAGCGAAATTTATCAAATGAGAACACGACCGCCAATAATTCTTTTTTAGTGGTGGAGTAGTTGAGTTGGGCATCATTCAGGGTCTTACTAGCATAGTAGATGACATAGGGTGATTTACCAACTCTTTGCCCTAAAACAGCCCCGACCGTATAATCTGACGCATCACACATGATCTCAAAAGGTAGGTTCCAATCAGGTGATCGGATTATAGGTGCAGTAGTTAATGCGGATTTTAATTGCTCAAAAGCAAAGTGACAAGCATCAGTAAACTCAAATGAGCCTTTTTAGCTAGAAGATGGGTCAAAGGCCGAGCTATGTTACTGAAGTCTTTGATGAAACGCCTATAAAAACCATCATGACCTAGGAAAGCTCGAATATCGCGTACAGTTTTGAGAATGGGTAAATTGGAGATAAGATCAATTTTTACTTTATCTACCTCGATTCCAACACTAGAGATGGTATGA
This sequence comes from Cornus florida, assembly GCF_030987335.1. Taxonomy (NCBI): domain Eukaryota; kingdom Viridiplantae; phylum Streptophyta; class Magnoliopsida; order Cornales; family Cornaceae; genus Cornus; species Cornus florida. The sequence continues at coordinate 26,933,797 of NW_026775572.1, read as the reverse complement.
CCTAGGACAATTCCTTTTCGGACCATGAAATAACTTTTTTCCTAATTAAGAACGAGGTTAATATCACGACAACGCTGAAGCACAAGAGTAAGATGGTGCAGACATTGTTCAAATGACGAGCCAAAGAAAGAGAAGTCATCTATGAAAATTTCTAGAAACGTATCAACCATGTCACTAAAGATACTCATCATGCACCACTGGAATGTAGCGGGTGCATTGCATAAGCCAAATGGCATACGACGATAAGCAAATGTACCAAATGGGCAGGTGAAAGTAGTCTTGTGTTGGTCATCAGTGTGGACAGGGATTTGATTATAGCCAGAATAACCATCTAAGAAGCAATAGAATGACTAACCAGCCAATTTCTCTAATATTTGGTCAATAAATGGTAGAGGAAAATGATCCTTTCTAGTTACACTATTGAGCTTTTGATAGTCAATGCAAACTCGCCATCCTGTTTGGACACGGGTAGGAACTAACTCATTGCAATCATTGGGAACGACAGTAATGCCGAACTTCTTAGGAACCACTTGGACTAGACTTACCCATAGGGCTGCAAATGAACCGAGCTGTTCATGAACAGCTCGGGCTCGGCTCGTTAAGGGCTCGGCTCGGGCTCGTTAATTAAGCAAACGAGCCGAGCTCGAGCCTAATTTCTAGGCTCGTTTACTAAACGAGCTGAGCCTGAGCAATGTTGGGCTCGGCTCGCTTAGGCTCGTGAACATGGGCTCATTAAGGCTCATGAACAAAGCTCGTATCAGGCTCGTTATATATATCAGGCCCATTCTATATATATCAGGCCCATTTGTTTTTATTGTACATTTAAAATATTTAGTCCATATTATTTTTAAGTTTGGCCCAGCTCATATTTTTCATTAATATGGCCCAAGTATTATAACTCACTAGCCCAAAGAAAATCCACCATAGATCCATAACCCAAATAAGATTTCGTCTCACCCATTAAATTAGAACCCATCTCATCCATTGATTTTGTAAGATATCAAAAAACCCTAAAACTACACCCACCATTCAGATCTGCCTCTTCTCCATAACATCTTCAGTCTCTCTCTCTCTATCACTCACTCACGAGTTACGAATCAACTCCACTGGCAACGACAACCCTTCCATCTACATAACTACCTCTCTGTCTCTCTCTAATCAACTCAATCGCCATAACTCTCTCTCTTATATCTAAACGCATCGTCTGTCATTGCCATCGTCGGCCGCGGTCCTCTGTCTTCGCCATGGACGTCGTCTGTTTCCCGTTGACGTCTGTGCCGCTGTCCCTCCATCCTCGTCATCATCGTGGGCCATCCTCTGTCCTCGCCATCAATTAGGTACTGCATCAATTAATTTTTTGGCAAAACTTTATTTTCACTTTAATTCCATGGATCTGGACAACCTCAAAACATTCTTTAGGCAGTTGTAGACAATTTTGTTTAGCTTTTTCTTCTGCTTCTTCTAAATTTATGGAGACTAATGCTCAATGGCCACAAGTAGCTAAATTAATTTATCTCCTACTTATTTTCCTCTGTGATTTCTTTTTCTACTTAATATATACAATGTTTCAGTGGTTCTATAGATATTATTATCATGGGAATTTATAACTTTTTGATGTGTTGTATTTTCATAGAAAATGCATAATGCACTCATGCTCAATTTTGTCCTTTTTTCTTTTTTCGAAATTAACTCTTAATTTGTTCTTGAAACATAAAAGCTTGCACTACTGCACCTTTTTTTTTGGCCCTTTTTCTTTTTGTTTATGAGATAATTGATAAAGCAATGGAAAAAGGTATTATGGCCTTTAGAATACTAATTAATTTTGAATTTTATTTTTATATTTTTTTTGTTAAACGAGCCGAGCCCGAGCTAAGCCTGAGCTTTTAAAATCAAGACAAGCCCGATCCTAAGCTCAAATTTTTGAGCTCGTCACGAGCCGAGTCCGAGCCCGAGCTGATCCCATAAACAAACGAGCCGAGCCCGAACACCTTAAAGCTCGGTTCGGCTCAGTTCGGCTCATTTGCAGCCCTACTTACCCACTGGCTATCAGATATTGGATATATGATACCGGCATCAAGGAGTTTGATAACTTCTGTACGGACAACTTCCTTCAAGTTAGGATTCAGTCTCCTCTGGGGTTGCCTACATGTTTTAACATCATTCTCCAAATGAATACGATGTTGCACTACTAAAGGACTAATGCCTTTGATATCATCAATAGACCAACCTATGGTTTCTTTATTCGCCCTAAGAACCTCAAGTAGCTGGGTTTCCTGGTGATTGGTTAAGTCAGATGCGATCACCACAGGAAAAATATTAGATTCACCTAGGTAAGAGTATTTTAAAGTCTCAGGAGAGGCTTTAATTCGACCTTAGGGGACTCTTTCACTGTTTCAAATTTAGGGTTATTTGGTGAAGACAAGGATTCAAAGTGGAGTTGGTACTTAGGTGTGTCAAATATTGGAGTGGAATCTAACAAGGCATTGACCTTACTAATATAAGTATCCTTATCAAAATCAGCACCAAAATGAGCTAGACACTGGTGGAGTGGATCCTCAAGGTAGGATTGTTCAAAGGTTGTAGCGGTCAACGACTCAACAAGACAAACTTCTTCAATAAAATCTGAGTCGGGGGGTTGTTTCATCAAACTAAACACATTCACTTCCACTTTCATATTGCCAAAGGTTAAGGTCATGTTCCCATTTCTACAATTGATCAATGCGTTGGCGGTAGCTAAGAATAGTCGACCTAAAATGATGGGAATCTGTTTACCTTGAGTAGGTTTAGTGTCTAGAACAATGAAGTCGAATGGATAATAGAAATCTGCCACTTTGACAATTACATCCTCAATGATACCCCTTGGAATCTTAACTGATCAATTAGCTAATTGGATTCTAACATCGGCTTGCCTCAAATTGTTCAATCCTAACTCTTGGTACACAGAATAAGGTAACAAGTTCACACTAGCACCTAAATCCAATAGGGCTTGGTCAGCAAAATTTTCTTACAAGTGATAGTCGGACTACCGGGGTCTTTATGTTTGACCACAGCTTGGTTTTGTAGGAATGAGGAACAATGTTGGGCTATGAAGGCTTCCTTCGGGATATTGGTTTTCCTCTTAACTAAGTCTTTGATGAACTTTGCATAAGAAGGAATTTGCTTAATGGCAGTGAGAAATGGAATATTAATCTGAAGATTTTGAAAAATTTCTGAGATCTCACTGTATTACGAATCCTTTTTATTGTTAACCAGTCCGGAAGGGAAAGGTGCAGGTGGAACATATGACGGAAGAGTAGGATTATTAATTTGAGAATCTTGGTCCTTATTGGCTTTTAGAGGGTTTGATGGATGAGACTCTGATGGTTTAGGTTCATGTTGAGTGGGTAGCTCAACCGTATTATCAATTTGTTTCCCTGACCTAAGCGTGATGATGGAATTCACATGGCCATTTGATTGGTCAGTGGAAGAGGAAGTTTCAATATGATGAACCCCTTTGGCTTGAGGATTGATTTCAGGTTGGCTAGGTAAGGTACCTCTTTGTTGTTCAGACAAAACTGAAGTAAGTTGACTCAACTGATTTTGCATGGACTGTTGGAATTGCAGTTGGTTCTGAGTCAAAAGGTCAAAGTGACTTTCTAGCTTTTGAATTCTCTGATTAGAATGCTTATTTGATTGGTCGAGATTAAGGGCAAGCATCTTTAGAGTGTCCTCATAGTTGGAAACATGTTGGTTTTGTGGGACAGGAGGAACATAATTGCTAATGGGATCAAGTGCGAGATCACGATTGTTACTCAACTGGGTGTTCGTGAGGAACTGACTTGGAGGAACGGGCAAACCTTGAGATTGAGGTGGCCTATGGGAATTACCTTGGAAACTGGGTTGACCACCTAAGTTTTGGGGTGGCAAATTTTGTCGCCAAGAAAAATTAGAATGGTTTCTAGTATTAGGATGGTAAGTTTGGCTAAAGGTATTAGTTGTCGGTCTCCTATAGGTATTAAAGGCACATACTTGAGCATCTGAAGGTTTAGAGGTAGAATAAACATGACATATTTCAGTAGGATGATATGAACTAGAACACACATCGCATTGCGCATTTGTGGACATTAGTGCAAAAGCATCGAATTTTTTAGTCAAGTCTTTTACTCCTTTAGTTAGACTGTGCATCATAGATTTTAATTCATTTTCAGGTTTGATCTCATACCAAGAAGATGTTTTATTGGGTCATTCCTAGAAGATTCATCAGTATTCGAATTCCAATTTTGGGCATTCTCAGCTAGTTCCTCTAAGAATGTATAGGCTTGGTCAAGGGTTTGGGCCTTGAATTTACCTTGGTGAAGAGACTCAATCATAGTTCGGTTCATGGGTGAAAGCCCCTTATAGAAAAATTAAACTAGGGGCTTTATCAAAGCCATGGTGTGGTCATTTAAGAACTAAATCATGAAAACGCTCCCAAGTTTGGTGAAATTGTTCCTCATTTTTCCCTTTAAAATTGCTTATGGAATCTCTCATTGACTCTGTCTGTTGCATGGGGTAAAATTTGTTCATGAATTTCTTTGCAAGTTCATCCCATGAACTAATAGAATTTGGAGAAATAGAGTTTAACCATGAGGTAGCCTTATCTTCTAGGGATAGAGGAAAGAGACGCAATTTGACACCCTCTTCATTCAAATTCTGGTTTTTAAAAGTGCTGCAAATAGTTAAGAACTTCCCTAAATGGATATAGGGTTGCTACTTTCAAAGCCATAAAATTTGGGTAAAAGGTAGATCGTAGCAGGTCTAATCTCAAACTTGGGTGCTTCAGTTGCAGGGAGAACGATGCAGTTGGGTGGGTTAGCTGTGATGGGTGCAAAGTAATCATTCAAAGTCTTAGATTCAGCCATTGGAAATTGATGGGTGGTTGAAGAGAGCAGGAGGGGTTTCTCTAACTCAAAGAGTGAAGGATCACTAGAACAACAGATTAAACGTTTGTTAACCCGCAACCACTTGGGCATAAACACACAGACAATTCAATTTTTTTTTTTTAGAGAATGAGTTAAGTTAGATCCTAAAAAAGGGCTAGACACGGGACAGAACACACAACCACACACACACACACACAAAAAAAAAAAAAAAAAAAAAAAAAAAAAAAAAAAAAAAAAAAATTGGCTTCTTTATCTTGAGTTTAAATTCAATGGTGATAATTTTTAAATCTAATCGTAAAAAGAATTAATAGGATGGTATCCAAATTAATTCTCCTAATTAGACAGCTCCTACTCCTTTCCAGATTTATGTTGAGAGATTACTAGTTAAGGACCATCAAACTAACAACGGAGTAGTTCCCAGGAAAGAGTGGAGAGGCTCTTGCCCTGCTTAATGACGGTTCGTCCACACTCCTAGTCAGAACTGGCCTACCGTTTATCAATTTGATAATTGCTCATTGGAGTTACTAATAACTACGTCCTTCCCAGAGGGCCTACGAGCTCGTAACCTTAAAATTGCTTGATATCTAAATGAATTTTAATTAAATTTAGCTCAGGGTTTGACAAATGCTCAAATTAGGTGATTTGTGGGCCACGAAAACATTTGATAAATCCCGACCGTATCTTGTTGGGGTTCTGCCCTTAAATAGCTTATGCAAATGCTAATTAAAATATGCACAAGCAAAACAACCAAGAAAAAGAAAAAGGGAGTGGAGTGTGTGAAGTTTCTTCCTCTTTTTTTTTTTTTTTTTAAGATAAAAATAAATAAAAAGAAAAATAAAAAATTAAATGGAAGAAAGTGTGAAACTAGGGTTATTTCTAAGTTATTCTATCCTAGAGTTCGCATGCAAAAATTAATAACCTAAAAAAAAACTATATTTTCCTAATCTAAAAAATTTAAAAATAAATAAATAAATAAATAAAAGAAACCGCTTACAGGAGTTGCGAGACACCTACCTGGAAGACAAAGCAATGGTTTGTCGTGTTTCCACGCGCTCCAATAAGAATATCCAAGTATTGAATGCTCCCAAATTAGTCCACAATCCAAATCAGCAATTTTTTTTAGGACTAGTTTACAACTCAAGATTGTTAAACTGGTTTAGAATCTGGTCCAGTTCCGGAAACGGACAGTACTGCACTTGTATCTAAACAGATCCAATATGGTACTCTATATATATATATATATATATATATATATATATAAGGGTTAATTACAATGACACCCTTTGAGGTTTGTCCTATTGACAGTCATATATAAGTTAGGCATTTTTTGAACAATGACACCCCCTATCACAAATTGAATCCAAACAGCCCCTTAAAAGATGTGAAAAGTCAAGATTACCCTCCAATATTTTATTAATTTAAATGGTTAAATATTAAAAATTCTAAATGATGTTTTTACCCTTGACACTCTCACCTCTCAACTTTCCCATCACAAACCTAACCCAACTCTCTCTCTTTATCTTCTCTCTCTAATTGTAATTGATGGTATATAATATATATATCTATATATATGTTATACATGTATATGTATATTCGGTGCCAGAACAATCCACTCGCGGGTAAATAGCTTTCACCAAGAAAAGGAACTGGGACAACAGATTAAGCATCAAGGTTTTTTCCCTGTATCACTGTAGACAACCTCGACCACCACCACCACAACCGCCGATCCTTACCGCTACGGTCCACCACAAAAGAAAAAACAGAGGCAACGAATAATAACCATGGCCTCTCAAACCCTAACCCTAATCAAGCAACCACCAAACCCACGGCCTCTCCCTCAAACCCACCACCAAATCCCTAGACCTCTCTGCCCCTAAATCCCTTACCGTCGTTGCCGCCATCACCACCAAGAAAGCCGTCGCCGTTGAACCCTCTGATCTGGCTACGGCATCGACGTTGGGCACATCCCTGTGATGACCATGTGCTTCTTTGGATTCTTCTCAAGCTTGAGGACAAAGGATGTGGTGGAGTCAGCGTCGTCGCTGCCGTTGCCGCCACCGTGGCCACTGTTTCGATCTTGGAGGTGTGTGTATATATATATATATATATATATGTATGTATGTATGTTGAAGATTTGAGTTTTTAAAAGTGATGGTATATATATGTGTGTGTGTGTGTGTGTGTGTGTTGAAGATTCGGGTTTTGAACCAGTGGTGGTGATTTGGGTGTGATGGCTTCACGGTGGTGGAGTCGGCACTGGCGTCAGTGACCACCATTATATGTATGTATGTTGAAGGTTTAGGATATATATATATGTGTGTGTGTTTGTGCTGAATATTCCAGTTTTGATCAATTGAAGTGGTGATTTTGGGTGAGAGAGCTTCATGGTGGTGATGGAGTAGCCACTGTATGACTGGTAACAGATGGTATTGGGATTGGATTTTTTATTTTTATAAATATTATACAAGGGTAACCAGGTAATTTCATTATTTAAATTTGTCAATATAAAAGTCAAAGGACAATAATGACAATTCATAGGTGGCAAGTGACCATTGGGGTGTATTTGTTAACTTTTTCAAACTTGAGGGGTGTCATTGTTCAAAAAAGGCCTAACTTATATATGACTGTCAATACGATAAACCTCAGGGGGTGTCATTGTAATTAACCCTATATATAAATAAATACACACTGTGATGTCCCAAATGAAGAAGCACTGTACGCGGCTTTGATGACTAGAGACACTCCACAACGACGATGAGATTATGCCTTGAGGACGATGGCGGCCAAGGATTTCGGCTGGACGGAACTGGTGATAATGAACGGCAATCCCCAATTCTGGCTACAAAGACCAGCAACTCTGGCGAAAAACAGAGACGATACTGGCAAGGATGGAGGACAGAACGGTGAGCAAGGAGCTGATGGGACTACTCCGGCGAGTACTATACGATGGGTAGCAGCTGGATTGCCTTGACGCAGTGATGGATGGATTTTTTTTTTTCAAATGCCCTGGAAGAAGGAAGAAAAATAAAAGAAAATTAAGGAAAATAAAATAATAATAATAATAAGAAGAATTAGCAAAGAGCAGTAGACACCTAATGATCAAAGCAATATATATATATTTTCTTATTTTCCTTTTTTTTTTTCAAAAGCCTACCAACCTATAAGAAAGAACAATAAAAAATAAAAAGTAAGAAGAATGAAAGGGAGGGATAGAAAGTTTGGGTGGGCTCCCAAAAATTTTAGTTTTGATTCGATCTTCGAATTTTCAATCTTTATGCGGCAACGGTGCCATTTGACGAGTGTAGATTTATAGATTTTGTCGTTGCTCTTCTACACTTCGAACAAAAATAAAAAAAATACCTGCAAAGACTAAATTAACAATTAAATAGTGATAAGCAAGGTCGAACACATATCCAAGATTTAAACTCGTGAATCAAAATTAAAACCAAAATTTAAGGAAGAATAACTTTTAAAACTATTTGATGATTTATTACTAATAAACTAAAAATAAAATAATAAATAAGACGAAATAAATTCTAATCAAATAATAAGATTCTGATCAAATAATAAGAAAACTCTCAAGAAAAGAATCCACCACCACAGCTTACTATAAATAAATTAGTATATTTCTATGTATGTAAACTTTCCTATTGTAAGCAAATCACTTCACCAGTCCAATTACAACTTGGAAAGATAAAGGAAAATAATAGCGTGAAATAACAATTGCTTGAAAACATATTTTACTTAATCTGATATATCTTTAGGAAATAGAAATAGGCATTCTCCGAATTACCAGTAATTGGCAAACACAAAGAATTCTTTTTCTAAATTTTTTTACCAAAATAAGAACATAGAATAGAAGAGTAAAATAATGCTCTAATGAGGAAATTTCATAAAAGAATTAAACTAAATTTACTTATATTTCAGCCATGGTGGCTTCATCATTCCCTTGAGGAGGGGTGTTTAAGCTAGCATAATAAGAAAACAAAATAAAGAAATAAAAACAAACTTCATAACAAAAATTATAAGAAAATAAGTTAAAAAACAAAAATTTTCTCTAACTTTTATTATTTTATCTCACTCACAATGTCCCTCCCCCTCCTCTACATATGTCCCTATTTATAGAGTTTGAATGGAACGATCAGGAGGAGAAAATTCTAATTACAGAAATGAATAAAATAAAATAAAATAAAAATCTTCCTAAAATCTTGTTGCTTTCCAATTTGGCTTGATCTTTGCTGATTTGATGGAAAGTCAAATTTGAATTTGTCTGATCGTATAATCTTATAAACTTACTATTTTTGTCTCTTTTCTTCTTACTCTGAAATCAGCCCCTACAAAACATGAAAAGCAGGGATAAGAACATTTATCTAATAAAAAATATTAATTAATCATTTATTATTAAGAATAAAATAACAATTTTTGTGCACTTAATTATCAATATTACGGTTCCGGTTCTAGAACCGAACCGTGAGACCGGAACCAGAACCGAATTGAAACTCAACGGTTCCTTATTTTATTCCGGTTCCGATTCCACTGTTCTTTTGTGCACCCCTACCGCCAGCTCTCCTTCAATAATTGACTTGATTAGAGGAACTCAGCAAATGAATAAAGTGCATAAGTTGACTCAGCAAATGAATAGAGTGCATAAGTTGACAAATTATGGAAGAGAGAGGTTCATAAACCAATAGTTAATTAGTTGATGGTGATCATAATCTAAGTCAAAGTGAGAGTATTAAAGTAACAAAATTTGAAGTGAGAAAAAACAGGCGTGAAAAATAACTGTTGGTAGTGATCTCCTTGAGTATGTAGAAGGTGAGGAGTATAACCTAAGTCACACAAAATCAGAGCAAGAGCACAAAAGCACAAAATTTAGGTCACACTATGAAGGGTGGGAATGAGAGCGCATGAAAAGCAAGTGGCAATCGTTTGAAAGAATTGTACGAATAACAAATTCTAATCATTTTAAATATCCGTGTTGATTATGTCTTGTATAATAATTAAGGTCTCTAACTGCAAAGAAAGTAAGGTAATAAGATTTAATTAGAGGAAGAAAAGATTTCAGCAAATTAAAACACTCAAAAGTAAATATCATAGGTTACAGAAGAAAATAGGGGTTAATAGTAAACAATCATTGATGCATGACATAGAAAACGAGACTTTGCAAGGATTTAGTTTGTTTACCCACCCAAAAATTTTCCTCCTCAAAATTATCGAAAAAAAAAAAAAATTTCCTCCTCAACCACCCCACACCCACAACTTTATGTAGACATCTCTCTCATATATATACTCTCTCTCTCCCTCTAGTTATAGAAAAATTGAACTGAAAATGGATGAATGAAAGAAAAGTCTTGCATTAGATATATATGGCAGTAGTGATATCATATCATATGACACAGGAAAGTGCACATTATATAGGCAGGGGGTACATGCACTAAAGTCTATATGAATTCAAAGACAAAGAGATCGATTTCGTTTGTTGAATCATGCAGAGATGACGGATTTTATTTATTTTTTATTTGGTGAGTCATGTACAGATGAAGCTAAATGCCAATGATGTGTTCTTCATTTTTACAGATTTGCTTACATATATATTTATTTTTATTAGGTTCAAAATCTGTGACAAATTAATGAATAAAACATTACTCATTTTACAGGTTTGTGCATGTTGGATAAAAATATTCATGTAGACTTGAGGCTGTCAACAGGGATGATTTTGTAATTTTATGTAGTTAATTATAACAACAGATGATAATTGGCTAATGTAATACCCCTAGTTTCAAAAGGATATAATTGGCAATTAATTATTTTATTTTATTGTATTTTAGTTATTTGTGTGTGCTCAAGTGTTTTTAATTAATTGTTTAAAGGTTTTTAAATTTCAATTTTGACTATTTGCTTGATTGTTTAGATGTTTAATTGTTTTAATTGAATTGTTGTTTTAATTGAATTATATGCTTAGGTGGCATTTAAATGTGTAATTAAATGTGTTATTTTATTTATTTATCTTTAAAACGAGGTTGGGCTTGGATAGGATTAACGAACTGTTTGAATAATGTAAATGGGTACAGTTTTTACCCATGGAAGTATATACATGTATATATGGGTATATATTTATATAGGGTAGTTTTAATTATTGGTATTTATTAATAATTAAATTGGGATTGTTTATCATAATTTAATATATGTTATAATTTTAGGGTTACGTGTATTTTCTCATGTTTTTCGCCGACTTGGATTATAACTTTTTTGGGTATTCTTTTCTTTCTAGGATTAAAATTAGCATTAGGGTTTTAGTTTTCTAAACCTATAAATATATCATTAGACATCGGCTTAGGGCTAGGAAGCAATAAAACTTCATTCGCAAACACTCGTTCACAAACAGAGAGTTATAGAGAAAAAGCAGAGAGGGAGATTGTAAGGAAAACAGAGGGTTGTGCCATCAGGGTTTGGCTGCGGATTAAAGGATGGAACTAGGAGAAGGAAAGGTGGAGCAATAGGAGATTGACAGTGAATTGGACGTCATTGGAAAATCTAAGAAGACGGCGACAAGGTTTTTATTCAAAAACCATAGAGGCAAGTTTTTTCCTTCCTCTTTCCCGTTGGCTCATGTTCTGTGCACCTAGATAGTCTCTAGGATTTAATTAATCAATAACTAGAAGTTACATGTTTAATAAATGCTATATGGATGATCTATTTTTGTTGAAATCCAATCTGTTACAGTTCATGCACGTCTCGTGTCAGTTTTCTATTCTTTAAGCATGTTATTTATGTTGTAACTTTAGCCTTTGTAATTGATTTCAACTACTGTAAACGAACCATGGGAATGTTACTAGGGTGTTATAGGACTCTTGAGATGAGTTTTAGAAACCAATAGAGTGGTAGGAATGGTCCAGAGACGGAGCAGACGGACTGAAACGAAGCAGCAGGAGGCCGAAAGCTCTCGAAAGGGGTGAGAGCCGGCTCCATAGAAGTGGGAGCCGGCTCCCACACATGTAGAGTCGGCTCTAAGGGTATTGGAGCAGGCTTTAGGCTGATTAGAGCCTGCTCCCAAAGTTTTGGAGCAGGCTCAACCTTAAAACTCCTTCCAGATGTGTTTTTTGACGCACTGTTTTGAATGGTGCGAGGTTTGAACTGTTCTGAAAATTTTGGGACTTCACAGAGGGATAAAAGGGTTTATTTTGGGTGTTATTAAGATCTTAGATTAATCATGGTTGGCCTTTGAGTCAGTGGGACGAAAAGTATTAAATTGATAAACTTTCTATACTGTTAACGGATGAAAGACGGATTAATTGCTTAATTAAACTTTAGCAATTTAATGGCATTTAGGATGGTTATAAAATCTATTTTTAGATGTATAATAGGGTCATGTATCGATTAGACCTTGTCTTTGCATAGGTTGGATCTTAATTAAGGAACTAGTAAATTCAGTTTCATTAATTAAATGGTGATTGATATTTTAGTTGTTAAACTGTTCTGTCTGTTTTAGCAACTATGGATTAGAGCTGTGGATTTTCTGATTTATATTTTATCTTGTCTCAGATGTGTAAATTGAAACTTTTCTATTGTTGAGATGGTTATCTACTGGACTGTAATAGGGGTTGATTGAACTTTAAGTTAGATGAACTAAAGTATCAATGACAGGGATGGTTTCTGGATTTTAACTTGATGAAACATTAAACTTTGTCTCGTTAATTACATAAATGGAATCTGGGTGTTTAGTTGATGAAATTGTTTAAATTCTGTATTTATCAACTATATGGATTATATGGATTTATTTGATGTACTGCTTAAACTGTTGCATCATTTACGGATCATATGCATGATATGTACCGGTATAGGACGGTGACATACGAAGGGACGGATTATATCAAAACGCTAATTCCAAGCCAATCATACATATGGAATTGATTAACTAAAATAGTTAAATCCTACATGGATGCATGTCCTGTCAACTAAAACAGTTGAACGACATAACGGATGGTTGTTTATATTTTCTGTTAGTAGAATGGATAGGGATTTAATTAAAACATTTAAATCCTGATTTTATGTCATGTCATGGCAACAAACTGTTGAGCAGCACTACATTGGTTTGGATGGCAATTTATATATATAAATCATGGTACCGCGATCTGAGCTTGAGTCTCATAATTGACGGTTAGGGAGCGTATATGCAATAGGATGCATAGCTAGCTATGTTGGTTGAGGTATACCATGTTGCCTTCTATTCAGGTTGAGACCCTCAGCATAGCCTAATGAGAGTCATGTAGTGTGGATATATGTATTTATCTATTTACGGACTATACAGCTATAGTTGAGACATCTAGGATGTATCTGCGTATCGGGTCTCTATTTGGATTGTAGTTTGGATAAAACTTGTTCGTGGGCCTGACCCACTATTATTTTTCAGGTGTCGGATAGTTACAGGCTTTAGTGCTTGTTCATGCTGAGCAGAGACGGTCACTTACTCATCCGACAACGTAGGAGTTTCTTCGGGTTTTAGCATTGGAGTTTTTTAGTTGTTGATTTCAGTGTTGGAGTAATTAGGGGTTCACCAGATGGATTCCCAAGTTGTATTGGAAATGGAGAATTTGGATGTATCAGAATAATTCTTTATTAATAAAAATTTTATTCTGAGGTTTCGGTATTTGGGTTATCATTCTAGTTTCTTTTCAGCAATTTATTTATTCCTGTTTTCTTAATTATATTCTGTGTTCATTTATTGCTAATTAGTTTGATATCCTCGGGTAATCGGGCATGGGCCTGGCCAACCCGTATCTGGAAATCTGGGGGTATCATAGTTGGTATCAGAGCACTCCAAGTTCTAGTGTCCTTAGGAGTGTTTTCGTCAGAAGATTTCCGCGTTGCATCTCTTAAAAACTTAGAGCCATATTAGGATTCGTTGTACTCTTGTTACGGTTCGTTAGGAGGAGCTAATGTCAATTGAATTTTCTAAATACATAGTGGTTGACACGAGGAGGAGGATAGGGTTCAAGGCGAAAACGATACGGACCCAAAGGAGTAACGGAAGGTTTAGTTCCAAGGTTGGCATTACTTAGAAAGTATACGCCAAGAAAGGATCAGGGTGTAGGTGTTAGGTCGCCGCATGTCGGGGCCAACACAATTTCAGTTGTTCTTAAATATGAGACAAGCGAAGAATATGAGTCTGAAGAGGATCCTAAGGGAGGAAATTTTCACGTATCTAAGAAAAGGGGATATAGAAGTTTGAGGATGAAGGATCGCACAAGTGTGCTTTCATTCACCAGCAGTATAGTGAATGGTACTAATGGAGTTGGTGTGAATCAATTTACATATAGTAAAGTTTCGTATCGTCTCTCCGGGAGTTATTTGACAAGTACTCTTCTGGAGGGTCGGAATTAATGGAATTCTTATCAGAATGAAGACATGATTTTATATCACATTCCGGAGTGTATGGGGATTAGGTTAAGTTGCTTTGTAAAGCCACGTTAGATGGTTTGCATTCCGTATATAAGGAGTATGATGGTTAAGACTTTGGATATTTGCTTAGGCAAACGGTTGTGCAGTTAAGCTATGTTTAGCGGATAGGTTTCAAGGTTGGACGACTACCAACGAAACTATGGAATGAACTTTTGTGACCTAATTTGTGAACTTGAGTTCAAAGGAAGTTTTCTTCTCGGGAATGGAGGATGTCTTACGTAGAATTATATTTTGGTTGTTTTGTGTATTGTGTGTACCTACATGTTTCATCTTTGATTGTTATGTGTTTCGGTTTTGTTATTACGTGTTTTATTTTTGTTAATTAGTCCAGATTTGGAGTATGGATTGGTTGGGGACACAAGTATGTAATTAGCCAACTATTATTTTGATGACATGGGTAATAGCGTTATGTACGCTAGGATTTGTGAATGTATGGTCATAGGATTGGGTAGAAATACAAACTTCTAGCCAATCTATTGGACCTGGATATACATCAATATGGTATGCTATTTAGGATGGGATAGTTAAACTATCAACACGAGTCAAATAATCTAAAATGATTAGTTTGATATGCTATATGCTAGGTAAGGATTCGTTTTTACAACGCTATAATAATGGTGATTGTTAATGCTTTGGGGGATTTGTGAGGATGTGGTAGGTAAAGATCACTGTAATACCATTATGGTTCGGATGAAGGATTTCGTGCTGGTAGGTACTTATTAGTATGACGCCGAGGGAGGATAGTGGACTGATGAAAGCTTTATTAGTCTATTCATGATCTAGACATTTTGTTACGAAGGTGTCATTTGGAAGAGTTGCTGGTGTTGCACTTGGAGGAGGAACCAAATGTTCTACATTGTATAAACACTACAACAGTTCTAGCTTTTACCAGCGCTCAAAAGCATTGGTAAAAGTCTAAAAAGCGCTGGTAAATCCAGTGTCGGTAGGCCTTTACCAACACTTTTGAAAAAGCGCTGGTAAATCCAGTGTCGGTAAGCCTTTACCAGCGCTTTTCCGGAAACGCTGGTAAAGTCCTTTTACCAGCGCTTTTCCAAAAGGCGTTGGCATAGAGTATTTACCAGCGCTTTCTGGAAAAGCGCTGGTAAAAAGACTTTACCAGCGCTTTCTACAGAAGCGCTGGTATAGTGTATTTACCAGCACTTTTTGCTAAAGCGCTGGTAAAGGATAATTTTAATTTTTTTTCCTCCCCCCTTATGCCAGCGCTTTTTAAAAAAGCGCTGGTAAAGGGGTTTTTTTTATTTTATTTATATATATATATATATATTTTTAATAGTTTTTGGAAAATAATTTATATATATATATTTTTATAGTTTTTGGGAAAAAATATCAGTACAACTATTGCAACTACCAACTACTAAATGTCATCCAATATAACACAAGTTAATATAAAAATACCATCCAAATTGTTTTTACATAATACAACCACAAAGTTAACCATGCCAATATGAAAATTACCATCGAAATTGCCTACTAATACAACCACAAGTTAAGCTGATAAATGTCAACCAAAAAGCAAAAATTTATACTAATACAACCACAAGTTAACCTGCCAATATACCATCCAAATTGTCTAAATAAAGCTACTAAATGTCAAGACAAAAATAATTAAGAATTTTTGACAAATGTAGTACAAGTTTTTCAAAAAGAACCCATCCAAGGCGAAAGAAATTCAGAAAGCACAGCCACGACCCCATCTTCAACTTCAATAAGTCTTGTTGCCCATTTGATTTGAATTACCTACATTTCTTATAAATTCATGACGCACACATTATAATAAATGAAAATTTTACATATATATAAGAGAAATTAAAAGTTCATAACCTTAACTGAATTGGCATCACGACTGTAAAATGAATTTGGGGATACTTTAGGAGGAGCATTTAAAGAATCAGAACCCTTCAAAATAAGAAAGCAAAATACATGAAATCTTGGCATAAGTAAACATATATTTAGTAAAGAGTAAAACTAATAATAAATATACCTGTCCACTATAATTTTGTTGTTGCATCTGCATTAGCATAGCCACCTGTTGTTGTAAATTTTCCAACTTGTTATCATAGTTGGCTCGTAAATTTTCCAACTTGTTGTCATACTCGGCTTGCATTTTTGAAATGCTCTCCTGGAACTCTACGCGTGCAGCACGTGCTTCCTCATCAGATTTATTCGCATTATTAATTAGTTCAACTTTACTAGAAGAGGGCCCCCAAACATCGCTTGGTGTAGGCCCAAAGCCAAGCATCCGCACACGACCAGTTCTCTCTTCTCCCCTCACAATGGAGAACAAATCATTGGAACTGCCAATAGGCAAGTCAGAGTAACTTTTTTGAAGTTCTTTTATGTTTTCCTGCCAAAAAAAAAAAAAAAAAAGTTTAAACTACCATGACATACTGCTGTGAAACATCCAGACAAATCTAATGAAATGAATAATAGAACAGGAATCCAGAAACAGCGCTTTTCAAAAAAAACGCTGGTAATGTAATACCCCTAATTTCAAAAGGATATTATTGGCAATTAATTATTTTATTTTATTGTATTTTAGTTGTTTGTGTGTGCTTGAGTGTTTTTAATTAATTGTTTAAAGGTTTTTAAATTTCAATTTTGACTATTTGCTTGATTGTTTAGATGTTTAATTGTTTTAATTGAATTGTTGTTTTAATTGAATTATATGTTTAGGTGGCATTTGAATGTGTAATTAAATATGTTACTTTATTTATTTATCTTTAAAACGAGGTTAGGCTTGGATAGGATTAACGGACTGTTTGAATAATGTAAATGGGTACAGTTTTTACCCATGGAAGTATATACATGTATATATGGGTATATATGTATATAGGCTAATTTTAATTATTGGAATTTATTAATAATTAAATTGGTATTGTTTATCATAATTTAATATATGTTATAATTTTAGGGTTACGTGTATTTTCTCACGTTTTTCGCCGACTTAGATTATAACTTTTTTGGGTATTCTTTTCTTTCTAGGATTAAAATTAGCATTAGGGTTTTAGTTTTCTAAACCTATAAATATATCATTAGACGTCGGCTTAGGGCTAGGAAGCAATAAAACTTCATTCGCAAACACTCATTCACAAACAGAGAGTTATAGAGAGAAAGCAGAGAGGGAGATTGTAAGGAAAACAGAGGGTTGTGCCATTAGGGTTCGGCTGCGGATTAAAGGATGGAACTAGGAGAAGGGAAGGTGGAGCAATAGGAGATTGACAGCGAATTGGATGTCGTCGGAAAATCTAGGAAGACGGCGACAAGGTTTTTATTCAAAAACCATAGAGGCAAGTTTTTTCCTTCCTCTTTCCCGTTGGCTCATGTTCTGTGCACCTAGATAGTCTCTAGGGTTTAATTAATCAATAACTAGAAGTTACATGTTTAATAAATGCTATATGGATGATCTGTTTATGTTGAAATCCAATCTGTTACAGTTCATGCATGTCTCGTTTCAGTTTTCTATTCTTTAAGCATGTTATTTCTGTTGTAACTTTAGCCTTTATAATTTATTTCAACTACTGTAAATGAACCATGGGAATGTTACTAGGTGTTATAGGACTCTTGAGATGAGTTTTAGAAACCAATAGAGTGGTAGGAATGGTCCAGAGACGGAGCAGACGGACTGAAACGAAGCAGCAGGAGGCCGAAAGCTCTCGAAAGGGGTGAGAGCCGGCTCCATAGAAGTGGGAGCTGGCTCCCACACATGTAGAGTCGGCTCCAAGGGTATGGGAGCTGGCTTCAGGCTGATTAGAGCCTGCTCCCAAAGTTTTGGAGCAGGCTCAACCTTAAAACTCCTTCCCGAGGTTTGAACTGTTCTGAAAATTTTAGGACTTCACAGAGGGATAAAAGGGTTTATTTTGGGTGTTAGATCTTAGATTAATCATGGTTGGCCTCTAAGTCAGTGGGATGAAAAGTATTAAATTGATAAACTTTCTATACTGTTAACGGATGAAAGACAAATTAATTGCTTAATTAAACCTTAACAATTTAATGGCATTTAGGATGGTTATAAAATCTATTTTTAGATGTATAATAGGGTCATGTATCGATTAGACCTTGTCTATGCATAGGTTGGATCTTAATTAAGGAACTAGTAAATTCAGTTTCATTAATTAAATGGGGGTTGATATTTTAGTTGTTAAACTGTTCTGTCTGTTTTAGCAACTATGGATTAGAGCTGTGGATTTTCTAATTTATATTTTATCTTGTCTCAGATGTGTAAATTGAAACTTTTCTATTGTTGAGATGATTATCTGTTGGACTGTAATAAGGGTTGATTGAACTTTAAGTTAGATGAACTAAAGTATCAATGACAGGGATGGTTTATGGATTTTAACTTGATGAAACATTAAACTTTGTCTCATTAATTACATGGATGGAATTTGGGTGTTTAGTTGATGAAATTGTTTAAATTCTGTATTTATCAACTATATGGATTATGTTGATTTATTTGATGTACTGCTTAAACTGTTGCATCATTTACGGAACATATGAATGGCATGTATCGGTATGGGACAGTGACATACGGAGGGATGGATTAGATCAAAACGCTAATTCCAACCCAATCATACATACGGAATGGATTAACTAAAATAGTTAAATCCTACATGGATGAATGTCCTGTTAACTAAAACAGTTGAACGACATAACGGATGGTTGTTTATATTTTCTGTTAGAAGAATGGATAGGGATTTAATTAAAACATTTAAATTCGTAATTTTATGTCGTGTCATGGCAACAAACTGTTGAGCGGCACTACATTGGTTTGGATGGGAATTTATATATATAAATCATGGTACCGCGATCTGAGCTTGAGTATCATAGTCGACGGTTAGGGAGCGTATATGCAGTAGGATGCGTAGCTAGCTATGTTGGTTAAGGTATACCCTGTTAGGCTTTGGTAGTCATGCCCACTCAGATGTGTTTTTGCATGTTGCCTTCTATTCAGGTTGAGACCCTCAGCATAGCCTAGTGAGAGTCCTGTAGTGTGGTTATAAGTATATATCTATTTACGGACTATACAGATATGATTGAGATATCTAGGATGTATCTACGTATCGGGTCTCTATTTGGATTGTAGTTTGGATAGAACTTGTTCGTGGGCGTGACCCACTATTATTTTTCAAGTGTTGGACAGTTGCAGGTTTTAGAGCTTGTTCGTACTGAGCAGAGACGGTCACTCACCCATCCGACAACGTAGGAGTTTCTTCGAGTTTTAGCATCGGAGTTCTTCAGTTGTTGATTTCAGTGTTGGAGTTATTAGGGGTTCACCAAATGGATTCCCGAGTTATATTGGAAATGGAGAATTTAGATGTATCAGAATAATTCTTTATTAATAAAAATTTTATTCTGAGGTTTCGGTATTTAGGTTATCTTTTTAGTTTCTTTTCAGCAATTTATTCATTCCTGTTTTCTTAATTGTATTCTGTGTTCATTTATTGCTAATTGGTTTGATATCCTCGGGTAATCGGGTGTGGGCCTGGGTGTGATACCCCCGGATTTCCTAATGCAGGTTAGCCAGGCCCACGCCCGAATACCCGAGGATATCAAAAACAAAATCGCCAATAAACGACCACAAAGTACAAAAGAATAAAGAAGAATAAATAAAATGCTGACAAGAAACTAAAATGATAATCTAATAATAAACCTCAGAATATATTTCCATTAATTAATAAACTCTTCTGATACAACTGATCCTCCAAAATACAACTTAGGAATCCATACTGCGTGGACCCCTAAAAAATCCAAACTAAACAAATGACAACAATAATTGTCTAAATCGGGAAACTGAATCATAAAGGAACTCCTATATAGCATCGGAAGAATGAAGTAGACTGATCCCCGCTCAGCACGAATAACCTCTACTCCTGACGAACACCTGAAAAATAATGGTGGGTCAGGCCCACAAACAAGTTCTACTCTACTACAGTCCAAGCAGAGATCCGATACACGTATACATCCTAGTCAATCCAACAGTAACTAGTAGTCCGTATATATATATACATACACTAAAGGAACCTTACTAGACTATAGGGTTGTCTCAACCTGAATAGTAGGCAACATGCAAAATGCACATATCGTGGGCATGAGTACCTAGACCTACCAGGGTACACAACTACACTATATCTAGCTACACATCCCTGGCGATATACGCACCCTAACCACTGATCCTGAGACTCAAGCTCATATCATGGCACCATACTTATGTATATATATAATTTAGTAACCATCATATCCAGTATAAATTAATCCTCTATAAGTCATTCAACTTATTCAGCTGACCTAACTTGAATATAAGTAGGACTTAACATTTTAGTTAATCCATTCCCTTATATAATAAATTAATCATCTATAAGTCATTCAACTTGTTCAGCTGACCTGACTTGAATATAAGTAGGACTTAACATTTTAGTTAATCCATTCCCTTATATAATAAATTAATCCTCCATAAGTCATTCAACTTGTTCAGCTGACCTGACTTGAATATAAGTAGGACTTAACATTTTAGATAATCCATTCCCTTATATAAAATAGGTAGGACTTAACTGATAAGTTAATCCATCCCTAGAATGCCACCGTCCCATACTGGTGCATTAAACCACACGATCCAAAAATTGATGTAACAATTAAAGAAATACATCAAACATTTTAAAAATAACTATGATAATATGACATCAAGTTATCACATAATACGAATGACTTATTATTTATTTAAGTTTCCTATATCATATGTCTTACACAAACTGAATCTTATACATGATGATATTTTATTATATCGTCAAATAAGCATTCTCCATATCCAATTCATCCTACACATTTAATCTCAATTGCTAAAGCATTTTAAAAGATTAAATCCATTCGTTTGTTTAAAACATTCAAATAGCAAGCATCGTTATGATTGAGTGTATTTAAATTTATTTAAAGCCAAACCTAGTCCCTATTTAATGTTCAGGAATCCTATGCATGTTTCTATGTTCCATCATTCCACAGATATGAAAAATACATAATTCAAACATGTAAAAATTCACACCAGAAATCAAATCAAAATCATGTATTTATCAATTCATAACACAAGAACCGATATGAACCAATTTCATAAAAACCTATGTTTTAATCCAATTAAACATGCATAATTATTTAATTTCATGTGTTTAATAAATCCTGGAATTTCCTAGGCATGTACAGAAATAGAAGAAGAACTTGCCTTAAACTTTTGGATTGAAAGTTAAACTTCTTCTTCCTTGATCTTCTCTCTAAAGGGTTTTCTCCTCCTTCCTTCCTCTTCCTCCTTCTCTCTCTAACTCTCTCTCTCTAGAATATATTACGTGATATATTTTCACTCATTTTTCAACCTATAGTTGTGTATTTATAGGTTAAATAATAACCATATTCCTTTTCCCAATCCAAGTCAACTTAATAAAGAAAAATAAAAAATTAAAATATTAAAAAGGTAACTTAAAATATGTTATGTATATAATTTATGTATATCCTTATTAATTAAATAAAATATATGCATTAGATTATTTATTAATACTAAAGTTACCATAATATTAAAAGGTAACTTAAAACATGTTACGTATATAATCTATCTATATCCTCATTAAATAAATAAAATATATACATCAGATTATTTATTTATACTAAAGTTACCATAATATTAAAAAGTAACTTAAAACATGTTATGTATATAATCTACCTATATCTTCATTAAATAAATAAAATATATATATATCAGATTATTTATTTATACTAAAGTTACCATAATATTAAAAAGTAACTTAAAACATAACACGTATCAAACCTATGTATATTTTTTATTATTTAAATATAAAACATATACATAAGATTAAATATTACTATCCAAGTTACCATAAAAGTAATTAATAAACTACTTTCATTTTTATATATATTAAAAAGGTAAGTAAAATATGTTACGTATATAATTTATAAATATGTTTATTAAATAAATAAATTATACACAATTCATTATTTATTAATGGATTATCCAATAATACTTAAGTTACCATAATATTATAAAGTAACTTAAAACATAACACGTATCAAATCTATGTATATTTTTATTATTTAAGTATAAAACATATACATCAGATTAAATATTACTACCCAAGTTACCATAAAAGTAATTAATAAATTACTTTCTTTTTTATATATGTATATAATATATATATATATATATACATATATATACATACACAACTATCTATGGGTAATAATCCACACACATCCAACCTCCTATCCAAGTAGTCTATGGGACCCAATTGGTTGGCCCATTATTACTAACCATAACCATAAAAGAAAATAATAAAAGAAAATAAAACATTTAATTTACAATTAATCAAAACACCATTTAAGCACATAATCTAATTTAAAAGTAATTAATAAATTACTTTCTTTTTTATATATGTATATAATATATATATATATATATATACATACACAACTATCTATGGATAATAATCCACACACATCCAACCTCCTATCCAAGTAGTCCATGGGACCCAATTGGTTGGCCCATTATTACTAACCATAACCATAAAATAAAAATAAAATAAAATAATAAAAAAAAGAAAACATTTAATTTACAATTAATCAAAACACCATTTAAGTACATAATCTAATATAACAATTAACACATAGACAAATACAAATAATACATAAACACATAATCAAATAATCAAGAAATACCTAATTCAATTAAACACATAAGTAATTAGTCAAATAATCAATTAAATAATTAACAATACAATTAAAACAAATAAATAAATACCGAGACTATCCTTTTAAAATTAGGGGTATTACATTCTTCTCCCCTAACAAAAGGAATTCCGTCCTCGGAATTCGCCCTTACTTTCTTCCATTATGCTTGGAAACTGTGAGTGAAAAACATCCTCCTATTCCTAAGTAGACGCAACCTCACTATAAAAGCTCCACTTAACTCCAATATACCAAGTGGTATACAGGGTTCCTATATTTTAAGAAACACAATAATCCTACGATGCGTAGGTTGTATCAAATAACAACGTAATCCTCCCAAGTCGACAAGGGAATGATCTACATACCTCCAAGTGCCATAGAATATATGCACAAACTCCTATGCACCCAGCGCTAATAATTTGGTAACGCTAATTCAGAGACGACTGCCTCAATTGCAAAACACAATCCTCTAAAAGTCAATTTAATAAGTAAAATTGACCTTTCTCTAAAAATCGTCTTTCATCCTACATGGAAAACAGAACGAGCAAACTACTCCCTGATAGAAAAACTCTAGTATACGAGTTCAACTATTTACAACATCCCACTGTCACCTCCCAACCGCGCGCAGTTCAATACAAAGGGAAGTATCTCTTTCTGACATATTTTTAAATGAAGTCGAGGTCTGATTGTACAACTCTTACTTCCATTTCCAACCAACAAATGAGAGGTATGCATTGTCAAATATACAAAATCTCTAAAGTTGTCACACTAACCTTCTTGTGCCAACAATATCACAGACAAAATTCCGACAAGTGAAGTAAACACTTCCAACTGTCCATGAAAATCTAAGATATACGCCTCAAACATATCCTTTATGGTCTAATTTAATCTCTCGATTAATTCTTCTGTCTATAGATATGAAGTAGAGCTGCTGCTCTAAAATCTTCATAAAGCTCATTTGAAATAGCATTTTGCATCCACTAATATGGACATCCACATGTTATAACACCACTATCACTGAACTATAGAACTACTATGAAGTTCTAAAATAAGCATTACTAAAATTTATGTCCTCAAGCGATCTTTCTCAATCTACCACTCGAATTCCATATGGACAATTGAAATTCCAAATCAATGTCAATCCTTCCCACCGATCGTCAAACCTGTTTAGTTCAACTTCCATATTTGTTATAAGAAGTGGCTAAAAATTCCTACGATATCTGATGATCAACTTTCCACCTTTGTAGCAGGTTTTACACTTAAGGCAAATATATATGCATCCTTATCCTTATATGTTCACAAAAACTGACATTTGATGTCATGATGTACCTTCTAACAGTCTGAGCACACCGAGAAAATTATAAAATTTCCAGCTTAGTCGCCCGATTGTCATATCACTATTTACAAAAATTACTAAATCCTCTTCGAGTACCTTAAACTCCATCTGAGTAAGGTAATACCGTCTCCAAGGTTAGCTCCAATATTCAAAGTTGACCTTCTCAACTACCGTAGTAATAACAAGTGTTATTATTACACCTGCTATAAATGCATCTAATAACTCAACAACTAACCGAAAGATTTAAATATTCTATCGTTTGTTAAGAGCATCCATTTACATCATTGCTTCCACCAGACGGAACTTGATATAAAGTGTGAATCACCACTGTAATCCATCTCAACCATCTCGTGATCCATTCTATTCGTATGAACTGAAGTCCTACCAGTTCGAAATAGACAAGAATCAAGTTGACCTAATGTATCAGTCAACCAATATCCCATCCAGAATCCTGACCCTTGTGTAAAATCAGAAATCCCGCAACTAAATCTGTAAAATGCTCTCTCATTTCCACTTTAGTATAGGAAATGGCTGCAAAGGATCTAGTGATCTTTGATGGTCCATCTCTACTATCTAATAAATATTAGAAGAACTAAAAGTTGTGAAACTCAGTCCGTGCATCCTCCATCCAATTTGTCTATAGAAAGTACCATTAGTCCAGTACCACCAGCTTTCGTCTGTATCCAACATTTAAATTGGAGCATCTTTAAAAGCGAATTATGTAACTAAATCTATCCACCACTGATCCGTGATAAATTTACTGATATTGAAAGTTAATCAGTAATTCCATTTATCAATAGTCAACTATGACTTTAACTCAACAAAAGTCAATAAACTACAACCTTTCCATACATACCATGCACTTCATCTTTATATAGGTGTTTGGTCTCACCATCTTATCTTTGACACACCCTGCTTCTTTAGGACAAGTTAGTGTCAATCCAACTTCTTTGTTTAACTTCAAAAGAATATGAAATCTTTTCATCCTCCACATAAGTCATCAATTTCCTAGCAAGAGCTAATTGTTGCAAATTGTGACTAAAAAAATAATTCCATATTATTTATGGAAATGAAGAGACTTAATTTCCTCCTCCATGTACAACACCGGCAAATTCCTCCTAATGACACACCATCGTGAATAAATTCTTGATTAAGAATTTACTAATGAATATTTATTCAGTATTCTATCCTCACTCGGTGTTATTCCAATAAGTACTTAATCCAATACTAAATCCTCCTTCCGACTTGGTAACAACTTCTGGAATTTTTCAAGAAGATGTTCAGCAAATCCGGCACCTCAGATAAATCATCGTGGTGTTACAGTGATCTTTATTTACCACCATCTTACGCATCCCAAAATATTAACAACCACCATTATCATGGCGTTGTAATATGACACAAATCCATACCTAGAGTAAAGTAAATCAAACTAATCATACTAGATTATTTGACTCACAGTAATGGTTTAACTATCCCATCCCAAACAATATACTAGAATGACGTATGTCCAGGTCTAATAGATTGGCTAGAATTATGTGTATCTACCATATCCTACGACTGCATGCTCACAAATCTAGCGTAAATAGCACGATTACTCTATATTATTAAAAATAATAGTTGGCTGATCATATACTTGTGTCCCCAACTAAACCATATACCATTAACCGAAATAATCAACGAAAATAAAACACGTATGACAAACACACTAGCACAAAATATACTCCTACTTAGGACATCGTTCTTTCTAGAAAGAAAGTCTCATTTGAAATCAACCTTACCAAGTTGTTTCACAATTTCCTTTTATAGTTTCATAGGTAATCATCCAACCTCGAAATATATCCTTTAAACAGAGCTTAAAAGCAACATATGTTTGCCTAAGCAAATACTAAGGGCTTAACCCTCATCCTCCCTACACGCTGAATGTAAATTATCTAACTTGGCTTTATAAAGCGAATTAGAACGTTACAACATAATACCAATACCTTCCTGAATGTGATACAAAATTATACGTTTCGTTCTGATAAAAATTCCATCAAATCCCCAATCTTCTAAAGAGTACTTCTTATATATCTCTTTTAGAGATGATAAGGCAGTTTAATTATAGTAGATTAATCAATACCAATTTTACAAATAGCATTAGCTATATAACCAGCAAACAAGATCACCCTCGCGCGATCATCCATCTTCCAGATGTAGTACCCTCTTTCTTGGATACGCTGAAATCTCTTCCATTAGGATCCTCTTTGGACTCTTAATCCCCGCTTGTCTCCTTTTTGAGATCAACTGAAGTCGTGTCGGCCCCGATATGCGATGACCTATCACGTACACCTAAATCCTTCTTTGGCTTATACTTTTAAAGTAACGCCAAATGAACCTAAACCATCGATCCCTAACTCGAATATAATTGACATCGGCTCCTCCTAACAAACCGTAACTAGAGTACAACGAATCCTAATACGGGCTCTAAGTTTTAAGAGACGCAACGCGGAAGTCACATAACGAAAGACACTCCTAAGGACACTTGAACCTGGAATGCTCTGATACCAACTGTGATACCCCCGGATTTCCGAATGCAGGTTGGCCAGGCCCAAGCCCGAATACCCGAGGATATCAAAAACAAAATCGGCAATAAACGAAAACAGAGTACAAAAGAATAAAGAAGAATAAATAAAATGCTGACAAGAAACTAAAATGATAATCTAATAATAAACCTCAAAATATATTTCCATTAATTAATAAACTCTTCTGATACAACTGATCCTCCAAAATACAACTTGGGAATCCATACTGTGTGGACCCCTAGAAAAACCAAACTAAACAAATGACAACAATAATTGTCTAAATCGGGAAACTGAATCATAAAGGAACTCCTATGTAGCATCAGAAGAATGAAGTAGACTGATCCCCACTCAGCACGAACAACCTCTACTCCTGACGAACACCTGAAAAATAATTGTGGGTCAGGCCCACAAACAAGTTCTACTCTACTACAGTCCAAGCAGAGATCCGATACACGTATACATCCTAGTCAATCCAACAGTAACTAGTAGTCCGTATATATATATACATACACTAAAGGAACCTCACTAAACTATAGGGTTGTCTCAACCTGAATAGTAGGCAATATGCAAAATGCACATATAGTGGGAATGAGTACCTAGACCTACCAGGGTATACAACTACACTATATCTAGCTACACATCCCTGGCGATATACGCACCCTAACCACTGATCCTGAGACTCAAGCTCATATCATGGCACCATACTTATATATATATAATTTAGTAACCATCCTATCCAGTATAAATTAATCCTCCATAAGTCATTCAACTTATTCAGCTGACCTGACTTGAATATAAGTAGGACTTAACATTTTAGTTAATCCATTCCCTTATATAATAAATTAATCATCTATAAGTCATTCAACTTGTTCAGCTGACCTAACTTGAATATAAGTAGGACTTAACATTTTAGTTAATCCATTCCCTTATATAATAAATTAATCCTCCATAAGTCATTCAACTTGTTCAGCTGACCTGACTTGAATATAAGTAGGACTTAACATTTTAGTTAATCCATTCCCTTATATAAAATAGGTAGGACTTAACTGATAAGTTAATCCATCCCTAGAATGCCACCGTCCCATACCGGTGCATTAAACCACACGATCCAAAAATTGATGTAACAATTAAAGAAATACATCAAACATTCCAAAAATAACTATGATAATATGACATCAAGTTATCACATAATCTGAATGACTTATTATTTATTTAGGTTTCCTATATCATATGTCCTACACAAACTGAATCTTATACATGATGATATTTTATTATATCGTCAAATAAGCATTCTCCATATCCAATTCATCCTACACATTTAATCTCAATTGCTAAAGCATTTTAAAAGATTAAATCCATTCGTTTGTTTAAAATATTCAAATAGCAAGCATCGTTATGATTGAGTGTATTTAAATTTATTTAAAGCCAAACCTAGTCCCTATTTAATGTTCAGGAATCCTATACATGTTTCTACGTTCCATCATTCCACAGATATGAAAAATACATAATTCAAACATGTAAAAATTCACACCAGAAATCAAATCAAAATCATGTATTTATCAATTCATAACACAAGAACAGATATGAACCAATTTCATAAAAACCTATGTTTTAATCCAATTAAACATGCATAATTATTTAATTTTATGTGTTTAATAAATCTTGGAATTTCCTAGGCATGTACAGAAACACGAATCAAAGGGAAAGAGATAGAAGAAGAACTTGCCTTAAACTTTCGGATTGAAAGTTAAACTTCTTCTTCCTTGATCTTCTCTCTAAAGGGTTTTCTCCTCCTTCCTTCCTCTTCCTCCTTCTCTCTCTAACTCTCTCTCTCTAGAATATATTACGTGATATATTTTCGCTCCTTTTTCAACCTATAGTTGTGTATTTATAGGCTAAATAATAACCATATTCCTTTTCCCAATCCAAGTCAACTTAATAAAGAAAAATAAAAAATAAAAATATTAAAAAGGTAACTTAAAATATGGTACGTATATAATCTATGTATATCCTTATTAATTAAATAAAATATATACATTAGATTATTTATTAATACTAAAGTTACCATAATATTAAAAGGTAACTTAAAACATATTACGTATATAATCTATCTATATCCTCATTAAATAAATAAAATATATACATCAGATTATTTATTTATACTAAAGTTACCATAATATTAAAAAGTAACTTAAAACATGTTATGTATATAATCTACCTATATCCTTATTAAATAAATAAAATATATATACATCAGATTATTTATTTATACTAAAGTTACCATAATATTAAAAAGTAACTTAAAACATAACACGTATCAAACCTATATATATTTTTATTATTTAAATATAAAACATATACATAAGATTAAATATTACTACCCAAGTTACCATAAAAGTAATTAATAAATTACTTTCCTTTTTATATATATTAAAAAGGTAAGTAAAATATGTTACGTATATAATTTATGTATATGTTTATTAAATAAATAAATTATACACAATTCATTATTTATTAATGGATTATCCAATAATACTTAAGTTACCATAATATTATAAAGTAACTTAAAACATAACACGTATCAAATCTATGTATATTTTTATTATTTAAGTATAAAACATATACATCAAATTAAATATTACTACCCAAGTTACCATAAAAGTAATTAATAAATTACTTTCTTTTTTATATATGTATATATATATATATATATATATATATATATATATATATACACACACACAACTATCTATGGGTAATAATCCACACACATCCAACCTCCTATCCAAGTAGTCCATGGGACCCAATTGGTTGGCCCATTATTACTAACCATAACTATAAAAGAAAAATAAAAGAAAATAATAAAAGAAAAGAAAACATTTAATTTACAATTAATCAAAACACCATTTAAGCACATAATCTAATTTAACAATTAACACATAGACAAATACAAATAATACATAGACACATAATCAAATAATCAAGAAATACCTAATTCAATTAAACACATAAGTAATTAGTCAAATAATCAATTAAATAATTAACAATACAATTAAAACAAATAAATAAATACCGAGACTATCCTTTTAAAATTAGGGGTATTACACTGGGTAACTTGTGATACCCCTCAGATCTGAGACACGGGTTGATCAAGCCCAGGCCCAAACCCGAGGGAAATATCAAACAATTAAATTATTTTAAATTGAACACGGAATACAAAGTGAAATAAGAAATAAAATTAAATAGCTGGAAGAAACTAAATTAATAAACCTTAAGTTATAAATATTTTAAATCTGATAATCCAAACCAACAATCCATACAACTCGGGAATCCTTCTAGAGGACCCCTAATAAAAACTCTCGAACTGGAAATAAAACATAAAGCTAAACATAGAGAGTGGTCCTACGTAGTCGGAGGAGTGAATATCTGTATCTGCTCTGCACATCCAAACTCTAACACTGGAACTGACGAACACCTGAAAAAGTAAAGGAGTGGGTCAGACCCACATGCAAGTCCTGATCTACTACAATCCAAACAGTAATCCGATACGCAGATACATCCTAGGAAGACTCAACAATATCTAGAGTAGTTCATATATGTATATAGTACACACTATAGGACGCTCGCTAGTCCAGTAGGTCTGTCTCAGCCTGAATAGAAGGCAACATGCAAATACGCACCCTAAGGTGGGCATAAGTACCTAGACCTACCAGGGAACAACACCTATGCCCAGTTATCTATCCTAGGCAATACACACGCCCTAACCATGGTCATGAAACTCAAGCTCATACCACGGCCCATATAATAAATATATAAAGTCCGTACTCCTCCTAATACAAAATACCATTCATCTTTGTAGTGGTCTGGTATATGTATAACAAGCCCATCCGGAAACCAAAGTAGGCCATTCAATTATTTAATTGATATGACACAAATAGGTGATAGACTTAACTTATATAGTTAATCCATACCTTAATCCAAATTAGGTAGGACTTAGTGTTGGAACTAGTCCATACCTAGTATGTCACCGTCCCATACCAGTACATACCATCCTCCAGTTAACAGAGTTGATAAAACAGTACTAGATAGTCATCAACCCAACTCCCAAAATATGCACAAACCAAATTAATCCATAAATATAAAACTTAGGCATTCAGTCCAGGCCTAGAAATTATATTCCAACCATTAAATTTGCTAATTATGAAACATAGCATTTACATCATGCATCAAATCCACTAATTGATAAAATTAACTGAACTGTTATATCAATTTACTTCTAACCAAACATAGATAATTCCAAGAATTGACTATGCTTATAAAACTGTCTACATATAATTAAAACAATATTAAACAAAAATCCCAATTCCAGTCCGTTAAATGACAAAACAAAAGTATGCAATTTACTTCTCCAAACAGTGCTATAACTGATGCAATTTATATCCAGTTTTAATCATCAGTTAATTCCATCCATATTTACATCTAGTTATACTACCATATGCTTATACCATAATAAAAATATGACTAGCAGTTTAAGATTATATAGAGAAATCAAAATTTCAAAAATAGTAGACAAAAGAAAATTAATTCTTCAATCATCCTCCTACGGTTCTCTGTTTAATCTAAAGTTAATTCCATCCTCAATACCTACTTGTAACCATGCTTCCCAACATTTTTATAAGTCTTTGGCAATGTTTTACACCCTCCAGTAGCTTTTAAATAACTTTAAAAAACCAATTTTCAGCCCAAACGGACCTTAAAATCAAAATTCTGGGCAATTAAAGAGAGAGCAGGCTTTAGAAAAATTTGAGCCTGCTCTTTTCCATCTAGAGCCGGCTCTAGACTCTCTAGAGCCTGCTCTAGTGCACCAAGAGCCGGCTCCTCCTCTTTGGGAGCCGGCTCTAAGGGTTTTGGAAGCCCGTTCTTCCTCCTTTAGCAGCCTTCTGTCCGTTTAAACTTCGTTTTCTCCGATTCCTGTGAGTACCAATTCTCTGTAGTACTTTTATTATATGTTTTTAAGGTATATTCCAATTCCAAATTGATTATAAAACAAGGATATACAATGATATTTAATCAAAACTTGAATTGAAAAACAAATTGTTACCCAACGGAGCAAGGTTACAAAGTTACAGTTTTTATTACTATCTTTTTAAAACAACCAATAACAGGTTTATTCCATGAATTGAAACATTGATTAAACATGCATAAAGGTTATAATTAAGCCTTAGTTTAATTCTTAGAGTCTTCTTAAACACGCACAGAACACAGATTAAAGAGATAGAGCAGAACAGAACTTGCCTTTGAGACTTTAGATTGAAATCTCTAACCGTCGTCTCTATCAATTTCGACAACGTCAATTGTTGTTATTAATCTCTGCCGCTCCTAGTTAAATCCAGAACTCCTCCTTGAATCCCTCCCTTAATCTCCTAAAGTTCTCTCAATATTTTGTCTCACAAAACACACTCGATTGCTCTCTGTATTCCCTCTTATTTTATGTATGTGAACAGAGTTTTATTGAAATTTCTAAAACCCTCAACCCACATAAGATTATATTTATAGACTTAATACTCCAACCCTAATCCTTGTATAATTAGAACCCTAATGCAACTCTTAGTCGGCCCATGAAACCTAAGTTATAACCTATGTCGGCTAAGACGTGAATTTTAATTTAACTATAACTGTAACCTAATTTAATAAACAAATTTTAACATTATAATAATTACACTTAATTTAATCTCCTTAAATAGATAAAAGCCAAATAAAAATATAACAAAATAATTAAAGACAAAATAACACACCATAAAAAATAATTGACCAATTAAATCACATAATTCAATTAAAAACAAATAATATAATTAAATCAAGTAATTCAAGTAATCAATTAAACAAATAAAAATGCAATTTAAACAATTTAATTAGGAAAAATGCACATAAATAATTAAAATAAATTCCAAGACTATCCTTTTTAAAATTAGGGGTATTACACAACCCGCATCCGGAAATGCGGGGGTATCACAGCTAACTTCATTTTTACGCAATTAAGATCAATTATTTCATGTCAATTAAATAGAAGAGTCATGTATAAGTAAGTATAGCAAAAGTCAAGAACTTTATGGTCTAATAATATTTTCTCTACTCCCAAATTAAATAATAAGTGTTTGAGTTTCCAAAATAACAAAGGAGTGAGAGGATTAAAGAACCTTTTTTTTTTTTTTTTAGTTGGTGCACATCAACAATGAACCGCACTCTCTCCTAAATTATGGACTTATCCACTTTATTTCTCTGTTGTGTTTCAAAAAGACTTTTTTACACTAATAATATTATGTCATCGCCAGCTAGTTATATCTTATTACACATTAAAAAAAAAAAAATTACATTTATTTAACAAATTCTATTAATCATTACGTGTCAATATTTAATTAATTGATAATATTATGTCATCAATATAACAAGAGCATTAAAATATTTCTTGCTAAGTTCCCAAATCAATTCAATTATCAAAATAACATGTGACACTCTATTATCATATATAGATTAAACGAAATTTGATATTAGATCTTCAAATTATATAACCTTAATTGAGGATTTCTATAAAAGTACAAGAAGAATCTAAAATCCTCCTATATCTAAATCCTCAGTTTTCACTATTGTTGGGGCCATGCATATTTCGTTGGACGCATGGTACCATGCATATGGTGCGTGAAATACTGTACATACATTATTAGGAAACAATAAAAACATATGCCTATTTTCATTGGGTTTGGACGGGTCAAAATGGACCGGTCAGAAATGGGTCACAAATTCACAATCCCTATTTGACCCACATTAATTGGGTCATACACAAGCAGGTTAATTAAATCATTCAAACCTGTTAACCCGCTACAACAACAACCCAAATAATCCAGATACAAAACTCTAAAACACCCATCCAAATAACCTGTATCTCACTCTCTACCCGCCCGAATATGTGATGACCCGTCACTCTCTCAAAGTAAGTAGGTAGTCCACAGAGTGTTATTCATTGGTTAAGTAGTAGTTCACACAGGGAGTGTGTTGATATTTACTCTAAACTCTATAAAAAGGTCACGAGTTTTTGTGCTCTAGAAAAATCAAACTACTTTCTTCATGAGCATTGTTGATGAACTATATATACATACATATATATATATATATATATATATATATATATATATATATATATATGAATATCGTGACCTTTAGTGCTGTGGTACATTGTTACACTCATGTAGATGAAATTTAACCTACTCATCTCCGAGGAGGTTAAAAATCAAATAGAAAAGCCTAACGATCGGATGTTCGAATTAGCTAGTGAAGTTGCCACTCTTTGTAATGTGGGTTGTTTCACCACTTAGGTGAATATACAATCAAGGCTTCTTTTATGTGAATATATATATATATATATGTTGAAGGGGGTTCGTGAATAAGATAAGAAGATCGTTTCACGTAAATCAAGAATCTCTAGACCAGTATCCAAGTGGAGATCCAAGTAACACAAAGGATTCTTTGAGTATAAAGATTAAGAAAGGGAAGGCCGACCTAGGTACTGCATGAGCTCGAGCTTGCCAGTAAATAGCCATTAATATGGTGGTTGGTGTCTTAAAAGGTTGGTTAACACCCCTATTTATAGTGTTTACTTCCTCGGTCAATGTCTTTTAGTCCTTCGGGTGAGCTCGCTCTTACCCTAGGGTCTGAGGGTCTCCTCTTTTGATAGACAAGACATTGACGGATGGGCCGCAATGCCTTGCCCCTTGGTCAAAAGAGGGTAATGGTGCTCCTTAATTAATACGGGTCTTATCAGACGTCTTTCACAATTAATGGGCTCTCTATCTTCCCTTGCTCGAGCTTGGGTACCGAGTATCCTTTCCCCTTTGTGTTGGCCTTGGGTTGAGGCGATACCTTGGATCTCAGCTACCTATCCACATGTCCTCAGATTCCCGAACTTCAGAGAAATAAAGCCCCCTTCAAGGTCCTGCCTTCATGACCTCGCAAGGCTCTATTCCAATTTCATCTCGAGGCCCCCCCCCCCCCCTAACCAAAAAGAGGAGCTCGTAGAGTAGGTTAGCCAAGGTTGCTTTTTCAGAAAGTAACCTTGGTAGCAGAAAGGGGGGGGGGGGGGGAGGAGCCCATTCGACTAGAGCTGGGCACGTCCACAGTAGAGGAAGTGTAGCGACCCCTTTCTCGATCAGTGAGTTCAGTTATTGGATAGGTAGCTCGAGAATACCTATCCCCAGGTGGACACGTCAGGTAAGCATTGGCCAGTTGTGCCTGTTTTGCAGAGATGGCACCACTTAGGCAGCTGTCGTGGCTCAATCATCAACAATATAATATCAGTTTGTACGTACTCCTACATAATTATCAGTATTTCTTTCTCTCTCTATATATATATATACCTTTTATATGTATGATATGACGCATGAATGTCATTACAGTGTTTGCATATTAACTGTGAATAAATTTACAGGGTCAATTTTGATTTCAGGGGATCATTGCATCATAATTTGTACCTAGAGAGCTTGACTTCAACTTCAGCAATTTATGTCTCACCTATCGTTAACCTTAATCCTGTTGTCACATCCATCCTGTCAACCTTCCTTGGGTACGCGCTTAATTAGTATTAATGATATCCCTAATACTTAATTTTAATGGACCATCTTTCAACACCACACCTGTGGCCAACACACAGTTGATGGAGACCTGAAAATAGTGTTTACATGTAGTACTGTACTAAGTCACATAATCATTTTCAATAGATATCGCTCTCACATTCCGAGCGCCCTCCCCCTATTACGCTCCGCGTGCGCACTCGTCTAAATTCTCACTGCTTATGACTTAATTATGTCGCTCTCACGCTCCCGCTCCCGCTTTATGTGTATATGTTTTTCTTCACTAGCTTGATGGGACCCAATCACTTAAAGTTTATGTAATTTGATTGGTCTGTCAAGGGATAATATTTTTTGTACCAATTAGAAATAATGATTGAGCATTTTCAATGTCAACATAGTATAGACATATTAGAATCTCATGCATGACCAATTTAGTATCACGATATATATTTGAAATTCATTTTACTTTCTCGATCGGCAGGTTAGAGAGCTTAGCATATAGAACATCAACCGGAAGATGTAAGATAATTGGGATCATATTGAGCACCTGTGGTGTTTTGCTCCTCACTTTCTACAAACGCATTGAGATCATCTTCTGGACAATCAAATTTAACCTACTCTCCCATGTTGATGATCAAATTGAAGAGCCTAATAATAAGATGTTGGGCTTAAGTCTGGCTTTAATTGCCACTCTTTGTAGCCCCGGCTGGTTGACAATTCAGGTGATTACGTTTAGTTCCAAGTGTTTTTGTTGCTTGTTTCGTGTTGTAAGCTAGTGGTGTATTAAAGTTAAGGGTGTCAAAGTTTGACACCGCTCATTAATGCAATTCAAACACGACACGAGATAAACAAGTTAAAGTTGACTATAAATGAATTTAGGTCATAAACAGGTTGATATGGTTAACTCATTTACTTAATCTGGTCGTATTAGGGTTTGGAGGTTCAACTTATGTAACTCGTTTAATCCAACGTGTCATAATGGAAAATATAACTTGTGTGACATGTTATCTGTTTAGACCAGTTAAACTATTTCAACATAAACCATGATCACGTCTTATGATTTTTACTTAAATATTTGTATTCTATTTACTTGGTTAGGGGTGTTTGATGTTTTTTTTTCTTATTTTGAATATTTTGGTTAATTTAAACCTTTTTTTTTTCCTAGTATCTATTATTTGATTAAGTATTAAATGTCTCGTTTCTAAATAGGTCATGAAACATGTTAACATGTGTAACCTGTTTAACAAACAGGTCGAGTTAATGTTGAAGGTTCCTGACACGATTATTAAATAAATTGTATTTTGGTTGAATTGTTTAGTAAAATATCCTTAAGTCAACACGACGCGACATGATTGTGATCCACGAATACAAATCGTCACCCCTAGAGAAAATAAAGTAAAACTTCGCAACTATGTTTGATAATTGATTATTCTCATTTAAATAGCACTCAATTTGTTGTGTGCACAAACTCTTTAGAAATGAACATTACTCATTCACTTATACGAGCCTTTTTAACGAGCTATTTTGTCACTCAATCATGCAGGAAGTATTTAGAGTCGAAGCAACTACGGTAACATGGTAAAACTGACATGGTGGTGGGTGTCAAAGATATTTAAAGTTTTTGTTTTAGGCCTCCAATTGTATTGGTGGGTGTCAAAGATATTTAAAGTTTTTGTTTTAGGCCTCCAATTGTATCGAGTTGGTACCGCATACTTTCAAATTCCAATCACATAGCCCAACTCGTTTGGTTCATCCTATTGCCTCGGCTAACCGGAAATAAAACACACACCACCACAAAAAAAATGTTATTTTTATTTGAGATGACGAAAACATAACTGATTAATCTAACCTCCGGGATTTATGTACTTATTCAAAGCTCAAATTGGTTGGATTAGAATCGAGTTAATAATATTTTAAATTAAAACCAGATTGGGTGGGTGACACCCTTGGAGTCGAAATTGACATGCTTTTAAAAATTTTGCAGGCCAAGATTAAGGATGATAGCCAGAACATTTTCCTAATCCTCTTTTCGACCAATCTAATGGCTTCAATTCAAACTATTGTATATGCCTATGTGTTGACAGGGATTGGGCCCAGTGGAAGCTCGGATGAAATATTAGACTTTGGGCTATATTCTTTTCGGTAATATTTTCGATCTATATCCGTCCATTACTTTGTTAGAGGGCGAGCCTTGGCATAATCGTAAAGCACTCCGGACATGGAGCCTTGGAGGCCTTACACTCACTCACTGAGGCATTTTTGTCGGTCCATTACTTGCAGGGACTTCTTGGGTCTGGGCTGAATACAAGTATCATCATCACATGGTGCATTTCAATCATGGGCCCACTATTTATTTCTACTTTTAATCCAGTGGGTATGGTTCTAATGTCAGCACTTGGGCCTGTTTTACTAAACGAGAATCTGTATTTAACAAGGTGTGTGATGTAGGATTTCATATCTATACTTCAGTTATCACCATGGATTTTTAAAGATGAAGTTTAAACTAAAAATTAAAATATAAGTGCACAAAAGTGGAAATTGAATTTCATTTTTCTAAAAATAAAAAATAAAAAAGTCGAATTACCACGGATAATTTTTATATTTTTCATGTTCTCAACACTAAAATGTAATTTTGCAACTAGCAACTTGATAACAATAGTGTTGATAATAGGTGCAATCCTGATGCTACTTTAGGGGAAATTAAGAGAAATGAACAGCAGCAGCATTGCCGAGCAGTCCGACAGACCGACCGAGGAGAACATGAGGGTGTGTCTAAAGAGGTTAAGGTACGTTGCCTAGCTCATCCGATCCACTGTCAGTACTAAACAATATTGTATTGCTTGTGTGTTTTTAAAATTTGAACGCATTGCATGTTTGTATATAAAATTTAATTGCATAGAATATATGTATATAAAAGATTTAAATGCATTCCCTTATGTATTATATATAAAAGATTTGTACATTGTAGATAGAAGTTCAAAAATTGCAATATATATATGTTGTAATCAACATCTATTTAGATTAAAGACACTTTCAGAGAGTATTTTCCTAAACCATCAAGCAGGTAAAGAACGTTGTCCTATTGTTTTCCCATTTGATAGTGTGATGAAACATTATTATAGCATTAATTAACAATTTGCATTAACAACAACTATATATACATACATATATATATATATACATACATATATACATGTACCAGCTTTGAACTCTTAGAAAGTTAGGATTTTGTACAAATTCTTGAAATTTAGAAAAAGAATACGAGAAGTAAAAATTATATTCCATTAATCATTGATGAGTATTACATCCAATTTATAGAATAAAATTAGCTAAAATAGGTAGCTAATTAACTACCAATTAGTCCTAAATTAAGGAGTAAATAATTCAATCCTACAGCTGTACTATAAGAGATAAAATCTCAACACTCCCCCTTAAGTTGGTGCATAGATGTCACCCATGCCCAACTTGTCAAAAAAATTTGAAAACATTTGATTTGAGACTACTTTAGTAAGAATGTCGGCTAGTTGATCCTCAGATCGAATCTTAGGCAACTCCACAATTTTTCCCTCCAACTTCTCCTTAATGAAGAATCTATCTATTTCAACATGCTTCTTACGATCATGTTGAACTGGATTATGGGCAATATCACATGCTACTTTATTGTCACAATATAGTTGAATCGGTTGCCCAAGTAGATAACCCAAATCTCGCAAGAGATGTCTTAACCACAAAGTTTCACAAAGTCCAAACGCCATACCTCTGAATACAGCTTTTGCACTCGAGCGAGCAACAACATTTTGTTTCTTACTTCTCCATGTAACAAGATTACCTCCTACAAAAGTGAAGTAACCAGAAGTAAATCGCCTATCATCTATAGCTCCAGCCCAGTCAGCATCAGTATATGCATCTATGTTTTGATAACCAGCATTTTTAGTGAACAAAATTCCTTTTCCAGGAGCAGATTTCAAATACCTCAAAATGCATATAATTGCATTCATATGTTGCTCTCTAGGATCATGCATAAACTGGCTCACAATGCTCAATGCATAAGCCAGATCCGGTCTCGTGTGTGCCAAGTACATCAATCTCCCTACAAGTCTTTAGTATCTTCCTTTATTAGCAAGTACTTGGTTGGACTTAACACATAACTTCAGTCATTCTTCCACTAGTGTCTCAGCTGGTTGAAATGCTATCATGCCAGTCTCTAGTAATAGATCTAAGGTATATTTTCTTTGAGAGAGAAAGATTCCTTTATTAGATCGAGATACTTCGATCCCAAGAAAATATCTCAAAAGACCTAAATCTTTCATTTCGAATTCTTCGGATAAGTACTTTTTGAGAGCCTTCATTTCTTCAGAATCATTCCCTGTAACCACCATGTCATCTACATATACAATGAGTGCAGTGATTTTACCCTGTTGTTTCTTCATAAATAACGTGTGGTCTGAATTGCTCTGACGATAACCGAAGGCTATCATAGACTTTGTGAATCTTCCAAACCATGCTCTTGGAGATTGTTTCAACCCATATAATGATTTCTTTAACTTGCAGACCTTTCGACTATACTTTTCGAGTATCATGCATCCTGGTGGGAGATCCATGTAGACTTCTTCAGATAATTCACCATGCAGAAATGCATTCTTCACATCGAATTGTTACAATGGCCAATAGGACTTCGACCCCAGTCATTGGGAAGGATCTTTGACACTCACTGATAATCTGCATTTAGATTCTGTTTTAGTTGTTCCATCTTTAGATTCTAATATTTTGTCAGTTTCCCAAATAACCACAACTTTATCTTGTTGGAGGTTGTTCGTGCTTCATTGATAGAAGCACATATGCTATTATTGTATTAGGGAGAAGCACTTACCTCTGCAGTATATCTCATCAATCGAGTACCTTCCAGCTCTATTGCCTTCCGGTCACCATTGCAGGCTCTCACTGACGCAGTGGTTGCCCCAACTGTCCTAAATCTACCTCCTCATGTCTTTGGATGTGTAACATTTGTACACCTCCATAAGCATCAACGCCACAAGCTAACTCCCCCTGAAGTTCAGACGCAGAGGAAAAATACACAAGTCTTCATGGAAGACGATATCCAATGTGATAAACACTCCTCGAGCATTGCGATGGATATGTTCTTCATCAAAAGGGGTATCGCTGTTATCATCCTCCTACTCGACGAATGTTTATCACATTGGATGTTGTCTTCCATGAAGACTCGATGTATTTTTCCTCTACGTCTGAACTTCAGGGGGAGTTAGCTTATAGCGTTAATACTTATGGAGGTGTACAAATGTTACACAACCAAAGACATGAGGAGGTAGATTTGGGACGGTTGAGGCAACCACTGCATCAGTAAAAGCTTGTAATGGTGTCCGGAAGGCAATAGAGCTGGAAGGTACTCGATTGATGAGATATGCTGCGGAGGTAAGTGCTTCTCCCCAATACGATAATGGCATATGCGCTTCTATCAATGAAGCACAAACAACCTCCAACAAGTGTCGATTTTTTCACTCTGCAACCCCGTTCTGCTGGGGTGTATTGGAACAAGTGGTTTGATGAATAGTTCCACGTGCTTCCAAAAACTGTTGTAGGTCAAAATTCTGATATTCTCCACCATTGTCACTACGGAGAACCTAAACATGTGCATTGTACTGAGTTTCAACCATTTTATGAAACTTCTGAAACAATAAGTTCACTTCACCTTTGGACTTCATCAAGCACAACCAGGTCATCTTGGTACAGTCATCAATAAAAGTAACAAACCAACGGGATCCACCTAAAGTAGTGACTTTGGAAGGGCCCCAAACATCAGAATGTATAAGCATAAAAGGAAGTGGACTTTTATGCAAACATAATGGATACGAAACACGATGGCTCTTTGCTAGTTCACAAACATCACAGCGGAAACTAGAAACATCACATTTTGCAAACAAACTAGGAAATAATTTTTTTAGATAACCAAAGGAAGCATGCCCCAGATGTCGATGCCATAGCCAGATCTCAGATTTTGTTCTCTCCCCCTCAAAACCATCCACGGTCAATGCTTGTCGGAACTTTTGGACATCAAG
The DNA here is from genome assembly GCF_030987335.1 of Cornus florida. NCBI lineage: Eukaryota > Viridiplantae > Streptophyta > Magnoliopsida > Cornales > Cornaceae > Cornus > Cornus florida. Next base: position 26,892,109 of record NW_026775572.1, on the reverse strand, counting down.
TCCAAGTAATACAGTTTCCCCCGCCTAATTCCACAACCAATCGTCTGCTTTGTTTGGATGTCCTTAAATACACAAGAATCAGGCCAAAAAATGACAACACAAGATAAAGCTATGGTTATTTGGGAAATTGACAAAAGATTAAAATCTAAAGATGAAACAATTAAAACAGAATCTAAATACAGATTATCAGTGAGTGTCAAAGATCCTTCCCCAATGACTAGAATCGAAGTCCCATTGGCAGTAAAAACAAATTTGTGTGAGAATGAATTAAGAGGTGAGAACTGTCTAGAATCAAATGTCATATGATCTGTGGCACCAGAATCAATTATCCATGTACTATTAGCAACATGTGTAGAAATATTGAAATTCTTACCACCAGTATCTATTGTCTTAACAACTGTTGTAGTAGGGGTCTTTATTGAATTCTTCTTCCAGCGGCGATGATCCCACCATTCCGGATATCCCACAAGTTTGAAACAGCGACTTTTGGTATGACCAGTCTGGTTGCAATGAGTGCATTTGTAGGTAGACTTGTCTGTTGTAGATGATTCAATATTTTTTTAACTCATTTTTTTTTTTTTTTGGGGGGAATTGGTTTATCATAGAAACAGTTTTCAAATGAGCTTACAAAACTAGATTAGTTTTGAACTAATCCAAAACTGGAATAGGATTACACTTGTGGCCAACAGAGGGGTTTTTTTTTTTTTTGTGTATATATATATATATATATATATATATAAATGAAAAACAAAAAAAGGAAAAAAGATTCAAAATAGCAGATTCAACTAGAATCTGGAAGTGTCGCGACAGTAGAGAGAGCCGACGACGGCAGATGCAGTTCCGGCGACAGCGACGATAGAGAGCTCCGGCGACGACAGAGCACTGGCGGTGGTGCAGCGGTGCGGCAGTGAAGGTGCAATGGTTCGTCGGTTCAGGAATGGCCGGTTCGAGAGCAAATCCGACGACACGACGGCGATGATCCGGTTCGGATCGTCAACAAATCGGCGCCTGGTTCGGGATTTTGGAGAGCAGATGGCTTCAAGCGAGAGCAACTGGCGGGCTAGGAGTTTCTCCTTATTCGCCAATGATGATGGCTCGCCTGTGATGCGGAGAGGACTGGTTCGGTTCAGCCGAGATGACAGCGGCGAACGGTTGAACTGTGGCTTCAGCAAATCGCCGGAAGATCGCCGGCAGCGGCGCACCGGTGCGGCTGTGGCTTGTGATGACTGCGGCTTGTGATGATTTCTGGGTTGCTTGTGATGGCAGATTGGTGAATTTGAGGGTTGATAATTTCTGGGTTGCTTGTGATGGATTGGGGAATATATGTGGGGCAAATATAAATTCAAAGAAAAATTCAAAGAAACAAAAAATTTAAAGGATACAGTTCAAGAATGGCTCTGATACCATCTTGAAATTTAGAGAAAAAATACGAGAAGTAAAAATTATATTTCATTAATTATTGATGAGTATTACATTCAATAGAATAAAATTAATTAAAATAGATAGTTAATTACCTATTAATTAGTCTTAAATTAAGGAGTAAATAATTCAATCCTACAGATAAAATCCCAACACAAATAACATCAATTCCCAATTAAATAATGAATTCAAACAAAAAAAAGGAGCAATGCTTATGAAATTTACCTGCGAGTGGACAAAAATAAAGATAACAGCGATGATAGTTGGCCTGCTTTGGCGAATTAGATGTTGATTTGACTCCCAAATCAAATAGCACAATTGAATATATGCTCAAATAGAGTAAGAAAAACTCCTAAGCCTAGGGTTTTCAGTCTGATTTTGGGAGATCAAAGCTAGAGAGAGAGAGAGAAAAAGAGGAGCGATTGAAAATGAAAAATGAATAATAAATCTTATCTCCTTCAGGCCCCGATGATGCATTTTCGTGCCGACGAACAAACCAGATTGGTCTGAATATTTCAGTGATATAAGACATTTTGTATTGGGTTTGTGAAATGGGAATGGCCCATGTTGCCGGCTACAACAATCAAGTGAATACATGAATAATGAGAGAAAGTGAGGAGCTATTTGGACAAATGAGACATGAATAATAAAAAAATAAAAAAATTGGGCTCATGTTGGACAGCAATAAAAATTGTGCCCATGTTATTACAATAATCAAATGCTGCACTTATTAAAAATGCTATTAGAAGCATGCCAATAGCAGCAATATTTTTTGGAAAATGATATTTATGCCGGTGGGTTTGGTTGATTTCTTAGGCAAAAGGTGGCGTCTGGCAAAAAAGAATGCGGGTGTGTAATCCGTTCATCTTCCTGTCCATCTCCTCTCTCAAGCCAGACAACAGTTCCACAATTCCACCAACATCAACATCTTTTGGGTCTTCTCCCCCCTCCCACTCTCTCTTTTTCTCTCTCCAGTTTCATCTGTACTGTAGGTGCAAGCAACAGTGTCAAACTCAATCAACCAACCATCAACCCCAAACTTCCAATTTGGATCACTGCAACACAAACCTACAGAAAGCAAAACAACCCAGGATAACGGCACCGCACCCACGTCAACTCAAGACGGCACAACAAACCGCCGGTGAGAAGACTGCTACCAGCGACAGTGACCCAACAAACCGTGGCCGAAGAAGAAACCCGAACCCGTTTTCTCACCTATGTCAATGCAAGACGGCGCATCAAACCACCGATAAGAACGCATACCCATGTCGCCACAAGATGGTGTCCACAAACCCGCCGGTGAGAAGACCCACGTCGCCGGAATTTGACACCCATTCTATCAGAAAAGAAACGGCACCGGAAAAACCTAGCTGAAGAAGAAGCGCGTTCGGCGCGAGTTAGATCTACTCGCAGGAGCATTTCAGGCGCGTGGATGGTGATGATGAACTTGGAAGACGCCGGTTAGTTTGCCTGTTACAATGGCGATGATGAACTTGAATGGGTTTGTTTTCTATTTTTCTGTTCAAAGCGTCACTGTTTTATATTAAAAAAATAAAAGGGGATAATTACATTTACCTCCCCTGAGGTTAGGCGTAATTACAGGCGGTACCTCTTACATTTCAAAAATTACAGAAACCTCCCCTCAATGTGACCGGAGTTAAATTCCGATGGCATTCTTGTCAAATGACTAAGATACCCTTATTATATAAAATAAAAAATTATCAAAATAAAAAATTATCAAACCCCCAATTACAGAATTGAACAACCAAACTTCAACACCGGTATCCTTGCTTACCGCCATTGAGATTGTGCATCGCCGCGGCCATTTTAGTTCACTTCGTCACCGGATCAGAGCGTCGCTTCACCGCCTAGCTCATTAGTTCATCGTCGGTATCTTGCGTCGCTAGGCTCGCTTTCTCTTTCTACAGCCCCTGTGATCATCGACAGCAGATCTGTCATCCATCGTCATCTACAAGAGTCTATGCACGCCGTTCCGAGCTCGCCGTCCTTTATCGCCGTTCCGAGCTGTTTGCACGCCATTCAAACCTCGAGTCGGTAAGCACCGATAAGAGCATCACCACCGTTCAATTCAAACCTAGTCCTTGTTGTCACCGTTATCGGAATAACCACTGTGCTTATCGCAGCCGGAATCGCGACTTTTCCAGTAGCTGTTCGTCGCCACACTCTGCCGCCACCGCAGCATTACCATTCTTTCTCGCCGTCGACTGAGCACATCCTTGCTCGTCTGCCGTCGCCAGAATAGCGACTCTCGTTGTTCGTCGCCACACTGCCGCCACCACGTCACCGCCGTTCTTCTTGCTCGCCGTCGATTGAGCACATCCTTACTCGTCCCCACTGGGTTATTCAAAGCTTGCTGCCGCCCGACTAGTCCCTTGTGCACCTCTGTTTGGGACATCATAACACAAATATATATATGCACACACACACACACACACACACACATATATATATCCGAAAGACCTCTTTCATGTCCTGCTCCGTCCATCATTTGATTCAAATACTAGTCAAAATATGAAAAATTGAAAATATGAAAATTTGGGGTTTTAGAAGTTTTTTTTTTTTTTTTTGGGTATATAGGTTATTTTAATACAAAAGTAAGGGCAAATGTGGTATTACAGGGCTAAAAATAGCTGATGTCGTCAAAAATCATCATTGACCGGCGTTGACTTTCACCGGAGGGGACTAAGTGTTACGACAGAGCAAACCTTGAGGGAGGACGGTGTAATATTTGAAACGTAAGGGGTACCGCCTATAATTACGCCTAATCTCAGGGGAGGTAAGTGAAAATATCCCTAAAAAAAAAATTAATTGTGCTTATTTTCAAGCTATAACTTTCGCTTTAGCAGGTTTTTGACTAAGTATAAAATGTCTGCACCGCTGCACCAGCCGTCGGCTACCGTTGTGCCAGCCCGCCTCCATTACGGCTAAGATCATCCATAGCCAAGCCTTCCACAGTCGATTCCTCCACAATCACGACTCATCCCCATCACAAAGCCAACTCCAATTGAAAAAAAATAAAAAATTAAACCTTCTCTGCAACACCAAACCCAGATCGCCACTAGTTGTGTTTAGTAGACACAACTCCCGTCGTCTACATCCACGCGGGTTAGTAAGTCGTCATCCTTTTGCCTTGGTAAGAAAGTTTCATCGCTAGACATAATAGCCTGGTAGTTTCCACGTGGAAAGTTGCTTCTTAGAACTGCCACGTAGATTCTATTAAACTAATCGGCCAAAATCCTTGGCCTATGTATCACGATCCATTTTTTTTTATAATTGCTGTTTAAATTTTGCCACCAAATAAATATTTTATTGTTGTGTAAATATTATAATTAGGTAAAATTACAAAATCATACTGTTGAAAGTCTCATTTGAATATTGTAGGACTAAATTCTAACCCGCACAAAAATATCCGCATGGATTGAATATTGGACCACACATGGTAAATGAGTAGTTAAGTTTTTATCTATTACTCGTATAAGTAATAACACGAAATTTACGTAAGCAAATTTGTAAAAGTGATCTGAACACATCCTTGGTACTTAGCTTTCGTTGGGTAAAGCTTTTGCTCATCATTTCCTTGAAATGATTTAAAATAGCTAGATGTGATTCGAAAATCCCTACAAATTCCACTACCTAACTATCAAACCATTATATCAAGAAAAATTACACCGACACCCCTAAAATTAGGTCATATTTTAGTTAGATGAAGATTTTGGTTTTAATTTCACTTACACTCCAATTTACTTTTTGACCTTTGACACATGCAAATTAACTATATTACCCTCAATTTTTTTAATATAAAATATATATAATCATAAATGACAAAAAAGCCCTCAGTATATATATATATATATATATACAAAAATAGCGGCAACGGCATGAAGAGGCAGAACAGGACCAGAATTCGCAGATCGGCACCGCGTTGTGCCTCGCGTCGGTGATTAATGCCTCGCTAGTACTTGAACAAGCTATTGCCGCAGACGAAACCTCAAGATCTCCGACTTCGACCTTGGTTCCTCACCATCACCGGCACCGAAGCCCTTTGCTTCATCGGCTTCTTCGCCGCCATCCACGATTTTCGGCTTGGATAGCTTCAGTGGAGCCTATGTCATAAAGACCCAAGCCCTAATAAAGAGGATTGATCTTGGTAGGCGCTACGTAGCCGTTGTCGAAGATGGTGTTAGTGTTCCAGCGTTTGATTTCCGGCGGAAGGTCGAGCAGAGATCTAACGACCACCTTCATCTCCGACATCAAATTGATGGGTATGTGGTGATTGATGATCCTGAAACATCCCCATTTTTCACATGCTTCTATTAGTTTCTAGGATTGTGACGGAAAATCTTTAAGATCAATCAGTGGAACACACGTGTCCATTCTTTATGGGTTTTGATGGTTTGTTATGGAAATTGGGATAATAACATATTTTTATATCTCTGACAGATTAATTAATTGAACAATCGCCTAAGATTTTGTTGGCTTGTCTCCTTTTTGGGTGGATGTGTATCGTCATCAAATTTGTCTACACAGCGAGGCGATAGTTGACAACGACAACAACGGCAGGGACCTTGCGGAGGCAGATGGCGTCGTGGACCTTGGTTTCGGCACTAAGGTAGGTGAATCTACCACAGTGGAAGAAGACAATGACGGGAAAAAGATCCTCGAACGTGAATTGGGTATGATGATGGTACGAGGGGGAGGAAGAAGAGGAAATTGTATGATGGGGGTTGTTCTGTTAGAAAAATAGTTAATGAGAGATCAAATGGTAGCATAGTCATTTAACATCTCATAAGTACTATGGCCTCACCAAAAATTGACATTTGTGGTGTAAGTGAAATGTTAAACCACTAATTCAAATATAAATGAAATCTAAAATCAAAATCAAAATCTAGCTGAAAGAGTTTGAGTGTAATTTATCCTTGTATCAATGGACAACACAACAAACAAAAAAATATAAAATATAAAAATAAAAAACAGATGTTAAAATTTATAGTATTATCTAGAGGAGAGCGCTTGATCTCTTCTCATCCTTATCTGGTTGATCATAAACCCCATAAAAAACTGTATCTCCGTTATCTGAACTTAACTTTCATGAAACACTTAGGAGTTCCTCTTATTTCTGCTGGTCTCAAGGCCTCGAATTGCAATATGTTACTTGAGAAGATCGGATCCACCATCGATCCTCTAAGTATATATTAGTGCTCATCAAATTAATGTTTATTATTATATTTAAAATTTTAGGGGTGAACGTTGAGTTTATTTGCTGAAGGCCTCCCGGCAGCTCTCAACCCTTTAATAAAAGACTGAAAAGGGTTGCTGGTTAACCCGGCGATGAGCCAGGCGTGCCACATTACGAAGGTTCTAGTCAAAGCAGTCGAACGAAGTAAGGGAGTCCACTGAAGAGCCAGAAATTGCAGATGAGCAGGATACGAAGCGGTGGCTGCTACAAGAATGGCCCGGATCTGAAGATCCGTATTCTCGAAGCTGTCATTGGGTTTAAAGAAGAGTTTGCCATGGATAACAGAGATCGGTTCTCTTTGTTGGGTTATTAGCTGGGCCATTTCTTTAAGATAATGAAATGGATCTTTTCCAGCCAAAGAAAGCTTGTCCAAACAAAATCTGGGTGAGCTTCTTTGTGATCGAAGCAGAAGGGATCAAGAAAAGAGGTTTGATAGAACTTTTTCAAAGATATAATTTCTGTACATCTTGAATCTGTATAGAGCCTAGGTGCATCCGTCGTACCTACTTTCCTCAAAGTCCGTGCGTGGCTCGGAAAGATTCTTATTCAAGCTGACTCACTTAGCGGAACACTTTTCATATATATAGCTGTACCTAAAGAATTCCTCACCGCCGGTACGCCAGAAAGAAAAGGTTCTACACGAGCTCCTGTTCTGCGGCGTACCGCCGCATTGATCATCCATAGTCCATTGACTGATCTATAGCTCGAGATAAAGAAAAGATGTTTCGAATTCTCGTAAGAAAACAGAGCCTTGAGGCATTAGGAAGCGAAGGGAGTCAGAATCTTGAAAAGAAAGGACACATATGATGATACTCTAACATCCACCCAGTCCGCCTAAAGGCTCAAAGGCCTAATTTAAGGTCTCATTGGTCCATTCTAGTCCGACCTAGGGTTGACTCCCCTATGCACTCCGACTAAAATCTTGCCCCTATTAAGCAAGAAAGAAGCGCCTCTGGAAAGTGAAAAAGTGGATTGAGAAACCGGAGCCTCTTTCGATTCTGTAGGCGATAGCGCTGAGAATGTCCAATGAGGGTGATCCTGGTGATTTTTTTTTTTTTTAAGGACTCGAACACTTAAGTCTTTCTTTCGATGAAGAGGGGTCGTATCAAGTGGGCTATTTACCCATTTCAAAACTTCAGTGACCGTTGAAATAAAAGTATTCATATTACCAATCAGATTAAACAAATACATGGTGTGAAAACAATGAACACTGACCATTATAAGCATAAGTTACCCATTTCATAAACTAAGTGTTCGAGTAAGCATAAGTTACCCAAACACTTGGCTTTTCTTTCGGTGAAGAGGGGTCATGTAAAGTGGGCTATTACCCATTTCATAACTTCAGTGACCGTTGAAATATTTAGATCTAATGTGCCATTATTTAATGAAATGGTAAAAATTTAGGGTGACAATCTTGAGAACAAGGCACATTATCTAAGCATAAGTTTCCTCTTGAGGCTTTATGTAAAGCCCACTTGAACTTTTCATGTAATCTTGAAAACTTGTGCTCCTAGCTCAAAGGTTTAGCAACTGTTGATTTCAAAGGATAATTTTATTTCTATGCATGTTGTTTTTCTAAATAAATAAAAAATAGAAAAAAGGGCAAAAAAATAAAATTAAATTAAAAAAATAAAATTTATAGTATAAAGAGTAATTATAATATTATAAATTAAAAGATGATATATTAATGAATATTATTGAATAATGGCTCTTTTGTCATTTTCTGTAAAGAAACATGAAAAATAAAACTTAATTGTAGAAAAGGGAAACCAATATTGTCTCCCTAATTTTATAGATATTTTCATAAATAAAAAACAAAAAATAAAAAAAATTATAACAAAATTATTTTAAGTGAATGGACAATATTTAAAATATTACCAATACTCTGTACATTCTATGCTACTCTTTGACTATTCAGGACAAAAATATTGGACTTCCCATAGTATAACATTATTCAAACAATTTTTTTTCTTTCTTTCTGGAACATTATTCAACCTTCTTGAAGAGAATCTTCTTATGAATTTGAAACAAGCTTAAAAAATTTACACAAACTTCCATTTTTTTTTTTTTTTTTTTTTTTTTGGGGATTCTAGAAAGGGTACTATTTTTTGGGAAAGTAAGGTGGAATATTCTAGAAAGTGATTACTCAAAAATATAAATCCTCAATCACTTGTCACAATTGTGGCCTTCAAACAATTTATTATGTTATAGAATAGTGTAAGCATATGATTTTCGAACATGTATCCATTTGCATAAGATTAATCTAATTAGTTGTTTTATGTGCTAAATTTTTTTTTTTTTTTTTAATATATCGGTGGATGAAATTTATGAAAAATGATGAATATTTTCATATAAGAAGTATTTTTAATTAATTTATTTTCATTTTTTTTTTGGTAATTAAGTATTGCATAGATAAAAAAGATTAATTACATATATACAAGGGGCATGCCCCAGGAGCCCAATCCAGAAAACAAGAAAGTGCAAACCCAAAATAAACCAAACAAAGCCGAAAAGAAACAAAGACAAATCCATATAGTCCAAAGATTGGCCCAAAATGGATACCATTTAATTCTGAAGCCCAAATCATATACATAGGCGGGATTCCATCAACAAACTCATAAAACATGTCAGTACTGGTAGTGGTGGTTTGGCTATGGTGGATGCAGTTGGGGAGATGACAACGGTGGTGGTGGTGGTGGTGGTAGTGCGTTCGGAAGGGTGAAAAAAGGGTTGGAGTGGAATTGTTCATGGAAGGATGTCGGTAAACTCCATTCTCTTGAGATTTCCTCTGCAAAGGGGCAGGAACACACATTAGGTTGCATTGTGAAATCCAATATTGCTGGTTTGTCCTGTATTTCCATCTTATTTGGTGTTACTTATATATTAATGAATCTTATGCAAATGTGAGAGAACAAGTACATGATCTTATTTGGTTTTGCGCATTTTAAAAGGTTCCATTCCTTATCGAGCAGGGGTGTGGGTTGGTGGATCCCACACACTCCCCTCATCATGGGGCATAACTAAGTAATAATCAGATATATTAAGATGGTGTTAGAATACTAAAACCAATTGAATTTGGGTCTAGTCAGTCTAATCCAAATTTGATAAGGTTATTGTTGAAATCGATCCGAATTAATTTTTATGAAATGAATATTTGATCTGTTATCTTTTTCTCTTTTAGGCTTCATTTGTTCGAGCGTAAATTTTTTTTTTTTTTGTTAAATATTTTCTATGTGACAATTTTTCAAGTAAAATAATTTTTTTTATTTTTTAATTTTCGGTATTTGACAAAGATTTTAAAAATATTTTTTAAAAAATATTATTGGTGTCTGACTTCTAAACACATTTTTAAATTAAAATTTTTTATTTGAGTCACTGATTATTCAATTCTTACTATCAATTAGTTCAATTATTTCTATAGCAACACTAATAATTATTTGACAAGAAAAAAAAATCAATTAATATATAAAAAAAATAATAAGAAAACCGAGAAAAATCTATCTATCATCAAATGCAACAAGTGAATTTTTTTTTTTCTCCACTTTACGTTTAGATTAGTTTAAGTTGAATTGGATTTGGGTCGGGTCAATCTAATCCAAATTTGATAAGGTTATTATTGGATTTGATCCAAATTAATTTTTATTAAATAAATATTTGATCTGTAATATTTTTCTCTGTTAAGCTTCGTTTGTTTGAGCGTAAAATATTTTTCTTATAAAATATTTTCTATGTAACAATTTTTAATGTAAAATGTTTTCTTTATTTTTTATTTTTCGATATTTGACAAAGGTTTTGAAATATATTTTTTTAAAAAATATTATGGTGTTTGACTTCTAAAAATATTTTTAAATTAAATTTTTTTTTGAGTCATTGATTATTCAATTTTTTTCTTACTATGAATTAGTCCAATTATTTTTATACCAACACTAATAATTATTTGACAAAAAAAATAAAAAAATTAATTAATTAATTTATAAAAAAAAAATCGAAACAAATATATCTATCATCAAATGCAACAAGTGAAATTTTTTTTTTTCTCTACTTTACGTTTAAATTAGTTAAAGTTGAAATAAAAACTCCCTCAAGAATTGTAAATCATGTGGAAATAGTTCACAAAATTTTAATTAACACTTAAAATTAGTTAAAGTTGATAAGATAACAGTACCTTCTTGGCATATAAGATTTTATCTCAGAAAGTTAGTTTAATTTTTAAATTTGAAATATAAAAATTTTGCTAATATATGACGATGAATTATTTATGTTTGGGGTTTAAACATATTTGGTGGTGTTAGGATATAGGTAAAATGACGTTATCTCTCCTAAAATTCTTAATTTTTTAATTTTGATAATTAAACAAGTTGATCTACTTTTTTTATTTAGTCTATAATTTGAAGACGGGTTTTGCCCCCACATCAATTATTGATTAAAAAATTATTAAATATATATAAATTGAGGGATAACATTACTTGATAACTTTTGAATCTCATAGAAAATATTCAGGAGGGTATTGTCACATGTCACATCCATTCATTGAACCAAATGGATCAAAATGCCACAAAGCTAATGTGGGGTCACCTCTGAGCTATGCGTTCGTCACCTCTCTTACTAAAGTGTGGAAAATAACACCTCTCTGGCTCTCTTACACTATTCACACTAAACACTATTCACAATTTAGTGGGTCACCTCTCTTACTAAATTAGCTGTGGTAATCACAAATGCGAGCCTATATGAATAAATACTACAAGAGCTTACCTTCGCCATTACCTTCCCAGTTCTACAACAACAGAACTTACTTTCAATGGCGAAGGTGTTCCCAGTTCTTCTGTTGCTTGGAGCAATGTTTTGTGTTCAACATATTCAACAAACTCACGACTAGCAATGGTATGACAACCTCCGTTCTCACCGCATACCGATTCATCTTTGCAACCATGTTGCTAGCTCCTTTGGCCATTCACAAATCATGGTAAACTACTCCATTTTTAATTGCTTTCTTTGTTTGTTTGGTTTCTAAACGCAGGCCTTTAATCAATATTTCTTGATATGTTCTTTGGTCTGATTTTCTGGTATATATGCAAAGGGTTCACATGCATATCACAGTAAAGTTCATTCAATGTTATTACATGATCGAGGGTGAAGCAAAGTCTGTTTATTCAGTAGCTTGAGGTTAAGGAGTGACTGTTTTGGTTAGATTTTGTTTGTTAGTTTCTGTTTTGTGAGAGTTTTATTACTTCTGTTTTCAACTGTTTTTGGGAAAAAAATGTGCAAAACTCTGTTTATATCGTTGTTGAGTAATGTTACCATGCTTGATTGATTTTTTGTGGCACTCCAATAAATATTGTCCAGCAGAGTATTAAAGCTAATCCATATATATATATATATATATATATATATATATATATATATATATATATTAGCATAGAAACAGATCCCTGCAGGATGCTAAAAACCTGATTGCAAATAAAAAGCAGATTTCAAAATAACATGATAATTAATTAATTAAAATCAACAATATTGAATATTACATTACATAAAAGTCTTTCCAAATTACATTCTCAGTGCAACTCCATTCGTAAGGGCCAAGGAACGAAACATGATAAGATTTTGATCTTATTCCTTTCTCTTCCCCAATCTATTTCTCTGCTGTTCTCGTTACAACATCTTCTCCATCTCTTCCTCATCTTGTCGGTTTCCAGACTCTCTCTCCTAAAAGTAAAATATTTATTGCACATAGAGATTACCACCGAGAAACATAAAAGAAGAAATGAAAATCTTTTGACTTTCTAGTTTCCAATCTCTCTTTCTACTCTATAATCCAATCGATCATCCTTGCTTACTCAACCAAGCTCATCATACCCCATCTGGTTTGTATCTTCCTCTGAAGGGGGTCCACCATACCCAAAGGGTATTATATATATTATATATGGAAAATGAGTAACAAATGAGCAAGGGGTAGAAATCATAAAAATAAAAATAATAAAAAATATACAACAAATATATAAAGAATCAATAAGGACAGTACCTTCATCCATGTCCTCTAGAGAATGTGGAATGAATTCATTTGTGTCATCCTGACCTGCCCCTAAGGGTATTCTAAAGAAAAGATAATGAGGATAACGAAACAAAAATATACTTAACTTCTACCAAAACAAGAAGGATGTACCTGAAGATGAACCACGCTCTTCTATAGGAAGCCGATACTCTCATAGTCTTTTGAAGTCCTTATAACCGGCAGTGCACTTTTCTTCAACCTCTTAATGCCAAATTGCTTTGGACATAGATCTGGCCTGTGATAGGCTACATTCTCATAGCATATGAGAGGCACAACACACTTGCCATTATCTTCCTGGCCATTACAATATGCTGGCAGCTCAATTTCTCCCCTTTGAACGGCTCTCATATAATCTACAATAAGAAGCATTATGTAAAAAACAAAAAAATATATTATAAAATAACTACAGAAAAGAAAAAGAAAATATTGAAAAATTACTTTCTCCTCCTCCACATTTCGGAGAGTTGCCAAAAAAACATCTTTAGTGCATTTTAAATGCTTGTTTTGGGTGGAAGAATATAGGATGTTAGCCCACTCTAATATATATATATATATTTTCTGACCCATCTTTCTTCTACTTCTTGTAGGTTAGAACATGTGACTATAAATAATATTTTGAGTTGGACACCTGACCCTAAAGTACGTGTAAGTATTGTAAATATTTGTTTTGCACCATTGCTAGGGTTGGAATTTAAGTTATATATATATATATTGGGTAAGCCTAAAATAAAAAATAAAACTCACGATTTGTTTGGGTTCCAACTTCTAGTAATCTGCCCAAAAATAAAAAAATTAAAATAAATTGTTGAAAAAAAAAAAATTATATAAAAAAGATCATAAAAAATTTCACCAAATAGGATTTAGTTTGCAAACAAGAATTACACACCTTAGCAGTTGCAGAGAGTTATATGTGTATATATAGAGTTTTGATTGTGGAAGATTATTTGCCTATCCGTTGGGTACCCAGAAGAACATTGATTATTTCGCTATCCGTTGGGTACCCCAGAAGAATTAAAAGTGGAACCAGAGAGGTGAAAAGGCACTGCAAGAATTCACTTTCCAAGAGCCACTAAATTGAAGCACATTTAAGTTGGCATAAATGTCGGAGGCGATTGGGGAAGCTGAAATGATTTGCCCTATATATATATATATATATATATATAGATATAGATATATATATATATTTTTTTTTTCTGGTGGTGGATGATCCATGGGCCTAAAAATTTTGGACCACCTTGGGTCAGGGCCGCCACTGGGCTTATTCGGCTTGGGCGCTGGGTTGCTTTTGTGGCCCTTGGCGACCGCCTTGGGTCAGGGCCGTCCCTGGGCTTATTTGGCTTGGGCTAATTTTGGGTGGGCTTAACTATGTGGTCCTTGACATGGGCTTTAGACATCTAAGTGGTACTGTCAAAAAGTACCTATTGGGCTCTCAGTGAAACAAGCCCAACATATAATTAGTCTATTCATGCGGGTGCTCATCCTGCCATTAATTTTAATGTAGGTGACTCTTACCTAATCCACTATCTCCATTGAAACAATTTAATTTAGTACTCACTCTAAATTAATACTGCAATCGTTTAAATAAATCATTCACTTCAAAAACATATTCATCATTGGATGAGGTGAAATCACTCTGGACTTACACCATTTAACATGGATTATTCCCTCACAAATGCAAAAATGACTATCCAGATCAAATTAGGCAACCAATAACCATTAAGTTCCTTCAAATATGGGTATAGCCTCTAGGTATCATTGTGTCAATTGAATATCCACACACATCGATATATGCATGTGTGTGTGTCTCTCTGTGTGTGTGTGTGTGTGTATATTAGCATAGAAACAGATCCCTGCAGGATGCTAAAAGCCTGATTGCAAATAAAAAGCAAATTTCAAAATAACATGATAATTAATTAATTAAAATCAACAATATTGAATATTAGATTATATAAAAGTTTTTCCAAATTACATTCTCAGTGCAACTCCACTCGTAAGGGCAATTTCGATTCTGTTCATGCATCAAGGTGACCTCGGGCTTCTTTTTCTTTTCCTGTAAGGTTTACCGTGTGGTTCTTGTTCTGGCTCATTTAGAATGAAAGCTGTTGGGAAACGTGCAAGTTTTAAAAACTTTTCGAGGGATTTTGATTTATAGATCTTGATTCATCACAAAGAGACAAGTTTTATGCAAAAATATTAATATGATGTATCATTCAATTAATGGATTGAATACTTACATCAAAGGTCTGAGTAAACCTTTAAAACTTTCCTCTAAAGTAAATATTCTCACTTATTGTAAATTCCTTAACAAGATGCCTTCTCCTTGGATCTCCATCTTCTTGGTAATTATTTTGCCTTTAGGAATCACTCATAAGCCTCCATTAATTACCTTGGAAAACTAAGCTTGTGGGAGCCTCCATTAGATGAGACCATAAACCCTAATTTTCTAGAGAGAGAAAATAAATTCCTTTTTCCTTCTCATTAAAAATCACCCCCAAAAATATACATAGACCATGTATATTTATAGGCAACATAAAAATAAAGAAAATGAAACAACAAATCCTTCTCCATCTCTAATTCATATGTCTCAAATCTAATATGATTCCAATATCAAGTTGGGCTATGAGTGAGAATCCATTGGGCCTATTATTTTATTGGTTGCAATGAATTAATAATTGGCCCGGTCCATGGACCCAATTCAATTAATTCATAAATTAATTTCTACTCCACTAAAAGAAATTAATTGAACTCCAATTAAATAATAAATAACCTCTAAGTCAATATTGCACTTTGACCCCTCTATGCATAATTAGTTATCAGATAAATAAAGCCATCAATCCGACTACTTAATTAATATATCTATTTTGGTACCTCTGATTATTTCTGGCTCGATCACAATAAAACATTTGTTTGACAAAAATAATAATTTAAATAAATAAATATATAATAAATCATTTTGTCTGAAAACACACGAAGGCCTTCGAATTTACTTTGTGATCAACCATAATCAATACAAAATAAATACAAGTAGCAATGATGCAAATATTGAAAATATAACCCTCTAACTATTAATTACATAACTACCCAAAGTGTCGGTCTAAGGATCCCGAAGAATCCGCCGAACAAATCAAAGTAATTATTAATTAATAAAAGAGTCTATACTTTTCTCATGCTTAAGAGTCAAATGCCATGACGGTGATAGGGAGTAATTGCATACGACGGCTCTCGCAATATATCTCAACCTAACGCGGATTCAGTTCAAGTCTTAATTAATTATGAGTCCATCCATAATTACCGATTATGAACAATTTATAATTACTATTTATATATCATGCATTGATTGCCATCACATACATATATACAAATATTTCTTGTAATTACATGGACACTATCAATTTCATAGTGAATCGAAACATAATACATTGAATTCACCAATTATATAAATCATAAATATTTCAGATATGTCAGGAACATATGTCACTATAATCCAGATAGGAATTTGCTATACCAGGGCATATAAATCCCAACAGCTCCCACTTGCCCTCATAGCCAATTCAAATTGCACCTAACTCCAATGTTATCCGGATGATGATCAAAATTATTGATCAATGACACATTCGATAATGGATCAACAAAGTTGTGTTCCAATGCAATGTTCTAACTACAAGTGCATTTTCTTGTCGGACAATATCATGTAGAACATGATACTTCCTCTCAGTGTATCTTGTTCCTCTATGGAACCTTGGGTCATTGGTTTGGACTACTTCTGCACTATTGTCACAACATAGCTCAATAGGCAGGCTAGTATACTCCACAACCTCTAAATCAATGAGATCAAACTAATAGGCTTCCTTTGCCGCCTTTAAGGCTGCAATATATTCCACCTACAGGTTTGAGTCAGCAATTGAAATCTGCTTAACAATCTACCAACTGATCTCCCTTCCATTAAGTGAACTTACACTGAGTCATGAACCTCATAATATCTACTTCTGATTGAAAATCAGAACTAGCATACCTGACTAGGACCATATCATCACATCCATAAATGAATATGATATCATTGGTTCTCCTTAGGTACTTAATGATATTTTTCACAATAGACCAGTTGTCAAGTCCAGTATTGGACTGATCTCTACTGACTATCCCTACTATGTAGCGGATGTCCTGTTTGGTATAGACCATGGCATATATGAGACTCTCATATGCCGAAACATATTGTTCCAGTCTCATTTGCTCAATCTCCTTTGATAGTCTTGAAAAACTACTTACTAGAGAGAGCCATCCATATCAATAAAGCAAGAACTCATTCTTTGAGTTATGCATACCAAACCTGGTCAAAACTTTATCAATGTAGGATTATTAAGATAAGCCTATTTTCCTTTTAACCTGATCTTGTAAAAGCTTGATCCTAGGAATATAGCTTACATCTTAAAAATCCTTCATTTAAAAGTAATTGAACAACTACCTTTTTATTGATGACACAACTTCCACATCATTCTAAATGAGTAGGATGTCATCAATATATATAGAATTAGAAAAATAATGACATTCCCTTGCACACTCATGATTTATTCACTAAGAAATCTTCTGGTATCTTTTTGTAGATTAACTTGCCTTCCATAGGAATCACCCTACTATAAAGTTCTACAAGATCCCAGAATTTATTAGAATACATCGATTCCAACTCTGATTTCATAGTAACTTAACAAAACGATCTGTATCCACATCGGTTCACGCTTCCGTGTAGCTTACTGGGTCCAACTCATGTTTAACAGGGATGTCCATAATGGTCTCACCTAAAAACATGATTCTGTCGAATTGGATGATAATCCTCCCACTACATCAATGTACCGATGCAAGAATCTGTGTAGTAGATGATGCTAACGCATCAATAGGGAATTCATATATTATTCTTAATCTCTATAATAAGTGTGTTCACATGTGGTACATCTGGTACTCATACCAAATTCTCTAACATTATGCTACTAGGTATGTGATTCATAATATGATTCTCCTATAGATAAACAGTGAGTGAAAACAATTAACTTTTATCTTTGAGATCATAAAATAATCCATCCTAGTGACATTTAGAGTAGCTATTAAATTTAGCATGCCTATGATCTGCTTCCAACTTACTTGTCCATATCAAGCGCACATGTGCAAGACTACCCCATATGTGCATATGATTCAAACTAATATTTAGTAAAAAAACACAGCTTAACGGTATCCTTGAGACAGACTAAGATGGAATGCAGTTCATAATGCGCATCGATGTCATTAACGCTAAACTCTTAAATAAAAGAGATAATGTAGCATAGCTGATCATAGATCTACCCATGTTAAGTGGAATTCTGTTATTCCTATTTGACACCTAAATACATTTAGCGTCAATTGCGGAAAACTGGTACATAATACCCTCATTGACCATATAGTCTTTGCACTATTGTGATACCCCCTAATTTTGGAACACGGATTGATCAAGTCCGCGCACAAAATCAAGGGATATCAAAACAATTTAAGTATTTAACAAGCACAGAATACAAAGATGAATAATAAAGAATAAATAAACCGCTGAAGAAAACTAATAAATAAATATTACTTAATGATTCTCCAACAATTACAATTCGGAAATCCCATAACTCAAGGACCCCTTAAAACATTATCCAATAATCCAATACTATTTAAAAGTACACAAGATGAATAGACGAATGACAGTCTCCCAACTGCGGATCCTCAACCTCGAGACTGGAACCTCTAATAACCTGAAAAATAAATCGTGGGTTAAACCCTATGAGCAAGTTCACTCTACCAGGCCTCTGAAAACCAATAAGCAGATCATCTCTGATCAAAACCAAACCTAATAAAGTTTTAACTTTAATAAAGCACGATATACATGTCTATATATAATTATATATACTATACTAATCACATCCATTAATAGGTTTATTAAATTTCCATACCTATTAAATAATTATTAAAATAATATTCATACCTAGACCAATCTACCATTTCATTTTATAAAAACTCATTTGACCTTAATCCCATCCTAGTCAGTTGTTTAATCATTTAAACAACAAATTATAATAAAAGAAATACTCTATTTAATCCCAACCCGATAATGATTTTAATTGTTTAAATCACATATCCAAAATCCAAGTTTTGACAAATCATCCACGTCTTCCCCAATATTATTTTATTAATGGAAAATAATACACTAACCAGTAAGTACTAAACTATTCTCATTTAAGAATATCTAACCCTAATCCAATCCATACATACAACAACCATAGATGATATTTTAATCATCTAACACATAATAACGTAATTATGCTTTGGCAAATCAACCATGCCGTTACAAATATTTTTATTTATATATTGGCAATTCAACCATACCTCCATAAGTATATTTATTTATACATTGGCAATTCAACCATGCCTCCACAGGTATATTTATTCATACATTTAATTAGCAATTCATCCATGCTTTCCATATATGTATTCTATTCATACAAATATTTAGGTAATATATTTAATCATTTGACAATTCATCCATGCCCACACTTTAACCATGAATTAACTTTAAAATTAACAATACGCTAAATCATACATAGCCATCACATGCATATTATACGCATATCATTAATTTAACAACCAGCCTATTAAGCTATGCCAAATAAGAATGATAATATTAATCATCTTAAATGATTTATATATATATATACCTACACATATGCTATTTAATGTGTATATGTGTTTAACACCTTCTTTAATAATCCTTGATTATTTAAAATCAATATACATACATATATATATATATATATATATATATATATATATAATTATTTGTCTATGAGTTGTATGGAAGGATGAATATATATATATATATATATATATATATATATATATATATACACTTCCTTCCATAACAAATTATTAATTTATTATATTTACCCAAATTAGTGCAACTAAATATGTCAGAAATAGTTTCCTTTAAATACTCCATACCGGTTTAAATAGTTTTCCGACACCGTCTCACTAAAACGTAAATATCTCTTATTAGGATAAGAATCTGATAATGAAATTGGTACCATTGGAAAGATGACGAAAAATCCTTGAATTTGAGCTCAAGAATGACCCAATTTCGATTTTAAATGATTAAATTATGACTGTTTAAATTTCGAGTAACAAAACAGGAATAATAATAGGTTGAGCTCAATAATTACTGTGAGCGCGACCACACCGAATTATTTCTATGTTGACCAGAACAAGTCAACGGTCCAGATGCATGCGCGCACCAAATCTTTATGTACCGCGATGCGCTGGATCATCCGCCCCTCATCATTTAATCCAACAGCCATTATTTGAGTGCACACAATGTTTTTCATGTGCTGCGCCACACCGGATTATTCTTTTGTTGACCAGACCTACTACATGGTCCAGATCTAGTGCACACCTAATTTCCATGCATCTCCACTACACTAGAGCAACTCACTTATACTAAAATAAACCAAGGGCCAGATCAGCGTATGTACCCTATTCCTATGCACATGCAAACACTGGATTACAACCCTACTATTGCGCGCAGTCAACTGACGCATCCAGTGTGTATATTTATAAACAATATTTATATAATTTGCCAAAATAATATAGAAATCAATTCTAAAATAATTCCAAAAATATAAAATAAATTCAGAAAATTTAGAAAAATTCTAGAGAAATCCTAGAAAATTCCCAAAACTTCTATAAATCCTAATTAACTCTCTTGGGTCACAGATCAAGGATAACAATGATTTTAAATATACACAACCTATATATATAACTAAAATTCAACAATTCCAAAAACAAAATAATAGTAAAACACGCTTTTAATACTCTGATTTTATTCTAATTTAATCAAATAAAATTAATTAATATTTTTGATTAATCCGTTCTAACCAAGATTTAAATTAATAATTTAATTAAAGTGTTGATACTCAAGGTGAAATCCTTATGAGTTCTAAGAGGAAAGTTAGAGAAAACTCGCCTGAAGGTTTCGAAACGAAACCGACGCTTCAAGCTTTAATTATCTCTTCCAATTCCGACGTCCTCCTTTTCAGATCCGACCTCCTCCTTGTCAGCCCTTCTTCTTCCTCTCTCTCTGTCTGTTTTATTTTTCTAACGTGTAAAACCTTTAACCCTAAAGTTTTATGTGTATTTTTATACACCTTAAATTCCAAATCCTATTCCAACTAGTATTATGAATTAAAATAATAACCTTTAAATAATTTATATCTATAAACATATATTATATATAAATATATATTCCTTCCATAATTAACTCATTAGTTAATTAAATCATATATACTTATAAATATCAATAAATATATATCTATATATATATCTTTCCATAACAATTATTAATTAATTATATTTATATATAATAATATATATATATATATAAATATAATTGATACAAAAGTGATCATTTAAATAATTAAATAACCACGGACCTTCATTAATTAACCCAATAAGGTTTCATACAAGCCCAAGACCACATCTTTTGGTCCAACTTTCCTTAAGCCCAATCCAATTAATTTAAATAAATAAGATAATTAATTAAATACAGAAATTAAAATAACTAATTACATGAAGCACATAAACAAACAAGAATTTACAACTAAGTCATATAATACCAATAAAATCAACACACCAATAATTCAATCAATAATCAACCACACAAACAATCAATCATCATACATAATCACGAAATATAACTTAATTAAAATAAGATAATTAATCTAGCACTCAATAAAATAAAATAAATCATTGAAAAATAAAATAAAATAATTAATCCTAATTAATAAATCTTTTAAAATTATCGGGGTATTACAACTATCCAAAGAAATACTCATATCCTCGATCAGATCGAAGTGTCTTGACAAGTTTACCTAATATGTGTTCCACATCAGTCTTAACCTTCTCAGAAAATACCAAGAGTTTAAGACTTGTGTTGCATCAGATAAACTTATCCAAAACGTGAGTAATCTTGCTTGGATGTTCATAAGACCACACGTGTCAGTGTGTACCGACTCCAATTGTCCTTTATGCCTATTTCATCTGGCTGATTAAGCCCTTAGAGTTATTTATCCTTCAAAACAAGATTCACAAGTTTGGTTTAGGCTCCTCTGCCTCACTAGGTAATAAATCTTCTTTAACCAATCTTTAAATCTCATTTTGATTGATTACAACCCAAAAATAGATACCAAAAATACAATGAGTCAGGAATAACAAATTTTCTCTTAACATTCAATCAAGAAGATGCAACATTAGTTTCTACATCCTGCAAATCTTAAGAGCTTGTGATTATAGTATATTAACCATCTTTCAATGCACCAGAAGCAATCACATATCTATTCAATTTTATAAAACCAGTTTTACAAAATAACGATCTAGTTTTTATAAGCCAAAAGTGAAATAAGAATGAGATTGCATTTCACTTCTGTGCATAAAGATAGTTCTCTAATACTAATATCCTCATACTCTCTAATTTCAGATGTAATACTCCCACTGACTTAACTACAACCTTGGTATCAGGTCAAAAGATAAATATATACCCATATCATCAAGGCTTCTGGATTCCTGAAATCCTTACAATAAATTGCAAACATGTTTAGTGGCTCCAGAATCTATCCATCAGGAATCAATGGAAACAACCACATAACATGGCTCAATGATTAAATATATATTTTCTTATGCCACGTCATTGCTTAGACAGTTTGTCCTTTAGTGTCTTAGTTAACGGCAAAAGAAACAGTTTCATTCGCCCTCAACATACACTTCCTTATTCCCTTTAATCTTTTAGATACCTATGTTTTGTGCTAGCCTAGTCCTATTATCATCCTTCTTCTTTGCTTTGCTCGTCCACTTGGGCCTAGAAGAAGATGGTATAGACTAGGTTAGATTGATAGGAACGCCCATACTCTTGATTATCCCTTCATCTGTTACCAATTCTATAAGAATATCAACGAGTGTGAACTCAAACTGATTCCTTATTTAGTTCACTCTAACAGAGTCGAATGAGTTTGGTAACAAGGCAATAATCATGTCAACTTGAAACTTACCACCCAAGTCAGCCTTATTGATCTCCAGCTAATTTTTAAATAATAAACAATCATTTTTCAAAATTCGATTTCATACTGGAGTTCCTTAGGCTATCTTGATGCTATTCAAGTCTGACATAGTACTTTGGCATACTCTCTATCTAATCTCACCAAAACATTTTATTGACATTTAACATGATGCTTGAAGAAAATAAAATAATACAAATGTTAGCTTTGGAGTATATTCGAGCTAAACTCTAGAATATTGCACCAAGTCATATCATTTGCCTTATCTAATTTATTAAAAGCATTAATGTCAAATTTGGTATCTCAAAGTAAAAGAGATAGGTATAGGAGTAATAAACACATTTTGTACCCTTACGTTGTGAATAAAATATCTAAGTTCATTTTCCAGTCATTATAAATAAGGTCCAATATCATAGAATATGTAAGCAAGCAGATAAACTGGATTAGACATAATTAATCTGAATATAAATGCATTCATACAATATGCAAGGTGAACTATTAATAATGTCATGCATATTTAAAATTAAAATGAGCTTGTTAACCACATAATACAATAAATCTCAATCGAACAAGAGATCATTATCATTATTGGTGAACAATTCCTTTTAATTAATGCGGGTCCCTCAACTCTGTAGCATAATAAATCAACTAATCAATATGTCAATAACTTATCCTGTTGGAGGAGTTCATTATTACTATTATTGAAATTCATTTGCTATTAAGCGAGCACTTCCATTAAAATAATAATATGTGGGTCCCTTAACCACTGCATGAAAAATCAAATAACCAATACGCCAATAACTTATTCGGTTGGCGAAATTCATTATTGCTATTGGCGGGCAAATCCCATTATTTCCATATCTCTTAAGACAATGCCTTATCTATCATATGAAATGATTCCCGATTTAATTTAGCCTTTCTAAAATCACCTAGTATAGACCACTTCGTTGGGAAGCTAACATTATTGATTTTAGATTGAGTGTATAACGTTATTAAAACTCTAACGAAAAATTAAACATTAAATATGTTGTCATTATAATCTAAACTCTTTAAATCATGCGTAGGGCCTTATTTTTAAAGATCTAATTACAATGAACATTTAATATTTGTATTTTCATGAGACAACCATTCTTGTAATATTAAGACTCTTCAAATCATGCGTGGGGCCTTATTTTTGAAGATCTAATTACAATGGTGTTAATAACAAAGGCCATGGGGCAATGTATAAAAATCGCCGCTCCCACTCAATTTTTTTAATCATTCATAATTAGGGTTTTCATTTTATTCAAATACATGATATGATGCATGCAAAACGTCTTGATTTTAATCCAATTAAATTTAGAAAATATTTGGACTTTAAATGATTCACTAATATTTAATTTGAAGCACACTTTAAAAAAAAAATAATAATAATTACAAAAAATAATTTTGCGTTTCCCAATAAGTGCCCTCAAATTAATTAATAATCAAATCCAATTAATTTTCATAATTTAACTAATATAAATCAAGCCATTTAAATAAATATCATGGATCCAATGCATGAACAATAATAAATTAACAATTATATATTCTATGCATTTCATACATCGCATAAATAAATAAATGACAGATAAAGCAAATAAAATGGCCAATGGAATCAGCTTTTAACATTTAATTGCTCTAATCACTGCGCGAAGATCTTCCATCAGCTTGCAAACACCCACATAAGGCTGGTACGCACCAGGAGAAGCAAAACACCGCTTGGAACGCGCTTGGAGGGCCCCACACGCGCTCACACGTGCCTGGGGCATGCTGAAGGTCTTTGCACGCGCTCCCACGCGTCCCCACGCGCCGACACGCGCTTGGGGCGCGTGGGACGCGCCTTCACGCGCTCCCACGCGCCTGGGGTGAGTGGGACGCGCCTTCACGCGCGTGGAGGACAAAACCTCCATGGCTGGCGCGTGAGATCCACGCGCCAGCTTGCCCATTGACTAGTCCACTCCTGGCGCGTGTGGAACACGCGCCAGGCTCACCTAACCGCTGCCACACCTGATCCGGGCCACCTCCGACGCCTCTTCTCGCCGCCGGTGAAGCTCCGGCTACCGGAAAAACGCCGAAAAAATTCCAAAAAATCCGGAAAAATCCCAGAAAATTAAATTAAGTCTCAAAAAATTCCAGAAAAATTCCAAAAAATTCGGAAAAATTCCAGAAAATTACTGAAATCTAATTTAATCCTCTTGAACCTTCTTGAAGCTTCATAACATCCTTTGATGAAAATTACATGGCTTTAAAAATATTTACAATTTGAAATACAATGGAAAAAATTAAATTACATCATTGAACTTTCAAACGGCTAAATCAAAGCCTTAATTACATTATCCAAAGATAAAATTACATTCAATATTCCTATAAGCTTCATCCATGGCCCATACATACATCATCATTCATTCACAATTATTCATACATCATCATGTATCAATATATATCAACATATTAAATCATACATCAACATACATTAATAAAAATATATATGAATATAATTTTGGATCCACGAATGATGATTTTCATAAAATCATGATCTCTAGTAATGAATCAAACCATGTTCTGATACCACTGTTGGGAAACGTGCAAGTTTTAAAAACTTTTCGAGGGATTTTGATTCATAGATCTTGATTCATCACATAGAGACAAGTTTTATGCAAAAATATTAATATGATGTATCATTCAATTAATAGATTGAATACTTACATCAAAGGTCTGAGTAAACCTTTAAAACTTTCCTCTAAAGTAAATATTCTCACTTATTGTAAATTCCTTAACAAGATGCCTTCTCCTTGGATCTCCATCTTCTTGGTAATTATTTTGCCTTTAGGAATCACTCATAAGCCTCCATTAATTACCTTGGAAAACTAAGCTTGTGGGAGCCTCCATTAGATGAGACCATAAACCCTAATTTTCTAGAGAGAGAAAATAAATTCCTTTTTCCTTCTCATTAAAAATCACCCCCAAAAATATACATAGACCATGTATATTTATAGGCAACATAAAAATAAAGAAAATGAAACAACAAATCCTTCTCCATCTCTAATTCATATGTCTCAAATCTAATATGATTCCAATATCAAGTTGGGCTATGAGTGAGAATCCATTGGGCCTATTATTTTATTGGTTGCAATGAATTAATAATTGGCCCGGTCCATGGACCCAATTCAATTAATTCATAAATTAATTTCTACTCCACTAAAAGAAATTAATTGAACTCCAATTAAATAATAAATAACCTCTAAGTCAATATTGCACTTTGACCCCTCTATGCATAATTAGTTATCAGATAAATAAAGCCATCAATCCGACTACTTAATTAATATATCTATTTTGGTACCTCTGATTATTTCTGGCTCGATCACAATAAAACATTTGTTTGACAAAAATAATAATTTAAATAAATAAATATATAATAAATCATTTTGTCTGAAAACACACGAAGGCCTTCGAATTTACTTTGTGATCAACCATAATCAATACAAAATAAATACAAGTAGCAATGATGCAAATATTGAAAATATAACCCTCTAACTATTAATTACATAACTACCCAAAGTGTCGGTCTAAGGATCCCGAAGAATCCGCCGAACAAATCAAAGTAATTATTAATTAATAAAAGAGTCTATACTTTTCTCATGCTTAAGAGTCAAATGCCATGACGGTGATAGGGAGTAATTGCATACGACGGCTCTCGCAATATATCTCAACCTAACGCGGATTCAGTTCAAGTCTTAATTAATTATGAGTCCATCCATAATTACCGATTATGAACAATTTATAATTACTATTTATATATCATGCATTGATTGCCATCACATACATATATATAAATATTTCTTGTAATTACATGGACACTATCAATTTCATAGTGAATCGAAACATAATACATTGAATTCACCAATTATATAAATCATAAATATTTCAGATATGTCAGGAACATATGTCACTATAATCCAGATAGGAATTTGCTATGCCAGGGCATATAAATCCCAACAAAAGCATCATAGTAAATCCTGGTACGAAAGCAATCACTAATAGCCTCAAAGCTAGCCTGCAATAATTTGTTAATAACATATAGAATTACATAGGTAAAACTATGAAACAGAACTGATATTTGTAAACATCCTCCTCCATCAGTGTTGTTAATACCAAAACTAATACTATAAAAAACCAATAGGTGGAGCTTAATTTACCTCGTCCTCACCAATTGTCACTCATGAGTATATTCAATCTGTTAATAAGATATAAGCCTGACGTTGGAGATAAAGAATTATGGTCAAATTGTCTGTCACCATGAATATGGACGGTCTTTTTATAAATCTGTTCTTGACAATTAATTAATGTAGGTCCTAGTACTGAAAAATAGCTATTTGCGACTATTACAAAAAGGGAATAAACAATATATCAAAAAAGAGTTGTCATCGCGCTATAGATATTCCATACGCATCTACTCTTGTGAGCACAAAAAGCCAATCTGTGTGAGACGAATTATGACTCATTTGATTTATAGAGTAGTAACAATTTTGACAAGTGAGACATGGTTTTGAAGAAGGCGGCATTGTTTGAGTCTCCTTTTGAATTTTTTATTTTATTTAAATAATCAATTATCCATGAATGTTTTACATATTCTTAAGTTAAGTCAATACACAAGACTCCTATTATTGCATTACATAGAAGATTAGATGTAAATGGTCTTGAAGTGTAATAAATAGTATATTTGAAATTTGAAAAAAAGAGAAAGTAGATACGCACATGCATAATAAGAGATAGAGAGAACTGGTTTTGTAGAGTAAAGGATTATCATGAACATAATCATGCAATCAAAATTTTCTGATGAAAATTAGTTGTAGCATCCCCTCTGAAAAAAAAAAAAAAAATCTCCACTAATAATTTTGTGATGTTAATTGAAAAACTTTAGTTCCATTCTCACTACAAAAAATTAAGCATTTCGCCACAAAATATTTTGTCGCCAAAAACTTATTTTTTGCGGTAAAAAATTATTTGTCATGAAAAAAAATTTGTGGCAAGGTCATGGCGAGATCTCTATAATTCAAATTTGATCACAAAAAAAAATAATAATAATAATAAAAAATAAAAAAAAACCCACTAAATTAAACTATATTATGAAAAGAGAAAAAATCTATTGAACCATTCTTTGTCCATTTTTTAATCGGTTTGAGTATTTCACATTTTAAAAATTCAACCAAAAATCAGAAGCTTGAAAGGATTAATAATAGGTATTTCGGGTTATATGATCCATTCACAGTGGCTTGGAGAAGGTCTGGCAGGCGGCTCTGATTTAGACTTTGAAAAATATGAGAATTTGATGTATCATTTAAGTAAATAGCCTTATATATATATATATATATATATATATATATATATATATATATATAATTGGGATAATTCTATAAAAATGGAATTTTGTAGGTCAAAGGTCAAAAAGGTGGAGTCAAACTTTCATTTTC
Source organism: Cornus florida (assembly GCF_030987335.1). Classification (NCBI taxonomy): domain Eukaryota; kingdom Viridiplantae; phylum Streptophyta; class Magnoliopsida; order Cornales; family Cornaceae; genus Cornus; species Cornus florida. The sequence goes on along the minus strand of NW_026775572.1, from coordinate 26,863,789 downwards.
CAAATAAATGGAGTTTTATGAAAAGCTGAGGTGGACATGGAAACTTACTGTGAAAAGACCAAACTACCCTTTCTCTCTCTTCATATCTCTTTGTGATTGCTTGCTCTTTCAGTCAAAGCTTCCTTTGTCCGTTTTTATGAATCTCTTCATACCTAAAAGTTTACGATGAACTGAGTCAAGAGCAACAATGATGGCGATGATGGAGTGTTTTTACCGGCGACAAGCAAGGATTACAAGCAACAATAGGGTTTGTACTATTTGTTAAGTTTGGAGATGATCATATCCCATATAAACAGCTTATCTGTAAATGTTTACTTTTATCAATAAATTACAAACATGAACAGTGCTGTTACTTTCTTCTATCCATTAATTTTCCAACCCCTCACCTTCTTTGCATTTTCAACACCAATGGTGTGTGTTTCTTGGAGATCTAATGAACAAATCAAATTATGACAAATGAATTACACAATTCAATTAAAAATCAACAAAATCAAATCCATATACTGATATATATGGTAGTCCATAAATATAGTTGGTGTGTGTTTCTTGGAGATCTGATGACCAAATCAAATTATGACAAATGAATTACAGAATTCAATTAAAAATCAACAAAATCAAATCCATATACTGATATATATGGCAGTCCATAAATATAGTTAGTACAATAACAGGATATATATTAATAAAAAGGCGAAACAATTAATCGAGAGAGATGGTACTGTGCATTCATCTTCTCCAATCACAAAGAGATATGAAGAGAGAGAAAGGGTAGTTGAGTTATTTCGCAATAAGTTTCCATGTCCACCTCATCATTTCATAAAACTACATTTATTTAGAAAATAGAAGTTTGACTCCATCTTTTTGGCCTTTGACCTACAAAATTCCATTTTTATGGAATTATCCCTATATAATTTGGCCAATGAGAAAGAGCCAAGTATCATTCAACATCTAAATCATGAAATTTAGTTTTGAAGTTGTTATAAAAACAAAAGAGGTGTTTGCTTTAATTGCCAAAAAGACTTCTATGTTGTTAATGCTTTTTTGGGCCTTGTGGATGCTAGTGTAGTAGTGTGGTTGTTGGGCTTTTAAGCCTTGAGGCAGCGTTAGTTTTTCTGTTGTCTTGGGCCAATTTTTTTGAGCCCACCTTTAGTAATTTTTTCTTATTTGGCATTGTTAGATTTTCTGTTATTTTTGGGCCTAATTTTTCTCTTATTATTTGCTTTACCTTTAAAATATTACTAATAGAATTAATGACAAGAGACATGATTTTATTGAATTTAATTATACCAAGATTCACTACACAGAGAACAAGGATCTGAAAGCACCATATATTACATAAAAGCATGGAACCCTAGCAGAACATTATGTAGATTTTTACATACTTATGCTTCATAATTATTTACATAATTACATAATTATGCTTCATATAGCAAGCTAACATCTTCAAGCTTCGTAGAGTTCAAGTTCTTCATTTAAAGGGTGAGCCAACGTCCATTGAAAGAAACTAACACTCCGGTGTCATTCCCTGAAGATGTTAAAGGGTGAGCCAACGTCCATTGAGAAAAATTTACGGTTATCACTGTGAGAGGTTTTGAAATGAAAAACGCGTGTGCACATAATATTTCAAAGGTATGGCCAGAAATTCAACAATGAAGTACAATCATCATCTTTTAAAACTATGCTTTTCCAAACAAATTCAATACAGATTGAATGGTCATAAGATATCCTAAATTTTCATCTTTCATTATAGAATTGGTGAATTGCATCAATCATATCCAATGGTGACCCTCCTAAAGTAACATCATCTATTTTAATATCATTCAAACTCCAATTAAATCATCCTCAATATTTCAATAGACAATATATTTATTGTTTGCTAAGACACTGTAAAGTATCAAGTAAGACTAAAAAAAAAAAAAAAAGATCAGAGTTGAGCAAATCAAAATTGACCACATTGCAAATTGGATGTCTTCCCTTTGGAAGACAAGGACTACAGGAGTCCTTTCCATGCTTGCTGTCTCTTGTATTTGTAGCAACGGCTAGTTAGTTTTGGGGTTGGGCTAGGTTTGCCTTCTGGGCTTGTTTGTTTTTTATTTTGGGCTTTGTCCCCTCCTCTTGTACATTTATATGTAAGAGGCCCGCTGCCAAAACAACTCATAAATACCCATTCATTTTTCTATTCGCATTAGATGTGAGACAATAAGTCACTTGACCTTAATATCTCATTAAACATTCAATTCTCACTATCAACTAGAAAGAGGGGGAAAAAGGACAAAAAAAAAATTAGTCCCCTTGAGCCGTCCAGATTCTGATAAATAACAAAGGTTAAACTAATATTTTTAATAAATCTCTCAATTAAAAAAAAAAAAAAAAAAAAAAAAAAAAAAAAATTCTCCTTTAATAAATAGTCCGTATGTCATTTGGAGTCCTAGCATTAAGAACCCCACACAGGCCTTATGTATTATTCTTCCATCCTTTTCACCACCACATGGACCAAAGTAATCCACTCTAACAGTACTTTCTCACCACAGAATGGGCGAGCTGATATCAATGGCAACTCCACTCATAACAACAGAAACAATGCCAATTTATAACTGCATTCCTGTTAAGTTTCCTTTCCGTTCATGCATCAAAATGACCTTGTGGTTCTTGTTTTGGCTCCTTTAGCATGAAAGGATCAGTCAGAGCAGATTGTGATACAAAAGCAAACCCTAGTAGATACAAAACCTGCGAAAGAAATATATGTATTTTTAATTTTTTGCAAGGAGTTAAAACAACAATAATTATGAAAGAAGGCCTATACTTCAAAACATATTCCTGATACGATTTTGCACGTGGAGAGGTAGAACAAAGTGATGAACCCATGACAAATATAAAAAGAATTAGGTCCACTCCAGAGGAGTTAATTTACCTCCTCCTCGCCAATGGTTACTTCTCGTTCTACAATGTCACTAATGGGTATATTCAATTTGTTAATGAGAGATAAGCCTGAGATTGGAGATAAAGGAGTTATGGTCAAATTGTCTGTCACCATGAACATGGATGGTCCTTTCAGGAATCCCTCGCCAATTGTAGCTACCATTGATTGTAATATCTCTTACAATGCAAACGAATTTCTTGCAAAAAGGGATTCAACAGTTGACCATGACGGATGTAAAGCTTCCTTGATGAGAATGAGCTGTGAACTGTAAGCTATTCCAGGGGCCAGCTTTGGATCAACTAAAGTTGTCTTCATCTCCTCAGATTTTAAATATTTGTCTAATGTCAAAATCTTTTATGCTCTTGTATAAGTTACCCAAGCACCCCTTCAAGGACAAAGATGGTAATTTATTAAGAAAATAACCAAGTGGAAATGTGAGAAAACTGCAGATGAGATCAACAAAATCTTTCTCTGCTTCAGCATACAATGCCTTGTTGTTACATTTGTTGATGATAAGCTTCAAAGCTATCTTTGCTTCTTTTGATCTTGTTGTGTCCACGCCGCTTTGAGATTCAGTTGTGCTTCTTGGACTAAATTCTACACGGCGAATTGCACAACTGGTTTTACTGACAGGTGATTCCAAGACAGTCTCAGAAAAATGTGCCATAGATGTTAAAGAACAATTGATCAACTTCAGAACCTGAGAGAACACCATCCATTTTGTTAACTTGCGTGCAGACTAATAGTAAAGAACAATCGATTAAATTGTTAATTACCTCATCCTTGCCTATGTTTATACACCTCTCTTTTATTGTGCTTCCATCCACAGCTCCAAGCTCTTTAAGCAAGGTTAAGCAAGTCATGGTGGACATGGGCAGCACTTGAAAGTCATCGGTTATCATAAAGCGTGCGGTGGGTTTCACAAAAACCCCTCCACCTCCAGGAAGAGATACAGGATTTTTCAGTTTCACCATATAACCTATGTGGTTTCCACAATGGCAACGGGCAGTTTTGTAAGGGCTCAAAGTGCATCCGCTCCCGCAGACATAGTACTCATTAGAATTACTATCAACAAAATCTAGTTTAAGGTTTCTGCTGTAAATTTCAGCAGCACTCCGAGGACATAGCAGCATCTCCTTGCACTTCTCACTTTGCGGATGTTTATCATCAAGATTCTCAATACTTTCATATAAGTTGTTCAGGCAACCAATCCCCCATTTCAATGCTTGTTCACGGGTGAGTCTAATAATGGTTCCAATTGGCATAGTCATGAAGCTGAAGAGAACACCAACAAAATCATTATCGGATTCGGCAAAAACAACTCGATTCTTCTCTTCATCCACTCGGATTTGCCATTGCTTTGAATCTTTGATGGAAGGGGAAATAAAAAGAAAGAAAAGAATTGGCAACCAAGTAGATATTAGCTTGTACTTTAAGCAAATGCACTCGGCATTAATTAACACATAATATTTTATACCTACCAAAGAAAAACCCTAATATTTTGTACTTTAAGCAAATGTACTCTATATATATATTTTTAATATATGATTGTGGTTTGGTCTTTTCTCAAGTTTATTAGATTAGCCTTTTAATTTAAGATTAAAATGAAATTATCTATATGCATGTTGTTCGAGCCCTAAAACCTCAATCGAAAGACAGTTGATTTGTACTATGGTGTACAGAAGGACAAGAATTTGCTTTAAAACACATTAGAATAATTTCTTTTTAATTTATATATATATATACACACACACACACACACACACAACACACATTTAAATTAAGAACTAGTTCAGTGGAGTATTTGAATCTTGTGTAAGACATCATTGAATATAACGAACAGAAGAAAAAAAAAAAAAAATGGAAAGGAAAAGGAGAACATGCAATTGCAAACCATGGCTGAGATATTTCGGCATAAAATTTGACTAATTTACTGGACAATTTGATAAAACTTTTGGATTCTTAGATATGTTTCATGAACTATATCCATAATAGAATAATTTGAAATAGTTTTTTTTTTTTTTTGGTTAAGTTAATTTGAAATAGTTTTGAGGTCAATAGATAAGTGAAATCAAGGGAATCCAATGAACACAAGATTTCAGTCATGACTGAAACAGCTTCTTTGGCACTAAAATTCTATCAAATTTCAGTACAAATTAACCTAAAATTTATACCATTAGATTCATCTTGTGGGGTTCCAGTTACTGGAATAGGGTCAATTACATATAATCATGTAATTGAAAAAGTGGAGTAAAATATTAGTTATTAACAGAAAAGTAAAGAATCCTGAACAATTGAATGGAGAAAATTTCACCTAATGACATGCAGAAAAGTAAAGAATCCTGAACAATTTATGTATACATGTAAATAAACTGATATCAGCTTTGCCCTTTCAACATAAAGAAAAAAAAAAAAAAAAAAAACAAACCATATAACATTTTGTCCTCAAAACTAGCAATTCCATAATTTTATAATACATGAAGAAGATAGAGTCCGAATCCAATGAACACGAGACAATTTTGATTTGCTCAACTCTGATTTTTTATCTTTATTTTTTTGTTTTAGTCTTGATACATTAGAGTGTCTTACCAAACAATAAATAAATATATTGTTTTTTGACCCCTTGCAAAATTGGATATATTCCCTTTGGAAGACGGGGATTACAAGTAGGGATGGCAATGGGACGGGGTGGGGCGGGGATCTCATTCCCATCCCCACCCCGCCCCACCACATTAGCCCTCGTCCTTGCCCCACCCCGCCCCGCATAACATTTTTTAAATTTCAATTCACCTTCAACAAAATCAACACAACCATAATATTTTTCAACCTAATAATTTAATAAAGTTTCAGCACAATTACAACAATTTAAAACATGATCAGATGTTTGATGCATAACGACTATGTTTTTTATCTATGCTGTGAGGGAATAGATCTGGGGTTTCACTTTCCGAAGTGAATATATTATATATATAGTTATGTAATTTAGTAATATTTTATAACATGTAAGGGCAATTTTGTAAAAATGCACTATAAATAAGGCGGGACGGGGCGGGGTTACCCTTTGTGATACCCCTCAGATCCGAGACACGGGTTGATCAAGTCCGACCCGAGTCCGAGGGATATCAAACAATTAAAGTATTTTAAATCGAACACGGAATACAAAATTGATTTAAGAAATAAAAATTTTAAAGCTGAAAGGAACTAGAAATAAATATCTTCCAAATATAATTATAAAAATCCAAGCTTCAAAACCTCTGTAAGTTTACAACTCGGGAATCCATCTATTGGACCCCTTATAAAATTCTCAAATAGGAGTTTAAATCATAGAAATAAATTCTACAGCTAACATAGAGAAGATTCCTACATAGTCGGAGGAATGAATATCTGTATTTGCTCTGCACGTCCAAGCTCTAACCTTGGAACTGACGAACACCTGAAAAATAAAGGAGTGGGTCAGGCCCACATGCAAGTCCTGATCTACTACAATCCAAACAGTAATCCGATACGCAGATACATCCTAGGAAGACTCAACCATATCTAGAGTAGTCCATATAAGTATATAGTGCACACTAATAGGACGCTCGCTAGTCCAATAGGTTTGTCTCAGCCTGAATAGAAGGCAACATGCAAATACGCACCCTAAGGTGGGCATGAGTACCTAGACCTACCAGGGAACAATACCTATGTCCAGTTATCCATCCCAAGCGATATACGCGCCCTAACCATGGTCCTGAGACTCAAGCTCATACCATGGCACATAAAATAAATATATAAAGTCCGTACTCCTAATACAAAATATCATCCATCTGTATAGTGGTCTGATATATGTAGCACAAATTCATCCTGAAACCATAGTAGGTCATTCACTTTATTTGATTGACATGACACAAGTAGGTGATGGACTTAACATTTATGGTTAATCCATACCTTAATCCAAATTTGGGTAGGACTTAGTGTTTTGAACTAATCCATTCCAATATAGGTAGGTCTTAGTGCTTTGAGTTAAGCCATCCCTAATATGACACCGTCCCATACCGGTTCATACACATCCATTCAAGTAAGACTTAACCTTTTTATGGTTAATCCAACTCATTCCAGATTAGGTAGGATTTAGTGCTTGAACTAATCCATACCTAGTATGTCACCGTCCCATACCGGTACATACAATCCTCCAATAAACATAGTCGATAAAACAGTAATAGATGTAAACCAACTATATTCTAGAATAAGCATTTATTATAACCTATCAAGTTTAGGATCAAATTATGCACACAATATAAAGTTTAGAAATCCTAAACCAATTCCTTTAAGCTGATAAAAATTTACTGAGCATTTAACTCCTCCAAACTATGTAGTTAATTGAACCACACTATATAATCAACATCAATCATCCAAAATATGTATCATTATAATTTGATACATATATATCAATAATAAGCATTCATTATAGAGCCTAAACAAAATCAATATTCCAATAATGTAATCTGCAAAATAAGTATAAGCATTCACATCCTCCAAGTTGTCCGTATCTGCCGTAGTTGAATAACAAGGTGAAAATTAACTTAATTCAACACAAATTCAATTAAATTTAAGTAATTAATGTTACTTATAATCCTATTTATATATGTTTAATCCTAATTAAATCATATACAAACGATCCTCTAAATTCTCTAGTGTAAACAGTTTAATATTCAAGGTGCAACCGGTAAATTCCTTGCCTAACTGTGCATTGTCCAATCCTTAATTAAGTTATGAATTTATGTTTCTCTATTGTTTAACGGATCTACAACACTTGTATCCATCCATTAATTCAATTCAAACCATTTAAAACACCCCACGCAGCTAAACAGTGCACTAAACCAAAACTGAGCGCATCCGGGTGAGAGCACTGCTCAAATTGCCTCAAGAGCCGGCTCTGGACTATTAGAGCCGGCTCCAAAACAGCCAAGAGCCGGCTCCAATCCTTTAGGAGCCGGCTCCAAAGGCTTAGAGGCGGCTCCTAGGTTTTCTGGAGCCTGCTCTTGCTCCTTTGGACACCGTCATCTGTTCTTGCTTCATCTTCTTCGACTCCGGTAACTAACAGAGCCTCTGGAATGTTTTAATCAGTTGTTCTAGGGTCCAATCAAAGTTATAGATTAATCCTAACCCACTGATATGCAACCATGATTTGAACTAGACTCAAGTTTGGAAGCCACAATTACAGAACATTCAAATAGCAACCTTAAGCAACTTACAACAGATTTATTTTGTAAAAATCAAAACTGTTTTAAGATCTTATTCCAGGCTTTAAACTCACTCCTAGATTAGTTCCAAAGCATCCCACATATAATTTACAACCTTAGTTTACAACAACTTGAATCACAACTATAGAAAAACAGATTAACAGAGAAGCAGAAATAGGCAAAACAATTATCTTACGAGTATTTAAACCAGATTCTTATATGCATAAATCCATGATATTATGTTTGTTTACAATTGTTTTAGCCTTTATTAAGTCCCTGAAGTCCTCCTAGGCATGCACAGAACACAGATTAAAGAGATAGAGCAGAACAGAAACTTGCCTCTGATTTCCGATTGAAAATCCAAAACTGTTGTCTCTAGCAACTTCGGCAATGTCAATAGTTGTTATCAACCTCTGCCACTCCTAGTTGAATCCAGAACTCCTCCTTGATTCCCTACCTTACTCTCTTAAAGTTCTCTCTGCATTCCCTCTGTATCCTTATGTACGTGAATATAGTGAATATGGTTTACAGGAAACCCTAGCAGACGTATACTTATGTATTTATAGACTTAAGTTGAAACCCTAATTTAAATCCTAAACCAAACCCTAAATTAAATCCTAAACCAACTATATGTCGACTCCAATCCTAAACACGATGTAAAACATAAAACCCTAATTACCAAAACAGTGCATTTACATAAACACGTAAAGAAACAAACCCAAATACAATTTAAGCAATTAATTAAAGAAAACACAATTTAAAACAATTAATGAAAGAAAAACACATTTAAGTTAATTAAAAATAAAACAAATCAAATGAGCAAATAATTAATTAATTAAAACAAGCAAATAATCAATTAATTAAATAAAAATAATTATATTAAATTACAGAATTGTCCTTTTAAAATTAGGGGTATTACACCCTCCCCCGCCCCCGCCCCATCCCCCGCCGGGGTTTTAAATACAATCTCCATCCCCTCCCCATTTACATAAATGGGTCCCCAAACCCGCCATAAACATGCAGGGCTGGGTGGGGAGGGGACCCGCCGGGTATGGGGATTTTGCCATGACTAATTGCAGGAGTCCTTTCCATGCTGTCTCTTGTGTTTGTAGCAATGGCTAGTTAGTTTTGGGGTTGGGCTAGGTTTGCCTTCTGGGCTTGTTTGTTGTTTTGTTTGGGCTTTGTCCCCTCCTCCTTTTGTACATTTTTATGTTAAGAGGCCCGGTGTTTTGCAATCTAACCTAAAAAGTTTGGTATCAAAACTAACTCATATATACCCAATCACTTCTCTAGATTTGATGTCGGATGAAAAATTAGGTTTAAAGTTCAATACCTCTTGACTTGACAGTTGACAACAAACTATTCTTTGGAGGGGTGTGTGTAGGGCTGTAACTCGGGTGGGTTGGGCGAGTTTGACACTCATCTCGGGCTAGGCTCATATAAAAAATCTTAAAAATAAATTAATTTATGTTGCACCTATGACTTGAACATGAAATCTTTAGCATAAATCCTAAACATGCTTCTAACTTGGATACTACACTCTTGTGTTTTAAGTATAGTTATAAATATATATAATATTTTCAGGCTCGGGTTGGGTTTCGGGCTTCATCCATATCAACCCAAGCCCAAACCGAATTGAATTCGGGCCTAAAATATATAGCCCAGGCCCAAACCGAAATTAAAAACACATTGCCCAAACCTACAAAATTTCGGACTAGGCTCGGATTATTTCAGTTTGGGCCCACCCGAATTGCAATCCTAGGTGTGTGCGACTATACTAGAAAAAGAAAGAAATATATATATACATATAGTCCACTTGAGCCGTCAAGATTAGGATGAAGTCTACGACATGTGTATGAAAGCTCTCTTTGGTAACTCGTACAAAGAGGAAATAACAAAGGTTAAACTAATAATTTTAATAATTAAAAAAATTAAAAAAAAAAAACTCATTCCCCCTTTAATAAATATGTCATTTGGAGTCCTATGTCACACCCCGCAACCAAGAGGCTATACCACGCAGGCGCCACGCAGACGCCCAACAGACAATGACATGGAGCCTGCATGGACTGGAGCTTTCTAGACTGCTTTACACAAGTATGGAACTTTCCAGAATTCTCTAGATTAGTGTAGAGTTGTCTAGCCTTTTCTAGACTTGTCTAGAGTTGTATAGAATTCTCTAGAATTCTCTTGTACATAGTAGATAGTTCTAGAATTGTGTAGATATTTCTGAAGGATTCTAGACACTAAATCTAGGCCACACATTTGTATACATCTAGAATGTTCTTGTAAGGCCAAAGGCCTATAAATAGGAGGTGGGAGTTCATTTGCTCCTTACCAAGCAACCAAGTTGTAATCTCTCCTCTCAAGCAATACAAGTTCTATACATTTCCAAACTCTCTTGCTCACTTGCCTAACCTCTTCCTAGACACCCAAGTAAGCAAAACACTTGTCTAGCCTTAGTCTTCACTAAGCTAGCACACTCGGGTAGGCTGACTTAGCACTTCAAGGGGGCTTGAAAGTGTCTAAGGCCGCACGGTAGCTTGAAAAGGTTCAAGTCCGTGACAGTTGGTATCAGAGCTAAGGTCGTGAGGCGTCACACCTTGTGTAGAGGAAGCTATGGCGGAGCTATCAGACATGACTGGCACCCAAGAGGAGACTCTACGTGGAAGGGAAACAAATCCCCCTCTAGGCGGAGTGAGGACGAGGGCTAGGTCGAAGGACATCATGGCGGGCTTAGAGGCACGTGTGGCAAAGATGGAGGGGTCCATAGCCAACGTGTTGGAGCAGCTTGAGGATGCTCACCAGCGCATGGATGGGCTTGAGTCGGAGGACGTTGAGGTCCAAAATGCTGTCAAAGGGTCACTCAATGCCCTAAGTGGTGACTTTCGGCAGGAGCTTCAAGCACTTCGAGAACTTATGCTGGGGGAGTTTGCCACCCTACGTGGCTATGTTGACCAGGAGCTTGGCACTTTCCGCGAGCAAATGGAGGAAATGCGAGCGGACTGGACATTGTGCAAACGGGCGGTGGCGTCCGGCACAGCTACTACGGGGGTAATAGCACCCCAAGTTGATATTCCTAAGCCTAAGTGCTATGGTGGGAACCGGGTAGCGAGGGAGTTGGAGAACTTCCTCTTCAGCATGGAGCAATACTTTGAGGCTACGGGCATGACCGATGAGACCATCAAGATACGCACGGCGACCCACTACCTCACCGACCATGCCATGCTATGGTGGAGGAAAAAGTATGGTGACATAGCAAAGGAACGGTCTATATTGATACTTGGGCTGATTTCACTAGGGAAATTAAGAAGCATTTCTATCCTGAGAATGCTGAGGATGAAGTTAGGGGCAGACTCCGAAGGCTAAAACAAGTTGGGTCGATTCTGGACTATGTGAAGGAATTCACTAACTTGACTCTTAAGATCTCGGATCTATCCGACAAGGACTCTCTTTTCTTCTTCATAGATGGATTACAGTTGTGGGCTAAGACGGAGTTGAGGCGGCGCAATGTGCAAGACCTTGCCACAGCTATTGCAAAGGCGGAGTCCTTTATTGATTTCAGCCCAAGAAGGAACCCTCATCCAAGCCAAAAGACAAAGACAAGGACAAGGGGAGGTATGCCAGCAAAGGTGGGGGAGACAAGGGCGCTACACCCCACAAGGATTGGTCCCGTAAGCCAGGTGGTGGCCATGGAGGCAAAGAGGGAAGGGAGAACAAGGAAGGAGCACCCAAGCCTAAGGGTTCTTGCTTCATATGTGATGGACCACATTGGGTACGAGATTGCCCAAAGCGGAAGACCCTCAATGCCATGGCGAGCCGCTATGAAGAGCAACAATAAGAGGAAGCGCAAATGGGTTCACTGCAAATCCTTAATGCCATCAAGGCTAAAACTGAAGTCCCTAAGGCGGCGGCTAAAGGGCTAATGTTCGTGGAGGCGAGCATTAATGGGACACTCACACGTGCTTTGGTAAACACGGGTGCATCCCACAACTTTGTGAGCCTTGACGAGGCCAAGAGGTTGGGCCTCAAGTATAGCAAAGAAGGGGGCTCCATAAAGGCAGTTAACTCGGCAGCAAAGGCTATACATGGCATGGCACACGGCGTCCAAGCATGCATTGGCGAGTGGGGTGGCCACATAGATCTATCGGTGGTACCCATGGACGACTTCAAACTAGTCCTTGGGTTGGAGTTCTTAGACAAGGTGAGAGCCTTCCCCATCCCTTTTGCTAACACTATGTGTATTATGGAAGGCAACACAGCATGCATGGTGTCGGTGGAGCGAGGCGCCAAGTTGGAAGCCTAAGCTTTGTCAGCTATGCAGTTCAAGAAGGGCTTCAAGAAGGGAGAGACTAGCTACCTTGCTACGTTACTGGAGACACCCGATGATGAGCTAGTCTCTTCCCCGCAAGAAGAGGTGCCTAAGGAGATACGAGCCGTGCTAGACGAGTACACGGACGTCATGCCTAAGGAGCTGCCCAAGAAGCTTCCACCTAGGAGGGAGGTGGATCATCAGATTGAGTTGGAACTGGGTTCTAAACCCCCTGCTTTGGTGCCCTACTGGATGACTGTAATACCCTGATATTGTAAAAAGGATTTCTTAATTAAATTAATTTATATTATATTATTATTTTTATTTTTAAGTGATTTGTTTTATTTAATTAGATGCTTGATAGTTGTGATTTGTTTTATTTAATTAAGTGCGTAGGTAAATTGTATTGTTTTAATTAAATTATATATTTTGTAATTTTATTTGTTAAATTTATACGGTGTTTGATTTGTGGAATGCTAGTTAGTGAAGTGTTTATTTGATTTGCGTGATTTTGTGTTGGTGTACCTTTATTGTTAATTATTGGTAGCTATTAAATTTAATTTCATTATTTTAGGTATTTAAGTTATTTGTATTGGGATTAAAGGAAGTTGGACCAACGGATGTGGTATTGGGCTTGAAGGAAGCCTTGTTGGGTTAATTGGTAAAGGCCCGTGGTTGTGAGGATATTTAATAATTATCTTTGCATAATTGTACCTATATAATTACATGTGTATATTAATTCATTATTAAATCATGTGGAGGGGTATATATGTCAATATAATTATATATTGATATATATAGGTATATATAATTTATTTAACTAATGGTTATATATGGAAGGTAATATATATATGTTTATAGTAAAATATATGTATGTATATATATTATTTAAAAGATAAATATTATTTATTTTATATGTTAATCCTAATGGGAAAAGGATTTAGTTTTTGTATGTATATAAATAGACACATAAGACTCTAGGGTTAGGAGTTTTTCCACGTTAGAAAAGTAAGAGAATTAGAGAGAGAAGAAGAAGGGCTAACGAAGAGGAGGCCGGATCAAAGAACGTAAGAGGAGACCGGATTTGGAAAAGAAAAGGCGAGTTCTTCTCTACTTCTCCTCTTAGAACTCATAAGCTTATCACCTTAATTATCGAAATTTTAATTTTAACTTATTAAATCAAATTGTTAATCAGTGTAGATCAGCATGTTTATTCTTTACAAAATTAAAAATTTAAGCAGGTGAATATATGTATGAATTGTTCTGAATATTTAAATATTGTATGTGGGGTTAGGTTAATTAAATTTTATTTCTGAAATTTTTTATAGTTTGCTTTAACCTTGTGTGGTATGATGAATTAAATTAAATAGATCTTAATTTAATTATATATGTTTAATTATGCCCAAAATAATAAATAAAGCTTTTGGGATTTTTCTAGGATTTTCTGGAAATTTTCTAGAATTAATTTATATTTTGAATGTTATTTTAGAAATTGTTTTATTATATACTGTTATATATATATAAATATTTGTAGTATAAACAACATACTGGGGTTGGATTTGCAAATCGGTGCATCATCAAAGGCGTAAAATCCAGTGTGTCGCGGTCCATGGTAGTATGGTGAGCCGCAGATCAGCACCATGGATGCTGCTCGATCTAAGGAAGATGAATCCAGTGTGTACGGCATATTATAAGGTTGTGTGAAAACTAATCCAGTGGCTGAGAAGAGTTAATGGAAGGGCGGTTGATTCAGTGCTTCGCGGCACATGATGGGCTGGTACACGTTAGCATCTGGACCATAGATATGGTCCAGCCAACTAAAAATGATCTGGTGCGCGCAAGTGCACCAGAATGCAGAAGGCAGCCAATAGGAACAAGCCACACACGCGCCGAGAGTGGCTCAGGCGCGTGAGGGCGCGTGGACGCGCCTGCCGGTAAGGGGAAGCGCGTGAAGGCGCGTGGGAGTAGTCTAGGGGTATGTGGTGGCGCGTGGAGGCGCGTGGGGATGCGTGTGAGGCCCTGGAAAGTTGCTTGAGACTCCGGTGAATTTCCAGTATTTATCTTAAGCGTGTTAGGGTTAAAATTAATCATTAGAGGGTGTGTTCTTGATGTTCTGAGAGCCTCAGAGTGTTACTAAGATACCTAGTAGCATTTAGTGGTATAAATACACTTAATTAAATATTTTTGCAATGAAAGGAGGTGTATATATATATATATCTATGTAGGTATGATTTTAAATAGTTAACGATTGGTATGGAATGTATGATACACACATATATATATATATTATAAAATATATGTGTATATATATTATTTAAGATTATTAAATATTATAAATCTTGTTTGGTATGACTTGATTCGTGGATGGTATGGTTGATTTAAAATCGTAATAGATACACGGTTATTAAATTAAGGACATGCTTATTATATGCATGTGAAGTCTATAAGTTTAAAGTTAGTACATGGTTGAATTGTAGGCATGGATGAGTTGCCAAAGGCTTTGATATACTGCCTTATTGGTTATGAATAAATTTCATATATGGGAAGCATGGTTGAATTGCTAATTAATTGCAAAAGTAAATATACGGAAGGAAGCATGGTTGAATTGCTAATATATAAATAAATATATTTATAAAAGGTATGGTTGATTTGCCGGTGCATATTTAAATTGCTATATGTTTAGATGACTAAATTACTGTTTAGGATGGAGTTAAGATGAGTGGGGTTTACTTTATGAGAAAATTATAAAAGGGGGGGCTTGGTCTAGGTATGTCTGATAATTAATTATTGGTGAGTGGTTTTGACAATTTAATGCCCTATTAACTGGTAGGATTCTTGCACTATATATATAAGTATTTATATATATTTGTAGCATCGTATATTAAAGTTAAAGCTTAATTAGGGATGGTTTTGGTAAAGATGATCTGTTTATTGGTTTTCAGAGGCTTGGTAGAGAGAACTTGCTCGTAGGGTTTAACCCGCGATTTATTTTTCAGGTTGTAGAAGGTCAAGTCTCAAGGTTGAGGATCCGCAGCTGGAGGACTTATCCATTCCTTCTATTTACTTAAAAGTAGGATATTAGTTTTGTTTCAGTTGATATTAGTACTTATTTGGTTGAAATTCTAAATAGTAACTTTTGGTTAAAGGGTCCTTGAGTTACGGGATTCCCGAGTTGTAACCATTTGGAAGTTATTAATGGATTTACTATTAATTGGATTTCTTCAGTGTTTTATTTTATTCTTTATTTCATTTTGTAATCCGTGCTTGTTTAAATACTTTAATTGGTTTGATATCCCCTGATTTTGTGCGCGGACTTGATCAACCCGTGTTCCGAAATTAGGGGGTATTACAATGACACCCCCAGAGTTGGAAGAGTTGCGGAGGCAACTTAAGGAACTGTTAGATGCGGGCTATATTCGACCATCGAAGGCCCCATATGGCGCACCGGTGCTGTTCCAGAGGAAGAAGGACGGGTCCTTGCGCATGTGCATCGACTACCGGGCGCTCAACAAGGTGACTATCAAAAACAAGTACCCCATTCCTCTCATTGCCGATCTCTTTGATCAACTTGGTGGAGCACGTTACTTCACTAAACTTGACTTGCGCTCGGGGTACTACCAGGTGCGGATAGCGGACGGGGATGAACCTAAGACTACGTGTGTGACGAGGTATGGCTCTTATGAGTTTCTTGTTATGTCGTTTGGCCTCACCAATGCACCTGCTACTTTCTGTACTTTGATGAACAAGCTTTTCCATCCCTACTTGGATCGCTTTGTGGTGGTGTACTTGGATGATATTGTTGTGTATAACACCACTCTAGAGGAGCACGTGCAGCACTTAAGGGCGGTCTTCCAAGTCCTATGGGAGAACGACCTATATGTGAAGACGGAGAAATGCTCATTTGCCCAAGAGGAGGTGTTGTTCCTAGGGCATAAGATACGGGATGGCAAGTTGATGATGGATGAGGCAAAGGTGAGGGCCATTCAAGAGTGGGAGCCGCCCACTAAGGTGACAGAGTTACGCTCATTTCTTGGGCTTGTCAACTACTACCGCCGCTTTATCAAGGGTTACTAGGCGAGAGCAGCCCCATTGACAGACCTTCTCAAGAAGGCGCGTGCTTGGAGTTGGACAGAGTCATGCCAGGGGGCATTTGATGACTTGAAGAGGGCAGTTACAGAGGAGCCGGTACTTAGCTTGCCTGACCACTCCAAACCATATGAGGTGCACACAGATGCATCAGACTTCGCTATTGGGGGCGTGTTAATGCAGGAAGAACACCCCATAGCTTATGAGAGCCGCAAGCTTAATGACACCGAGCAGCGCTATACGGTGCAGGAGAAAGAAATGACGGCGGTCATCCATTGCCTGCGTACTTGGAGGCACTACTTGCTCGGGGCGCAATTTGTGATCAACTTCCAGACACAGAAGAAGCTTAGCCCCAAGCAAGCTCGATGGCAGGACTTCCTAGCAGAGTTCACTTATCATTTTGAATACAAGCCAGGCAAGGCCAATGTTGTGGCAGATGTGCTTAGTCGCAAGGCCGAGCTCGCAGCTATCAGTCGACCCCAACACTCTCTTGTGGAGCGGATCAAAGAGGGGTTACAGCATAACCCTTTAGCCAAAAGCCTTATTCAGCTGGCTAAGGAAGGGAAGACTCGACGCTTTTAGCTAAGGGATGATTTACTTCTCACTACAGGGGACCGACTCTTTGTGCCCAGGTGGGGCAACTTGTGGAAGGAGCTAATACGGGAGTGCCACGACACCAAATGGGCTGGTCACCCAGGTATGCGGCGCACACTAGCACTCCTAGAAGATTCTTATTATTGGCCTCGGATGCGTGATGATGTGGCGACATATGTGAGGACTTATCTTGTATGCCAACAAGACAAGATTGAGCAACAGCATCCTGCAGGCCTATTTGAGCCATTGCCTATTCCAGAGAGACCATGGGAGAGTGTCTCTATGTATTTCATTACTTGCTTGCCCAAGTCAGAAGGTTATGGGAGCATTATAGTGGTGGTAGATCGGTTCAGCAAGTATGCCACCTTCATACCCGCACCAGCAGACTGCACAGCAGAGAGGGCAGTAGAGTTGTTTATTGACCATGTGGTCAAGCTTTGGGGAGTTCCGCAGAATATTGTCAGTGATAGAGACCCGCGTTTCACGGGTAGATTTTGGACGGGATTCTTCAAGAAGATAGGGACAGATCTCAACTTCTCTACGAGTTTCCACCCCCAATCAGATGGGCAGACGGAGCGTATCAACGCTCTCCTGGAGCTTTATTTGAGGCACTATGTGAGTGCTAATCAGCGAGATTGGGCCAAACTCCTTGGGGTGGCACAGTTTTTTTACAACTTGCAACGAAGTGAGGCTATCAATCACAGTCCATTTGAGGTTGTTACTGGACGGCAGCCTATGACACCCAACGCCATTGCTTCGACTTGCGATGGTAAGAGTCCGGTGGCCTGCAAATTTGCCAAGAGGTGGCATGAGCAGTCCGACTTGGCTAGGGCGTACCTTGACAAGGCGGCAAAGAAAATGAAGAAGTGGGCCGACACCAAGCGAAGGCGGGTGGAGTACATAGTGGGAGACCAGGTGATGGTTAAGCTACTACCCCAACAGTTTAAGTCATTTCGGAGCGTGCATAAGGGGCTAGTAAGGAGGTACGAGGGCCCGTTCCCCATCGTCAAGCGGGTGGGCAAGGTCTCCTACATGGTGGAGCTTCCACCTAAGTTGAAAATACATCCAGTCTTCCATGTCAGCATGCTCAAGCCTTATCATGAAGACACGGAAGACCTTACTCGGGGCATATCGCATAGGGCACCCACGACCGTTATCACATCCTTTGACAAGGAAGTTGATTGCATCCTTGCAGATCGTGTGATGAGTAGGAGAGGCGTGCCCAAATATACAGAGTATTTAGTGAAGTGGAAGAACCTGCCAGATAGCGAGGCGAGCTGGGAGCATGAGGATACACTATGGCAGTTCGCGGAACATATCCAGCGGTTCAAGCAAGAAGACGTGACGAGGGCGTTGCGAGCTTAGGTGGGGGAGAATGTCACACCCCGCAACCAAGAAGCTATACCACGCAGGCGCTACGCAGACGCCCAGCATACGATAACATGGAGCCTGCATGGACTGGAGCTTTCTAGACTTCTCTACACAAGTATGGAACTTTCCAGAATTCTCTAGATTAGTGTGGAGTTGTCTAGCCTTTTCTAGACTTGTCTAGAGTTGTATAAAATTCTCTAGACTTGTCTTGTACATAGTAGATAGTTCTAGAATTATGTAGATTTTTCTGGAGGATTCTAGACACTAAATCTAGGCCACACATTTGTACACATCTAGAATGTTCTTGTAAGGCCAAAGGCCTATAAATAGGAGGTGGGAGTTCATTTGCTCCTCACCAAGCAACCAAGTTGTAATCTCTCCTCTCAAGCAATACAAGTTCTATACATTTCCAAACTCTCTTGCTTACTTGCCTAACCTCTTCATACACACCCAAGTAAGCAAAATACTTGTCTAGCCTTAGTCTTTACTAAGCTAGCACACTCGGGTAGGCTGACTTAGCATTTCAAGGGGGCTTGAAAGTGTCTAAGGCCGCACGGTAGCTTGAAAAGGTTCAAGTCCGTGACACCTAGCATTAAAAACTAAGTAATGCTTGGCTCCTGCCTTATCGGACAAGAATTGTCCTCCAAGCTGACTTAGCCAATAAAGGTTTGCCACGTCTCCAGTCCATTAAAAAATATAAAACATTAGTTATACCTATTTAACTAACCTGTTTTGTTTCTCTCTCCTTGTTTTTCTCTCCTCCCATGTGTGTATGTTTCTTTTTCTTTATCACAGATCAATCTCCCATCGAGAAATGCTAATTTTGCCGGATCTACCGAACCATCCATCAGTCTTGTCGTTACCGGATTTGTCTCACAGCCGCCATCTTCAACTGCCAGATCCGTCCCGCCGGATCTGTCTCGCCGGCTCTCTGCTATCATCTATCTGTCATCCTTCTTGTCTCCGTCGGATCGTCGCCGCCGGATCTGTTCTCCCCGGCTCTTTGCTGTCCTCTCCACCGCGATCTCTCTTTTCTACCCCAAAACCAAAATCAACTCGTCGGCAACGAAATCATGGCCACCGCAGACAAGAACCTCATCGCCCACCTCGTCCCGGCGATGAAATCTCTCCACTACACCCTCAAACTTGCCGGAATAACTAGAACATGTTGAAAGGCAGAACGGCGTTCTACAATTCCTGAAGCCCGGCGGAGAGGAACGTGATTTACTCATTGACACATACCGCCGGTTTACCCAATTGCTCGACGGAGAGGAACGTGATTTACCCAATTGCCGGAATCTGACACACACTGCCGGAATCTTCAATCACTCACTGTCACCGCCGGTTTGTATACTTTCCGATTGTCTATCCCGATAAGCTTCGCCGGCCGACGAGCCTCAACAATGTCCTCTTCTTCAAAATACCCAAAAGCCGACTTTAGACTCTCCAACTTCCTCATCTTCTCCGGCAGCTTTGTCGGAACCTCACCCAACGCCGGCTTGGTGTCATTTATCATCCTGATAACGTGATGCTCATCCGTGAGCTGAATGTAAATTTCATCTATTGTCCCCAATTTCATCAATGATTTATTCTGGAACGTATTGGATCTTTGTTTCTTGGATTTGTGGTTGTTGTCTCTGGTTTGCTTGGTTAGAGGTGAAGAAAATGGTCACGATCGTGACGTTGATGAGGACAATCTAACCGGCGAGGGGAACTTCAGTGGTGCAGAAAAAAAAGCATCCCAAACCAGTTTCTTGATTTCGTTAGGCTTCAAAGAAAACAATCTTTTTATCATCTCCATTGCTTTACTTTTCTGAGCAAACAAGGAGGAGAAAGAAACAAGGAGAGAGAAACAAAAGGGTTCGCACATGAGATGAGAGAGAAACAAGGAGAGAGAAACTAAAACGGATCAGTTAAATGGGCATAACCCTATTTTTTATATTTTTTAATGGAATGGAGGTGTGACAAATCCTTATTGGGCTAAGTCAGCTTGGAGGACAACTCTTGTCCTGATGAGGCAGGACCAAGCATTACTAGCCTGGTATATTATTCTTCCAGCCTCTCAAGTTTCAACACAACATCCACCAAAGTAATCCACGTGATGAACATAATCCAGTCACCAAAAGAACCAAAGCTAACCAAATACTACATAATTAATTAACAATTCAAAATCAGAGTCTATGTCATCAACTACCATCAGCATAATATCTTGGTAGTCAAGCTCAAACAACAGTCTTACAAGAGCTAATAACCACATATAAATATACCAAGTCCATGTGAACTCATAACCAAAAACTACCACCATCAAGAGACCTTGGATTTCAAGCTCCGAGGCATCTAAGAACTAATGTTTGTGCGAATTTCACTTGCCACGGACCATCCATCTTTGGAAACTGTTGGAGTCAGGCTGCAAGAAACAGTTACGTAGAAACACACAAAATTAGACCAAAACATACAGGTGCGACAACAACATACTAATCATTAAACAGATATAAGCCCAGAGAAAGTTATGTGACTTGTGTCACAAGTTGGTAGCTTAATTCACAGCTCACGAGTCCAAAGTGTAACATAAATCCTCAAGTTTAAGAAGAAAACAAAATTAGATCAAAGCTCAGAAGCTACTAGCACGAAAAGTGTATTGTAGATGGAATGACAACATTTTAATTAACAAACAGAAATAAATTCAGAACAAGTTCAGTGTCATGCTGGGAAGCTTCGGAATTCCAAAAACTAACATAAAGCAAAAGTAACCCCCTTGATTTGAACGTAAGAAAAGACAATGAGAACTCACAAAAAAAAAAAAAAAAATGAATGTGAAGTTTTATCTGTTGTAAGATTACGGTGATTACCTACCCAACCAAATAACGAAAATTGATTGATGCGGTCTCTTATTTTGAACTATATAATCTAGACATTTCATACTCTCCCAAGAAAATCACTAAATATAGGGCTTTTGAGACACCCAGATAAAATCAAATATCTTCTAACAAAATCTTATGACCCCGGTAATAAATTTTTTTTAAAATACTTCTCAACTGAAAATAACCGAGAGAAAATAAACTGCCAGCAAGCTCAAGATTAAGTTTATTTAAATATAATTGTCTTATATAATAAAATGATTTCTGTTAATGAAATGGGGTTTTTCAAATTTAATCAAAGCAAGAAAAAATGATATATCATAACCTTCAACCAGACATTCAAATTACGAAACCTTCTTTACAATAAAAAAATAAATAATAAAAATAAAAACATTTGGAAAATGAATATCCAACTCAGCACCCCACATGATGGAACAACGGAAACTGAGAAACCATGCCAATTTATAACAGCATTCCTCTTAAGGCCTGTTTACTAACAGGAATGATTCTTGATTTTTACTGTCAATTCTTAAAATTGAGAATTAAAAATAAAAATCATGTTTAATAAAATACTTTGACTTTTTTTGTTTCAAGAAAGTACTTTCTAATTGTGTGAAGGGAATAGAAAGTGAGAAATCCTCACTTTCTCTATTTTCTAAATTGTTCATAGAAATTACTTTCTGTACTGTAGCATTATTTATAAATTTAAAAAAAAAAAAAACATCTCATTCTTCCTCTTCGCTTCTCGAATTCTTCGCACTGCAACAATGGTGATAGGCTCATCTCAATCCCAATCATCATCCTCATCGAACAACGGGTCCAGTCCCGTCGGCATGGCACTAGACTCAAGATCTCGCCCATCGTCGTCCTCGACATGAGCCTCTGCTTCATTGGCTTCGTCACCGCCCTCCACATCTCCGGCAAGCTCTACCGCTACCGATCTGGTGCCGGAGCTTAGTTTTTCAGATTCTGATCAACCAAATTAGGATCATTTGTCGGATTCTTCATGATTGGTAATTGAAATGCCACAAAAAACATCATAGTGATGATATATAGATATATGTATACACTAAAAGTAGCAGATTTCAAATGGAAATGAAAAGGTCTCACATCTTTGCAATTGTCTTAACCCATCTCATCTTCCTCCTCACAACTCCCCCAACCTGACTCTCGCTGCCCCGGAAAAAGGAGGAACAGGAAGGAGGGAGGTAGGTGTTTTAACAAAAATGAATTCTAATTAAGCTCAATTCAAAGATTTGGTAGTGCGATTCAACCAATTCAATGAATGGAAGAGCTCTGCCTCTTACTTATATATATATATATATATATATATATATATATATAGAGTATATGACATTGATTTTCAATATAGAAAACAAAATCAAAATTATAATTATTAAACTTGCATTTTAATTTCTTACTTTGAAAATATTGAAAGCATAAAAAATTAGTAAACATAATTTTACTTTATATTTCAGCTTCAGAAATGAAAAATATGATTTTACTTTGGGAGAAAGCAAAAATAAGAAAGTGAAAGCGTTAGTAAACGAGCCCTTAGAGTTTCCTTTCCGTTCATGCATCAAGATGACTGATATTACCTTGTGGTTCTTGTTTTGGCTCCTTTAGTATGAAAGCATCAGTCAGAGCAGATCTTGATACCAAAGCAGCCTCTAGTAGACGCAAAGCCTGCAAAAGAAATATATATATATATATACAAAAATTGTCGGCAAGGAATTATTAGAACAACAATTAAGAAATAGACATCAGATAGCTAGAAGAAAGTATTGAACCCAAGACCAATATAAAAAAACAATAGGTCCAGAGGATTTTATTTACCTCCTTCTCACCAATAGTTACTTCTTGTTCTACAATGTCACTGAAGGGAATATTCAATTTGTTAATAAGAGATAAGATTGACAGTGGAGATAAAGGTGTTATGGTCAAATTGTCTGTCACCATGTACTTTGACGGTCCTTTCATGAATCTCTCGCCAGTTGTAGCTTCCGTTAAATTAAAATAACTTACTCCAAACAGGGAAGAAACAGTTGACAACGACGGATATAAAGCTTCCTCAATGGGGATGAGCAGCTTATTGTAAGCTAGTCCATGGGGCAGCTTTGGATTGACTAAAGTTGCCTTCATCTCCTCAGATTTCAAGAATTCGTCAACATCAAGTGCCAAGATGCTCTTGTATAAGTTAGCCAAGCATCCCCTCAGTGACAAACATGGAAATTCTTTAAATACATAACCAAGTGGAAAGGTGAGAAAACCGTTGATAAGATTAACAAAATCTTCCCTAGCTTCAACATACAATGCCCTGTTGTTACATTTGTTGATAATAAGCTTGAAAGCTATCTTTACTGCTTTTGATCTTGTTGTGTCCATGGTCCTTTGAGATTCAATTGTGCTTCTTGGACTCAATTCTCCATGATGGATTGCAAAACTGGTTTTTTTGTCTTGTGATTCCAAGAAAGTCTCAGAAAAAGGTGCCGTAGATGTTAATGAAGCCTTGAACAACTTCAGAACCTGAGAGAAAGACCATCCATTTTGTTATTTTAAATGTAGACTAAAAAAAAAAATCCATCAACTTGTTAATTACCTCATCCTTGCCTATGTTTATACACCTCTCTTTTATTGTGCTTCCATCCACAGCTCCAAGCTCTTTAAGCAAGGTTAAGCAAGTCATAGTGGACACGGGCAGTAATTGAAAGTCATCAGTTATCATGACGCGTGAAGTGGGTTTCACAAAAACCCCTCCAACTGGAGGAACAGATTTACGATTCAGTTTCACCATATATTTTATGGGCCTTCCACAACGGCAATGAGCAGTTCGGTAAAGAAACAAAGTGCATTGTGTTGTCTCATATCCACATGCATAGTACTCATTAGTAGTACTATGAACAGAATTTAGTTTAAGGTTTCTGCAGTAAATTTCAGCAGCACTCCGAGGATGAAGCAGCATGTCCTTGCACTCCACAGTTTGGAGATGTTTATCGTCAAAATTCTCAATACTTTCATATAAGTTGTTCAGGCAACCAATCTCCCATTTTGATGCTTGTTCACGTGAGAGTCTAATAATGGTTCCAATAGGCATAGTCATGAGGCTGAAGAGAACATCAACGAAATCATTATTGGACTCGGCAAAAACAACTCGATTCGTCTCTTCATCCACCAGGATATTCAGACTTAGACTTTGTGAAGCTTCATCTGCCATTGCTTTGAAAGAGGGGGGAAGGAAAAGAAGAGGAAAGAATTGGCAACTAAGTAAGCAAATGCAGTCTGCATTATTTAACACATGATAGTTTATAGCTACATTCACCACTTTAGAAAACAAAATCTAAAGCATCATCTGACTCGGAGCTCAAGTAAATAACAAGGTAGGACATCCAACTAGAAGGTCAAAGAATCAAGGCCAAAATGTTTCTTCGAAAGAAAGAATATGTTATGTGAAATTCTTATGATTCCCCAACCTTACCCTTCCCGGTAAGAAAATGGAGGACATAAAATTTTGTGATGTCAATTGGAACTAATACATTATAGAGATTTCGCAACTATATGTCCCACTTTCCCCGCCTTGTCTTTAGGAAAAACCTCTATAACATTTCTGCTCACTATATATAATTAAATATAATGGAATGGAAATTCATACCACATAACCTTATCTTATAAATATGGTGAAGTTTTTATGCAAAATTTTGTAAGTGTGAGCATTTGACACTTTCAGAATACAAATACACTCCCAAGACTAATTGTCATCCTGCACCATCTATTAACTTCGTTAAGTTTGGGAGCACCGAATTGGTGTCTAGGATTTATGATTGGAGAAAGTTTAGTTCAAACTTGTACTAAATTTTCTCCCATTCCAAATCTAAGGTGATGCCGCCAAACATAGCAATTTTGTTTCATCTTCGATTTGACACAATTGTTGTAGTGTGTATAACATGATCGGAAAACTAAAAGAGGGCCAACTAGGAGTGGAGGATATATTTATTTTAAGACAAAAAAGAAAAGAAAAAGGAAAAAAAAGACACCCAAAATTGGAAAGAAATATGGTAAATTAAGGCCTATCAGGTATGAGGAAAACATGGATTGAAAAAAACCAAAAAAATAAATAAAGTAAAAACAAAGAACTGCAAGCAGAAAATTTACTATGAGGTTTTGACGATCACTAGTTGAAAAATAATCCCTGGAATGTCATTGTATGCCTATGTTGTGGTTGGGAGTACGGAATCAACATCTTGGAATTAGGATTGAAGAAAAATTAGTTGAAACTTGGAACTAAATTATGTCCGTTCCAATTCCAAGGTGCCGATTCGATGCTACCAAACCATAGCATTAACTCGATCAAGTAACTGTTAAAAGCATGAAAGGCTTAGAATTATACCTGTTCTGAATAATCAAACCTTCAGTACTGAACTCTAAACATGTTTTTGAACTTCTACTCATAACTGATTACAGAGTATGCACCTCAGTCATGGGGTTATATTTGACTGATCACAACGATTTTAGACTCAAATTACATAGAAACTAAAACAATTTTAGCACCCTGAATTTGGATCACATTGTCCTCAAAACTAAAAAAATAGTAACTGCACTACCCTAAATATATAATGCAAGAAGATGAAGAAGATCAAAGTAATAAGTAACAGGGTAAACAAAAAATTCAAATACTCAAGAATGTAAGAGATCGATGGTACCTGAACTGAGCAAAACACGAACACAGCCTCAAATATCTGAATATTAATTTGTGGGTTGTTAATGCTTATTAGTAAGAAAAGAGGTGGAACTATGAATGATTAAAAAATGGGGATTAAAGCATACAGTTCATAAAGAAAAAGTAGCAAAAGATGATTGATGTTAGTGGGAAAGTGGAAACAATAAAGTCGAGTACTTTTCCCGAGTCTCTATCTCTATATGGGGCATTTTTTTTTTTTTTTTTTTTTGTGAATATGTGGAGCATGTTTGGTACTAAATATATGAGAAGAAATAGAAAATTAATTATTATTATTATTTTTTAGTTGGGACTCACACATACCGCCTCCACGAACTCCTAATCTTCTTTTGAAAAGTAAGAGTCTAATACCCCTAGACCACAAGCATGTTGGTATTAATTAATTATTATTATTATTATTATTATTATTATGAGAGAAAACAAAATTAAAAGGACAGTATTAGTATTTTTATGGTTCATTAATTAATGACCAAAAAAAATAGTGATAATACTTAATCATGCTAATTTACGAGTAAAGGGAAAGAAACAATTTTATTGAATTTATCATTATAACCTTTTATATTTAAAAGGATTAAATTATATTTTGTTTTTGCTTGTAAAATCAAGATTATGAACATTTCAGTAAACATGATATAGTCCTTCATTTCAGATTAGTGAACACTTCATTTTTCTTCCATTTTATTTTATTTCCTTTCATAATTTTACTAACACCTCCATTTCCTTTCATTTCCTAACATAATTTCATAATAAATACAAGATCAAGTTTCTTTTCTTTAGTTTGGTTTCATTTTTTATTTTCTTTTCTCTCATTTTACACACACCCTTACTTCTATTTCCAAAAGTATTTCATTCTTTCTCTATTTTAATTTTGTGTTGTGTTTTAATTTTTTCAATTTTTGAAGTCCAATTATATTATCCTCAATATTTGAATTATGTAGTAATAATTTTGACAAGTTTGCTCAACTCTGATTTATTAATTTTTTTCTTCTTTGTGGTAATCGATACACATGTATTTTGGTGTTGTTTGATAAAATTAAATATTAAGTACTGAAAGTTTTAAGATAAAATTAAATAGTAAGTGCTGAAAGTTTTAAGAATTGAATTTTAAGTTAAAGTTTTTAAGTAGTTATTAAAAAAAAGTTTTTAATTAGTTATTAAAAATAAATATTTTATTTTAATATTTTTTCGAATTTTCAGCGTTCAACATTAAATCATAATTAATATAATCAATCATAATTGATAATTATATGTTTCATTTTAAATAGTAACTTTTTTATATATACTTAAATATTTTTTTAGATAAACTTTTAATCCGTTCAGCATTAAACGATATATTAAATTATCAAACAAACATTATTGCTGTGTTAGATTTAGGTAGTGATCGAGAAAGGATGGGCACCTGCCCCAGTTATGCCACAAAGTTATCACGATGCCCCAGCACTTTATTAAAAGGATGTACTAAAATATATCAATGGAATGGCTTAAATAGCTCTGCCCACAACCTTACATCATCCACAGCCTCCGGTGAGCTTCCCTCTATTTAAGAGCTGAGTATTTCAATCCGGTGAAGATACTACAGCGATCAAATTTTCCTGCAATAGCTTAGCTCAACCAGACCCAGCCACCTTCATTGTTTCCGGCCTAGTAGAAGACGCCCGAATAGTAGCGTTTCAGCCCCAAGAGTTGCTTGAGCTTCTCGCCGAAAAGACTAGGTTGAATTCTAGTAGATACTTGATCGTTGTAGGTTGTGAGTTTCTAACGATGAAGGCAACGGTGGGGTTCTGTCAGACGGGACCCAAAACCGTTGGGTATGACGACGGATGACGGCATGAACACCATCTTTGACGGTAACGCCACAGAAGAGGATGACGGCTGATGCTTGCAATGGCAATGGAAGCTTACGCTTTTGGTGACGAGTATGACCCACACTTGTCCGAGTCTCGTGGGCCTAAAATGTTGAGGACAAGAGCTATTAATTTTATTTGTAGCCAAACAAGCATGACAATGGTAACATCTTTTTCAACCATTATTTTGAGAAAGCTATTTGAATTTCACTGCATTCCCTCTTTAGTGGTATTTCAAAGATATATGTATATGTGTGTGTGTGTGTGCATCTATGGGTTCCACGTCGTTTCTGTTTGGTGTTGTTCTTACTTTAAGACTGAGACATCAAGCTGCTGCATGGTCTCTCTCTCTTTCTCTCGCGTTAAATGGGTTTCTCCAACTTCTCTCTCTGGAAATGTTCTATAGCTGCTATTGTGTTTCTGTTTTGGTGTGTAAATGAAACATTAATTGGTTGGAAGCTTCAATATGGCCTATGAACAAATGGCATTGTAAAGAAATGATACAGATTTCTCTTTCGATTAATGAATGGTTTTAGTTATCCATACATTAAAGGCAAAATTAGCCTTGATTGGTCCGAGGCCGAACACAAAAACTGGCCTAAATAAATACAACTCTACAAAAATTCGGTATGAACCCATTTTCATAGAGTTGGGGGGTAGTTGTTAACACATAAAATATAATTCGAGGCAATCATTGTGATACTCCCGAATTTTCGAATGCGGGTTGGCCAGGCCCACGCCCGAATACCCGAAGATATCAAAACAAATTGATAATAAACGAACACAGAGTACAAAAGAATAAAGAAGAATAAATAAAATGCTGACAAGAAACTAAAATGATAATCTAATAATAAACCTCATAATATATTTCCATTAATTAATAAACTCTTTTGATACAACTGATCCTCCAAAATACAACTCGGGAATCCATACTGTGTGGACCCCTAGAAAATCCAAACTAAACAAATGACAGCAATCTAAAACAGGAAACTGAATCATAAAGGAACTCCTATGTAGTATCGAAAGAATGAAGTAAACTGATCTCCGCTCAACACGAACAACCTCTACTCGTGACGAACACCTAAAAAATAATGGTGGGTCAGGCCCACAAACAAGTTCTACCTACTACAGTCCAAGCAGAGATCCGATACACGTATACATCCTTGTCAATCCAACAGTAACTAGTAGTCCGTATATATATATATACACACTAAAGGAACCTCACTAGACTATATGGTTGTCTCAACCTGAATAGTAGGCAACATGCAAAACGCACATATAGTGGGCATGAGTACCTAGACCTACCAGGGTACACAACTACACTATATCTAGCTACACATCCCTAGCGATATACGCGCCCTAACCATTGATCCTGAGACTCAAGCTCATATCATGGCACCATACTTATATATATATAATCTAGTAACCATCCTATCCAGTATAAATTAATCATCCATCAGTCATTCAACTTGTTCAGCTGACCTGACTTGAATATAAGTAGGACTTAACATTTTAGTTAATCCATTCCCTTATATTATAAATTAATCCTCCATAAGTCATTCAACTTGTTCAGCTGACCTGACTTAAATATAAGTAGAACTTAACATTTTAGTTAATCCATTCCCTTATATAAAATAGGTAGGACTTAACTGATAAGTTAATCCATCCCTAGAATACCACCGTCCCATACCGGTGCATTAAATCACACAATCCAACAATTGATGTAACAATTAAGGAAATACATCAAACATTCCATAAATAACTATGATAAATATGATATCAAGTTATCACATAATAGGAATGACTTATTATTTCTTTAAACTTCCTATATCATATGTCCTACACAAACTTAATCTTATACATGATGATATTCTATTATACCATTAAATAAGGATTCTCCATATCCAATTCATCCTACACATTTAATCTCAATTGCTAAAATATTTTAAAAGATTAAATCCATTCGTTTGTTTAAAACATTCAAATAGCAAGCATCATTATGATTGAGTCTATTTAAATTTATTAAAACCCAAACCTAGTCCCTATTTAATGTTCAGGAATCTTAGACATGTTTCTACATTCCATCATTCCACGGATATGAAAAATACATAATTTAAACATGTAAAAATTCACATAAGAAATCAAATCAAAATCATGCATTTTATTAATTCATAACACAAGAACAGATATGAACCAATTTCATAAAACCTATGTTCTAATCCAATTAAACATGCATAATTATTTAATTTTATGTGTTTAATAAATTCTGAAATTTCCTAGGCATGTACAGAAACATGAATCAAAGGGAAAGAGATAGAAGAAGAACTTGCCTTAAACTTTCGGATCGAAAATTAAACTTTTTCTTCCTTGATCTTCTCTCTATAGGGTTTTTCTTCTCATTCCTTCCTTTTCCTCCTTCTCTCTCTAACATTATCTCTCAAGTATATATCACGTGAATATTTCTAACCCCTTTTTTCAACCTATAGCTATATATTTATAGGCTAAATAAAATAACCCTAACCCTTTTCCCAATCCAAGTCAACTAAAAAAAAAATGAAAATAAAAATATTAAAAAGGTAAGCAAAATATGTTACGTATATAATTTATGTATATGTTTATTAAATAAATAAATTATACACATTCTATTATTTATTAATGGATTATTCAATAATATTTAAGTTACCATAATATTATAAAGTAACTTAAAACATAACACGTATCAAATCTATGTATATTTTTATTATTTAAATAAACATATACATCAGATTAAATATTACTACCCAAATTACCATAAAAGTAATTAATAAATTACTTTCTCTTTTATATATATATTAAAAAGGTAAGTAAAATATGTTACGTATATAATTTACGTATATGTTTATTAAATAAATAAATTATACACATTCCCTTATTTATTAATGGATTATCCAATAATACTTAAGTTACCATAATATTATAAAGTAACTTAAAACATAACACGTATCAGATCTATGTATATTTTTATTATTTAAATATAAAACATATACATCAGATTAAATATTACTACCCAAGTTACCATAAAAATAATTAATAAACTACTTTCCTTTTTATATATTTATATAATATATATCTATATATATACATACATTATCCATGGGTAATAATCCATACACATCCAACCTCCTATCCAAGTAGTCCATGGGACCCAATTGGTTGGCCCATTACTACTAACCATAACCATAAAAGAAAAATAAAATAAAATAATAAAAGAAAAGAAAATATTTAATTTACAATTAAAACAAATAAATAAATATCGAGACTATCCTTTTAAAATTAGGGGTATTACAATCATGCCACGTGGTCAGAAATTACAAGGTCCGATCATCAGAGCGAAAGATTAATTTCTAATCATAGTGATTCGATTTAAGGTTGAGAAGGAAGAAGAGTGGAATTTTTAGGCCATTAAAGCTGAGATGAGGTTTTGAGCTCATAACTGGTCACAATTGGGACTCTTAGTCTCAATGGTTATGATCATGAGTTTTGGGCTAAAATCTTCTCAGTCACTATGGTTATGAGAGTCTCAGTCACTATGATCATAAGTCTTAGGCGAAAATCCTCTCAGTCTTCATGATCATGAGTCTTAGGCCAAAATCTTCTCAGTCACTATGGTCATGAGAGTCTCAGTCACTATGATCATGAGTCTTAGGCCAAAATCTTCTCAGTCACTATGGTCATGAGAGTCTCAGTCACTATGATCATGAGTCTTAGGCGAAAATCCTCTCAGTCTTCATGATCATGAGTCTTAGGCCAAAACCTTCTCAGTCACTATGGTTATGACTTTTAGTCTCAATGGTCATGATCGTGAGTTTTCAGTCAAAATCCTATCAGTCACTATGGTTATGAGAGTCTCAGTCTCATGGTCATGAGTTTAGGCCAAAATACTCTCAGTCACAACTTTCTCAGTCACAACGGTCATGGTCATGAGACTCTCAGTCATAATGGTCACGATCCAAAATCTCTCCAAAGACTCATAACCAGCAATGATCAAGAGTCTTGACCGTTATTTCTCTCGGTCACAATGATCATAAGACTCTCGGTCATAATGGTCATGATTCTGAATCTTAACCAAGATTTTTAGTCACTATGGCCATGATCAAGACTCGTAACCAAATATGGTCATGATCAGGGGTCTCGGGTCATAATCACTTGAAGAATCTTTGGGGTAATTCAAATGAAGATCGGCTGTGAATCCCAATGATTTAAGAACCCAACAAGTCAGGTCTAGAAACGTGAAAAGAGCTTGAAATAGAAAAGGACAACTTGACCGTGTTAGAGGTCCAGAGATTCAGAACCCCAGATGGAAGGTTCTCACTTATATCTGATGAAGAAAGTCAGATTTGTCAGTAATCATATGACTCCAGGCTAATGTACAAATCAAGCCAGACATGACAGGTGCAGAGAGCTGAAAATGGCTTGAAGACCAAAATCATCAAGCATGAAAGAAAAGGCACCACTTAGTCAAAAATACTATGTCAGACATACTTGTATCTGCCTATAGAGGGATGTGCAAGTCAGTCAACCTGACCAGATCAGCAAGGTGGTTAGGAAAAGTCACTTTCAGCTTACAACCAATCAATTTCTAGAGAAACGGTTGAAAGGGACAACACCAGGTAGAAGCCTCTATAAATACCCACTCAAACCTCACAAGGAAGAGGTCCAAGACCATTTCTAAAGTTCAACCTTTAGCATTCATATCACTTAGCACTTAGCTTTTATTTCATCAAGTTTAGTTTAACACTTAGCTTTTATTTCAGCAAGTTTAGTTTGGCACTATCAGTTTAATTCTCAGTTCATCTTTCAGCATTCAATACTTTAGTTTCCATTTCAATCAAGAGTTTGTAATTCATTCATCATTGTAATCAGTCAAGTTCAATGAAGAAAGGTTTGCAAATTCAGGTATATTTATTGTTCAGTTTAAGTTGCTTCTAATTGATATTCATCTTAAATGTTTAAAGTCCTTTCTTAAAGGCAATAGCAACCTTAAGGAGATGGTCATTCTTACTCTCCAACTTTCGCCTGAATCACCTTAGGTCGGTGACCCGACCCAATAGGAATAGTTTGGCAAGAAATATTCGAGTCCATCAGGACTCTAGCACGCCCGCGTTCTAGGTCAGCCATTCATTGGCTAGCGACCTCAGACCACTTTGTGAGCCAAACAGGTACGTTACTCAATGATTTAGTTGGTAGAACAACACATTCCGAATGAATGTGTCCATTTGGACGAAATTAACCATACATTGAGTTTAGGCCAAACGCACACATTTTAATATTAATTTATTGATTAATGGTAGATTTTAACAATTGAAGTAATGGCGGTAGGGCTTTTCGTTGCCAAAACCAACCCCCCCATTTTTCAAAAAACTAATCCCCTGAGTTTGTAAAATGCGCAAACGATGCAACAGCGTCTGCTAAAAAAAGGACGTTCAAAATTACAGAAGTACCCATTGGTCTTTTTCCTTCCATGCTTAAATTCCTTCAGTGTTCTTGAGAACCAAACAGTCACAAATATGAAGTATGAAAAATCAGAATCTCTCTCTTCTATCTCTCCCTGTGAGGTCCTCAGTCGAATATTAAAAAATAAGATCCGGTAGTCTCGCAGAAAATGAGAAAAAGACTCGGTATTGAAACATGATTCTGGATAGAAACATTAAAACAGAAAAAAATTAAACATATAGATTTCAAGGGAAGGCAGACTGGCAGAGAATAGGAATATGGCAATTAAGGCATCATATATAACCAGAATTTTTCTCAATAACGCCATGCTTACACCACACTCATGACTACCACAAGGCACAAGTCAAAAACTTTGAGAACAAAACACAGCTGAAACAACTTGATTACAATTGATACTTGAGTCTATAGTAGATTGCGCATTCGAAAGCTAAAATATAAAAGAAGCAATTGACATAAATGCCACAAAAGGAACAGTTTGACACCTCTTCAATCGTTGCTCAATTTTCAGAGTTTCTTCTTCATTCATGCATCAATTTTTTGAATCATCATAGAGTTTCCGTTTTGATTCTTTAGGTAAAAAAACGTCACTCAGAGTAGTTTTCGACACCAAAGCAGCCTCCAATAGATGCAAAGCCTGAAAAACAAATCCACAACTGAATGGATCATTAGCAACTAGGAAATGTAACTACTACTGTAAAGCAAAACTGATAACCAAAGCATACTCAACACAAATTCTAATGTGATCCCTTCTGGCATTGACAGAGTGATCAACCAAGAGCTTTTGAAAACAAAATTATAGTCCATGTTAGGCAACCATTTGTTCCAAACAATTTAAGTTCTATGGAACAACAACGTAAATAAAAGTTCTCCTCGTGTCTTCACAAATATAATGAATTGTCAGTTTCAGGCCACATGATAATATAATATAGTAGTGCAAGTCAAAAGAATGTAAGCCAAAATTATACTCAAAGTTTAATGTTAATTTACCTCCACCTCACCCATGGTCACTTTTTGCTCTAAAATGTCACCGAGAGAAATATTAAATTTGTCAATAAAACACACAACAGACATTAGAGATAAAGGTGTTATGGTCAAATCGTCTGTCACCATGAACATTGAAGGTCCGCTAAAGAAACCATTGCCAGTTATTGCTTCTATTGGAGGGGTCTGACCTACAATGGAAGAGAATTGAAAAAGGAAGATGCAGTAGAGTAAAATGGATATGAAGCTTCCTCGATGGGGATGAGCTGCTTATACAAAGCAAGTCCTCGGGGCAACTTTGGATTGACCAAAATTGACTTCATCTCCTCAGATTTTAAGAATTCCAAGACATCCAAATCTTGGATGCTTTTGTATAGACTACCCAAACATCCCCTCAAGGACAAACAAGGCAATTTTTCAAACATAAAACCAAGTGGATATGTGAGGAAACTGCCAATAAGATTAATAAAATCCTCTTTGGCTTCTACATACAATGCCTTGTTATTAGATTTGTTGAAGATAAGCTTCAAAATAATCTTTGTTTCCTTTTCCGTTGCATCCATGGCTCTTTCGGGTTGAATAGTGCTTCTTGGACCACATTTTTCGCGGCAAATGCAAAACTGTTTTTGTCCATAGCCGATTCCAAGATGACCTCAGAGAATGGTGCCTTTGTTGTTAATGAACAACTGATCAATTTTATAAACTGAGAGAGATGGTGACTATTCATTTTGTTCTTGGAAAAAAAATAAAATAAAAGTAAAACTAGTTAACTTGTGTAAAAAAATAAAATAAAAGTAAAACTAGTAAACTTGTGTATTACCTTCTCCATTCCAATGTTTATAATCCTTTCTTCTCTTGTGCTTCTTTCTGCAGCTTCAAACTTACTAAGAAGGGCTACACACGTCATAGTGGAGATGGGCTTTACTTGAAAGTCGTCAGATATCATAAACCTTGCTTTAGGTTTCACAAACACCCCTCCTCCTCGAGGTACAGAGGGTTGGTTGCCTAGTTTATGTAAGGTAGTCATGGTTGATCCACAACAGCAACAAGCATTGTAGTAAGGACCAAAACAGGTATAGTTTGCAATAGTATAGATGCTCGGAGGATAAATATCAGTGTGCTTAACACAGCAGACATAGATATCTTTTGTGTCAACAAAATTCAGCTTAAGGTTCTTGCAGTAAATTTCAGCTGCACTTCGAGGGCGAAGCAGCATGTCCTTGCACTTCACGCTTTGTTGATGATCCTCGTCAAGATTCTCAACACTTTGATATAAGTTGTTCAAACAACCAAAGTTTTCTTCCACTGAGTGTTCACGGGCAAGTCTGACAATGTTTCCAATAGGCATGGTCAAGAAGCTGAAGATAACATCAACAAAATCCTTATCGGACTCAACAAAAACAACTCGATTTTATCTTTCTCAACCAGCACCTTCAGGCTAATACTTTGTGAAGCGTCAGTCGTCATCATATAGACAGCCACAGATATATATTGGCAAAATTGAGCTAATATTCTGCATCAATCATCATATAGCATATATGTTAGATGTTTCATAAAAAGTTGGAATTTATTTATATGGTGGGTCACCAATCTGCATATTAATTTCTATATGAGCGAGGACTAAACTGTAGCTAGCAATTGAATTTCTATGATGAATGAACCATATGTTATAGAAACTAATAGATTGGTGTTTAGTGGAACAAATCAGATGTGTTCTTTTGTCAAATACAGAAGTTCGATATATAATAAACACAAAACATATCCTTACCTATGTCGATATAAGATCCTTAATTTTCAAAGTAACCTGACAAAAATATCAGGAAAAAGAAGACGCAAAATGTCTATATATAGAATTAATATCCTCTTTTCCTACACCAAAATACTTCCCAAAAAATTTGGACACCACACTTCCCATCTACCGGATGTAAAATATTTTTCACAATATATAAATTGGTGTTTGGTTATTGTAATATATCTTGAAATTTTTTTTTAAAAATATAACAAAAATAACTTTTCATTAATTTTGGATAAATTATTTTTACACGTTTGGCCCGATGGAGTCCATCAGACTTACACTTTTACCAAACACAGAAAAAATAAAAATAAAAAAAATATTTTACAGTCATGTGAAAAAAAAAAAAAAAAACCTTTAAGTATTGGTTTTGTTTTAGGCATTTTGTTTCTAACTAAAATAGAAATAGTATTTTTGTTGTAGGAGTGTTTTGGAAAAAAAATTGGAAACACTTTTGGGAACAATGTTTTGTTGTGGAAATGTCGAAAACAAGAAACATGCAAAATATCGTTTTATGCCATGAACAGTTGTCAAAATAAGAAAAAATATAACGTCTTAGTGTTTTGGTTTTGGGACACTGCGTATAAAATAAAATAAGGTCGCATCAAACATGCTTTTGTTGCCAAAATCAACACTGTGGCAGTCCAAAAACAAAAATAATAAAAATTAAACGCATGTCAAACGGAACCTAATTACACTACCTCTACCTCAATAAAAATTTCAAAATATATAATACATGAGGATCGAAGATGAAGAAGTTCAAAGAAGTAATGTCGTGAACAAATAAATTTTAACACTGAAGAATGGAAGAGATATATGGTACCTGAACTGGCAAATCAGGACCATAAACAGCTTCAAATATCTGATCACTAATTTGTGGGTTGTTGACGCTTATAGAAGAAGTGAACTTTGGATGATTTTATAAATGGGTTTTAAAAGGGAAAGCATTTGCATAAAGTAAAAGTAGCAGAAGATGATTGGGTGTTGGAAAGAGAGTGGAAACTAATCGTTTACTTTTCCTATCTTATACGAGACGAGAAAAGAAAGAAAAAATAATACTAAGTATTAATTAATCTTTTTGTGGTCAATTAATGAAAAAAAATACTAATGGGTAATTAATAATGTGTAGAAATATTCTGCAAAATACAAAATGTGCTGCTTATTCTACAAAAAAAATATATAAAAATAAATAAAAATCCTATATTTTTAAAATTGAAAAAATAAGAATAATTCTCCAATTTGAAGACTAAAATCTCTAAAATAACCTTAACACAAAAATATATATATAAAAAAATAAATAAAATTATATTAAAAAAATAAGGGCATTTTTTAAAAAAAATTGTAAAACCCCAAAACATTATTTTTTTTATTATTTATTCTACTTTTTGATTTTTAAATTTTTTTTATTATTTTATCTTTTATTTTAAAAAAAACACCTAAAATTCCGTATATTTTAGGATTATTATTAAAAACAAAATATTGGTCAAAATTGATGGGAGTAATTTGCTATAAGATTTCAAAATATATGAATTTATAAGCAATTTATAGAAAACCGGATTGCTTTTTACACATTTTAAACTTTACCCTTAAAAAAAAAAAAAAAAAAAATCTGCTAATTATATATTAGGTGAACTACAATAACCTCCTTAAAATTTGACATAATTACAAATAAACATAAGATTTGTAATATTTTTTACACCGTATCCCTGAGGTTTACCGAAATTTGCAAACACCTCCACTCTTTCAAAATATAATACTTTTTGTCAGAAATAAATGGTTATAGTGACCAAAATGCTCATAACCAAGTAAAAAGACGTTATTACCCTTATAGTATTATCAAATAACAAGTTTTAATGGACGAAAATGCCCCTCCCCCTCCCTCTCACATTAAAATTTTATTTACCAAACACATTCAATTAATTTTATAAATCAATTATGAATTTATTTTTTAAGATTTTACAAAACTTAATTATCTTGAAAATCAATATTTAATTAAAATTTTAAATTCACATGTTAAATATTTATAAATATGTAATTTATATTTATTTTTTATATTAATTACATTTTAATTAAATATTCAAATCAAATCAATAGTTTAAAATAATGTTTATTTACAACTTAAAAATAAATACGTAATTTAATAATTAATAATTTAGATTAATAAATTTAAACTTAGGATAGTTAAAGAAAGAGAAATTATAACTCTTAATTGGCATTGACTATTTTTACTTTAAACTGCTTACTCAATTTTATTTAGATAAAAAGCAAAGCAAAGGAAAGATAAGAAAAGAAAACACAATTAAAAACCCAAGCGCACCGCCGACCCCTACCCTCCTTCACCACTCTTGTTTCTCTTTACTCTCAAACCCAACCTTTATTCCATTTTCAGTAACCTGTTTTTTGGGTTTTTTTTTTTTTCCTTCTTTATTTTTTCTTTTTTTTTCCCTCAACATAATTGAACAAAAGAGCCGAGGCACTGTTTAAAAGCCTTTTTGGGCAAAAAAAGTAAAAAAAAAAAAAAAGAAAGAAAAGAAAGGAGTACTTTATAAATAGAAAAATATATATATTGTATATGATTGTGCCATTTGATTGTTCTTTAAAAAAGGAAAAAAGTATCATATGATTGTTATTTCTTCCTAGTTGATTTTGATAATGGTATTGTATTGTTTATTTTTTATATATATAAAAAAAATCATATAGTATTGTATTTTTCAATTTTTCTAATCCATAATAAACATATTGTAATGTTTAATAGTTTTTCTATGATATAACCGTTATAGAAGTTGGGGAAAAGTAATAATAATTTATTAAAAATATTAAAACATTTTAATTTTTGAAAAGCAAAAACGCACAATTGAAACACTTGCAATACCTAAAATTTAGAAAGTACAAAACGCTGATGTGGCTTTTGAAAACGCAGAAGTATTAAAAAAAGGTGACATGACAAATTTGGAGACACAAATTTTAAAGATGCCATTGAAGATGGTCTTAGTTGGGTTGATCACAGAGCACTAGGCTTTGCTTGGTCCAAAAAAAGAAAAATAATAAGTTAAAACATGGAAAAGAAATGAAAAAATATATATTTATTTACTATAACGTACCATGCTGCTCTGAAAGTCTGACCAAACTATAGAAATGGTATCAATGAAAATAGCAATTATTTGTACAATGTAAGTATTGTGTTGTCCGCCGTGATTGGGTTGTTCCTTGTGAATGCAAATTCGTATTCCAGATTTACTTTATTGCTGGAAAGTGACCTGCTTTGTGCATGTCCAGTATGTAAAACAATGAGTTGTTTGGATCATTCAGCATTGCTCAAGTATATATTGTTGTTCTTTTTTTTTTTTTTTTTTTAATTTTTTTTCAAAGTATATATTGTTGTTCATCAAGGAAATAAAACCCTTGGATAATCACAACAACAATGCTACCAGACAAAAGTGTAGAGGATATGAACTAAAAAAACAGGGATGAACTTTGTAACGCCAAAAACCTTCTTTATGATAGGTTTAGGGCTTGATTGGTACGCATTTCGTTTTAGACGTTATGCATGTTTTAACGCAAAATAAAATAAGTATTTTACTTTAAAGTATTTTGAATAGTAATCGGAAGTATGTTTGGTAATTTATGTTTGTTGTAAAATTTTGGAAGCAAAAACATGAAAACATAATTAGTAAAAAATTGTTTCAAGTTTGAAAAAATATAATAGTTAATTAAAAAATATGAATTACGAGTATTTTTTTTTTTTTTTAAATTATTGTTCAGTGCTACAATGCGGAAACATATAAAAATACTAAATTGGTGTTTCAATTGACTACCATGAACAACGTAATATTCACAAAACATTTTGACACTGCCCAAAAAAAGAATTTTTACCAAAAATATTTTTTTATTTATTTTTTAACTTTTCACTACTACACTACTTGATCAATATAAAAACACAAAAAACAGAATGCATATGAGACTGGCCCTTAATTATCTGCAATGTTTCTCCCTCTCTTCTCTACTTCTAGGATAGGTTTAGCTATCTGGTCCTTCACATGGGCTTTATACGTCTAAGTGGTACGGACGAAAAATACCTATTGGGCTGTCAGTGAAACAAGTCCAATATATATATAGTCTATTCATGCGGGTGCTCATCCTGCAATTTATATTAATGTAGGTGACTTTCACCTTAATCCACTAGCAGTCTAGCTCCATTGAAACAATTTAATTTAGTACTCACTCTAAATTAATACTGCAATCGTTTAAATAAATCACACACTTCGAAAACACATTCATCATTGGATGAGGTGAAACCACTGTGGAGTTGCACCATTTAAATTATTCTCTCACAAATGCAAAAATGACTATCCACATCAAATTAGGCAACCAATAACCATTGAGTTCCTTCAAATATGGGTATAGCCTCTAGGTATCTTTGTGTCAATTGAATATCCACACACATCGATATATGCATGTGTACATATATATATATATATATATATATATATGTATGTATGTATTAGCATAGAAACAGATCCTGCAGGATGCTAAAAACCTGATTGCAAATAAAAAGCAGATTTCAAAATAACATGACAATTAATTAATTAAAATCAACAATATTGAATATTAGATTATATAAAAAAAATTTCCAGATTACATTCTCATTGCAACTCCGCTTGTAAGGCCCAGGGACGAAATATGATAAGATTTTGATCTTATTCCTTTCTCTTCCCCAATCTCTTTCTCTGATGTTCTCGTTACAACATCTTCCCCACCTCTTCCTCATTTTGTCAGTTTTCAGTCTCTCTCCCAAAAGTAAAATTTTTATTGGAAATAGAGATTACCACCGAGAAACATAAAAGAGGAAATGAAAAGTCTTTTGACTTTCTAATTTCCAATTTCTCTTTCTATTCTATAATCCAATCGATCATCCTTTGCTTACTAAGCAAGCTCATCATACCCCATCTGGTTTGTATCTTCCTCTGAAGGGGGATACTGTTGGGATTTATATGCCCTGGCATAGCAAATTCCTGTTTGGATTAAAGTGACATATGTTCCTGACGTTTATGAAATATTTATGTTTTATACAATTGGTGAATTCAATGTATTATATTTCGATTCATTATAGAATTGATAGTGTCCATTTGATTACAAGAGATATTTATATATATGTTTGTGATAGCAATCAATGCATGATATATAAATAGTAATCATAAATGGTTCATAGTCGGTAATTATTGATGGACTCATAATTAATTAAGATTTGAACTAGATCCGCGTTAGGTTGAGATATATTACGAGAGCCGTCGTATGCAATTACTCCCTATCACCGTCATGACATTTGACTCTTAAGTATGAGAAAATTATAGACTCTTTTATTAATTAATAATTACTTTGATTTGTTCGGCGGATTCATCGGGATCCTTAGACCGACACTTTGGGTAGTTATGTAATTAATAGTTAGAGGGTTATATTTTCAATACTTGCATCATTGCTACTTGTATTTATTTTGTATTGATTATGGTTGATCACAAAGTAAATTCGAAGGCCTTCGTGTATTTTTAGACAAAATGATTTATTATATATTTATTTATTTAAATTATTATTTTTGTGAAACAAATGTTTTATTGTGATCGAGCCAGAAATAATCAAAGGTACCAAAATAAATATATTAATTAAGTAGTCGAATTGATGGCTTTATTTATCCGATAACTAATTATGCATAGAGGGGTCAAAGTGCAATATTGACTTAGAGGTTATTTATTATTTAATTGGAGTTCAATTAATTTCTTTTAGTGGAGTAGAAATTAATTTATGAATTAATTGAATTGGGTCCATGGACCGGGCCAATTATTAATTCATTGTAGCCAATAAAATAATAGGCCCAATGGATTCTCACTCATAGCCCAACTTGATATTGGAATCATATTAGATTTGAGACATGTGAATTAGAGATTGAGAAGGATTAGTTGTTTCCTTTTCTTTACCTTTATGTTGCCTATAAATATACATAGTCTATGTATATTTTAGGTGTGATTTTTAGTAGAAAGAAAAAGGAATATATTTTCTCTCTCTAGAAAATTAGGATTTATGTTCTCATCTAATGGAGGCTCCCACAAGCCTAGTTTTCCAAGGTCATTCATGGAGGCATATGAGTGATTCCTAAAGGCAAAACAATTACAAAGAAGATGGAGATCCAAGAAGAATGCATCTTGCTAAGGAATCTACAATAAGTGAGAACATTCACTTTAGAGGAGAAATCTAAGGTTTACTCAAACCTTGATGTAAGTATTCAATCTTTTAATTGAATGATACATCATGTTTTATTTTTGTATAAAACTTGTCTCTATGTAATGAATCAAGATTTATGAATTTAAATCCCTCGAAAAGTTTTTAAAACTAGCACGTTTCCTAACAGTGGTATCAGAGCATGGTTTGATTCATTACTAGAGATCATGATTTTATGAAAATTCATCATTCTTCGATCCAATTTTGATATGCATATATTTATTTATTGATGTATGTTGATGTATGAATTAATATATTGATATATATTGATACATGATGATGTATGTATAATTGTGAATGGATGATGATATGTGTTTTGGGCCATGAATGAAGCTTATAGGAATATTGAATGTAATTTTATCTTTGGATGAATGTAATTAAGGCTTTGATTTAGCCGTTTGAAAGTTCAATGAAGTAATTTAATTTTTTCCATTGTATTTCAAATTGTAAATATTTTTAAAGCCATGTAATCTTCGTCAAAGGATGCTATGAAGCTTCAAGAAGGTCCAAGAGGGTTAAATTAGGCTTCAGGAATTTTCTGGGATTTTTTAGAAATTTTCCAGAAATTTTCTAGAATTTTTTAAGGCCTAATTTAATTTTTGGAATTTTTCGGCGATTTTCCAGCGACCAGAGAGTTGTCGGCGGCAAGGTTTTGGCCGGAGATCAAGAGGGATTGATGGGAAATAATCCCATGTGACGCGGGTAATGATAGACCCTCGCGCATTACTTAGAGTATATAAATGTTAAAAGCTAAATCCATTGGCCATTTAAATTGCTTCTGTCTGTTATTTATTTATTTAACTGATGCATGAAATAATTAATTGTTTATTATTATTATTCATGCATTGGATCCATGATATTTAATTAAATGACTTGATTTATATTAATTAAATTATGAAAATTAATTGGATTTGATTACTAATTAATTTGAGAGCACTTATTGGGAAACGAAAAATTATTTTTGTAAATTATTTTTAAAGTGTGCTTCAAATTAAATATTAGTGAATCATTTAACGTCCAAATATTTTCTAAATTTAATTGGATTAAAATCAAGACGTTTAGCATGCATCATATCATGTATTTGAATTAAATGAAAACCCTAATTATGAATGATTAAAAAAATTGAGTGGGAGCGGGGATTTTTATACATTGCCCCATGGCCT
The DNA here is from genome assembly GCF_030987335.1 of Cornus florida. Lineage (NCBI taxonomy): Eukaryota > Viridiplantae > Streptophyta > Magnoliopsida > Cornales > Cornaceae > Cornus > Cornus florida. Next base: position 26,820,154 of record NW_026775572.1, on the reverse strand, counting down.
TCGTTATTAATACCATTGTAATTAGATCTTCAAAAATAAGGCCCTACGCATGATTTGAAGAGTCTTAATATTACAAGAATGGTTGTCTCATGAAAATAAAAATATTAAATGTTCATTGTAATTAAATCTTTAAAAATAAGGCCCTACGCATGATTTAAAGAGTCTAGATTATAATGACAACATATTTAATATTTTATTTTTCGTTAGAGCTTTAATAACGTTATACACTCAATCTAAAATCAATAGTGTTAGCTCCCCAACGGAGTGGTCTACACTAGGTGATTTTAGAAAGGCTAAACATAATCGGGAATCATTTCATATAGATAGACAAGACATTGTCTTAAGAAATATGGAGATGATGGGATTTGCCCGCTAATAACAATAATGAACTTCGCCAACCGAATAAGTTATTGGTGTATTGGTTATCCGATTTTTCATGCAGTGGTTAAGGGACCCACATATTATTTTAATGGAAGTGCTCACCTAATAGCAAATGAATCTCTACAATAGTAATAATGAACTCCTCCAACAGGATAAGTTATTGACATATTGATTGGTTGATTTATTATGCTACAGAGTTGAGGGACCCACATTAATTAAAAGGGATTGTTCACCAATAATGATAATGATCTCTTGTTCGATTGAGATTTATTATATTATGTGGTAAACAAACTCATTTTAATTTTAAATATGCATGACAGTATTAATAATTCACCTTGCATATTGTATGAATGCATTTATATTCAGACTAATTATGTCTAATCGATTTTATCTGCTTACTAATTTCAATGTATGTGGACTTCATTTATAATGACTAGAAAAGGAATTTAGATATTTTATTCACAACGTGGTGGTACAAATGTATTTACTACTCCTAAAACCTAATCATTTTACTTTAGGATACCCAAGAGAACATTAATACTTTGAATAAGTGAAATAAGACAAATGAGATGAATTGGTGCAATATTCTAGAGTTTACCTCGAATACGCTCTAAAGCTAACATTTACATTATTTTATTTTCTTCAAGCATCATGTTAAATGTCAATAAGATGTTTTGGTGAGATTAGATAGAGAGTATGCTAAAGTACTATATCAGACTTGAATAGCATCAAGATAGCCTAAGGAACTCCAGTATGAAATCAAATTTTGGAAAATGATTGTTTATTATTTAAAATTAGCTGGAGATCAATAGGGTTGACTTGGGTGGTAAGTTTCAAGTTGACATGATTATTGCCTTGTTACCAAACTTGTTCGACTCTGTTAGAGTGAACTAAATAAGGAATCAGTTTGAGTTCACACTAGCTGATATTCTTATAGAATTGGTAACAGATGAAGGGATAATCAAGAGTTTGGGTGTTCCTATCAATCTAACCTAGTCTATACCATCTTCTTCTAGGCCCAAGTGGACGGGCAAAGCAAAGAAGAAGGATGATAATAGGACTAGGCTAGTACAAAACATAGGTATCTAAAAGGTTAAAGGGAATAAGGCAGTATATGTTGAGGGCGAATGAAACTGTTTCTTTTGCCATTAACTAAAACACTATAGGACGAACTGTCTAAGCAATGACGTGGCATAGGAAAATATATATTTAATCATTGAGCTATGTTATGTGGTTGCATCTATTAATTCCTGATGGATAAATTCTGGAGCCACTAAACATGTTTGCAATTCATCGTAAGGATTTCAGGAATCCAGAAGCCTTGATGTAATGGATATATATTTATCTTTTGACCTGATGCCAAGGTTGTAGTTAGGTCAGTGGGAGTATTACATCTGAAATTAGAGAGTATGAGGATATTAGTATTAGAGAACTATCTTTATGCACAGAAGTTAGACGCAATCTAATTTTTGTTTCATTTGTGGTTTATAAAAACTGTGTTGTTATTTTGTAAAACTGGTTTTATAAAATTGAATAGATATGCTATTGCTTCTGGTGCATTGAAAGATGGTTAATATACTATAATCACAAACTCTTAAGATTTGCAGGATGTAAAAACTAATGTTGCATCTTATAGATTGAATGTTAAGAGAAAAATTGTTATTCCTGACTCATTGTATTTTTAATGTCTATTTTTGGGTTGTTATCAATCAAAATAAGATTCAAAGATTGCCCAATGAAGGTTAATTACCTAGTGAGGCAGGGGAGCCTAAACCAAACTTGTGAACCCTGTTTTGAAGGATAGATAACTCTTAGGGCTTAATTAGCCAGAAGAAATAGACATAAAGGACAATTAGAGTCGGTACACACTGACACGTGTGGTCTTATGAACATCCAAGCAAGATTACTCACGTTTTGGATAAATTTATCTGATGCAACACAAGTCTTAAACTCTTGGTATATTTTGAGAAGGTTAAGACTGATGTGGAGCACATATTAGGTAAACTTATCAACACACTTCGATCTGATCGAGGATATGAGTATTTCTTGGGATAGTACAAAGACTATATGGTCAATGAGGGTATTATGTACCAGTTTTCCGCAATTGCCGCTAAATGCATTTAGGTGTCAAATAGGAATAACAGAATTCCACTTAACATGGTTAGATCTATGATCAGTTATGCCACATTATCTCTTTCATTTAAGAGTTTAGCGTTAATGACATCGATGCGCATTATGAACTGCATTCCATCTTAGTCTGTCTCAAGGATACCGTTGAGCTGTGTTTTTGACTAAATCTTAGTTTGAATCACATGCACGTATGGGGTAGTTTTGCACATGTGCGTTTGATATGGACAAGTAAGTTGGAAGCAAATCATAGGCATGCTAGATTTGATAGCTACTCTTAAGTCACTAGGATGGATTATTTTATGATCTCAATGATAAAAGTTGATTGTTTACACTCACTGTTTATCTATAGGAGGATCATATTATGAATTACATACCTAGTAGCATAATGTTAGAGAATATGGTATGAGTATCAGATGTACCACATTTGAACACACTTATTATAGAGATTGAGAATAATAAATGAATTCTCTATTGATGCGTCAGCATCATCTTGTACACAGATTCCTGCATCAGTACATTAATGTAGTGGGAGGATTATCATCCAATCCGACAGAATCATGTTTTTAAGTGAGACCATTATGGATATCCCTGTTAAACATGAGTTGGACCCAGTAAGCTACACGGAAGCGTGAACCGATATGGATACAGATCGTTTTGGCGAGTTACTATAAAATCAGAGTTGGAATCTATGTATTCTAATAAATTCTGGGATCTTGTAGAACTTTCTAGTAGGGTGATTCCTATGGAAGGCAAGTTAATCTACAAAAAGATACCAGAAGATTTTTTTGTGAATAAATCATGAGTGTACAAGGGAATGTCATTATTTTTCTGATTCTATATTTATATATGACATCCTACTCATTTAGAATGATGTGGAAGTTTTGTCATCGATAAAGAGGTAGTTGTTCAATTACTTTTAAATGAAGAATTTTTAAGATGTAAGCTATATTCCTAGGATCAAGCTTTTGCAAGATCAGGTTAAAAGAAAAATAGGCTTATCTTAATAATCCTACATTGGAAAAGTTTTTATCAGGTTTGGTGTGCATAACTCAAAGAATGAGTTCTTGCTTTATTGATATGGATTGCTCTCTCTAGTAAGTAGTTTTTCAAGACTATCAAATGAGATTGAGCAAATGAGACTGGAACAATATGCTTCAGCATATGAGAGTCTCATATATGCCATGATCTATACCAAACAGGACATCCGCTACATAGTAGGGATAGTCAGTAAAGATCAGTCCAATACTGGACTTGACAACTAGTCTGTTGTGAAAAATATCATTAAGTACCTAAGGAGAATCAATGATATCATACTCATTTATGGATGTGATGATATGATCCTAGTCAGGTATGCTAGTTCTGATTTTCAATCAGAAGTAGATACTATGAGGTTCATGACTTAGTGTATGTTCACTTAATGGAAGGGAAATTAGTTGGTAGATTGTTAAGCAGATTTCAACTGCTGACTCAAACCTGCAGGTGGAATATATTGCAGCCTTAAAGGCGGCAAAAGAAGCCTATTGGTTTGATCTCACTGATTTAGAGGTTGTAGAGCATACTAGCCTGCCTATCGAGCTATATTGCGACAATAGTGCAGAAGTAGTCCAAACCAATGACCCAAGGTTCCATAGATGAACAAAATACACTGATAGGAAGTATCATGTTCTACATGATATTGTCTAGCAAGAAAATGTACTTGTGGCTAGAACATTGCATTGGAACACAACTTTGTTGATCCATTAACAAAGGTGTCGTCGATCAATAGTTTTGATCAACACCTGAATAACATTGGAGTTAGATGCAATTTGAATTGGCTATGAGGAAAATGTACTTGTGGCTAGTGTAATACCCCTAATTTTAAAAGGATAGTCTCGGTATTTATTTATTTATTTTTATTATATTTTTTTTATTTGTTTAATTGATTATTTGACTAATTGTTTATGTGTTTAATTGAATTAAGTGTTACTTGATTAATTGGCTACTTATCTATGTGTTATTTGTATTTTGTCTAGGTGTTATTTGTATTATTTGTTTAATTAGATTGTGTGCTTAAATGATGTATTTGATTAATGTTAATTAATTGTAAATTAAATGTTTTCATTTCTTTTATTATTTTATTTTATTTTTCTTTTATGGTTATGGTTAGTGGTAATTGGCCAACCAATTGGATCCCATGGACTGCTTGGATAGGAGGTTGGATGGGTATGGATAATTATCCATGGATAGTTGTATATGTATATATATAGATATATATGTATATACATATATATAAAAAGGAAAGTAATTTATTAATATTATAGTAACTTTAGTATTAATAAATAATCTGATGTATATATTTTATATATTTATATAATAAGGATATACATATATTTTATACGTAACATGTTTTAAGTTACCTTTTTAATATTATGGTAACTTTAGTATAAATAAATAATCTGATGTATATATTTTATTTATTTAATGAGAATACAGATAGATTATATACTTAACATGTTTTAAGTTACCTTTTAATATTATGGTAACTTTAGTATTACTAAATAATCTAATGTATATATTTTATTTAATTAATAAGGATATACATAGATTATATACGTAACATATTTTAAGTTACCTTTTTAATATTTTCATTTTTATTAAGTTGACTTGGATTGGGAAAAGGAATAGGGTTATTATTTAGCCTATAAATACACAACTATAGGTTGAAAAAGGAGTGAAAATATATCACGTAATATATTCTAGAGAGAGAGTTAGAGAGAGAAGGAGAAAGAGGGAGGAAGGAGGAGAAAACCCTTTAGAGAGAAGATCAAGGAAGAAGAAGTTTAACTTTTAATCCGAAAGTTTAAGGCAAGTTCTTCTTCTATCTCTTTCCCTTTGATTCGTGTTTCTGTACATGCCTAGGAAATTCCAGGATTTACTAAACACATAAAATTAAATAATTATGCATGTTTAATTGGATTAAAGTATAGGTTTTTGTGAAATTGGGTCATATCTGTTCTTGTGTTATAAATTAAAAAAATGCATGATTTTGATTTGATTTCTGGTGTGAATTTTTATATGTTTGAATTATGTATTTTTCATATATGTGGAATGATGGAACGTAGAAACATGCCTAGGATTCCTGAACATTAAATAGGGACTAGGTTTGGGTTTAAATAAATTTAAATACACTCAATCATAACGATGCTTGCTATTTAAATGTTTACACAAACGAATGGATTTAATCTTTTAAAATGCTTTAGCAATTGAGAATAAATGCGTAGGATGAATTGGATATGGAGAATGCTTATTTGACGATATAATAAAATATCATCATGTATAAGATTCAGTTTGTGTAGGACATATGATATACGAGCTTAAATAAATAATAAGTCATTCATATTCTGTGATAACTTGATATCATGTTATCATAGTTATTTCTGGAATGTTTGATGTATTTCTTTAATTATTACATCAATTGTTGGATTGTGTGGTTTAATGCACCGGTATGGGACGGTGGCATTCTAGGGACGGATTAACTTATCAGTTAAGTCCTACCTATTTTATATAAGGGAATGGATTAACTAAAATGTTAAGTCCTACTTATATTCAAGTCAGGTCAGCTGAACAAGTTGAATGACTTATAGAGGATTAATTTATTATATAAGGGAATGGATTAACTAAAATATTAAGTCCTACTTATATTCAAGTCAGGTCAGCTGAACAAGTTGAATGACTTATGGAGGATTAATTTATACTGGATAGGATGGTCACTAGATTTTATATATATAAGTATGGTGCCATGATATGAGCTTGAGTCTCAGGATCAGTGGTTAGGGTGCGTATATCGCCAGGGATGTGTAGCTAGATATAGTGTAGTTGTGTACCCTGGTAGGTCTAGGTACTCATGCCCACTATATGTGCGTTTTGCATGTTGCCTACTATTCAGGTTGAGACAACCCTATAGTCTAGTGAGGTTCCTTTAGTGTGTATATATATATATATACGGACTACTAGTTACTGTTGGATTGACTAGGATGTATACGTGTACCGGATCTCTGCTTGGACTGTAGTAGAGTAGAACTTGTTTGTGGGCCTGACCCACCATTGTTTTTCAGGTGTTCGTCACGAGTAGAGGTTGTTCGTGCTGAGCGGGGATCAATCTACTTCATTCTTCCGATGCTACATAGGAGTTCCTTTATGATTCAGTTTCCTGTTTTAGAATACTGTCATTTGTTTAGTTTGGATTTTCTAGGGGTCCATACAGTATGGATTCTCGAGTTGTATTTTGGAGGATCAGTTTTATCAGAAGAGTTTATTAATTAATGGAAATATATTATGAGGTTTATTATTAGATTATCATTTTAGTTTCTTGTCAGCATTTTATTTATTCTTCTTTATTCTTTTGTACTCTGTATTCGTTTATTATCAATTTGTTTTGATATCCTCGGGTATTCGGGCGTGGGCCTGGCCAACCCACATTCGGAAATTCGGGGGTATCACAGTTGGTATCAGAGCACTTCAGGTTCAAGTGTCCTTAGGAGTGTCTTTCGTTATGTGACTTCCGCGTTGCGTCTCTTAAAACTTAGAGCTCATATTAGGATTCGTTGTACTCTATTTACGGTTCGTTAGGAGGAGCTGATGTCAATTAGATTCTGTAGTTACAGAATGGTTGGCATTAGGAGGAGGATTGGGTTCAAGGCGAAAGCAATAAAAACCCAAAGAAGTAAAGGAGTAAGTTACAGATTTCATTGCCCGAAAGCAGAGTTAAGGATTGACGGTTTAGGTTCGTTTGGCGTTACTTTAAAAGTATAAGCCAAGGAATGATTTAGGTGTACGTGATAGGTCACCGCATATCCGGACCAACACGACTTCAGTTGATCTCAAAAAGGAGACAAGCGAAGAGTAGGAGCCGAAGAAGATCCTAATGGAGGAGATTTATGTGCATTCAGTAGAGAGGGTACTAAATCTTGAAGATGGATGATCGCACGAGGTGATCTGAATTACTAATAGTATAGCGAATGTTATTAGTAGAATTAGGGTTGATCAATCTACAAATAATTACGCTTTCTTATCATCTCTAAAAGAGGTATATAAGAAGTATTGTTCAGGAGTTTGGGGATCGGATGTGTTCTTATCAGAACGAAATACATAATTTTTAAATCACATACAAAAAGGCATATGGATTATGTTGTGACGTTCTAATTCACTTTATAAAGCCAAGTTAGATAGTTTACATTCCGTGTATAGGGAGGATGAGGGTTAAGCCCTTAGTATTTGCTTAGACTAACAAATGTTGCTTTTAAGCTATGTTTTAAAGGATATGTTTCGAGGTTGAATGATTATTTACAAAACTATAAAAGGAAATTTTGAAACAATCTAGTAAGGTTGATTTCAAAGGAGACTTTCTTTTCTAGAAAGAACGATGTCCTAAGTAGGAGTATATTTTGTTCTGTTGTGTTTATCATACGTGCTTTATGTTATTTTTTTTATTTTTTTTTTATTTTTATTTTTTTTGTTAATTACTCGGGATTTGGTATGTGGTTTAGTTGGGGACATAAGTGTGTGATCAATCAATTATTGTTTTAATAACATGGAGTCATAGCGCTATTTACGCTAAATTTGTGAGCATACGGTCATAGGATTTGGTAGATACACATAAATCTAACAAATCTATTGGACCTGGACATGTGTCATTATGGTGCGTTTTGGGATGGGATAATTAAACCATCACTACGAGTCAAACAATCTAGAACGATTAATTTGATATACTTTACGTTAGGTGTGGATTCGTATCATATTACAACGCCATGATACGTAACATGTTTTAAGTTACCTTTTTAATATTATGGTAACTTTAGTATAAATAAATAATCTGATGTATATATTTTATTTATTTAATGAGAATACAGATAGATTATATACTTAACATGTTTTAAGTTACCTTTTAATATTATGGTAACTTTAGTATTACTAAATAATCTAATGTATATATTTTATTTAATTAATAAGGATATACATAGATTATATACGTAACATATTTTAAGTTACCTTTTTAATATTTTCATTTTTATTTTTTTTGTTAATTACTCGGGATTTGGTATGTGGTTTAGTTGGGGACATAAGTGTGTGATCAATCAATTATTGTTTTAATAACATGGAGTCATAGCGCTATTTACGCTAAATTTGTGAGCATACGGTCATAGGATTTGGTAGATACACATAAATCTAACAAATCTATTGGACCTGGACATGTGTAATTATGGTGCGTTTTGGGATGGGATAATTAAACCATCACTACGAGTCAAACAATCTAGAACGATTAATTTGATATACTTTACGTTAGGTGTGGATTCGTATCATATTACAACGCCATGATATTGGTGATTGTTAATGTTTCGGTATGCGTGAGGTAGTGGTAAATAAAGATCACTAAAACGCCATAATGATATATTAGAGGTGCTGGATTTGCTGAACATCTTCTTGAAAATTTTAAAAGTTGTTACCAAGTCGGAAGGAGGATTTAGTACTGGATTAAGTACTTATTGGAATGACACCGAGTGAGGATAGGAGACTGAATAAATATTCAGCACTAAATTCTTAATCAAGAATTTATTCAAGAGGGTGTGTCATTAGGAGGAATTTACCGGTGTTGCACATGGAAGAGGAAGCTAAGTATTTTTATTTCCATAAATAATATGGAATTATTTTTTTAGTCACAATTTGCAACAAATAGTTGTTGCAAGGAAATTGATGACTTATGTGGAGGATGGAAAGATTTCATATTCTTTTGAAGTTAGACAAAGAAGTTGGATTGACACTAACTTGTCTTAAAGAAGCAGGGTGTGTCAAAGATAAGATGGTAAGACCAAACACCTATATAAAGATGAGGTGCATGGTATATATGGAAAGGTCGTAGTTTGTTGACTTTTGTTGAGTTAAAGTCATAGTTGACTATTGATAAATGGAATTACCGATTGACTTTCAATATCGGTAAGTTTATCACAGATCAGTAGTGGATAGATTTAGTTGCAGAATTCGCTTTTGAAGATGCTCCAATTAAAATAATGGGTACAGACGAAAACTGGTGGTACTGGATTAACAGTACTTTCTGCAGACAAATTGGATGGAGGATGCAAAGACTGAGTTTCACAACTCTTAGTTCTTTATTCACCCTAGTAGAAACATGATGCTTTACAGTATGAAGCAGATGTTTGGAGGACAGGCAGGAAGAGGAATATAGTGTTTTTTCTCTAAGTCTAATATTTATTAAATAGTAGAGATGGACCATCAGAGATCACTGGATTCTTGCAGCTATTTTCTATACTGAAGTGGAAATGACAGAGCATTTTCACGGATTTAGTTGAGGGATTGCTGATTTGATGCAAGGGTCAGGATTCTAGATGGGATATTGGTTGACTGATAAAATTAAATCAGTTTCATTTTATCTATTTTGATCGAGCTAGTAAGATATCAGTTCATACGAATATAACGGATCACGAGACGGTTTAGATAGATAGAAGTGGTAATTCACACTTTATATCAAGTTCCGTCTGGTGGAAGCAATTATGGAAGTGGATGCTCTTAACAAATGATAGAATATTTAAATCTTTCGATTAATTGTTGAGTTATTAGATGCATTTATAGCAGGTGTAATAATAACACTTGTTATTACTACGGTAGTTGAAGAGTTCAATTTTGAATATCGGAGCTAACCCTCGAGAAGGTGTTACCTTACTCAGATGGAGTTTAAGGTACTGGAGGAGGAGTTAGTAGTTTCTATAAATAGTGATATGACGGTCGAGCGACTGAGATGGAAATTTATAATTTTTTTTTGGTACACCCAGACGGTTAGAAGGTACATCACGACATCAAATATCGGTTTTGGTGAACAGGTACGGATAGGGACGTGTCTATAATTGCCCTAAGTGTAAAACCTGCTACAAAGGTGGAAAGTTGATCATTAGATATCATAGGAATCTTTAGCCACTTCCTATACCAAATATGGAAGTTGAACTAAACAGGAGTGATAGTCGGTGGGAATGATCGACATTGATTTGGAATTTCAATTTTCCATATGGAATCCGAGTGGTGGATTGAGAAAGATTGCTTGAGGACATAAATTTGAGTGATGCTTATTTTAGAACTTCATAGTAGTTTTATAGTTCAGTGATAGTGGTGTTATAGCATGTGGATGTCCATATTAGTGGATGCAAAGTGCTATTTCGAAGGAGCTTTATGAAGATTTTAGAGTAGCAGCTCTACTTCATAAATATAGACGGGGGAATTAATCGAGAGATTAAATTAGACCATAAAGGATATGTTTGAGGCGTATATCCTAGATTTTCATGGACTGTTGGAAGAATTTACTTCACTTGTCGGAATTTTATCTGTGATATTGTTGGCACAAGGAGGTTAGTGTGACAACTTTGGAGGTTTTGTATCTTTCACAATGCATACCTCTCATTTGTTGGTTGGAAATGGAAGTAAGGGTTGTACAATTAGACCTTAACTTCATTTAAAAATATGTCGGAAATAGATACTTCCCTTTATATTGAACTGCGCGCGGTTGGGAAGCAACAGTAGGATGTTGTAAATAGTTGAACTCGTATACTAGAGTTTATCTATCAGGGAGTAGTTTGCTCGTTCTGTTTTCTATGTAGGAAGAAAGACGATTTTTGGAGAAATGTCAATTTTACTTATTACATTGACTTTTACACGATTGTGTTTCGCAATTGAGGCAGTCACCTCTGAATTAGCGCTACCAAATTATTAGCGCTGGGTGCATAGGAGTTTGTGCGTATATTCTATGGCACTTGGAGGTATGTAGATCATTCCCTTGTCGACATAGGAGGATTACGTTGTTATTTGATACGACCTACACATTGTATGATTATTGTGTTTCTTAAAATATAGGAACTCTGTATACCACTGGGTATATTAGAGTTAAGTGGAGCCCTTATAGTGAGGTTGCGTCTATTTGGGAATATGATGATGTTTTTCGCTCACAGTTTCCAAGCATAATAGAAGAAAGTAAGGGCGAATTCCGAGGACGGAATTCCTTTTATTAGGGGGGAAGAATGTAATACCCCTAATTTTAAAAGGATAGTCTCGGTATTTATTTATTTATTTTTATTATATTTTTTTTATTTGTTTAATTGATTATTTGACTAATTGTTTATGTGTTTAATTGAATTAAGTGTTACTTGATTAATTGGCTACTTATCTATGTGTTATTTGTATTTTGTCTAGGTGTTATTTGTATTATTTGTTTAATTAGATTGTGTGCTTAAATGATGTATTTGATTAATGTTAATTAATTGTAAATTAAATGTTTTCATTTCTTTTATTATTTTATTTTATTTTTCTTTTATGGTTATGGTTAGTGGTAATTGGCCAACCAATTGGATCCCATGGATTGCTTGGATAGGAGGTTGGATGGGTATGGATAATTATCCATGGATAGTTGTATATGTATATATATAGATATATATGTATATACATATATATAAAAAGGAAAGTAATTTATTAATATTATAGTAACTTTAGTATTAATAAATAATCTGATGTATATATTTTATATATTTATATAATAAGGATATATATATATTTTATACGTAACATGTTTTAAGTTACCTTTTTAATATTATGGTAACTTTAGTATAAATAAATAATCTGATGTATATATTTTATTTATTTAATGAGAATACAGATAGATTATATACTTAACATGTTTTAAGTTACCTTTTAATATTATGGTAACTTTAGTATTACTAAATAATCTAATGTATATATTTTATTTAATTAATAAGGATATACATAGATTATATACGTAACATATTTTAAGTTACCTTTTTAATATTTTCATTTTTATTAAGTTGACTTGGATTGGGAAAAGGAATAGGGTTATTATTTAGCCTATAAATACACAACTATAGGTTGAAAAAGGAGTGAAAATATATCACGTAATATATTCTAGAGAGAGAGTTAGAGAGAGAAGGAGAAAGAGGGAGGAAGGAGGAGAAAACCCTTTAGAGAGAAGATCAAGGAAGAAGAAGTTTAACTTTTAATCCGAAAGTTTAAGGCAAGTTCTTCTTCTATCTCTTTCCCTTTGATTCGTGTTTCTGTACATGCCTAGGAAATTTCAGGATTTACTAAACACATAAAATTAAATAATTATGCATGTTTAATTGGATTAAAGTATAGGTTTTTGTGAAATTGGGTCATATCTGTTCTTGTGTTATAAATTAAAAAAATGCATGATTTTGATTTGATTTCTGGTGTGAATTTTTATATGTTTGAATTATGTATTTTTCATATATGTGGAATGATGGAACGTAGAAACATGCCTAGGATTCCTGAACATTAAATAGGGACTAGGTTTGGGTTTAAATAAATTTAAATACACTCAATCATAACGATGCTTGCTATTTAAATGTTTACACAAACGAATGGATTTAATCTTTTAAAATGCTTTAGCAATTGAGAATAAATGCGTAGGATGAATTGGATATGGAGAATGCTTATTTGACGATATAATAAAATATCATCATGTATAAGATTCAGTTTGTGTAGGACATATGATATATGAGCTTAAATAAATAATAAGTCATTCATATTCTGTGATAACTTGATATCATGTTATCATAGTTATTTCTGGAATGTTTGATGTATTTCTTTAATTATTACATCAATTGTTGGATTGTGTGGTTTAATGCACCGGTATGGGACGGTGGCATTCTAGGGACGGATTAACTTATCAGTTAAGTCCTACCTATTTTATATAAGGGAATGGATTAACTAAAATGTTAAGTCCTACTTATATTCAAGTCAGGTCAGCTGAACAAGTTGAATGACTTATAGAGGATTAATTTATTATATAAGGGAATGGATTAACTAAAATATTAAGTCCTACTTATATTCAAGTCAGGTCAGCTGAACAAGTTGAATGACTTATGGAGGATTAATTTATACTGGATAGGATGGTCACTAGATTTTATATATATAAGTATGGTGCCATGATATGAGCTTGAGTCTCAGGATCAGTGGTTAGGGTGCGTATATCGCCAGGGATGTGTAGCTAGATATAGTGTAGTTGTGTACCCTGGTAGGTCTAGGTACTCATGCCCACTATATGTGCGTTTTGCATGTTGCCTACTATTCAGGTTGAGACAACCCTATAGTCTAGTGAGGTTCCTTTAGTGTGTATATATATATATACGGACTACTAGTTACTGTTGGATTGACTAGGATGTATACGTGTACCGGATCTCTGCTTGGACTGTAGTAGAGTAGAACTTGTTTGTGGGCCTGACCCACCATTGTTTTTCAGGTGTTCGTCACGAGTAGAGGTTGTTCGTGCTGAGCGGGGATCAATCTACTTCATTCTTCCGATGCTACATAGGAGTTCCTTTATGATTCAGTTTCCTGTTTTAGAATACTGTCATTTGTTTAGTTTGGATTTTCTAGGGGTCCATACAGTATGGATTCTCGAGTTGTATTTTGGAGGATCAGTTTTATCAGAAGAGTTTATTAATTAATGGAAATATATTATGAGGTTTATTATTAGATTATCATTTTAGTTTCTTGTCAGCATTTTATTTATTCTTCTTTATTCTTTTGTACTCTGTGTTCGTTTATTATCAATTTGTTTTGATATCCTCGGGTATTCGGGCGTGGGCCTGGCCAACCCACATTCGGAAATTCGGGGGTATCACAGCTAAAACATTGCATTGGAACACAACTTTGTTGATCCATTATCAAATGTGTTATTGATCAATAATTTTGATCATCATCTGGATAACATTGGAGTTAGGTGCAATTTGAATTGGCTATGAGGGCAAGTGGGAGCTGTTGGGATTTATATGCCCTGGCATAGCAAATTCCTGTTTGGATTAAAGTGACATATGTTCCTGACGTTTATGAAATATTTATGTTTTATACAATTGGTGAATTCAATGTATTATATTTCGATTCATTATAGAATTGATAGTGTCCATTTGATTAGAAGAGATATTTATATATATGTTTGTGATGGCAATCAATGCATGATATATAAATAGTAATCATAAATGGTTCATAGTCGGTAATTATGGATGGACTCATAATTAATTAAGATTTGAACTAGATCCGCGTTAGGTTGAGATATATTGCGAGAGCCGTCGTATGCAATTGCTCCCTATCACCGTCATGGCATTTGACTCTTAAGTATGAGAAAATTATAGACTCTTTTATTAATTAATAATTACTTTGATTTGTTCGGTGGATTCTTCGGGATCCTTAGACCGACACTTTGGGTAGTTATGTAATTAATAATTAGAGGGTTATATTTTCAATATTTGCATCATTGCTACTTGTATTTATTTTGTATTGATTATGGTTGATTACAAAGTAAATTCGAAGGCCTTCGTGTATTTTTAGACAAAATGATTTATTATATATTTATTTATTTAAATTATTATTTTTGTCAAACAAATATTTATTGTGATCGAGCCAGAAATAATCAAAGGTACCAAAATAAATATATTAATTAAGTAGTCGGATTGATGGCTTTATTTATCCGATAACTAATTATGCATAGAGGGGTCAAAGTGCAAAATTGACTTAGAGGTTATTTATTATTTAATTGGAGTTCAATTAATTTCTTTTAGTGGAGTAGAAATTAATTTATGAATTAATTGAATTGGGTCCATGGACCGGGCCAATTATTAATTCATTGTAGCCAATAAAATAATAGGCCCAATGGATTTTCACTCATAGCCCAACTTGATATTGGAATCATATTAGATTTGAGACATGTGAATTAGAGATTGAGAATGATTAGTTGTTTCATTTTCTTTACCTTTATGTTGCCTATAAATATACAAGGTCTATGTATATTTTAGGTGTGATTTTTAGTAGAAAGAAAAAGTAATATATTTTCTCTCTCTAGAAAATTAGGGTTTATGTTCTCATCTAATGGAGGCTCCCACAAGCCTAATTTTCCAAGGTCATTCATGGAGGCATATGAGTGATTCCTAAAGGCAAAACAATTACTAAGAAGATGGAGATCCAAGAAGAATGCATCTTGCTAAGGAATCTACAATAAGTGAGAACATTCACTTTAGAGGAGAAATCTAAGGTTTACTCAAACCTTGATGTAAGTATTCAATCTTTTAATTGAATGATACATCATGTTTTATTTTTGCATAAAACTTATCTCTATGCAATGAATCAAGATCTATGAATTTAAATCCCTCGAAAAGTTTTTAAAACTAGCACGTTTCCTAACAGATACATCATACCCTAAGGGTATTATATATATTATATATGACAAAAGAGAAACAAATGAGCAAGGGGTAGAAATCATAAAAATATAAATAATATAAAAAATACAACAAATATATTAAGAATCAATAAGGGCAGTACCTTCATCCATGTCCTCCAGAGAATGTGAAAATAATTCATTTGTGTCATCCTGACTTGCCCCTAAAGGTATTATAAAGAAAAGATAATGAGAATAACGAAACAAAACTATAGCTTTGATAGAAAAAACAAAACAGTTCTCATAACTGCTACAAAGCAAGAAGGATGAACCTGATAATGAACCATGCTCTTCTATAGGAAGCCAATCCTCTCATAGTCTTTTCAAGTCCTTGTAACCCGGCACTCCTAACCAATCTTTATCAACCTTGGGGCCAGACAGGGTCTTTAAATGCACTTTAGGAATGTGGGAGATCGCAGTTTTCTTCAGCCTCTTAATGCCAAATTGCATTGGACATAGATCCGGCCTGTGATATGCTACCTTCTCATAGCATCTGAGAGGCACAACACACTTGCCATTATCTTCCTGGCCATTACAATATGCTGGCAGCTCAATTTCTCGCCCTTTGAACAGCTCTCATAGAATCTACAATAAGAAGAATTAAGTAAAAAACAAAAAAATATATTATAAAATAACTCCAGAAAAGACAAATAAGATATTGAAAACTTTCTCCTCCTCCACATTTCGGAGAGTTGCCAGAAAAACCTCTTTAGTGTATTTTAAATGCTTGTTTTGGGTGAGAGATTATAGGATGTTAGCCCACTCTAACAAAAGAGGAAACTCCGTCGGCGGTCTATAGCAAAAAATAAATTACACAGATCCGGCACATGCTCTATTGCGAAGAGCTATTAAAAACAAAAACAAAAACAAAACATTGTTAATCCAATGTAAATAAATCTATAAATCTAAAAAAAAAATTGTTGAACTAATACTTACAAACAGAGAATAAGAATTTTCACTGACTTCCCTTGCAGATCGACAGTCCAATATGCAGGTTCGCCAGGAAAGCCGCCCTTATAGGGTCAATCTCAAATATCTATTGAATAGCGTAATAGTATCGGTAACTGCTTTGCAGATACCTCAACCCAATATTTTTTATTTTTTAACGGGTTGACAGTATCAGGAAAAGCAGTTACCGGTACTGAATCGAATAGATATTTGTTTGGGTTCCATCTTCTAGCAATTTGCCCAAAAATAAAAAATTAATAATAAATAATTGTACAAAAAAAAATTATATAAAAAAGATCATAAAAAATTTCACCAAATAGGATTTAGTTTGAAAACAAGAATAACATACTTAGCAGTTGCAGAGAGTTATATGTCTATATATAGAGTTTTGATTGTGGAAGATTTATTTGGCTATCCTTACCCGAGAAGAACATTGATTATTTCGCTATCCGTTGGGTACCCAAGAAGAATTAAAAGTGGAACCAGATAGGTCAAAAGGCACTCAAAGAATTCACTTTCCACGGGCCACTAAATTGAAGCACATTAAGTTGGCAGAACAGTTGGGCATACACTTTCTTTTTAATCTACCAGATAGGTGAAAAGGCACTCAAAGAATATGACAAGTTTTGTTCATTAATAAATGTGGGAGTCTATGGGGAGGCTGAAATGATTTGCCCTATATATATATATATATATATATATATATATTTTCTGGTGGTCCATCATCCGTGGGCCTATAAATTTTGGGCCGCCTTGGGTCAGGGCCGGCACTAAGCTTATTTGGCTTGAGCACTGAGTTGATTTTGAGGCCCTAGGCGACCGCCTTAGATCAGGGCCAAACCCTGGGCTTATTGGGCTTGGGAGCTGAGTTGACTTGGGCTTAACTATCTGGTCCTTCACATGGGCTTTAGATATCTAAATGGTACTTACAAAGTCTCTATTGGGGTCTCAGTGAAACAAGCCCAACATATAAATAGTCTATTCATGCGGGTGCTCACTCCTGTGTTACCTGGACTCGTCCTTTCCAGCGAGGGTGTCCGTGTCGACACGACACGACACGGACAAGGACTCGGAATATGCATCCGACCTTGTACGGTCAAGATCGGACACGGCCATTGAAGAAAACCTTGGTTTCAGTGGTCGGAAATTACTGGTTTCACTGGTTTTGCCGAGATTTTCAGGAAAGACGTTTTAGAGAAGACGAGGGTTCTTCACGCGTTGGTTTTGCATAGAAAGTTACCCTATTTGGCGCATCTTTTTCATGTTCTAACGCGTAAACAAACGTGTGTATATATATATATGTGTGTGTAGTATATATATATATATATATATATATATATATATATATATATATATAATAATAATAATAATAATAATAATAATAATAAAAAAAATTGTGGTTAGTGGGTTACCAGCTGTAACCCACTTACCACAATTATGTTGACCATTTTAACCTAATTAAATAGGTGTAAATTTACAATTTTAGCCTTATAATTAAACCATTTGTTGCATTGCGTTGCGTTTTTGCCCCTAAAAATAATCTGACTGTTCTTTTCTTTCTTCTCTCGTGTGTGTTGCGTTTTTGCCCCTTCAAAAGATCTGAGTGTTCTTTTCTTTCTTCCCTCTTGTGTGTGTGTGTGTGTATATATATATATGTGTGTGTGGGGGGGGGGGGGGGGGGTTTGACAAGAATAACCTTATTTATTATTGATAAGGCAGAGACTATCATCTATGGTGGTTAAAGACTCTGGTTGTGCTAGGAGAATGATACTCACGTGGGATCTGCCTGATTTCTTCATACGGCCACCGGCAAAGCCTCCAGACTGTTGACCACGGTGCGGCTACTGCGTTACCGCTTGGAACCGGATGATCTTTGAGACTTTGGCTTAGACTTCTTCAGTTTAGGAAACCCTAGACTGAATACGTCTTGATCCATCTGTAAGGCCTTATGGGCTGTTTAATTTATGGGTTGGCCCACTGGTTGAGGCTTTGGCCTGCTGTAAATTCTTTCTTTTAATAAAATACATTTACCTTCCAAAAAAAAAAAAAACCTATTTATTACTCTTCGTTTATAAGTTAAAACAATTATGTAATTTTGTATTCATAGAAAATATTTTCTTTAGTTTTATTTTATTTTATTTTTTATTTTTCCCTCTCTGTTTTTTTCAGAGTTTATATTGTCAGCCAGCAGTGCAAGAAACACTCTGATATCGCCCAGGAAACACTGTGGGCCACTTTTTGTCCATTAGAATAATAATTTAGACAAGGTTATTTTTGGGCATTGGGCTTTGTACATTATTTTACCATCATCAATATAACAAAATATATACAAACCTGTTACAATAAAATACACAATAGTTTATAACTTTACATATATATTTATTTATTAATATTAATTCTTGTTTTTTAAAAATATAAAGTACAATGATCAAAAGATAAAGACTTATTTGCTTTGACTTTTTAAAGTGGACAAATAATATTGTCTAAAATAATAAAAGACTTTTTTTCATAATTAAATCTCATAAATCCATTAAAAAAGGTAAATAAATACTTATGCCTTTTTTATATAACTTCCATATAAAAAATATTGAAAGCAAACTAATTTCACATTAATTACTAATCATGTTTGAGGTTTATAAATATTCTAAAAAATATTATATACATTATATTTAAACCCATATTTAAAGCTCGCTCACTTATTACTATATAATTTTCTTATTACTCATTAATCATGTTTAAGGGTATAAATATCCTACGAAAAAAAAAAAAAATTATATTACTTAAGTTTCTTTTCTATTTAAATCTCACATACCCAATTATTAGTAAGATAATTATATAAATAATTACACATTAAATTATTTATTTTATTTACAAAAACATTAGAATAAAATTAAGTATTTAACTAAAAAAAAAAAACTTATATTTAAACATTTAACTATATAATTCAACACATGGAATTAAGATGGTTACACTTAGTAATTAAACACATTGAATTATATTTGTCCTAATTAAACACATTGAATTAAGAAATCTAAAACTAATATTGTCTAAAATAATAAAAGGTTTTTTCCATAATTAAATCTCATAAATCCATTAAAAAAGGTAAATAAATACTTATGCCTTTTTTATATAACTTCCATATAAAAAATATTGAGAGTAAACTAATTTCACATTAATTACTAATCATATTTGAGGTTTATAAATATTCTAAAAAATATTATATAAATTATATTTAAATTAATTAACTTTTTATCCCATATTTAAAGCTTGGTAGCTTACACACTCACTTATTGCTATATAATTTTCTTATTACTCATTAATCATGTTTAAGGGTATAAATATCCTACAAAAAAAAAAAAATAATAATCTATATTACTTAAGTTTTTTTTCTATTTAAATCTCACATACCCAATTATTAGTAAGATAATTATATAAATAATTACACATTAAATTATTTATTTTATTTACAAAAATATTAGAATAAAATTAAGTATTTAACTAAAAAAAAAAAAAAAAGAAGCTTATATTTAAACATTTAACTATATAATTCAACACATTGAATTATATTTGTCCTAATTAAACACATTGAATTAAGGAGGCTATAATAGTATAGTAATCCTACATGACTATATAATTAAATACATGAAATTAAGCAGACTATACTAGTATAGTGATCCTATATAATTATATAATTAAACACACGAAATTAAAAATCTCACACTAGTTTAGTGATCCATATATAACTATATGGTTAAACACATTGAATTAAGAAGGCTAAAATAGTATGGTAATCCTATATGACTATATAATTAAAGACATGGAATTAAAAATCACACACTAGTATAGTTATTTATATATAACTATACAATCAAATACATTGAATTGAGGAGGCTATACTAATATAGTGATCCTATATAACCATATAATTAAACACATGGAATTAATAGTTAACAAACGAGACTATAGTGATCACTGATCAATTGATAACTGTATAATAATTGAACTCACAAGACTATAATAATCATTATTTTACTATTGAGACTATAGTAATGAATAGATAAGTATATAAAAATTGAACTTATGAGAATAATTGCTTACATTATAGGTAAAGAAATAAAATATTTTTTACTAAATTACTATTGCTAATTCTATACACTAATTTTATGACTTCACATCATCATTTAATTAAGAATAGCTTACATTATCTATAGGTAAAGAATTAAAATATTTATTATTAAATTACTGTTGCTAATTCTATACACTAATTTTGTGACTTCACATCATCATTTAATTAAGAATAGCTTACATTATCTATAGGTAAAGAATTAAAATATTTATTATTAAATTAATGTTGCTAATTCTATACATTAATTTTGACTTCACATTAATTAAGAATAGCTTACATTATTTATAGGTAAAGAATTAAAATATTAATTATTAAATTAATGTTGCTAATTCTATACATTAATTTTGACTTCACATCATCACAGTTTCAACAGGTATGAAATTGTTTGAATTTTAAGTTCTTATGTCAACCTTGGAAATACCACACCTCCAAAACGCATGCCCTTACAGTAAGCAAGAAGTATAAAATTTTTAACTTAATATATAATATTAGATTTTATATCAATCAAAAGGCTGGGGGTGATGGCTTAGTCACTCATTAAATGCTACTTTGGCATTTTGTGGCTCAAAGCAATGCACCATTCTTACATGCCACCTGCGCCATTTTCATCTTCTCTGTCTCTTCTTCCTGCACCTCCGCCATTTTCATCTTCTCTGTCTCTTCTTCCTGCACCTACGCCATTTTCATCTTCATTCTCTGTTCTTCTTGCACCTGCGCCATGTTGCTCCGTCTCTGATCTCTAAGACTGCAACACAAACAACCCTTGAACAGGTATATATATCTTCTCTCCCTCTCTCTCTTCGTATGATTATACAACTGTATCAACCCATACTTGTATAATCTTATTTTATGCACCTCCAATAAATAATTTTATTCTTTTAAGTTTTCAGAATATTTTTTGATAATTTTATTCTTTTAAATTTTATTATGTTTATTATAATTTATAACAATAGGTATATATAATTTTCTCTCTCTCTCTCTCTCTCTCTCTCTCTCTCATGGCAGAATTAGTAAGGCAGAAAAGAAGAGGAAAAAGTCAGAATCAATTGTCTGCCAATAGTCAGAAAACCGAAAGCCACCATTTAGTACCTTGGGAAGGCGCCAGTTAGAATCAATTGTCTTTGCCAAGAATATAGTAACCGTACGTACTATTTCCTTTATGCATTCATTGATTATACAATTGAATTAATTGATACAACTGATACTGGAATAAATTTATTCTTTTAAGTTTTGAGATTTTTTTTTGATAATTTATTCTTTTAAGTTTGATTATGTTCATTAAATATATCATGCATTTAATATATACACTTGTGCTTTAGAGTTAGGATACAATGTCCTCTCCATCTCAACAATCTATCAAAGGGAAAGGAAAGACAAACCTACGACCATCAAAAGCTCTGGGTCAGAATTTGATGAAAAACCATTATGGAATCATGTGAAGGTTATTAGCCTACCAGTACGTGGAGGTGGAAACAGAACCTGGTCTTGCAATTACTGCAACAAAAAGGTTATTGGATCATATTCAAAAATGAAGTCATTTATTGAAGATTCCTAATCAAGGGGTTGAAGCTTGCAAATCTATCAATAATGATGTATTTCAAGCATTAAAGAAGGAACATGGCCATTCTGAAAGCAAAAAAGCTCAAGAAGAATTGAATGTGAGAAAGAAGGAAGATTATTTGTCCTTGCCTGAAGGATCAGATTTGTTGCAATGCAAAAAAAGAAGGGCATCAACTCCAGGAGTGCTGGAAAATGCATTTAATGTAGCACAAAGAGATGTGGCAGATAAGCAAGCTGCTCGCATGTTCTATGCGTCTGGTTTATCCTTTAACTTGGCAAGGTGCCCTCACTTCAGAAAATATTCACTCACATTAGCCAACAGCAAGTTATCTGGCTATTCTCCTCCAACATTCGATAGATTACGAACAACATTACTAGCCCAAGAGAAAGCACATGTGAATCGCAAGCTCCAACCGATAAAAGATACTTGGAAAAAGAAAGCCATGTCTCTTTGTTCTGAGGGGTGGTTGGATAGACAACGAAGGCCACTGATAAACATAATGGCTGCATCAATAGGTGGTGCAATGTTCTTAAAGGCAATTGATGCAAGTGGCAACATAAAGGATGCTGATTATATAGCAAATCTGTTCAAACCCGTGATCCAAGAAGTGGGTTCACAAAATGTTGTTCAAGTGATTACTGATAATGGAAGTAACTTCAAGGCTGCTGGGGCCATAATTGAAGGTATATATCCTCACATATTTTGGACTCCATGTGTTGTGCATTGCCTAAATTTAGCTTTAAAAAGTATTTGTGAACCATCTGAAAATTCACCTCAATTTGCTGAATGTAAATGGATTGCTGATTTGGTGAGTAGTGTGCAAAATATAAGAAATTTCATTGTTAACCATGGCATGGTACTTTCAATTTTCAACAATTACTCGGAATTGGGTTTGCTAAGAGTAGCGGAAACAAGATTTGCATCAAGCATTATTATGGCAAAACGCATGAGGGAAGTGAAGGATACACTTAAGAAGATGGTGATGGATCCAAGTTGGAGAATGCATCTAAAATGGGATGGAAAATCAGCAATTGAAATCAAGGCTAGGGAAGTTAAAATTTCCATTGTGAGTGATAGTTGGTGGGCTGATTTGGAATATCTCTTGGATTTTACTAAGCCTATTGTTGAATTTCTAAGGTTAGCAGACACTGATGCTCCTGTTCTCCATTTGATTTATGATATGTGGGACACAATGATTGAGAAAGTTAAATCTAGAATATTTGGACATGAAAAACAAGATCTGCTCACTGGCCAATCTAATTTCTTTGACGTCATTCACAATATTTTGGAGACACGATGGAATAAAAGTAACAATCCACTGCATTGTATGGCTCATTCATTGGTTCCTAAATACTATACTGAAGCTTGGATTAGAGGTGGAAGTGATGGAGTTCCATGGCTCTCACCACATGAAGATCAAGAGGTCTCTTTAAATAGAAGTAAATGTTTCAAACGATTGTTTAGCAATCAAAATGATCTTCAAAAAGTTTATATCGAATATGGAGCTTTTTCAAGTGGATCTGGTTACTTTAATGAGCCTCATGTTATTGATGCAAAATTGTATGAGGAACCAATTTCATGGTGGGCTAATCATGGTGCTTCAACACCAATGTTACAAGCTTTAGCATTTATGTTGCTTTCACAGCCCGTATCATCATCTTGTTGCGAAAGAAATTGGAGTACATATTCTCTTATTCAAAGCATCAAAAGAAACAGATTGACTACAAGTAGAGCTGAGGATTTGGTCTTTGTACATTGCAACCTCCGTCTCTTGTCAAGAAAAAAGAAAGAATACAAGGAAGGGCCAACAAAGTATTGGGACTTGTGTAAGTTCATAAACTTACTTTTAAATTTAGATATCTCCAACAAGACTTTCATAGATATTCTTTTACTACATTTTTAGTTTTTTTTTACATCACTATTAATTTATTTTGTTTAATAGGTGGTGATAAGTTTGATATTGATGGTAATACTCTTGGGGAACTTGTGGAGCTTTCCATCAATGAGCCTGAGTTAGAGCTTATGACATTTGATGAAGAGTTTGAAGAGAGTACTACCTTAAGGAGTGAAGCAACTGAAGAATTCCAACAAGGAATGATGGATTGAAGAAATGAAGCAAAAGATGAACTATACGTACCTTTTGGCTTTTGTTTTTCTTATGTTTATCTCTTTATATGAATTATGATATAACTTTTGCCTTTTGTTTTAAATTTTTGGAATGTTGCCTTGTAAGTTGTTGTCTTGTTCAGTTGTTGGTACTTGCTTACTTGGTAGTTGGTGGCACTTTACAGTTGGTATTGTTGCTATTGCTTATTGGTAATCTGTTAGTGTATGACTTTATGATATGAATGATATAAATTATAATTATGGACCTTATGGTTTAAAGTTTAAAGTCTTTGAGTTCATTATGAAATTCTAAACTCTAAAGTCCTAAGATTCCTAAGTTTCTAACATCTCTGTCTTTAATCTTTATACAGTTGTACTCAACAATTTTGTATTTGTTTATTTTTTTCTATTTTTTCATAAGTTCAATAGTTCATAACAATATGTTAATGTCAATACAACATAAATTTCAAATAATATTTTAGCCTTTTCAGGTGCAAACTTTTGAAGTGCAGAGTCTGACTGTGGACCTGTGGTGTTGTATTTGTATGCTGTGTGACTGAAGAGTGAAGGCTGAAATCCGAATCTATGTGGTGCAAGTGTGAGAATTCAGTCAATTGACTCAATTCAATAAGGTACTTATTTAGTTATTTAACTTATTTAACAATTGTGAATTAATATCATCTCTTACTTATCTAAGTTATCTTGTTTGTTGCTACCCCTTATGCCATGCTTAGTTGCCTATATGATTAAATCTATCAAACTATCACTAATATGATTTTTCATTTTTTAATATTTTGTATGCCGTGTCCAAGTACCCGTGTCCGAATTTTGGACACTTTTATTCCGTGTCCCCGTGTCCTATAATTGAATAGATTGGTGGATCCGACCTCTAGACACGTACCCGTGTCCGATACCCGTACCCGAGTCCGGGTAACATAGGCTCACTCTAAATTAATACTGCAATCGTTTAAATAAATCATTCACTTCAAAAATAAATTCATCATTGGATGAGGTGAAATCACTGTGGACTTACACCATTTAACATGGATTTTTCTCTCACAAATGCAAAAATGACTATCACATCAAATTAGGCAACCAATAACCATTAAGTTCCTTCAAATATGGGTATAGTAGCCTCTAGGTATCATTTTGTCAATTGAATATCCACACACATCGATATATGCATGTGTGTGTGTGTGTGTGTGTGTATTAGCATAGAAACAGATCCCTGCAGGATGCTAAAAACCTGATTGCAAATAAAAAGCAGATTTCAAAATAACATGATAATTAATTAATTAAAATCAATAATATTGAATATTAGATTATATAAAAGTTTTTCCAAATTACATTCTCAGTGCAAGTGCACTCGTAAGGGCAATTTCAATTCTGTTCATGCATCAAGGGGACCTCGGGCTTCTTTTTCTTTTCCTGTAAGGTTTACCGCATGGTTCTTGTTTTGGCTCATTTGGAATGAAAGCATCAGTCAGAGTGATACGAAAGCAGTCACTAATAAACGCAAAGTCAATAATTTGTTAATGATATATAGAACTACGTACGTACAACTATGAAAGAGAACTGATATTTCTAAACATCCTTCTCGATCAGTGTTGTTAATACCAAAACTAATTCTATAAAAACCAAAAGGTGGAGTTTAATTTACCTTGTCCTCTCCAATTGTCACTCATGGGCATATTCAATCTGTTAATAAGATATAAGCCTGACATTGAAAACAAAGGAGTTAAGGTCAAATTGTCTGTCACCATGAACATGGACTGTCCTTTTATAAATTTGTTCTTGACAATTAATTTATGTAGGTCCTAGTACTGAAAAATAGCTACTTGCGAGTATTACAAAAAGGGAATAAACATATGACAAGGATGAGCTGCAGCAAGCTATTCCAGGGGCCAACTTTGGATTGACTAAAGTTTCCTTCATCTCCTCAGATTTCAAGGATTGGTCGATGCTCTTGTTAGGACGGAGGCATATTAGAATGTAGGACTATTAAAAAATGCTGACACGGCAAATTTGAAGACACAAATTTTAAAGATGCCATTGGAGATGCTCTTAGTGGAGTTGATCACAGAGCACTAGGCTTGCTTGGTCCAAAAAATAAAAAAGCAAAAAAGAAAAGAAAGAAAAAAATTAAGTTAAAACATGGAAATGAAGTGAAAAAATATTTATTTATTTACTAGAACCATGCCGCTCTGAAAGTCTGACCAAACTATAGAAATGGTATCAATAAAAATAGTAATTATTTGTACAATGTAAGTATTGTGTTGTCCGCCGTGATTGGGTTGTTCCTTGTGAATGCAAATTCGTATTCGAGATTTACTTTATTGCTGTAAAGTGACCTGTTTTGTGCATGTCCAGTATGTAAAACAACGAGTTGTTCGGATTTCAGCATTGCTCAAGTATATATTGATGTTCTTTTTTACTTTTTTTTTTTTTTTTTTTCAAAGTATATATTGTTGTTCATCAAGGAAATAAAACCCTTGGATAATCACAACAACAATGCTAAAAGACAAAAGTGTAGAGGATATGAACTAAAAAATCAGGGATGAACTTTGTAACGCCAAAAACCTTCTTTATGATAGGTTTAGGGCTTGATTGGTACGCATTTCGTTTTAGACGTTATGCATATTTTGATCCAAAATAAAATATGTATTTTGCTGTAAAGTATTTTGAATAGTAATCAGAAGCATGTTTGGTAATTTGTAGTAAAATTTTGGAAACAAAAACATGAAAACATATTTAGTAAAAAATATTGCAAGTTCGAAAAAATATAATGGTCACTTAAAAAATATAAATTACGAGTTTTTTTTTTTAATTATTGTTCAGCGGTACAATGCAGAAACATATAAAAATACCAAATTGGTGTTTCAGTTGACTACTATGCGCAATGTTACTATTCACAAAGCATTTTGATATTGCACAAAAAAAATAATTTTTACCAAAAGTTTTTTTTTTATTTTATTTTTTTAAACTTTTCACTACTACACTACTTGATAAATATAAAAACCCCAAAACAGAATGCATATGAGACTGCCCTTAATTATCTGCAATGTTTCTCCCTCTTCCCCTACTTCTAGTATGATAGGTTTAACTATCTGGTCCTTCACATGAATCACATGGGCTTTAGATAAGTGGTACTGACGAAAAATACCTATTGGGCTCTCAGTGAAACAAGTCCAATATATATGTAGTCTATTCATGCGGGTGCTCATCCTGCAATTAATATTAATGTAGGTGACTCCGACCTTAATCCACTAGCCGTCTAGCTCCATTGAAACAATTTAATTTAGTACTCACTCTAAATTAATACTGCAATCGTTTAAATAAATCACACACTTCGAAAACACATTCATCATTGGATGAGGTGAAACCACAGTGGACTTGCACCATTTAACATGGATTATTCTCTCACAAATGCAAAAATGACTATCCACATCAAATTAGGCAACCAATAACCATTAAGTTCCTTCAAATATGGGTATAGCCTCTAGGTATCTTTGCGTCAATTGAATATCCACAGACATCTATATATGAAGGGTTAAGTGCAGAAAACCTCCCTCATATATAGACTTTGTGCAGAACAAGTCCCTTCTTTTTGAAAAAGTGCATGCAAGTCTTCAAAATTCAAAAAATGTGCATAACAGGTCCCTCTGACAACTTTTTACGAAAAGTAAAACTTAAAATCCCATTTTACCCTTTTCTTTCCCATTTTGCCCCTCACAATTTGTGCATAAAAGACCCTCAGCATTTGTGCATAAAAGGCCCCCATCATACTGTGTTCAGCAGCCAAAATAAATGTATCATCAACATCAAAATAAATGTTTGATCTAGAAAAAATATTAACAGAAAAAAAAAGAACATTAACAAAAATAAATAAATTAAATTTCACGTTATCATTACTAGTAAAATATACCCTTTTCTTGTTTTTTTTTTTTTTTTCTTTTGTTTTTTTATCAATAGGCAACTTTTATCTATTAATGGAAAAAAAAAAAAAAAAAGACTATGGGTACGTTTGGTTATGGAATTAAATTACAATTCTAGTTCAATTTATTATTTTTTAATTATATTAGAATTCTAATTCTGTTTGATTCAACTTTAGAATTTGTATGGAGTAATATTTATTTATTTTTTTTAACAAAAATATAATATTTATCTTATACTTATTAAATTATTATATATTATAACAAAACAATATTAGCACCAATTTTAATTAAAATGGCAAACATGCATATACACAAATTCTTGTTCCCAATTTTTATTGAACAAATTAAAAAGTCACATTAAACTCGTCAACTAATAAATTTTTTTTTTTTTTTTTTCCTAAATAACTTATAAAAAATTATAAGTATTTGTAGGGGTTATTTATCGTAATGCAATAAAAAAACTAGAAATATCAAATTACAAATATGAGAGGCTCAGGGAAGAAATTTGGTTGAAGAGAAGAAAGTAGACATGTATCAAATACGTGTTCAGTGAATGTGAATCTCTAAGTAAGCATCCCTTGAATGCTTAATCTAATGCTACTTTTATAGCCGCACAACGATGGTAAATACCCAAATAACCCAATGGCATGCCATTTTAATACGTGACCTTTCTTTTATTTTTGTCCTTTAGTGCCTTTCCAGTTTCTTTGAAAAGTCAAAATGGCATGTACGCTACATATTGCCATCCCCTCTCATCCTAAAAGCCCGACCTTCTCTCTCCCTCGACCCAATATCAGAACCTAACGTCGCCATCGCTGGAAATTAAGTTGTCGCCGATGTCGCTGCATATTGCCCTCCTCCATAATGTCGTCGCCGCAACGGCGGATCCTTGCCTATACTACAGATCGATTCGCTGATGAGGACAATCTGCCAAACCAAATCCAATCATCCGACCTCACCGTCACGAATTGCCAGCGCAATTGATCCCTTACTCCGCAAACACATGGCAGATTGATGCCAGAATCGATGGATGCCGCAATCGCCTGAATTCATGGAGACCCATAGTCGCCGATGAGATAAGTGCGGTGACGGTGACTGCATATTGTCGCTGTCGTCGCTGCATATTGCCCTCCGGCCA
The DNA here is from genome assembly GCF_030987335.1 of Cornus florida. NCBI lineage: Eukaryota > Viridiplantae > Streptophyta > Magnoliopsida > Cornales > Cornaceae > Cornus > Cornus florida. The sequence goes on along the minus strand of NW_026775572.1, from coordinate 26,790,550 downwards.
CCATAACATCGTTGCCGCAAATGGCCGCCACCACAGCAGATTGGTGCACCTCAATTTGCCGATGAGGAAAATCTGCCGAACCAAAGGGCATGTTTGGTTATAGATTTAATTATATTCAGATTTAGGTTATCTCAATTTTATACAATTTGAGGTTTATATTATCCTTTTGCAAAACAAACCCCATTTTATACAAATTTGGACAAAAGGGTCATTTTATATGACCTGTATTTATAATCATTATTTATTCAACTGAAGGGAGGGTATTATCGTCATTTTACACAACCAGGGACCCAATCGCACCAAATTGATAGTACAGGGATTTTTTTTACTACAAGGGACTGATATGCACTATATCGACAGTAGAGGGGATTTTTTTGCACTTAACCCATATATGAATATTAGATTATATAAAAAAAAAAAATTCCAGATTACATTCTCAGTGCAACTGCTTGTAAGGCCCAGGGACGAAATATGATAAGATTTTGATCTTCTTCCTTTCTCTTCCCCAATCTCTTTCTCTGATGTTCTCGTTACAATATTTTTCCCATCTCTTCCTCATTTTGTCCGTTTTCAGTCTCTCTCTCCTAAAAGTAAAATTTTTACTGGAAATAGAGATTACCACCGAAAAACATAAAAGAGGAAATGAAAAATCTTTTGACTTTCTAATTTCCAATCTCTCTTTCTACTCTATAATCCAATTGATCATCCTATTCTTACTTAACCAAGCTCATCAAACCCCATCTGGTTTGTATCTTCCTCTGAAGGGGGATACATCATACCCTAAGGGTATATTATATATATTATATATGACAAAAGAGAAAAAAATGAGCAACGGGTAGAAATCATAAAAATATAAATAATATAAAAAATACAACAAATATATTAAGAATCAATAAGGGCAGTACCTTCATCCATGTCCTCTAGAGAATGTGAAAATAATTCATTTGTGTCATCCTGACTTGCACCTAAAGGTATTATAAAGAAAAGATAATGAGAATAACGAAACAAAACTATAGCTTTGATAGAAAAAACAAAACAGTTCTCATAACTGCTACAAAGCAAGAAGGATGAACCTGATAATGAACCATGCTCTTCTATAGGAAGCCAATCCTCCCATAGTCTTTTCAAGTCCTTGTAACCCGGCACTACTAACCCATCTTTATCAACCTTGGGGCCAGACAGGGTCTTTAAATGCACAGTTTTCTTCAGCCTCTTAATGCCAAATTGCATTGGACATAGATCTGGCCTGTGATATGCTACCTTCTCATAGCATCTGAGAGGCACAACACACTTGCCATTATCTTCCTGGCCATTACAATAGGCTGGCAGCTCAATTTCTCGCCCTTTGAACAGCTCTCATATAATCTACAATAAGAAGCATCAATTTACAACAACTTCCCTCGCAGCTCGAAAGTCCAATATGTAGGTTGGCCAGGAAAGCCGCCCCCATGCGTATTCATTTACGTTGTCAACATCGTTCAAAATATTTTGTAGGGTCAATCATTGTACCAGATAAGGTCGGAACCTTGTCAACGAGCTTATCTGGTACAATAACGACCCTACAAAATATTAAAAAAAAGGCTCAAACATATGGTTCAAGCTCTGGACTAGATTCAACAATGTGGCCCGGAACTTCTGAATACCTTTTTCGGAGCCAATCTAATCCTATTGAACCATTTGTACAATTATTTTTTTTATTCTTAATTTCCGATACTACTTTTCATTTTGATGGGGAAATCTCAAATATCTATTGAATAGCTCAATAGTATTCGATTTAGTACCGGTAACTGCTTTGTCAGATACCGTCAACTCGGTAATATACAATATATCAGTTAAACTAAAAATCAATGTATTTCCATTAAAATTAAAAGTTCTCAATTCGTCATCATAGCATTCAATGAGAGCTTCTACTAACGAAAGATTGTGCCTCAACTTAAATTCCAACCCTAGCAATGGCGCAAAACAAGTATTTGCTATACCCACGTACTTTAGGGTCAAGTGTCCAACTCAAAATATTATTTATTGTCATATATTCTAACCTACAAGAAGAAGAAAGATGGGTCAGAAAATATATATATATATATATATATATATATATATATACACACACACACATTAGGAAAGCATAAAATAAAAAATAAAACTAACGATTTGTTTGGGTTCCAACTTCTAGTAATCTGCCCAAAAATAAAAAATAAAAATAAATAATTGTAAAAAAAAAAAATTATACAAAAAAGATCATAAAAAATTTCACCAAATAGGATTTATTTTGCAAACAAGAATTACATACCTTAGCAGTTGCAGAGAGTTATATGTCTATATATATAATTTTGATTGTGGAAGATTATTTGGCTATCCGTTGGGTACCCCCAGAAGAACATTGATTATTTCGCTATCCGTTGGGTACCCAAGAAGAATTATAAGTGGAAGCAGATAGGTGAAAAGGCACTCAGAGAGTTCACTTTCCAAGAGCCACTAAATTGAAGCACATTAATTTGGGCATACACTTCCTTTTTAATCTACTATGTGAATATGAGATGTTTTGTTTCACTAATTTTGGGAGGCTGAAATGATTTGCCCTAAATATTTATATATATATTTCTGGTGGTCCATCATCCATGGGCCTATAAATTTTGGGCCGCCTTGGGTCAGGGCCGGCACTGGACTTATTTGCCTTGGGCGCTGAGTTCCTTTTTAGGCCCTAGGCGACGGCCTTGGGTCAGGGCCGTTCCTGGGCTTATTTGGCTTGGGTTAATTTTGGGTGGGCTTAACTATCTGGTCCTTGACATGGGCTTTAGACATCTAAGTGGTACTGACAAAAAGTACCTATTGGGCTCTCAGTGAAACAAGCGCAACATATAAATAGTCTATTCATGCGGGTGCTCATCCTGCCATTAATTTTAATGAAGGGGACTCCTACCTTAATCCACTATCTCCATTGAAACAATTGAATTAGTACTCACTCTAAATTAATACTGCAATCGTTTAAATAAATCATTCACTTCAAAAACACATTCATCATTGGATGAGGTGAAACCACAGTGGACTTAACACCATTTAACATGGATTATTCTCTCACAAATGCAAAAATGACTATCCAGATCAAATTAGGCAACCAATAACCATTAAATTCCTTCAAATATGGGTATAGCCTCTAGGTATCATTGTGTCAATTGAATATCCACACGCATCGATATATGCATGTGTGTGTGTCGATATATATCTATATATATATATATATCAGCATAGAAACAGATCCCTGCAGGATGCTAAAAACCTGATTGCAAATAAAAAGCAGATTTCAAAATCACATGATAATTAATTAATTAATTAAAATCAACAATATTGAATATTAGATTATATAAAAGTTTTTGCAAATTACATCCTCAGTGCAACTCCACTCGTAAGGGCAATTTCGATTCTGTTCATGCATCAAGGTGACCTCGGGTTTCTTTTTCTTTTCCTGTAAGGTTTACCGTGCGGTTCTTGTTTTGGCTCATTTGGAATGTAAGTATCAGTCAGAGCAGATTCTGATACGAAAACAGTCACTAATAGACGCAAAGTTAGCCTGCAATAATTTGTTAATAACATATAGAATTACGTACGTACAACTATGAAAGAAAACTTATATTTCTAAACATCCTCCTCGATCAGTGTTGATAACACCAAAACTAATACTATAAAATCAATAGGTGTAGTTTAATTTACCTCATTCTCACTAATTATCACTCGTGGATATATTCAATCTGTTAATAAGATATAAGCATGACGTTAAAGATAAAAGAGTTATGGTCAAATTGTTTGTTACCATGAACATAGACGATTGTTTCATAAATCTGTTCTTGACAATTAATTAATGTAAGTCTTAGTACTGAAAAATAGCTGTTTGCGAGTATTACAAAAAGGGGATAAACACGTGACAAGGATGAGCTGCAGCAAGCTATTCCAGGGGCCAGCTTTGGATTGACTAAAGTTTCCTTCGTCTCCTCAGATTTCAGGGATTGGTTGATGCTCGTCCCCACTGAATTTTTTTTTTTTATTTACTGTTATATACCACTGAGTTTTCTTATTCCCCCCCCAAATCCGTCCCTACCCATCCTCAATCCGTCCCTCTTGTATATATACCTTTAAACCAAGCATCCTTGCCCCCAACTATTTGGTGCACAAAAGTCAAAACCCCCCACTTTTCTTTTGGTGCAAAAAACCCCCTACAATCCATTTTGACTAATTTTTTTACGAAAATTCCAAAACTGCCCTTTCCACGGTGACCACCAAAGAGCCACCACCCACCACCAATCACTCCACCGCACTCGCCGGAGCAGAGAGACACACATACGTAATATCAAATGTTTCATTGGAGCATACACAGAGAGAGAGACACACACACACATATATATATATATATATATATATTCATATATCGGCATCAATGGATGACAAGCTCTAATAATTTTTTTTTTTTTTGAAGATCATAGAAAGTGAGTTGCAGAGACCCATTTGTTCAGGCGAGAAGATTGAGAATCAACAACCCAACCCGGTGGTCACCAATGGACAGTACTTTGAAAAACCTTTTTCTAAGTTTTATTATTATTATTTTTCTCCATGAAATGCAGTTTTTATGGATAAAATAGGACTTCTGATCTGCATTCTTCCCCAGCTTGATTCTCTGAAGCGTAAGGAGAGCTTGGTTATCAGACAAAGATGGGCTCGATGGTAAAGGCGATAGAACACTGGGAGAGATTGCAGGGAAATTGAATATCTCAATCTTGAAAATCGCCGGGTTAGAAAATTTTGTTTTGTTTCGCCGGCGAATCCCAGTTCAGATCGTCGTCCTCCCTCGCCGACCACAGTGAGTACCACCTTAATCACAGATCCGTGGCCGCGCGCCGTTCAGAGCAAAGGCCATTACCCTCTGCCTTACCCGCCATTTCTAGCTGACCGCCGTTAGTTCCTCTGCACCGCCATCACCACCGCTTCGAACCACCATCTGTAGCTACGGTTCCGGTCCTAGTTCGTCGCCGGTCACTCCTTCGTCGACGTTCAGTCACGCCGCCGTCCTCATGGACCTTGAACCGCGTGCAATGGAAAGCGTCAGACGGTCAGACCCGGACCCTTCATCAGTTGTTGTCACCGTGACAGACACACCACATAGCACCGATCCATCCTCAGCCGTCCAAAGCATCCAGACCAACACCCATACACGAGCCACTGCGCGTACTCTTCGAGTCGCTGCTCGCCGCTGCCATATTCGGTCGTCACAAGCCACCGGCCATACCCAACCCCAAATTCCGAATCTGTCATGATTTTGTAGGGGGCAGTTTTGGAATTTTTGTGAAAAAAATTAGTCAAAATGGGTTGTAGGGGTTTTTTTGCACCAAAAGGAAAGTGGGGGGTTTTGTGCACCTAAGGAAACAATAGGGTTTTTTTTTTCACCTTTTGAACGTAAGTGGGGTGTTTTTTGCACTTCATGTTTATTATACCATTTTGACAAGTATCGTTCTTTCCTTTTTCTAGTCCCTCACACCTTACAAGCTTTAAGCTTAAGTTAATTTGCCATCAATCTTTAGATTGAGTCCAGATCCTCTGCAGTGTACCATTGCACCGTGCAATAAACAATATATCAAAAAAGAGTACGTTGTGATCGCGGTATAGATATTCCATACGCATCTACACTTGTGAGCACAAAAAGTCAATTTGTGTGAGACGAATTATGACTCATTTGATTTACAGTAGTAACAATTTTGACAAGTGAGAGGTTTTGAAGAAGGCGGCATTGTTTGAGTATCCTTTTGAATTTTCTATTTTATTTAAATAATCAATTATCCATGAATGTTTTACATATTCTTAAGTTAATTCAATGCACGAGACTTTCATTATTGCATTACATAGAATATTACATCTAGATGGTCTTGAAGTGTAATAAATAGATATTTGAAATTTGCAAACGTTTTGTAAAATGATAAACATCATGAAAATTCTTTAATAAATTTTATCTTGAAAAACATGGCAACAACTTTTTTTGACACATTTTTCCTTTTTTCTTCTTTTTTTGAATCCCCAATATTGAAAGGAGAAAGTAGATATGTATATGCATAAGAAGAGATAAAGAGAACTGGTTTTGAAGAGCATGAACATAATCATGCAATCAAAATTTTCTAATGAAAATTAATTGTAGCATCCCCTCCGAAAAAAAATCTTCTTTTGTGATGTTAATAGAAAGAAAAACTTTAGTTCCATTCTCACTACAACAAAATAGGCATTCTGCCACAAAATATTTTGTGGCAAAAAACTAATTTTTTGCTGTAAAATATTATTTGTTATGAAAAAAAATTGCGGCAAGGTCGTGGCAACAAATTTTGTGGCGAGATCTCTATATTCAAATTTGATCACAATAAAAAAATAAAAACAACAACAACAACAAACCACTAAATTAAACTGTATTATGAAAAAAAAAAAAAAAATCTGTTGAACCATTCTTTCTCCATTTTTTAATCTGTTTGAGTATTTCACATTTTAAAAAAGTCAACCAAAAATCAGAAGCTTGAAAGGATTAATAATAGGTATTTCAGGTCATATGATCTATTCACAGTGGCTTGGAGAGGTCTGGCAGCCGGCTCTGATTTGGACTTTGAAAAATATAAGAATTTCATGTATCATTTAAGTAAATGGCCTTAAATCACTCATATTACCATATATATATATATATATATATATATAATTTGGCCAATGAAAAAGAGCCAAGTATCATTCAAGATCTAAATCATGAAATTTATTCATTGTGCTCTTCTTCTCAACCTAGTTTTGCAGTTCTTATAAAAACAAAAGAGGTGTTTGCTTTAATTGCCAAAAAGACTTCTATAGTTCTATGTTGTTAGTGCTTTTTTTGGGCCTTCTAGGCCTTGTGGACAGCTAGTGTAGTAGTGTGGTTGTTGTAGTTGGGCTTTTAAACCTTCAGGCTGTGTTAGTTTTTCTGTTGTCTTGAGCCAACTTTTTGAGACCACAGTAATTTTTTTCTTATTTGGCAGTGTTAGGTTTTCTGTTGTTTTTGGGCCTAATTTTATAGGCCCACCCTCTGTAAATTTTTCTCTTATTATTTGCTTTACCGTTAAAAAAAAAGAAGAAAAATTAATAGTATTAATAATAGAGTAGTTTTTTTTTTTTTTTTTTTTTTGCTGGCATCGGAACTCCCCTAGGTAGGGCCCCTTAGGGACCCACTTCAGGCTACAAACCGGGGATGCTGTCATTAATAATAAAGTTAATGACAAGAGACACGGTTTTTTTTTTTTTAATTTAGAAGAATAATTTAAGGACAATAGTTATTGAATTTTATTTATGTAGGTGGGATGGTGAGCCTCCACTATATGACATCATATTACGTCATATAACCCACTATTTCTCAAATAAATTTAATTAATTCGATAATTAAAATAGTATTATACATACTTAGTAGATTTAAATAGTTAATGAACGTGATAAGTCGAAAGAAATCTTCAATTAGAAAAACTGTGTTGTTACAAGAGCTTCTCTTACTCTCAATATACAACAATAAATTGAAGTGTTCCCTTTAGCTATTGTAATTTATGTATGAGTTAGTAGAAAGAAATTTTAACTAAATGAAATCATTAGCGTAGATGTGGAGTCTTTTGATTTTTTTTTCAATCTTTTGTATTTTCTGGTGTTTGATTATTGTAAAAAAATATATTAAAACTTAACAAAAATAACTTATTCATTAATTTTTAACAAACTATTTTACATGTCCCACCCAACTATTTTACATGTCACACCCGATGGACTTGATCTAAAATTTACCAAACATAAAAAAAAAATTAAATAAAACACAACCAATTCTCCACATGATTAAACATAGAAAACGAAGGCTAAACGATGAAAAAAAAAAAAAAAAAAAAAAGTCATACCAATTCTTATCAAACAACTGAGCGTGCATTTCATTATAACAAGATTCACTACACAGAGAACAAGGATCCGAAAGCACCATATATTTACATAAAAGCATGGAACCTTAGCAGAACATTATGTCGACTTTTACATAATTATTTACGTAATTACAAACCAAAGCAAATATATATAGCAAGCTAACATCTTCAAGCATCTAACATCGTAGAGTTCAAGTTCTTCATTTACTATGATTGCTCAATTTGCTCCAAAAAAAACTCCGGTGTCATTCCCTGAAAATGTTAAAAGGGTGAGCCAACGCTCATTGAGAAAAGCTTACAGTTATCACTATGAAGAGGTTTTGAAATGAAACATGCACATGCGCGCGCACATATATATATAATTAAATTACTGATAAATTCGAAGGTATGGCCAGAAATTCAACAATGAAGTACAATCATCATCTTTTAAAACTATGCTTTTCCAAACAAATTCAATACAGATTGAATGGTCATACCCCATCTTTTCCGGTTATCTTAGCTAGAAGAGTGTCACCAATTACGCATCCCCTTGGAGTGATTTATGGAAAGATATCCTCAATTTTGATCTTTCATTATAGAATTGGTGAATTGCATCAATCATATCCAATGGTGGCCTCCGAGAGGAAACCACCAGCCAACCTTTCGCACCAGCGTGGGTTTCGGCTCTTTCAAGGGTAACTCGTACCCTACTTGCTTCTTTAAGAAAACTCAAACAAGTACCACAGCCCTAAATCATCACATTCGACACATTCACCAATTTTTCAACTATCCAATCTTTTATAAATCTGTCTACACATTTAGGCTCATCCCTTCCAAGGTCTACAGATTTAAGAACATGAATGATTTCTCCATTTTAATTTTGTGTTGTGTTTTGATTTTTTCAATTCCTGACTCCTATAGTAACATCATCCATTTTAATATCATTCAAACTCCAATTAAATCATCCTCAATATTTCAATAGACAATTTTGATTTGCTAAACTCTGATTTTTTAGTCCTACTTGATACTTTAGAGTGTTGTCTTAGCAAACAATATATATATATATATATTGCAACGGCTAGTTAGTTTTGGGGTTGGGCTAGGTTTGCCTTCTGGGCTAGTTTTTTATTTTTTTTGTTTGGGCTTTGTCCCCTTCTCTTGTACATTTTTATGTAAGAGGCCCAGTGTTGTGCGATCTGACCTAAGAGGTTCAGTGCCAAGACTCAACCCACCCAATCACTTTTTTATTCGAATTCGATGTGGGACAATTTCTCCATATAAAAGTAAGTCACTTGACCTTGGTGTCTCACAAAACATTAAGTTTAAGGTTCGATCCCTCTTGGGTATAAATGATTGGGTATGTGTGACTATCAAGTATCAACTAGAAGGAGAGGAAAAAAAGACCAAAAAAAAAAATAGTCCCCTTGAGCCATCAATATTCTTCTGATGAAGTCTTCGGCACGTGTATTAAAACTATCTTTTGCAATTTCTACAAAAGAGGAAATAACAAAGGTTAAACTAATATTTTTAATAAATCTCTCAATTAGAAGGAAAAAAAAAAAAAAAAAAAAAAAACTCATTGCTCCCTTAATAAACATTGTCATTTGGAGTCCTAGCATTAAGAAACCCACACAGGCCTTATATATTATTCTTCCATCCTTTTCACCACAACATGGACCAAAGGAATCCACTCTAATGGTACTTTTCAACACAGAATGGGTGAGCTGATATCAATGGCAACTCCACTCATAACAACAGAAACTATGCCAATTTAAAACTGCATTCTTGTTAAGTTTCCTTTCCGTTCATGCATCAAAATGACAGATATTACCTTGTGGTTATTGTTTTGGCTCCTTTAGTATGAAAGCATCAGTCAAAGCAGATCGTGATACAAAAGCAGACTCTAGTAGACGCAAAGCCTGCAAAAGAAATATATGTATCTTTAATTTTTTGCAAGGAGTTAAAACAACAATAATTATGAAAGATGGCCTATACTTCTAAACATATTCCTGATACGAATTTGCACGTGGAGAGGTAGAACAAAGTGATGAACCCAAGACAAATATAAAAAGAATTAGGTCCACTCCAGAGGAGTTAATTTACCTCCTCCTCCCCAATGGTTACTTCTCGCTCTACAATGTCACTGATGGGTATATTCGATTTGTTAATAAGAGATAAGCCTGAGATTGGAGATAAAGGAGTTATGATCAAATTGTCTGTCACCATGAACATCGATGGTCCTTTCATGAATCCTTCGCGAATTGTAGCTACCCTTGACTGTGATATTATTTCCCATGCAAAAGAATTTCTTCCAAAAAGGGATTCAACAGTTGACCATGACGGATGTAAAGCTTCCTTGATGAGAATGAGCTGTGTACTGTAAGCTATTCCAGGGGCCAGCTTTGGATCAACTAAAGTTGCCTTCATCTCCTCAGAATTTAAATATTTGTCAACGTCAAAATCTTTTATGCTGTTGTATAAGTTACCCAAGCACCCCTTCAAGGACAAAGATGGTAATTTATTAAGAAAATAACCAAGTGGAAATGTGAGAAAACTGCAGATGAGATCAACAAAATCTTTCTCTGCTTCAGCATACAATGCCTTGTTGTTACATTCGTTGATGATAAGCTTCAAAGCTATCTTTGCTTCTTTTGATCTTGTTGTATCCATGCCGCTTTGAGATTCAGTTGTGCTTCTTGGACTAAATTCTACACGGCGAATTGCAGAACTGGTTTTACTGACAGGTGATTCCAAGACAGTCTCAGAAAAAGGTGCCATAGATGTTAAAGAACAATTGATCAACTTCAGAACCTGAGAGAACACCATCCATTTTGTTAACTTGCGTGCAGACTAATAGACTAATAGTAAAGAACAATCAATTAATTTGTTAATTACCTCATCCTTGCCTATGTTTATACACCTCTCTTTTATTGTGCTTCCATCCACAGCTCCAAGCTCTTTAAGCAAGGTTAAGCAAGTCATAGTGGACATGGGCAGTACTTGAAAGTCATCAGTTATCATAAAGCGTGCGGTTGGTTTCACAAAAACCCCTCCAACTCCAGGAAGAGATACAGGATTTTTCGGTTTCACCATATAACCTATGTCGTTTCCACAATGGCAACGGGCAGTCTTGTAAGGGCTCAAAGTGCATCCGCTCCCGCAGACATAGTACTCATTAGAATTACTATCAACAAAATGTAGTTTAAGGTTTCTGCTGTAAATTTCAGCAGCACTCCGAGGACATAGCAGCATCTCCTTGCGCTTCTCACTTTGCAGGTATTTATCATCAAGATTCTCAATACTTTCATATAAGTTGTTCAGGCAACCAATCCCCCATTTCAATGCTTGTTCACGGGTGAGTCTAATAATGGTTCCAATTGGCATAGTCATGAAGCTGAAGAGAACATCAACAAAATCATTATCGGACTCAGCAAAAACAACTCGATTCTTCTCTTCATCCACCAGGACCTTCAGACTTGGACTTTGTGAAGCTTCATGTGCCATTGCTTTGATGGAAGAGGAAATAAAAAAGAAAAGAAAAGAATTGGCAACCAAGTAGATATTAGTTTATATTTTAAGCAAATGCACTCGGCATTAACTAACACATGATATTTTATACCTACCAAAGAAAAACCCTAATATTTTGTACTTTAAGCAAATGTACTCTATATTTTTTTTATATGATTGTGGTTTGGTCTTTTCTCAAGTTTATTAAATTAGCCTTTTAATTTAAGATTAAAATGAAATTATCTATATGCATGTTGTTGGAGCCCTAAAACCTCAATCGAAAGACAGTTGATTTGTACGATGGTGTACATTAGGACAAGAATTTACTTAAAAACACATTAGAATAAATTTATATATATAGATATATATACACACAACACACATTTAAATTAAGAACTAGTTCAGTGGAGTCTTTGAATCTTGTGTAAGACATCATTGAATATGATGAACAGAAGGAAAAAAAAAAAAAAGGAAAGGAAAATATGCAGTTGCAAACCATGGCCTAGCTATTTCAGGCTTTTCAGCATTAAATTTGACTAATTTACCGGACAATTCGATACAACTTTTCGATTCTTAGATGTGTTTTATGCACTATATCCATAATAGAATAATTTGAAATAGTTTTATTTATTTATTTATTTTTGGGTAAGTTAATTTGAAATAGTTTTGAGGTGAAAATATAAGTGAAATCAAGGGAATCCAATGAACACAAGGTTTCAGTCATGACTGAAACAGCTTCTTTGGCACTAAAATATTCTATCAAATTTTAGTACAAATTAACCTAAAATTTATAGCATTAGATTCATCTTGCGGGGTTCCAGTTACTGGAATAGGGTCAATTACATATAATCATGTAATTGAAAAAGTGGAGTTAAATATTTGTTATTAACAGAAAAGTAAAGAATCCAGAACAATTGAATGCATAAAATTTACCACGTAGCAACAATTTCACTTTCACCTAATGACAAGCATAAAAGTAATGAATCGTGAACAATTTATGTATACATGTAAATAAACTGATATCAGCTTTGCCCTTTCAACACCAAATAAAAACCATATAACATTTTGTCCTCAAAACTAAAACAACAGTAACTGCAATTCCTTAATTTTATAATACATGAAGATGAAGAAGATCAAATTAAGAAGTAGCCTCTGTTAAACAAACAAATTTAAATACTCAAGAATGGAAGAGATAGATGGTACCTGAACTGACCAAGCAAGAAGAACACAGCCTCAAATGTCTGAATATATGTTAATTTGTGGGGGGCGTTGAAGCTTTAGAGAGGAAGTGAAGTATGGATGATGATTTATGAATGAGTTTTAAAAGGGTAAGCATTTACTCCGTACATAAAGAAAAGTAGTAGGAGAGGGGAAACAATAAATTCAATACTTTTGGCATGTGATAAGAAAAAAGACAAAAAGATAACAGTAATTAGTTAATTACTACGCATGAGAAAGTTAAAAAGAAGGGTGCTGTTAATATTTTATGGTTAATTAATGAGGAAATATATTGTGATAATTAATTTTGGAAAATTAAAATTAAAAATTTATTTTATTGAATTTATCATTATACTCTTTTATTTTTAAAAGAATTAAAATATATTTTGTTTTTGTCCTCAGTGAAATCAATATTATGAACATTTCATTGAACAATGCGTCATTTCCATTCATCTCAGATCATGAACACCTCATTTTTCTTCTATTTTTTTTTTTTAATTTCCTTTCATAATTTCTCTAACCCCTCTTTTTCCCTCCACTTCCTTTTATTTCTTAACATAATTCATTATAACAATAAGACAAAGTTTCTTTCCATTAGTTTCATTCCTTTTTTTTCTTTTTTTTTCAAATATATTACCACCAAAGTTTGTAGTGTGCAAGTCCCATAATAGGTGCAAGTGTGTTTTCCTTGCCAAGGTGGTAAAAAAAAAAAAAAAAACACTTAAATTGTACTGACCCTTAATATTTATTTCCAATAAAAGTATTTTAAACTTTATTTTTTTAAAAAAACAATTCTGTTAGACTATACTGACCCTAAATATTTATTTCCAAATAAAAGTATTTCAAACTTTCTCCATTTTAATTTTGTGTTGTGTTTTGATTTTCTCAATTCCTGACTCCCAAGTAACATCATCTATTTTAATATCATTCGAACTCCAATTAAATCATCCTCAATATTTGAATAGACAATTTTGATTTTCTCAACTCTGATTTTTTTTTTTTTTTTTTGTTTTAGTCTTCATACATTAGAGTCTCTTACCAAACAATAAATATATATATATATATTTTGACCCCTTGCAAAATTGGATGTCTTCCCTTTGGAAGACTGCAGGAGTTCTTTCCAAGTTTGCTGTCTCTTGTGTTTGTCGCAACGGCTAGTTGGTTTTGGGGTTGGGCTAGGTTTGCCTTCTGGGCTTGTTTGTTGTTTTGTTTGGGCTTTGTCCCCTCCTCCTTTTGTACATTTTTATGTTAAGAGGTCCTTGCAATCGACCTAAAAAGTCCGATGTCAAAACTCACTTCTCTAGATTACAGGTTGGGTGAAAAAGTAGGTTTAAAGTTCAATACCTCTTGATTTGACAGTTGACTACAAACTATTTTTTTTTTTGGAGGGGTGTGTGTCCTATCAACAAGAAAAAGAGGGAAAAAAAATATATATATATATATATATATATATAGAGTCCACTTGAGCCATCATCTTCGGCATGTGTATGAAAGCTCTCTTTGGTAACTAGTACAAAAGAGGAAATAACAAAGGTTAAACTACAAATTTTAATAACTAAAAAAAAAAAAAAAACCATTCCTCCTTTAATAAATATGTCATCTGGAGTCATAGCATTAAAAACCCCACGCCATAATATCTTGTTAGTCAAGCTCGCACAACAGTCCTACAAGAGCTAATAACCCACATATAAATTATACCAAGTCCAAGAGACCTCATTACCAAAAACTACCACCATCAAGCTCCAAGGCATCTAAGAACTAATGTTTGGAAACTGTTGGACTCAAGCTGCAAGAAACAATTACGTAGAAACACACAAAATTAGACCAAAGCACAAAATGCATATACAGGCGCGACAACAACATACTAATTATTAAACAGAAATAAGCCCAGAGAAAGTTATGTCACAAGTTGGTAGCTTAATTCATATACAGCTCACAAGTCCAAAGTGTAACATAAACCCTCAAGTTTAAGAAGAAAACAAAATTAGATCAAAGCTCAGAAGCTACTAGCACCAAAAGTATATTGTAGATGGAATGACAACATTATAATTAATAAACGTAAATAAATTCAGAGCAAGTTCAGTGTCATGCTGGGAAGTTTGGAATTCCAAAAACTAACATAAAAGCAAAAGTATCCTTTATTTGAACATAAGAAAAGACAATGAGAACGCACAAAAAAAATAATAATAATAATAAAAATAAATAAAAAATAAAAACGTGAAGTTTTTATCTGAAAATCAATGTAAGATTACCTACCCAACCAAATAACAAAAATTGATTGACGAGGTCTCTTATTTTGCACTATATAATCTAGAAATTTGTACTCTCCCAAGAAAATCACTAAATATAGGGCTTTTGATGCACCCAGATAAAATCAAAGTATCTTCTAACACAATCTTATGACCCCGGAGAATCAGTAATAAATTTTTTTTTTTAATAGTTCTCAACTGAAAGAGAAAATAAACCGCCAGCAAGCTCAAGATTAAGTTTATTTAAATATAATTGTCTTATATAATAAAATGATTTCTTTTAATGAAATGGGGTTTTTCAAATTTAATCATAGCAAGAAAAAATGACATATCATAACCTTCAACCATACATTCAAATTACAAAATTGCCCTTCTTTACAATAAAAATAAATAAATAAATAATAATAATAATAATAATAATAATAATAAAAATAAAAACATTTGGAAAATGAATATCCAACTCAGCACACCACAGGATGGAACAACGGAAACTGATAAACCATGCCAATTTATAACAGCATTCCTCTTAGAGTTTCCTTTCCCTTCATGCATCGAGATGACTGATATTACCTTGTGGTTTTTGTTTTGGCTCCTTTAGTATGAAAGCATCAGTCAGAGCTGATCTTGATACCAAAGCAGCCTCTAGTAGACGCAAAGCCTGCAAAAGAAATATATATATATACAACAATTGTCGGCAAGGAATTATTAGAACAACAATTAAGAAATAGACATCAGATAGCTAGAAGAAAGTAATGAACCCAAGACCAATATAAAAAAACAATAGGTCCAGAGGATTTTATTTACCTCCTCCTCACCAATAGTAACTTCTCGTTCTACAATGTCACTGAAGGGAATATTCAATTTGTTAATAAGAGATAAGCCTAACAGTGGAGATAAAGGTGTTATGGTCAAATTGTCTGTCACCATGTACTTTGATGGTCCTTTCATGAATCTCTCGCCAGTTGTAGCTTCCGTTAAATTAAAATAACTTACTCCAAACAGGGAAGAAACAGTTGACCACGACGGATATAAAGCTTCCTCAATGGGGATGAGCAGCTTATTGTAAGCAATTCCATGGGGCAGCTTTGGATTGACTAACGTTGCCTTCATCTCCTCAGATTTAAAGAATTCGTCAACATCAAGTGCCAGGATGCTCTTGTATAAGTTAGCCAAGCATCCCCTCAATGACAAACATGGAAATTCTTTAAATACATAACCAAGTGGAAAGGTGAGAAAACTGTTGATAAGATTAACAAAATCTTCCCTAGCTTCAACATACAATGCCCTGTTGTTGCATTTGTTGATAATAAGCTTGAAAGCTATCTTTACTTCTGTTGATCTTGTTGTGTCCATAGCCCTTTGAGATTCAATTGTGCTTCTTGGACTCAATTCTCCATGATGGATTGCAAAACTGGTTTTTTTGTCTTGTGATTCCAAGACAGTCTCAGAAAAAGGTGCCATAGATGTTAATGAAGCCTTGAACAACTTCAGAACCTGAGAGAAAGACCGTCCATTTTGTTATTTTAAATGTAGACCAAAAGATAAAAAAATAAAAAATCAATCAACTTGTTAATTACCTCGTCCTTGCCTATGTTTATACACCTCTCTTTTATTGTGCTTCCATCCACAGCTCCAAGCTCTTTAAGTAAGGTTAAGCAAGTCATAGTGGACATAGGCAGTACTTGAAAGTCATCAGTTATCATGAAGCGTGAGGTGGGTTTCACAAAAACCCCTCCAACTGGGGGAACAGATTTTCGATTTTCCAGTTTCACCATATATTTTATGGGCCTTCCACAACGGCAATGAGCAGTTCGGTAAAGAAACAAAGTGCATTGTGTTGTCTCATATCCACATGCATAGTACTCATTAGTAGTACTATGAACAGAATTTAGTTTAAGGTCTCTGCAGTAAATTTCAGCAGCACTCCGAGGACGAAGCAGCATGTCCTTGCACTCCACAGGTTGGAGAAGTTTATCATCAAAATTCTCAATACTTTCATATAAGTTGTTCAGGCAACCAATCTCCCATTTTGATGCTTGTTCATGTGAGAGTCTAATAATGGTTCCAATAGGCATAGTCATGAGGCTGAAGAGAACATCAACGAAATCATTATTGGACTCAGCAAAGACAACTCGATTCGTCTCTTCATCCACCAGGATCTTCAGGCTTAGACTTTGTGAAGCTTCATCTGCCATTGCTTTGAAAGAGGGGGGAAGGAAAAGAAAAGGAAAGAATTGGCAACTAAGTATTTACCAGTTTTCTTGGCAAAATTCAGTTTATACATTAAGCAAATGCAGTCTGCATTATTGAACACATGATAGTTTATAGCTACATTCACCACTGTAGAAAAAAAATCTAAAGCATCATCTGACTTGGAGCTCAAGTAAATGACAAGGTAGGACATCCAACTAGAAGGTCAAAGAATCAAGGCCACAATGTTTCTTTGAAAGAAAAGAATATGTTATGTGATATTCTTATGATTCCCCAACCTTACCCTTCCCAGTAAGAAAATGGAGGACATAAAATTTTGTGATGTCAATTGGAACTAATACATTATAGAGATTTCGCAACTATATGTCCCACTTTCCCTGCCTTGTCTTTAGGAAAAACCTCTATAACATTTCTGCTCACTATTTATAATTAGATATAATGGAATGGAAATTCATACCACATAAACATATCTTATAAATATGGTGAAGTTTTGATGCAAAATTTTGTAAGTGTGAGCATTTGACACTTTCAGAATACAAACACACTCCCAAGACTAATTGTCAGTATGCACCATCTATTAACTTCTGTTAAGTTTGGGAGTACCAAATTGGTGCCTTGGATTTAGGATTGGAGAAATTTTAGTTCAAACTTGTACTAAATTTTTTCCCATTCCAAATCTAAGGCGATGCGGCCAAACATAGCATTTTTGTTTCATCTTCGATTTGACACAATTGTTGTAGTAGTGTGTATAACATGATCGGAAAACTAAAAGAGGGCCAACCAGGAGTGGAGGATATATTTATTTTAAGACAAAAAAAAAAAAAAAAAAAAAAAAAAGACGCCCAAAATTGAAGAGAAATATGGTAAATTAAGGCCTATCAGGTACTAGGAAAACATGGATTGAAAAAACCCAATAAATAAAATAAAATAAAAACAAAGAACTGCAAGCAGAAAATTTACTATGAGGTTTTGACGATCATCAGTTGACAAAAAATCCCTGGAATGTCATTGTATGCCTATGTTGTGGTTGGGAGCGCGGAATCAACACCTTGGAATTAGAATGGAAGAAAAATTAGTTAAAACTTGGAACTTCATTATGTCCAAATCCAAGATGCCGATTCGATGCTCCCAAAGCATAGCATCAACTCAATCAAGTAACTGTTAAAAGCATGAACCGCTTAGAATTATACCTGTTCTGAATAATCAAACCTTGAGTGCTGAACTCTAAACATGTTTTTGAACTTTTACTCATAACTGATTACAGAGTATGCACATCAGTCATGGGGTTATATTTGACTGATCACAGCGACTTTAGACTCAAATTACATAGAAACTAAAACAATTTTACAACCGTGAATTTGGATCATATTGTCCTCAAAACTAAAAAATAGTAACTGCACTACCCTACGTTAAAAATATACTGTATAGTACAAGAAGATGAAGAAGATCAAATTAAGAAGTAACACAAAAAATTCAAATCCTCAAGAATGGAAGAGATCGATGGTACCTGAACTGAGCAAAACACGAACACAGACACAAATATCTGAAAAATAATTTGTGGGTTGTCGATGCTTATTAGTAAGAAAAGAGGTGGAACTATGAATGATTAAAAAATGGGGATTAAAAGGTAAAGCATACAGTACATAAAGAAAAAGTAGCAGAAGATGATTGATGTGTTTGACTATAGGAGAGTGGAAACAATAAAGTCGAATACTTTTCCCGAGTCTCTCTCTCTCTACGTTGGCCAATTTTGTTTTTTTCTTTTGGGTGAATATGTGGATAACTGGATACAATATCTAAGATTATTATTATTTTTATTTTTATCTTTGAAAAACTGTGATTCGAACTTCGAAAGAGAGTGAAGTCACTCTTTTTAAAACAGAGAATGTTAAATATATAAAAAATAATAATAAAAAATTATTATTATTATTATTATGAGAGAAAATAAAATTAAAAGGACAGTATTAGTATTTTTATGGTTCATTAATTAATGACCAAAAAAAAAAAGTGGTAATACTTGATCATGCTAATTTGTGAGTAAAGGGAAAGAAACAATTTTATTGAATTTATCATTATAACCTTTTATATTTAAAAGGATTAAATTATATTTGTATTTCTTCGTTGTTAATTTACGAGTAAAATCAAGATTATGAACATTTCAGTAAACATGATATCCTTTTCCTTCGCTTCAGAGTGGTGAACACTTCATATTTCTTCCATTTTCTTTTATTTCAGTGAACACTTTATAATTCTTCCATTTTCTTTTATTTCCTTTCATTTCCTAACACAATTTCATAATAAATACAAGATCAAGTTTCTTTTCATCAGTTCGTTCCGTTTCATTTCTTTTATTTTCGCTTATTTTATACTCACCCTTACTTCTATTTCCAATAAAAGTATTTCATTCTTTCTCTATTTTAATTTTGTGCTGTGTTTTGATTTTTTCAAATTTTGAAGTCCAATTGTATTATCCTCAATATTGAATTATGTAGTATGGAGTAATAATTTTTGACAAGTTTTGATTTGCTATTAATTCTTTTCTTCTTTGTGGTAAACAATACACATATACTTTGATGCTATTTGATAAAATTAAAAATTAAAAATTAAATACTGAAAGTTTTAAGAGCTTAATTTTAAATAATTATTAAAAATAAATATTTTTTTAATACCTTTTCAAATTTTCAACATTCAGCATTTAATCATAATTGATAATTATGTATTTCATTTTAAGTAATAGTTGTTTCATAAATACTTAAATTACACTATCAAATCACATTTTATTAAATAAACGTTAATTTGTTCAGCATTAAACACTCTATTAAATGATCAAACAAATGTCTCAGTGTGAGTTTTAGGTGAGAATCGAGAAAGGATGGGCACCCGCCCCACCCCAGTTATGTCACAAAGTTATCACCATGCCCTGCACTTTATTAAAAGAATGTACTAAAATATATCAACTAAATTGCTTATTAAATTCTACCTCCGTCTTATAATAGATGTCCATATCTAGAAATTAAAGTTTTTAATAGAACATGCAATTAATGCATTGTCCCCTTTTAAAATTATCAAATTGTTGTTTTTAATTTAATTATATATAATTACAAAGTTTGAAATTTTTTAAAAAGATAAAAGAAAATGATGGAAATATAAAGAAAAAATGCTTTGACTTTTCAAAGAGGACAACTAATTTGAAACATGTAAAAAGAGAAAAATAGACTACTATTATGAGACAGGGAAGTATAATAATTAATTTACTTGATTTTCTAATATTAATTTCTTATATTTCTTTTTCATGCTAAATTTTTTTTTTTTTTTTCATAAACTAACAAAATAATGAATATATTATTTTTTAAAAAAAAAAGATATTAATGTAAGTTTAGTCAAGACGAGGTGAAAAAATTTAAATGGGGAAGGAGATGAATGTAATATAATACAAGGAATCTTCCGCTAAATAGAACTGAGATTAGGAAGAGGCCCAAACTAGAAGCCCATCTATACTTACCAACTGATCATAGATGATAGAACAGGGCGGGAACATCAACATTCATAGAACGACGGCAAGTATGGCGACTATGCAAAGTTTGGTTCTCTGAGTGTGTTCGTGTTCTTGTCTGCATATCTCCTAATTTGCCATGAAAAAAGGTTTGGCTCAAAAAGGATGAAGGAAGGTTCCAATCGGCTGCTATATCGCATCCGCATAAAGACATTCACATGGCTTGATGAAGAACAACGGTAATTTCACGTAAGGGCATCCGCATCGCTTTAGTCCAATGTTTTCACATTTTGATTTTAAAAAATTCGGATTGTGCAGTTAAGAAAAACAAACAAATGCAAAATTAACTTCTAAATTAATCTTCCGACCGTATTTACTTTGATAATAATAATGGTTTAGGAATCTAAATTTAAAGAATTTGACTTAAAAAGAATGTTAAAATGAGTGTGATTTTTAAGTTTTACTTGTACACACCAAATCCTAACCAAAAATAAAATTAACAAATAGTTGTAACATAACCCCCTTTCTAAAAGTATGAAAAAGTGAGTTTATTATTATACCCTCAGCTTTATTTAACATATAAGTAAGCAAACTGTGAAATGACAATATTACCACCCTCTACTGTTGTGAAACTTCACCGTCCTCTTGTTCCTTCAATTTTCCCAACACTTTCTTTCTCTTTCTAGAATTTCACTCATTTTCTCTCACTAAAATGGCTCCCAATACCGAGAAGAGGACAGCAGCGGAGAAGCAGTTGCCAAATTAAGAGGGGCGACGTCCTAGGAGAAGAAGAAAAGGTCAAAGAAGAGTGGAGGACCAGAGAGGATTTCTGGATGAGTTTCAAAACGACGACCATGGGATTTCTCGATATCCGGTAAAGTGAAGAACAAGAGAGTTTTATAAAAAATTTATGATAAATATTACTGACCTCTCCTAAAAATAAATAAATAATAAAAATTTGGAGTTTTATAAAAAATTTAAAAACCCCATAATTTTATTATTTATTATTTATTTTTTAATTATTATTATTATTATTTTTTATTTTGTTGTCTTAAGGGCATTTTGGGTATCTCAATCTTCAAGTTAAAGAATTGTCCTTATTTTTACAATTTTAAGAATGTAGGGAATTTTTTTTTAAAAAAAACTGGGGTTATTTGCACATTCTTTATAGGGCAATGGTTTTTTTGCCCTTTACTCTTTTTTTTTTTTTTTTTTTTTATTTTTTATTTTTATGATAAATATATAATGACTTAGCCTAAAGCTTGAATATATTATTTATAGTATATTGTTCAGTTCAATATTTATTACTCACCTCTCCTAAACTCTCTAAAGTTTGGACATTCATAGACTGTTGAGTTCAACATTTATTACTCTGACCACCTTAAACTCCCTAATTGACAAGACTGGAATGTTACTTTGAGGGCAAAAAGTTATGAATGCACTTATATTATAATAATATATTATATTATATTTTATACAAGGAGAGAACAAAATTGTTATTTTGTAAAATTTTGTTGTTTGTTCAAAAAAAATGCTAAAAACTTCATTGAGCATACATATCAAATCCCAAAAAATATTAAAATAATACACGTTAAATAGTTTACCAATGTATAATTTGTTTAATCCTTTGAAGAGGACAATATAATTTAAAGTTTTTTTATATCAAGTAAGTACACATGCATTGCAAAGTTTCATTTTTGTGAAATGAGAAAAAGAACTCTCACATACTAGTGATAATTTTTTCTTTTAATTAATGAAAAATGGCTTTTAAACGGATAATGCGACTTATACTTCTCTTTGTTAAAACATACAAAGAAATCTCCGGAAGAAATTTCTTTTAAGGACAAAATTTATTCAATGTTATTTATATACAATCTACATTTGAATCCTCTATTTAATTACGTAAATAATGACATGGTTTTATCTATGACCCTTTTTTTTTTTTGTTACTTCATCGCGTGTAGTCTAGAGACTTGTGGGGTCCATCTATTTTGATCACAGAAAATATTCCTTATGCTACTTTAGCATTTATTAAGATCATTTTGCCCCATGTAGATAATAATTTCATTTTTTTTTTTGAATTGATGAAATGGAAGTGAACTCGAGAAGTGCAAAATCACCAAAATAATATAATACATACAGGAAATGCAACACCACCAAACGCTACCCAAATATATAAATAACAGTTCTAAATACAGAGTCTATGCCCTGAACTACCATCAGCATCATATACCTATGTAGCCAAATTGGCACAAAAGTCCTACAAAGAGCTAATACCACATATAAATATACCAAGTCCAAGAAAGTTCATTACCAAAAACAACCACCATCAAGAGATCTTGGATTACAAGCTCGAAGGCATCTAAGAACTAATTTTTGTGCAAATTTCACTTGCCACATACCTTCAGTCTTTGAAAACGTACAGCTGGAGTACTTAAGCTGCAAGAAACAATTTAGTAGAAAACAAGATTAGATCAAAGCTAAAAAACATATAGGTGCGACTGTTGGGAAACGTGCAAGTTTTAAAAAATTTTCGAGGAATTTTGATTCATAAATCTTGATTCATCACATAGAGACAAGTTTTACGCAAAAATAAAAATATGATGTATCATTCAATTAACAGATTGAATACTTACATTAAAGGTCTGAGTAAACTTTTAAAACTTTCCTCTAAAGTGAATGTTCTCACTTATTGTAGATCCCTTAGCAAGATGCCTTCTTCTTGGATCTCCATCTTCTTGGTAATTGTTTTGCCTTTAGGAATCACTCATAAGTCTCCATGAATGATCTTGGAAAACTAGGCTTGTGGGAGCCTCCATTAGATGAGAACATAAACCCTAATTTTCTAGAGAGAGAAAATAAATTCCTTTTTCCTTCTCATTAAAAATCACCTCCTAAAATATACATAGACCATGTATATTTATAGGCAACATAAAAATAAAGAAAAGGAAACAACAAATCCTTCTCCATCTCTAATTCATATGTCACAAATCTAATATGATTCCAATATCAAGTTGGGCTATGAGTGAGAATCCATTGGGCCTATTATTTTATTGGCTACAATGAATTAATAATTGGCCCGTTCCATGGACCCAATTCAATTAATTCATAAATTAATTTCTACTCCACTAAAAGAAATTAATTGAACTCCAATTAAATAATAAATAACCTCTAAGTCAATATTGCACTTTGACCTCTCTATGCATAATTAGTTATCGAATAAATAAAGCCATCAATCCGACTACTTAATTAATATATCTATTTTGGTACCTCTGATTATTTCTGGCTCGATCACAATAAAACATTTGTTTGACAAAAATAATAATTTAAATAAATAAATATATAATAAATCATTTTGTCTAAAAACACACGAAGGCCTTCGAATTTACTTTGTGATCAACCATAATCAATACAAAATAAATACAAGTAGCAATGATGCAAATATTGAAAATATAACCCTCTTACTATTAATTACATAACTACCCAAAGTGTCGGTCTAAGGATCCCGAAGAATCCGCCGAACAAATCAAAGTAATTATTAATTAATAAAAGAGTCTATACTTTTCTCATGCTTAAGAGTCAAATGCCATGACGGTGATAGGGAGTAATTGCATACGACGGCTCTCGCAATATATCTCAACCTAACGCAGATCCAGTTCAAGTCTTAATTAATTATGAGCCCATCCATAATTACCGACTATGAACAATTTATAATTACTATTTATATATCATGCATTGATTGTCATCACATACATATATATAAATATTTCTTGTAATTACATGGACACTATCAATTTCATAGTGAATTGAAACATAATACATTGAATTCACCAATTATATAAATCATAAATATTTCAGATATGTCAGGAACATATGTCACTATAATCCAGATAGGAATTTGATATGTCAGGGCATATAAATCCCAACAGCTCCCACTTGCCCTCATAGCCAATTCAAATTGCACCTAACTCCAATGTTATCCAGATGATGATCAAAATTATTGATCAATGACACCTTTGATAATGGATCAACAAAGTTGTGTTCCAATGCAATGTTCTAACTACAAGTGCATTTTCTTGCCGAACAATATCATGTAGAACATGATACTTCCTCTCAGTGTATCTTGTTCCTCTATGGAACCTTGGGTCATTGGTTTGGACTACTTCTGCACTATTGTCACAACATAGCTCAATAGGTAGGCTAGTATACTCCACAACCTCTAAATCAGTGAGATCAAACTAATAGGCTTCCTTTGCCGCCTTTAAGGCTGCAATATATTCCACCTACAGGTTTGAGTCAGCAGTTGAAATCTGCTTAACAATCTACCAACTGATCTCCCTTCCATTAAGTGAACATACACTAAGTCATGAACCTCATAGTATCTACTTCTGATTGAAAATCAGAACTAGCATACCTGACTAGGACCATATCATCACATCCATAAATGAATATGATATCATTGGTTTTCCTTAGGTACTTAATGATATTTTTCACAATAAACCAGTTGTCAAGTCCAGTATTGGACTGATCTCTACTGACTATCCCTACTATGTAGCGGATGTCCTGTTTGGTATAGACCATGGCATATATGAGACTCTCATATGCCGAAACATATTGTTCCAGTCTCATTTGCTCAATCTCCTTTGATAGTCTTGAAAAACTACTTACTAGAGAGAGCCATCCATATCAATAAAGCAAGAACTCATTCTTTGAGTTATGCATACCAACCCTGGTCAAAACTTTATCAATGTAGGATTATTAAGATAAGCCTATTTTCCTTTTAACCTGATCTTGCAAAAGCTTGATCCTAGGAATCTAGCTTACATCTTGAAAATCCTTCATTTAAAAGTAATTGAACAACTACCTCTTTATTGATGACAAAACTTCCACATCATTCTAAATGAGTAGGATGTCATCAATATATATAGAATTAGAAAAATAATGACATTCCCTTGTACACTCATGATTTATTCACTAAGAAATCTTCTGGTATCTTTTTATAGATTAACTTGCCTTCCATAGGAATCACCCTATTAGAAAGTTCTACAAGATCCCAGAATTTATTAGAATACATAGATTCCAACTCTGATTTCATAGTAACTCACCAAAACGATCTGTATCCACATCGGTTCACGCTTCCGTGTAGCTTACTGGGTCCAACTCATGTTTAACAGGGATGTCCATAATGGTCTTACCTAAAAACATGATACTGTCGAATTGGATGATAATCCTCCCACTACATCAATGTACCGATGCAAGAATCTGTGTAGTAGATGATGCTAACGCATCAATAGGGAATTCATATATTATTCTCAATCTCTATAATAAGTGTGTTCACATGTGGTACATCTGGTACTCATACCAAATTCTCTAACATTATGCTACTAGGTATGTGATTCATAATATGATTCTCCTATAGATAAACAGTGAGTGAAAACAATCAACTTTTATCTTTGAGATCATAAAATAATCCGTCCTAGTGACCTTTAGAGTAGCTATCAAATCTATCATACGTATGATCTGTTTTCAACTTACTTGTCCATATCAAGCGCACATGTGCAAGACTACCCCATATGTGCATGTGATTCAAATTAAGATTTAGTTAAAAACACAGCTCAACGGTATCCTTAAGACAGACTAAGATGGAATGCAGTTCATAATGCGCATCGATGTCATTAACGCTAAACTCTTAAATGAAAGAGATAATGTGGCATAACTGATCATAGATCTAACCATGTTAAGTGGAATTCTGTTATTCCTTTTTGACACCTAAATGCATTTAGCGTCAATTGTGGAAAACTGGTACACAACACCCTCATTGACCATATAGTCTTTGCACTAGCCCAAGAAATACTCATATCCTCGATCAGATCGAAGTGTCTTGATAAGTTTACCTAATCTGTGCTCCACATCAGTCTTAACCTTCTCAGAATATACCAAGAGTTTAAGACTTGTGTTGCATCAGATAAACTTATCCAAAACGTGAGTAATCTTGCTTGGATGTTCATAAGACCATACGTGTCAGTGTGTACCGACTCCAATTGTCCTTTATGTCTATTTCATCTGACTGATTAAGCCCTAAGAGTTATCTATCCTTCAAAACAGGGTTCACAAGTTTGGTTTAGGCTTCCTTGCCTCACTAGGTAATTAACCTTCTTTGACCAATCTTTGAATCTCATTTTGATTGATAACAACCCAAAAATAGACATTAAAAATACAATGAGTCAGGAATAATAATTTTCCTC
Organism: Cornus florida; assembly: GCF_030987335.1. NCBI lineage: Eukaryota > Viridiplantae > Streptophyta > Magnoliopsida > Cornales > Cornaceae > Cornus > Cornus florida. The sequence goes on along the minus strand of NW_026775572.1, from coordinate 26,763,714 downwards.
TTAACATTCAATCTAGAAGATGCAACATTAGTTTCTACATCCTGCAAATCTTAAGAGTTTGTGATTATAGTATATTAACCATCTTTCAATGCACCAGAAGCAATCGCATATCTATTCAATTTTATAAAACCAGTTTTACAAAATAACAACACAGTTTTTATAAACCACAAGTGAAACAAAAATTAGATTGCGTCTAACTTCTGTGCATAAAGATAGTTCTCTAATACTAATATCCTCATACTCTCTAATTTCAGATGTAATACTCCCACTGACTTAACTACAACCTTGGCATCAGGTCAAAAGATAAATATATATCTATATCATCAAGGCTTCTGGATTCCTGAAATCCGTACAATAAATTGCAAACATGTTTAGTGGCTCCAGAATCTATCCATCAGGAATTAATAGACGCAACCACATAACATGGCTCAATGATTAAATATATATTTTCCTATGCCATGTCATTGCTTAAACAGTTCGTCCTTTAGTGTTTTAGTTAGCGACAAAAGAAATAGTTTTCTTCGCCTTCAACATACACTGCCTTATTCCCTTTAACCTTTTTGAATACCTATGTTTTGTGCTAGCCTAGTCCTATTATCATCCTTCTTCTTTGTTTTGCCCGTCCACTTGGGCCTAGAAGAAGATGGTATAGACTAGGTTAGATTGATAAGAACACCCATACTCTTGATTATCCCTTCATCTGTTACCAATTCTATAAGAATATCAGCGAGTGTAAACTCAAACTGATTCCTTATTTAGTTCACTCTAACAGAGTCGAACGAGTTTGGTAACAAGGCAATAATTATGTCAACTTGCAACTTACCACCCAAGTCAGCCTTATTGATCTCCAGCTAATTTTTAAATAATAAACAATCATTTTCCAAAATTCGATTTCATACTGGAGTTCCTTAGACTATCTTGATACTATTTAAGTCTGATATAGTACTTTGGCATATTCTCTATCTAATCTCACCAAAACATCTATTTAAGTATCCTAAAGTAAATGAATTAGGTATAGGAGTATTAAATACATTTCGTACCCTTACGTTGTGAATAAAATATCTAACTTCATTTTCCAGTCATTATAAATGAGGTCCAAACACATTGAATATGTAAACAAGCAGATAAAATGGATAAGACATAAATAATCTGAATATAAATGCATTTATACAATATGCAAGGTGAATTATTAATACTGTCATGCATATTTAAAATTAAAATGAGTTTGTTAACCACATAATATAATAAATCTCAATCGAACAAGAGATCATTATTATTATTGGTGAATAATCCCTTTTAATTAATGCGGGTCCCTCAACTCTGTAGCATAATAAATCAACCAATCAATATGTCAATAACTTATCCTGTTAGAGGAGTTCATTATTACTATTGTTGAGATTCATTTACTATTAGACGAGCACTTCCATTAAAATAGTATGTGGGTCCCTTAACCACTGCATAAAAAAATCGAATAACCAATACGTCAATAACTTATTCGGTTGGCGAAGTTCATTATTGCTATTGGCGGGCAAATCCCATCATTTCCATATCTCTTAAGACAATGCCTTGTCTATCTATATGAAATGATTCCCGATTATGTTTAGCCTTTCTAAAATCACCTAGTATAGACCACTCCGTTGGGGAGCTAGCACTATTAATTTTAGATTGAGTGTATAACGTTATTAATACTCTAATGAAAAATAAAACATTAAATATCTTGTCATTATAATCTAGACTCTTTAAATCATGCGTAGGGCCTTATTTTTAAAGATCTAATTACAATGAACATTTAATATTATTATTTTCATGAGATAACCATTCTTGTAATATTAAGACTCTTCAAATCATGCGTGGGGCCTTATTTTTGAAGATCTAATTACAATGGTTTAATAACGAAGGCCATGGGGTAATGTATAAAAATCCCCGCTCCCACTCAATTTTTAATCATTCATAATTAGGGTTTTGAATTTATTCATTTACATGATATAATGTATGCAAAACGTCTTGATTTTAATCCAATTAAATTTAGAAAATATTTGGACTTAAATGATTCACTAATATTTAATTTGAGGGACACTTCAAAAATAATTTACAAAAATAATTTTTCGTTTCCCAATAAGTGGCCTCTAATTAATTAGTAATCAAATCCAATTAATTTTCATAATTTAATTAATATAAATCAAGTCATTTAATTAAATGTCATGGATCCAATGCATGAATAATAATAATAAACAATTAATTATTCCATGCATCAGTTAAATAAATAAATAACAGACAGAAGCAATTTAAATGGCCAATGGATTCAGCTTTTAACATTTAGTTACTCTAAGTATTGTACGGGCATCCTTCAACAGTCCGTCAACACCTATAGGAAGCTGGTACGCGTTAGGATAAGCAAAACGCTACTTGGAACGCGCCCGGAGGATCCTATACGCACTGGCATGCGCCTAAGGAAGCTAGTATGCATCCCCACGCGCTTGGAATAGCCATAGGCGCGTGGCACGCGCCTTCACACGCTGCCACGCGCTGGTGAAATCATTGGGCGCGTGGCACGCGCCATCACGCGCTGCCACGTGCGTTGAGCTTCTGAATGTACTGGCGCGTGAGGAACACGCGCCAGCTTTGTTCCTAAGGTGCTGATTGCACCATCCCACGCGCCACATGTGATAAAAGCTCCTATGTTGATTTAATCCAGCGGTAACTCATCAGGTTGCATAGTATGATTGTGTACCGCGTCACACCTGATTGATCAAGACTTCCAGCAGTACCTCTCGCCGCCGGCTAGCATCAAAGGTCACCGGAAAATTGCCGAAAAATACCAGAAATTAAATTAAAAAAATTTCAGAAATTAAATTAGGCCTTAAAAAATTCCAGAAAAATTCTGAAAAATTTCTAAAAAACCCTAGAAAATTCCTGAAGCCTAATTTAACCCTCTTGGACCTTCTTGAAGCTTCATAACATCCTTTGATGAAGATTACATAGCTTTAAATAAATTTACAATTTGAAATACAATGGAAAAAATTAAATTACATCATTAAACTTTCAAACGGCTAAATCAAAACCTTAATTACATTCATCCAAAGATAAAATTACATTCCAATAACCTATAAGCTTCATCCATGGCCCAAACATTCATCAACATTCATCCAATCACAAATATACATACATCATGATCATATAAAAATATACACATATGCATATATAAATTTGGATCCATGAATGATGATTTTCATAAAATCATGATCTCTAGTAATGAATCAAACCATGGCTCTGATACCACTATTGGGAAACGTGCAAGTTTTAAAAACTTTTCGAGGGATTTTGATTCATAGATCTTGATTCATCACATAGAGACAAGTTTTACGCAAAAATAAAAATATGATGTATCATTCAATTAACAAATTGAATACTTACATCAAAGGTCTGAGTAAACCTTTAAAACTTTCCTCTAAAGTGAATGTTCTCACTTATTGTAGATCCCTTAGCAAGATGCCTTCTTCTTGGATCTCCATCTTCTTGGTAATTGTTTTGCCTTTAGGAATCACTCATAAGCCTCCATGAATGACCTTGGAAAACTAGGCTTGTGGGAGCCTCCATTAGATGAGAACATAAACCCTAATTTTATAGAGAGAGAAAATAAATTCATTTTTCCTTCTCATTAAAAATCACCTCCTAAAATATACATAGACCATGTATATTTATAGGCAACATAAAAATAAAGAAAAGGAAACAACAAATCCTTCTCCATCTCTAATTCATATGTCTCAAATCTAATATGATTCCAATATCAAGTTGGGCTATGAGTGAGAATCCATTAGGCCTATTATTTTATTGGCTACAATGAATTAATAATTGGCCCGGTCCATGGACCCAATTCAATTAATTCATAAATTAATTTCTACTCCACTAAAAGAAATTAATTGAACTCCAATTAAATAATAAATAACCTCTAAGTCAATATTGCACTTTGACCCCTCTATGCATAATTAGTTATCGGATAAATAAAGCTATCAATCCGACTACTTAATTAATATATCTATTTTGGTACCTCTGATTATTTCTGGCTCGATCACAATAAAACATTTGTTTGACAAAAATAATAATTTAAATAAATAAATATATAATAAATCATTTTGTCTAAAAACACACGAAGGCCTTCGAATTTACTTTGTGATCAACCATAATCAATATAAAATAAATACAAGTATTAATGATGCAAATATTGAAAATATAACCCTCTAACTATTAATTACATAACTACCCAAAGTGTCGGTCTAAGGATCCCGAAGAATCCGCCGAACAAATCAAAGTAATTATTAATTAATAAAAGAGTTTATACTTTTCTCATGCTTAAGAGTCAAATGCCATGACGGTGATAGGGAGTAATTGCATATGACGGCTCTCGCAATATATCTCAACCTAACGCAGATCCAGTTCAAGTCTTAATTAATTATGAGTCCATCCATAATTACCGACTATGAACAATTTATAATTACTATTTATATATCATGCATTGATTGTCATCACATACATATATATAAATATTTCTTGTAATTACATGGACACTATCAATTTCATAGTGAATCGAAACATAATACATTGAATTCACCAATTATATAAATCATAAATATTTCAGATATGTCAAGAACATATGTCACTATAATCTAGATAGGAATTTGCTATGCCAGGGCATATAAATCCCAACAGCGACGACAACAAATTGATCGATCACTAAACAGAAATAAGTCCAGAGCAAGTTATGTCACAAGCTAGGTAAGAACTTCACAACTCCAAAATCTAACATTAAAGCAAAATTATCCCCTTGCTTAATTTGAACATGAAATAAGACAACGAAAACTCGGGAAAAAAAAATGTAGTTTGATCTATTTTCGTAAGGTAAAATCTAGATATCTCGTACTCTCTCAAGAAGAAAATCACTAAATTTAGGAAAATAAAATAGAAGTATCTTGGTTGCACATACTATCTTATGACCTTAGAAAAACACTTATCAGTTGTCGACAATTGAAATAATTCTCAACTCTATGTAACCAAAAGAAAATAAACTGCCAGCAAGCTGCCAATTAAGTTTATTCAAATATAATTGTATTTATCAATAAAAAAGATATGGTTTTTTTTTTTTTTTCAACTCCACTCAAAACAACAGAAACTATGCCAAATTATAAATTATGACTGCGTTCTTGTTAAGAGTTTCCTTTCTGTTCATGCATCAAGATGACAGATATTATTACCTGGTGGTTGTTGTTTTGGCTCCTTCAGTATTAAAGCATCAGTCAGAGCAGATCCTGAAACAAAAGCAGCCTCTAGTAGACGCAAAGCCTGCAAAAGAAATATATGTATATATAAATTGTCAGAGAGATGGAAAGGGACTACAATTATGAATGGAGAATACTTCTAAACATATTCCTACATCCCCCTCACACATGATTCGATCTTGCACGTGTAGGGGGTAGACAGATAGCTAGAAAAAAGTGTTCAACCCAAGACCGACATAAAATATATAAAAGAAAAAAAAAAACAATAGGTCCAGTGGAGTTAATATACCTCCTCCTCACCAATGGTTACTTCTCGTTCTACAATGTCACTGATGGGTATATTCAATTTGTTACTAAGAGATAAGCCTGAGATGGGCCAGAAAGGTGTTATGGTCAAATTGTCTGTCACCATATATTTTGACGGTCCTTTCATGAATCTCTCGCCAACTATAGCCACTGTTGCCTTAGACTTGTATACTTCATAAAGGGAAGAAACAGTTGACTGCTACGGACATAAACCTTCCTCGATGGGGATGAGCTGCTTATTGTAAGGTATTCCAGGGGCCATCTTTGGATTGACTAAAGTTGCCTTAATCTCCTCAGATATCAGGAATTCATCAACATCAAGAGCCTGGATGCTCTTGTATACATTAGCCAAGCATCCCTTCAGTGACAAACATGGAAATTCTTTAAAGACGTAACCAAGTGGAATGGTGAGAAAACTGCTGATGAGATTAGCAAAATCTTCCCTAGCTTCAACATACAATGCCTTGTTATTACATTTGTTGATGATAAGCTTCAAAGCTATCTTTGCCTCTTTATTTGTTGTGCCCATGGCCCTTTGAGATTCATCTGTGCTTCTCGGAATGAATTCTCCATGACGATTTGCAAACCTTGTTCTTTTGGCAGGTGATTCCAAGATTGTCTCAGAAAAAGGTGTTATAGATGTTAATGAACACTTGAGCATATTCAGAACCTGAGAGAAAGACCATCCATTTTGTTATTTTCATGTAGACTAAAAGAAAAAAATAATCAACTTGTTAACTAGGTACCTCATCCTTTCCTATGTTTATACTCCTCTCTTTTATCCTTCCATCCACAGGTCCAAGCTCTTTAAGCAAGGTTAAGCAAGTCACAGTGGACGTGGGCAGTACTTGAAAGTCATCTGTTATCATAAAGCATGAGGTGGGTTTCACAAAAACCCCTCCAACTGGAGGAACAGAGATACGATTTTTAACTTTCCACATAATATTTCTGTTGGCTCCACAATAGCAACTACCAGTACGGTAAGGACACAAAGTGCATTGCGGCTGCGGCACGGACCAAAATCCGCATGCATAGAACTCACAAGTATTACAATTAACAAAATCTAGTTTAAGGTTTGTGCAGGAAATTTCAGCAGCACTCCGAGGACGTAGCAGCATGTCCTTGCACCCCACACTCTGCAGATGCTTATCGTCAAGATTCTCAATACTTTCATATAAGTTGTTCAGGCAACCAATCTCCCATTTAAATGCTTGTTGAAGGATGAGTCTAATAATGTTTCCAATGGGCATAGTCATGAAGCTGAATAGAACATCAACAAAATCGTTATCGGACTCGGCAAAAACAACTTGATCCGTCTCTTCATCCACCAGGACCTTCAGACTTAGACTTTGTGAAGCTTCATCTGCCATTGCTTTGAAGCAGAAGGGAAAAAAAAAAAAAGAAAAAAAAAAAAGAAAAAAGAAAATACAGTAATTGGTAACTAAGCAATATAATTTTTCTGGCAAAATTCACTTTTTACTTTAAGCAAATGTACTGTGTGTCAATTAACACATAATATTTTATATCCACCAAAAAAAAAAAAAAAGGTCTTTTTTTTGAAGTATTATTTATCACACAATTGTTGAAGCATGCATTGGTTTAGGAATAATGCAAATTGTAAAAGAATACCCAAATATAGAACAGAAACAACATCCCCTCCTAACAAACAAACAAACAAACAAAAAAAAGGAACGTAAATAACATAAAAGAAAAGGTATAAATCAAAAATTTTCAATTTGTCATTTTAAGTAATAAAATTAAACATTACCGCTATCTTGTTGCATATTACACTAAAATTAAGAAAGTTTTTGTTTGGTGTCTACCATGTTTTTTAGCCACCTATTATTTATGCATGTAGGTGTTAGATTATTGCACCTTTTATTTATTCCATATTTTGGACGGTATTTTGGTCTTTTTGCCTTTCCATTGTTATTTAATGGACGAAAAGTCCTTATTTGCACACTTTACATACTACAAGGGAGTGATTTGAACGTAAAGGGTGTTATTTGCACACTTTTCAAACTATAAGGGAGTTTTTTACACTTCACCCCTAACTAATTAGTATACTTCTTTCCATTCAAAGTCAACTAAGGAACTCTTACTCAACCTCAATCCAGGTACTCGTCGATTAGCCCTTGATGGTGAGGCACGCATCGGACTAGAGCTTGACTAGATTATTCTCGATCTTAGATATTTCAGCTTATCGAGTGACTTATGTTATGAAGTGCGTGCCTTGAAATGAGAACTGGACATTTTTAGCTATATTGGGATATTTGTGGATTTATTTTTATGATTTAATATATTTATTTAGTTGATGGTATTAATTTCTGGACTTTTTTTTGGATGGTTGACGATGATTTTGGATGTACGTTGGATTAAAGTTTAGATATTTGGACAAGATGTTCTAGTATTTAAATTTAGGAATGTAACATACATCCTACCTTTTTGCTGCACAGGAAGTGTTAAGGAATCGATCAATGCAAAATAATCCCAAGACTGTCATTGTAGGCTTAACTTAATCAAGTAACTCGTAAAGCATGAAAGATTTAGAATCATAACTGTTCCTAATAATGAAACCTTGCCTGAACTACAAACAAGTTCTAATATCTCATAGCTTACAAAACTGGTTAGGAAAACAAGAGACTGAAAACGTTTGGACTTTTATTCATAACTGATTGCAAAGAATGCAACGTCAGTCAGCGATTTTAGACTCAAATTACATGGAAACAATAACCATTTCGGTATTGTGACTTGGAGAAATTAGTAATATTACTGACATTGAAAATTGGAAACACAAGGTTAGCTGTAATAACGCCAATACACTATCAACCCGCAACCATTTATCCATTAAATCCCTTACCAATGCTACGAAATATTATATGTATAATCTCTTCTCCACCAAAATAAAAAAACAAAATTTAGCAGAATAGATTGCCAATAATCAAATTTCTGGTTACCGGACCAGTGCCAATTACATAATCATGTAATTGAAAAAGACCCTAATAGAGTATGAGAACATATTAGTAGATTCAAGAGAAAATTAAAGAATCCTGAGCAGTAGAATTTGGTTGCTGAGCCAGTGAAGGCCCATCTTGTGGGAGGAAAACATGGTTTAGGAAAACATAAAACAAAAAATTGGAAGCAGATGTTTACCATGTAGCAACAATTTCACCTAATGGCATGCTCTCTAGTGTATATTGTATGCATGTAAATAAACATCAGCCTACTACCCTTTCAACATTTTACATAAGAAACTTTGGATCATATTGTCCTCTCAAAACTAGAATAACAGTAACTACGCTACTTCAAAATATATAATGACATGAAGAAGATCAAACAAGTAACAGGGTAAAGAAAAAATTTTAACACTCAATAATGGAAAATGTGGAAGAGATAAACGGTATTGGTACCTGAACTGAGCAAGCAAGACCAACACAGCCTCAAATATCTGAATTTTGATTTGTGGGTTGTTGATGATGCTTGGAGAGAAGAGTGAAGTATGGATGCTGATTTATAAATGGGTTTTAAAAAGGAAAGCAAATGCATCAAGAAAAAGTAGAAGAAGATGATTTGGGGTTAGAAACAGTGGAAAGTCAGATTTTTTATTTTTATTTTTATTTTTTTTTATTTCACTTATTATTATTATTATTATTATTTCAATATTTCTTATCGAGATCGAATCAGGCTATTTGGTATACGAGAAGAAACACACCCAAATATATACAGTATATATATTTACACACACACGTGCTGGTCCCAATTATTTTTGGACTTCTAAGACTTCAGTCTTTGTAATTTACTTTTTGAATATATATAATTTGCTTGAATTTTCAAAAAATAAATAAATAAATAAAAATTTAAGGGTAATATTGTTTTTCCCTCATCATTAAAATTGATGAATAAGACAATATTTTTGGATATACGTGTATATGCCCCCGCGCATCTAGAAGGAAGTCTTCTTACATAATTTTGAATCCAAAATGTGGAATAACACTAAGATACTTCACTTGCCCTTTAAGGTCTCTCTATTGTTAAAGTATGCCATGGATGGTTATTAGTACAACAACAATCAAAAGTGAAAGTGTTCAGACAGCCAAAAGGTTTAAAAGCAACACAGCCTCAAATTTCTCAATATTAATTCTTTTATGATTAATTAATAAAAATAAAATAGTACTAATTGAGTTTCTTATCAAATATAGTTATTCACTTTCTGTTTTTTTTAATGTTAATTTTTCATTTTTCTTTTATTAATAAGCTAACAAAATAGTAATAAATATAAGAATGGGGACAGCAATAGGGAAGGAGCCCATCCAAAAACCTGCCATGTTGTCATTCTTAATGGCTAAGTCTATGCACGTGTCGCTCTTCATTACTATAGTTATTAGTACAACCAAAAGTAAAAGTACTCAAAAGAAAAGGACCGAAAAAAAAAAGGTGGGAAAGAAATTCAAAAAGCTCAACTTAATTTTCAACATGACTTAATAAAACGCTTGTTATAAAGAAAATTAAATAATATATATATATATATATATATATTTGTGTGGAGAAAATCACTTTAGAGTCTAACGATTTCACATTTTGATTTAGAAAATAATGGACGGTATAGTTGAGAAAAAGACAAAGACGAAACTAACCTCTAAGGATCATATTTAATTTAATATATAATGTTAAAATGAGTGAATTTTTGAAGATTTACTTCAAAAATATAATATTGTTAGTGCAATTGATGCTTGGGTCTAACTTAAAACCATCAAGCCATTTGAATAAGACCACGGTTCTACTTCAATAAGCCATTATTTTTTTATTTTTAATATTGTTTTCACATTTTCTGGCTCGTTGGATTCGTGAGCGTGCAGGACCAGACTCGTGTAAATAACACACTTCACATTCTTGGGTCGGCCATGCCAAAATAACAATCATCTACTATTTTTTTTTTTCAATTCCAATTTTTATGTTACCTGATAGGCATTCAAGGGGGAAAGGTATGATCCATCTCAATCAATTCATTCACATGATAGAAAGGCTGTCTCAGAAAAAGTTTGAAAACGTATATATATTTTAAAAGAAAATTTCTCATAAACACGTCTTTGATACCAATCTAAAACACCCATTTCGATTAAAAAGCTTAACTTGTTAAAAAATGAATCTAATAATGTATTATCAAATTCTTACAAAACGTGCATATAGTACCAATCCATAGTACTCATTAGTAGTACTATTAACAAAATTTTGTTCAAGGTTTTTGCAGTAAATTTCAGCAGCACTCCGAGGCTATAGCAGCATGTCCTTGTTCACACCCTGCAAATGTTTATTATCAAGATTCTCAATACTTTAGTATAACTTGTTCAGGCAACCAATCTCCCATTTCGATGCTACTTCAAGGGTGAGTCTAATAATGGTTCCAATAGGAATTGTAATGAAGCTCAAGAGAACATCCACGAAGCGCATCACATAGACAGCTATGTGGTTGACGGATATATATTGGCAAAATTGAGCTAATATCCTGCATCAATTATCATATAGCATTTATGTTAGATGTTTCATAAAACTTGGAATTTATTTATATGGTGGGTCACCAATCTGCATATTAATTTCTATATGAGCGAGAGGACTAAACTGTAGCAATTGAATTTCTATGATGAATGAACTATATGTTATAGAAACTAATAGATTGGTATTTAGTGGATCAAATCAGGTGTGTTCTTTTCTCAAATACAGAAGTTCGATATGTAATAAACACAAAACATATCTTTTACCTATATCGATATAAGATCCTTAATTTTCAAAGTAATTCTATGTCCACATATAGAATTAATATCCTCTTTCCCTACACCAAAATACTTCCCAAAAAATTTGGACACCACACTACCCATCAACGGATGTAAAATATTTTTCAGAATATATATATATATATATATATATTGGTGTTTGGTTACCGTAAAATATCTTGAAAAAAAAATATTAAAACATAACAAAAATGACTTCCCATCAATTTTAGGCACGCTATTTTCCCCTGATGGACTTAACCTACACCTTTTGCCAAAGACAGAAAAAACAAAAATAAAAAAAATATATATTTTACCTAAAAAAGAAAAATATTTTAAGTCAAAACTAACATAAAGGAGATGCAATTATCTATTAAATCCCCAGCCAATTCTACTAAAAAGTTAAAATAAAAAATCTTCTCCTCTAATTACAATCAAGGGTTTCAACTATCTTTCTCTTCTCTACAGTCATGCGACCAAAAAAAAAAAAAAAACCATATAACCTTACTACACTACCTCTACCTCAAAAAAAAATTCAAAATATATAATACACGAGGATTGAACATGAAGAAGTTCAAAGAAGTAATGTGGTGAACAAATTAATTTTAACACTGAAGAATTGAAGCAAGGGCGGATCCAGGATTTCTCAATGGGGTGGGCTAAATCAAAACATATCTAGGTCTAAGTATAAAGTTACAAATATATATATATATATATATATATACACGTAGTATCATATTAAATTAGTAAAATATGTTATAAATATATAATATTAATTATTGTCTCTGTCTATAACTTTGAGTGTATCAGAGCTTTCCATTTCACTGTTGTACACTTCCTAGATCCGATACATGAAACAAGCCAAAAGCTCACAACCCTATCGTTGGTTCACGGTTGTCGTACACTTTTGTACTCCCAACCATATATCTTTCTCTCCACAAGTCCATATCTATAGAAATCTCCCATGCCAATATTAGTCAAGACGCTTAGAGAGCTTATTTTGTCCTAAGTTGGGTAATTCTTATTGGTGGACTCTCTCTTCTTTGTTGTTTCAGTTTCAACATTTCAGAAACTTTGTCAATGCTCACAAACTGATAAAGTTAAATTAAAATTGCATAGAGTCTTCTTTTTCTTTTTTACAGATAAATTAGGATTTAGAGAGATGAAAAAGGAGCACAAGTAGATAAATCATATTACACACCATTGTTTCAGAATTTGAGAACTGAAAAATCGTGTGAAGTGACCAAATATTCTTGTAACTAAAAGAATTAGACACTATGCTCAATAATATGTCTTCAACTCTAAATTTCCTTCAATTCTAAGTGCTTTGACTTAATTTAAGTGCATCAACAAATTATCAACTTCATCAGTCGTCATCGCTAGAGTCAACGTTGACATCAACATCCTCAAAACGTTGACATTAACATCCTCATCTAGAATCGTCATCTAGAATCACGTATTCCTCTTGCATAGTTATACATTTGATTAAGATAAACTGAAAAGAGACTTCTTATCATAATTGGTCATTTTAAAACCAACATTACTGCTACAACGGCAAGGGAATTTATATAATTCAATTAGCTAGGTAAAAAAAAAACATACCTATTTTCTTTTTCCCTGCTCCACCCATTCCCATCAATTCTCTTCTTTCAGAAAAGAGACCTATATTATTAGGACAAAAGAGGAAAAGTTTTAAAAGCAATAATAAACTAGTAAAACATATATTCTGAAATTGAAAACTAAACTTCCAAGTCCTTAATTCCCATTAATAAATTGTTCGAGCATCACATCATAACAATATTATATATATGTATGTAGAAACAAAAATAAAAACAAAAAATCAGTATGTAAAACATGAATAAATAAAAGTAACCAATACCTAAAAATGCCAATTAAAATTTTAGAAAAAGTAAGAGTTTGTTACCTGATGACTGAGGAGGTATGTTTCTTGAACCTTATCCTTGCTAAATGTTAAGGCCCGATGCTAACCCTAAAAAAAAGAAAAACTCAAGTTGTGAAGAAGATGTTTCACAATCTCACTCGTAACAATTAAAACACCAATATCTTAGTACTATCTGTATCATGTATCAACCCAACCTAACTATGCTTTAAGTCAAAATGTTGGACACCTATCTGTATAAATAGGTGTGATTATGGATAGGTGTGATTAACACATATTATACTCAGCTCTTATGTTAAATTAATCAAATAACAAAATACCAATGCATTAGTTTAGGAATAATCTTCAAAATTAACAAATCAATATCCTGATATTCTGCATTCTAATAACAAAAGAAAATCAAAAACCAAAATTTGAAAATAAAAATATGGCAGAAAGATTGAATATATCCTTCGTGCATTACACATATTGTATTTCTATATGAAACAAAACATCCAGAATTTCTCAAAGGGGTGGGCTAAATCAAAATATATCAACCAAAATCAACTGTTATTTAATTCAATTTTAGTTAACTAACAATGTTTCTTTAGACAATTGACTGATTAAGGCATAGAAATCCTATTTGGGTAATTAATAAAAAAAAAATTACCAATTTATTTCTGAACAATTCACCACTCAGTACCCTATCTCTTCTTTTGACCAATTTACTAATCCTATTTGAGAATCTACTAGTGGAAGCAGAGTGAGAGGTAGTTCATGGCAAGCCCCTTCCAACACTATGGAATTCACTCAAAAGCATGCTTTTTGTAAGTATTTTAATTTTCAAGAAGTAACTTTAGAGCTTTACCCTATATTAAGTACTTTTGCTTGTCAAAGTTCTTGTTATGATATTTTTTTTTTTTTTTTTTTTTTTTTTTTTTTTTTTTTTTTTTAAGTTCTGAAAAGATTTCCATCTTCAAAAAGCTTGGCATGTTGATAAAAATTGTTTCAGATTCAATCTCTGCAGATTTATAATCCAATTCAGATTCTTTTTTCATGCCCAGATTCAAATTTTCTTGTAGATATAATTGATAAATATATATATATATATATATATATATATATATATATATATATAAGTTACAGAAATAAATAAAAAATATTTGTTTTGAAAAATTAAAACAAAACCCATACATACAAGTTAGCAGTTGCAGAGAGAGAGAGGGGGCAAGCTTGAGAGTTGAGAGGCAGCGGCTGAAACTTGCGAACGGCGAACCCGAACTGGAACAGCGGGCTATGGAAACTGAAAGATATGGGTTTTGATTTTTTGAACAATCTGAAATGATATGCCGATATGGGTCTTGATATAGGTAATAGGTTTTGAACTTTTGATTCTTGTAGACAGATAGATAAACTGAAATATATGGTTTTTGAACTTCTCATTCTTCTAGATTTTGGCTGCAGATAGAGAGAGAAAGGGCAAGTTCAGAGTCGAGAACGAGAGTAGAGATGAGGCGATTGGGGAGGCTGAAATGATTTGCCCTAAAAATATTTTGTTTTTTTGGTGACCCATCATCCATGGGCCTATAAATTTTGAGATAGGCAACCGCCTTTGTCGCCTTGGGTCAGGACGGCCCTGGGCTTATTTGGCTTGGGCCTTTATTTTAGAATGGTGGCTGAGTTGACTTGGGTTTGTAGTGGGCTCAAGCCCACCAGAGCCCATACACCCGGCCTTGAATGGAAGAGATATGGTACCTGAACTGGCAAAGCAAGACCATAAACAGCTTCAAATATCTGATCACTAATTTGTGGGTTGTTGATGCTTTGAGAAGAAGTGAACTTTGGATGTTTTAAAAGGGAAAGCATTTGCATAAAGTAAAAGTAGCAGAAGATGATTGGGTGCTGGAAGGTGAGTGGAAAGTAATTGGTTACTTTTCCTCTGTTACTCTCACTCGACGCATACAAGAAGGAAAAGAAAGAAAACATACTCTAATGGGTAAATATGTAAAAAATATCCCGCAAATTACTGTTAAAAAAAATCCTATATTTTTTAAATTGAAAAAATAAGAAAAATTCTTCTATTTGGAGACTAAAATCCTTAAAATGCCCTTAAAAAAAATTAAAAATAAGGGCATTTTTTAAAAAAATTATAAAACCCAAAAATATTAATTAGTAGTTTCAAGAAAAAATTAAAGAATTCGGGGCAGTAGAATTTTGCTACCAAAGGGCTCTTGATTGCTGAACTAGTCAAGGCCCATCTTGTGAGATGAAAATTTGGTTTAGGTCCTTTAGGAAAACAAACAGATACATAAAAGATGTGGGAGCAGAAAATCCTAAACCCTAAACAGAAAACAAACAGAGACAGAAAACCCACACAGACAGAAAACAAAAAATTGGAAGCAAAAAAAAATACCATGTAGCAACAATTTCATCTAATGGCATTACATAAGAACTATATAAGGGGATCTTTGGACCACATTGTCCTCAAAACTAGAACAACAAAAATTTTATAGACTCGATCAAGAATGAAAGAGATGGATGATGGTACGTACCTGAACTGAGCAAGCAACACATACAGACACAGCCTCAAATGTCTGAATATTAATTTGTGGGTGGTTGATTATGCAGTGACGATGGGTCGATTTAGGTCAATTATCCTTGCACCGGAATGAGTCACGGCTTAGACATGAGTAGTCTACAAACCCTAGATTAGGAATGTGTTTGCTAGGTGATGGGCTGGGCCCTGTGGTGTTATTCACGTTTTGATTGTTGGTCTCTTTGCTTATTGGACCGTCTACAATTCGTTGGCTGCGTCCTTGTTTGGGATTGTCCTTGCATACTGTATTTCTTGATAGAGCTATAATAATAATAATAATAATAATGATGATGATGTTTGAAAGCAATCCCATATTGAGAGTAATTTGGCTCCAACTGGCTGAAGGCAACCTTAATTAAGAAATTTTTTACCCACATTTGATGTCCTGAGTTTTTCAATTATAAAAATAAAAATAATTTTTTTAATCAAATGTGATCATCTTTTATCCTAAAATGTGAGTAGGGATGGCAATGGGGTCGGGTTTGGGCAGGTGTACCCTCCCCTGCCTCCGCAACCGTTTAAAAATCCCGTCCCCGTTCCCGCACAAAACTGCAAAAACGGGAGAACTTTCGATCCCATCTCCGTAATCGTTTAATATTTTTACCCTCGCAGATTTTCGCCCTGCCCTGTTTAAGACCATAATTTATTTATTGTTGAAATAGATTTGCTCCTTTTTTTTTTTTTTTTCACCGTTGAAACTTTCCTTTTAATCAAATTCATTTGTTACTTTAATATTGTTATATGGGGTACTAAATATATAACGGTAAATATATATACTAATGAAATAAGGGTACTTATGTAATTTGTCTATCTAAAAGGGGCGGACGACCTCCCCCCGCCCCCGCACCAAACCTGCGCGGGTTTTTATTACATCAAACCATCACCACCCAAATAAGCAAAACGGTCCCCCAAAATCGCCAAAAATGGGGCAGGACGGGACAGGTAATTGCGAGGGCGGGTCAAATTGCCATCCCTAAATGTGAGTGGTGAGATTTTACCTACAACAATAACTTGTCTAGTTGCAACTCATAAATGCTTTTTCAAAGTGAAAAAGTAAATGGACTGGGAAAAAAGATTGATAAAATGAAATCAGGTAATATTTATGAATGTATGGCAGTAACTTATTTATTTATGATTATTATTTTTTATGTATTTTATTAAGAAACATTAAAAATTGAGGACAACATTGTAGACACCACAACTGTTAGCTACTAAATCGGGAGTCATCTTATCTAGCATTGCTCATTAATTAATCAGTCTATTTTTTTTAAAAAAAAATTTAATAGCCCAACTTTTGCAATAATATCTAACACTCCATTTTTCATTAATGAGAATGTTGTTAAAGTATCAATTGTCCCAAATGTTTAAACAACATGTGATCAAAACAAAGCAGCATAGCTTAATTACAACTGATATTTGAGTCTATAGTTGATAACAAATATGAACACTGAAATAAAAAAAGCACTTGACATAAATGCCACAAAGGTAAAAGATGGAGACCAAGTTCACTCATTACAGGAGTTTCGTAGATTTTCTTCTTCATTTATGCATTAATTGTATGAATCCTCTTTGAGTTTTTGCTTTGATTGATCCTCACATATGAAAACGTCAGTGAGAGCAGTTTTCGACACCAAAGCAACCTCCAATAGACGCAAAGCCTGCAACAGTTCGAAATGCGCATATGAATGGATCATTAGGAAACTAGTAAATGTAACTACTAATGTGAAGTAAAACTGATAAACATAGCATACTCAACATCCAACCTACTAAATTGTGAATTTCTGTGTCATTAACAGAGTGATGAACCAACACCTCTCAAAAATCAAAATTGCAGTCCATGTTAGACAACCATTTGTTCCAAAAATATTTAAGCTCTTAGCAGGAACAACTATGTATTAAAAGTTCTCCACATATCTTCACAAGTATAATGAATTATCAGTTTAAGGCCACATGATGACCTAGTAGTGTGAGTCAATATATAGGCTGTAAAGTCCTTTCTTCTCTTATGCTTCTATCGGTAGCTCCAAACTTGCTTAGCAGGGTTAAGCCTGTGATAGTTGACATGGGCTTTACATGAAAGTCATCAGTTATGATAAATCTTGTTGTAGGTTTCACAAACACCCCTTTATCTTGATGTACAGAGATACTACTATCATTCAGGTTCCAAGCGTAATACATTAAATTTCCACATTGTTGGCAGCGCGAATTGGGGTAAGGACTGACAATGTGATACCCACCGCAGGTATAGTACTCATTTGTATCGCTATCAATCACATTCAATTTTAGATTCCTGCAGTAGATTTCAGCTGCACTTGGAGGATGAAGTAACATGTCCTTGCACTTCATACTTCGTAGATGTTCCTCGTCAAGATTCTCCACACTTTGATATAAGTTGTTCAAACAACCAAAGTCCACTTCTAGTGAGTATTGGCGGGCGAGTTTAATAATGATTCCAATAGGCATAGTCATGAAGCTAAAGAGAACATCGACAAAATCCTTATTGGACTCGGCAAAAACAACTTGATTTTTCTCTTTTTCCACTAGCACCTTCAGACTTAGACTTTGTAAAGAATTGCTCGCCATCATTTGAAAATGAAAAAGAAAAAAGAAGTTTCAGCTTATATTTTAATGAATGTAACCTGCATCAAAGTTTCATAAGACATTAGACTTCGATATCCTCTTCCCCTAAACCCTGCCTTTCTGGTGCAGGGAAAGTGTTGAGAAATCATTCAATCAAAATAATTCCTAGACCGTCTTTGTGCGTTTAACTTAATCAAGTAACTCTTAAAGCATGAAAGGCATAGAATTATACCCGTCCTGAATAATCAAACCTTTACTATTGAACTATAAACATGTTCTATGATCTCACAGTTTACAAATTAAGCTGGTTAGGGAAACACATGAGACTGAAACATGTTCTATGATCTCACAGTTCACAAAGCATGCACATCAGTCATGGTGTTATACTTGACTAATCACAGTGATTTTAGACTCAAATTACATAGAAATTAAAACCATTTTTGCACTGTGACTTGGTGAAATTAGTAACATTAGTGACATTAAAATTGATACGTAAGGTATGTAATGTTGTAATACCAAATAGAATATATATATAGAATATTGGTGACAAATTTAATAATTACAAATCAGAAAATGGATCTAAAACAGCAAAATCAATTTCTCACCTTTGCTTAGTAGGGTTTCAAAATTCTTTAATTGGCGGGGCCAGTGCTACAAATTTACCAAGGAAAAGTCTTCAATTGTTTTTTAATTTGTCCTTCAAAGACTGCTCAAAATGTTGGACGACTTTGGGTCTTCGGGGACATATCAAATCAGCTAGCTAGCTTCCCTGTCTCATATAGAAATATCAATTTAATGACATATTTTTTACTTCAAGTGAGAAATTGATTTCTCACCTTTGCTTAGTAGGGTTTCAAAAGTCTTTAATTGGAAGACGTTTAGATATCGTTAGAATAAAAAGCAGGTTCCTTAATTGGAAGAGTTTTTGTCATCTTAATACCCACTCCTGCATTATATAGACGTGTTTTTTTTTAATAGAAATTAAAACCATTTTTGCACTGTGACTTGGTGAAATTAGTAACATTAGTGACATTGAAAATTGATACGTAAGGTATGTAATGTTGTAAATTATCTGTTACGTTTTTTTTTTTTTTTTTCAAATCCCTTTGATTTCCTTAAAAAAAGTTAAAATTTTCTTCTCTAATCAAACTCCAATTTTTTTCCAATCAAAGATTTCGTTTTTCTTTCCTTTTTTTTTTATTATTATTTTTTTTCTTTTATACTTTCTAAAAATCTTCTTTTTGCTACTTGATTTGAACAACCTATTTTTGTCATGTTAATTTTTTATTTTATTTTTTACACTATGTCCCCTAAGTTGAAATCGCAGACAAATCCTTTCCCCTGAATTTTGTGTAGCTGTTGTTAAACCGAATACTTTATGAAATGGGCGGAGTAACAGAAAATAGAGCCAGGAAAGCTATTCCAATAGCGGCGTTCTTGGGAATGAAAAAAAAAAAAAAAAAGCTAACAGGTATGAGAACATAGTAGTAGAAACAAAATTTACCAGAACAGAATAGGTCCATCTTGTGAGAGGGAAAATATGGTTTAGGTCCTTTAGGAAAACAAACGCAAACAGAAAACAAAAAATTGGAAGCAAAAAAAATTACCATGTAGCAACAATTTCATCTAATAACATTACATAAGAACTATATAAGGCGACCGTTTGGATCACATCGTCCTCAAAACTAGAAAAACAAAAATTTTATAGACTGGATCAAGAATGAAAGAGATCGATGAGAGCTTACCATTTACCCAAAAAAAAAAGAGATCGATGATGGTACGTACCTGAACTGAGCAGCCTCAAATGTCTGAATATTAATTTGTGGGTTGTTAGATCATGGGGGAAAAAGTGAATTATAAATGATTTATAAATGGGTTTGAAATGGAAAAACATTTACATAAAGTAAAGTAGCCGAAGATGATGGGGTGTTGGGTACGTGTTAGAAGGAGAGTGGCAACAATAAAGTTATCATTTCTTTTCCTTTTCGTTTTTTTATTATTAATCAGTATCATCCTTTTTTTTTTTTTAAACTTAACTGATCATTTCTTCTTTGTTCAGCTCAATCAAAAATCATGAATGATACATTTACAAAGAGAGCATGATTTTACCCAAAAAAAAAAAAAAAATTCCTATCTTTTCAAACAAGTTTGTAAGTTTAATACATATTTTTTTTCTCTTATTAATTAACCAAGTTAATAGTGCAATTTTATTATTTTTTTTTTCTCATAATTAATATTATAATTTTTTATTTTTTATTTTTTCTCCTCTAATATTCAATTGTGTACTTAGAAAAAACAAAGGACAACTAGTGATAACCTTTCATCAGGATTAAAAAAAAATGATAAATATTCTGAAAGCGCGAATAATGGTAACCTTTCATTAATCCTTTACTTGCCCTTTAAGGTCTCTATTATTAAAGTATGCTGTGGATAATTGTTCAATCAAAAGTCGAAGTGTTCAAAAGAAGATTTAACAGCAAGACATGTGTTGTTTTCTACTTAGACTCAAGGACACCTTTTTTCTAAAAAGAAAATTAGATGAATTGACCCACGCAGACTAACACACCCTCAAATATATGAACACAGTGAAGGACCTAAGAATTTTAGTTGGGAGGCGTTGTTGGAGAATAAAAATAAGGGTTAAATGCAAAAAAAAAACACTTCCTGAATTATTGGCATAGTTGTAACTAATTTCCCTTAATTATAGAAGTTGCCGCTAACTTTTTGGATTATTCAATTTTGTTGCAGATGACTCCATTCGGCAGGAATCCGGCAGGTTTTAGCCGTTAAAAATAATTAATTTATTTTAAAAGACCATATTGCCCTTATACGTAATACGCATAAAAGGACTAAAATGCCCTTAATTTCCATAGACCCCATAACATACCCAAACACACCCTACAACTGTTCACCATCTTCAATAGGCATACCCAAACACGCCCTATAACCGTTCACCATTTTCAACAGTCGGCTTTCGTGGTCAACATCGACAAACTCATCTTCCACACCGAAAGCCGTTTAACCCAAACCACACTAAAATCCCACTACCATCACCATCCGAAACAATTGAACCACAATTTTAAGAAATTCAAATAATTCATAGTGAACCAGTCCAGCCACAACCATCACCGCCGTAGCCACAAACGTTTCTCAAATAATTTCCCAATTGAATCAATTTAAATACAGTAATTCATACTGAAACACCCAAGCTCAATCGACACACACACACACACACACACGAGTTGTCACTAGTAATCACCCCAAATCAATTGCACCATGAGTCGTCATTCGTGGCTGCTCCACTACCACCACCAGCATCCGAAGGCAAGCTCGCCGCTGCCATCACGCCGCGAAGCACCTCATCGCGGCTAAGTCCTCTCCACAAACCGTCGCCCACCACTGTGAAAGCTCGTCGTCACCGTCTCGCCCCCATCCGAGCACGGCTGAAGTTCATCCACAGCCCATCTTGCCCGTTGTTCTGTCAATCACCGGCGCGCACAAGCCACTGTCGCCAACGCCGGATCCGTCGCCGTTATGCCATTCTCTGATTTGCGTCGGAATCGCGACTTCTCTAGTTGCTGTTCTGCACCGTCGAGCTCTCTACCCGTCGAAATCTCCACAACCGTGCTCTACACCGTCGAGCTCTCTCTCGCTCGCCGGCTGCCATCACCTTCACCCCTCTCTCTCTCTCTCTCTCGGCGGCTGCTATGATGATCGATGCTCTATTCCACATCCACGGTTGACGAATTACAAAGAGATCTCCACCGGTGCTACTGCCAATTCTTCCATTTCTGCAGTGTATGTGGCTTAGGGTTTGGTTGTATTGAGATTATAACAAACTTGGAAGGGCAGTTTCATCTTTTTTTCTTTTTCGGTGGCCTGAGTAGGCAAATTGCAACAAATTCATAGTTCAAGGGTTTTTTTTGTAGTTCAGGGGGGTTAGTTGCAAACCCTATAGTTCAGGGAGGTTTTTTGCATTTAACCCTAAAAATAATAATAATAATTGAAGGAAAATATATTAGAAATAAAATAATAAATATAAGAATTTAATTTTTTATGATTTGTCCAACACTTGTGAAGCCGTGTCTAACATGTGTCGATGTTAGATCCAAATTCTTTGACCTTTTAGCTGTGTTCGTGCTTCCAAGCTTATCATTAATGTGTAGGGTAGAGAATGAAGAAACAATTGAGACGATTTACTTAACTTTTTTTTTTGTTTAAAAAATTATGTGGACTTTTCAAAAAGAATTTTTTTTTTTTATGTTGATGCAAGAATATATTGTGGGGTATTTTCAAAAATTGGTTGGGAATGCGGTAGAGAGTGAAAAAGAAACGATTATCATTTGAATCAATATAAATTAGTGGAAGAAAGAATGTGAAGTGGAGTATTTTTTTAAATTGAGTGGAGACATTTCTAAATATTTTATAAAATATATAAGTAATAATATAAATAATAAAAAATTCGGTGGGGGCGGATGCCCCCACTGGGCCATATCCGTGCATGTCTGAACATTAATCTTGTATAGTTAATTAATAGAAGAAAATAATAGTGTTATTTTATTAAAAGAAAACTTAATCATTAAGTTTTGGAAATATATATATATATATATATATATATATATATATATATATATATCCATTTTATTAAATTTATTATTATAACCTTTTATATTTAATCCTACAAAACCCATGCGGTTTTAAGCAGGGACCAAGAAAGGTACCCACATCTGCCCTATCCATCACCTGTTTATGTTGCGAAATTACTATGATACTCCTACACTTTATGAAAAAATATACTAAAATGTATTAATTGAGTTTCTTATCCAACGTAGTTATTAACTTTCGTGATCGTCTTATGTTATTGTTGACGCTAAAATCGGCTTTATGGAGCCGATCTCAATTTGATGTAAGCCGGGCGTGCCAGAACCACTTATGTGATTCGATTGTAAATAGTTAACGTTAGTCCCTTTGAGAAAGTTGACTTTCAGACGATGCGAGGAAAAAGAGAACAAATAAATTCCTCTTTTGGATTCAAAAATGCCTTAGTTAAAAGGACTTTCCGTAAGCAATTTATAGTAACGTAACAAGAGAATAGAAAGGGGAAGAAAATAGATATAGCAAGAAGAGAAAGGGAAAGAATGAGAATAAAGGGAGAGAGATCGAGAGATTTGAGATAGAGAGACAAATAGAAAGATAGAAGAAATAGCAAGGATACTATTCTTGGAAAAGCTTGAGAAAGCAAACAAATAATAATAATGATTCTGAGGGTGCTGGACCCCTTGCACAGCATGCCTCTTTGTTTATTTATAGAGTAAACAATAAAACAAAAATCCTAGATACATGTATTCTAGTTGTATTCCAATACATTTAAATAATTGTTCAAATCTAACTAATCCTAACTAAATACTAACTCTTATCTTTACTTGAAATTCCTGCCATGTCATTCAACCAACAACCCATGTAACGCATGAAACCCAACATTCTCCTAACTGTATCAGACCACCCCAAACGAAGACTAAATCAATGGTTCGCCAAAATATCTTATAGCCCACTCTCATTGTTGCATGTTTCGGCCCATTACTTTCTCGGCCCAATCTTTCAGCACATCATTGCTTCACAGGTTTTCACTCTTGGCCCATACTACTACTTATTTCACTGTTCATCAAATCTAATTAGGGCCAAAACCCAATTACCAAAATGGGTGCTGAGGATATTCGGATTTATGGATTCATGATTGGGCCGAAGATGGGTCCATAACCCAAATGCCAAAATGGGTGTCAACAATGCCCCCCAATTTTGGTAGCCGTTTTAACTTTTCGGCTTCCAAAATTCAAATACACCCATTACATCGTAACTTTATATACATCTTATAATCCTATCAGCTTTATCTTGATTCACTTCTCAAGACAAATCGATTATGATAACACATCTTATCATCATTAATTATCGCAGTAAACCCAACCTTTCAACCACACACGGCTCTTCGCTAAACCACCTCTCTTTGCAGACTCTTTTTTCCATCACCCTTCTTTCTTCTCCAAACTTCTCTGCGTCTAACCCTTTTCTGCAAAATGACTTCAAAACAACTGAAACAAAGTGATCTGAACTTGGAAAACCCTTTTCCATAAGCAACATCGCACACATAACTAACAAAATCCACGATCAAAACCCTAGATCAGAGCGAAATGGATTCCAACTCATTGATCGACATCTCTGAAAAAGCTAAGGGACTTGGCCCAGCGTTTCCTAATTGATTCATCCCTTCATTGTCTCCAATTTATCCACAAGCTGAACCACACCTTCCTTTCTCCAAAACTCTCTACCTAACAATGGAAAGAGACCGTCCAACTCTCTCCGTCAGAAATTGGCACCCAACGATGCCCAAATGGAACGATTGGGTGGACCATGTATCAGCAGCAAAAGAAGAACAGTGGAAAAGGATGGGTATCTTTGACCTCATCCAGCTTAGTAAGATTTCCTTTTCCTTTGACCGAGCATTATTTTTTACCTTTTTGCACTTTTGGTCCCCTACAACTAATTCACTTCACTTGCACTGTGGTATGATGGCCCCTACATTGAGGGACGTTTGTTTTATAATGGGTTTAAAGCTTGGAGGAGATGAAATCAGTTATCTCCTTCAGGATGAGGAAACCTCCTTTTACTTTCTAGAACAAAAAGGGGCTAAACCCTTTATGCAATCACATGGACCATTCTTGAAAGAAATGTTAGGAGCAGAAGGGACTGAAGTAGATGAACAAGAACATATAGGATTTTTACTTTTATGGTTGTGTAGGTATTTGTTGTGTGCTCCTGCTATCCAAATTACTAAGGACTTTACCCAATTGGCTATCGCTTTATCCAAAGGGAAACCCATGGCCTTAGCTCCATTTCTGTTAGTGTCCTTGTATAGAGGCTTATTAGATCTTATTACTTCCAACTTTGCAAGATCTGGAGGCCCATTCTGGCTATACTAGTTCTGGCTGAATGCTTATTTCCCTGAGTTATCCTCCCCCATTCTACTTGCTCCAAACGATCCTTTGCTGTCATTCGGATATGCTAGAGTCAAACCCAAAGACCACTCCTTCAATGACTGTTTTCAGTTTTTCTATCACCAATGCAAGATCAGGACTCAATCCCAATTCTGTCCTTTTTCCAAATGTCAACTAGCTCCATCCTGGTTGTTTCCTCCTACTACTGAGTCTTTAGCGGAACATATTGAACTCTATACCAATTCATGGGGCTATTTCTTGATTG
This sequence comes from Cornus florida, assembly GCF_030987335.1. Classification (NCBI taxonomy): domain Eukaryota; kingdom Viridiplantae; phylum Streptophyta; class Magnoliopsida; order Cornales; family Cornaceae; genus Cornus; species Cornus florida. The sequence goes on along the minus strand of NW_026775572.1, from coordinate 26,738,061 downwards.
CAAGAGATATACCTTGTAATATTGTCACTCCACATCTGCCCAAGAGCTGAACTGGGGTTGAATTTTACAACCCGGCTTAGTTGGCCCGACAATTTGGACTAACTCAAATGATCCCAGTACCTCCCCATTTTTCTTATAACAAGAACTATCATCGGTGAGTGAAGTTTTCAAACAGTGAAAAGTTCAAGATGTGTGTAATCGATTCACTCAGCTTCTTCAAGGGTTTCAGTATAAACCCTTCCTTGAAGAACCGCGTACTGACCCAAATTTTGAGAATTGGTGGATATCCTATATCACTTTTACCCGGACTGTGGATTCCAGTCAAATTGTGTGCAATCTTCTCGGCTTCTACAAGTTCATTTCCCTTAATTTCCAAGGTTTGGATTCCATTGAACCCATTGCCCTTTCCACTGCTCCTGAACCAGAGAATACAATAAATGTGGCACCAAATCGTCCTCCTCCTACAGCCCCTGCAGGTAGGACCAGATCTTGCTCTCGGCAGTGTAAGTTTTACATCTTCTTCCTTTCTATATAAATTTCTGTTTATATGCTTACTAATCATAAATCCAGGCACACATTCCAATGCACTAAACAAATCCATACCCACCAAGTCTAAGGAGACCCATATTGATTTCTACGTCCCTCTCCAAAGTATACCTCTTCAGCTACTAAGGTAATACCCGCAACTAAACCACATATTTATTCTAATGCATACTGCTTTTCTTACTAATCCTTCATTTTCAAAAAACAACAAGAAAGAAAACTGTAGGAAGGAAACCTACTCAAAAGGCAAGAGCGAAAAGAAACTTTCAATTGATCGATGATGCTGAAGTTGATGATGATGAGGTCATATCCAAGAAGAAGAAACCTGCTGCTGTTGAATCTCCCAATGTAATTTCTTTGTTGCCTGATCTTGTATATATATTACTCTTTGAATATAATTAAATCGGCATTATTTTCAGAAATCTCCAGTCTTCTCAGATCAAAAATCAATTCAGGAAATTTCTACAGATCATGTCGAGGATGAAGACAAAATTGAAGTATCAATAAGACAAAAACCAAGGTCTCCAGTGTCTTCCCCAAACCTGGCTGCAGCTTCAATTGGTGAATAAATTGGAGATTCTAATGAAGTAAGTGATAATATATATATATATATATATATATATATATATATATATATATTTCTTTTATGACTTGTTCTTGTAAACTCATCATACCTATGGCTAACCCAACATATTTCAGGAACAAAAAGGCTCGGCTATTCCAATCATTCCTGTCAGTACCAACCCAAGTTCCCCCTTTGCAACCCTTGACTCTTTATTTAATTATGTCTTTGACTCACCTGATCTTGAACCTCTTGAAATTCCAACTGAACAAACCTCTGACATACCCCCAGAAGTAACAAAACCTATTCAGATATTTTCCCAAATGGTACAACAAGATTTGTCTCTTACCCTTTCATTCAAGAATGAACTAGCCGAGACACTTTCTTTTCTTGGTAGTTACCCTGGATTCTCCTTGAATGATCAGACCTTTTTAAAAACTTCCAGCTTCGAGTGCCTTCTTTGACAACTGCTTATGCTGAATCAATCCATACTTTTGATCACTACTCTTCCCAGTATCATGAGAAAGAAAAGCTTTCTCAAACTTTAAAGAAAGGAAAGGAACTGCATCTATCCCTGAAGAAAGAGGCTGCTGAGCTGGATGCTAAGGAGAAGAAGTTTCAAGCCGAACTTGCTCAACTTCAGTTGGACAAGACACAACTTGGTAGCAAGGTGGCTGATCTTAGGGTTCAAGCGGAGACCGTAGCTCTCAAATTCAAAGCTTTGCAAGCATAGATGCCGAAGTTGGAACAAAACAAGAAAAGGGCAGAAACATCCCTTAATCAATCTCGGGCTTTGTGGGTGTGATAACCCTCGGATCCGAGACACGGGTTAATCAGGCCCAGGCCCAAACCCGAGTGATATCAAATAATTAATATGTTAAAATGAACAAAGAATACAAAATGAAATAAGGAAAAAATATAATAAGCTGAGAGAAACTAAAATAAAAATCTATATTCCAAAACCTCCATAGTTTACAATTCGGGAATCCATTTAGCGGACCCCTTATGAAAAGTTCTCAAACTGAAACTGGAAAACTGAAATAAAAATTAAAGCTAACATAGAGAAGATTCCTACGTAGTCGGAGGAATGAATATCTGTATCTGCTCTGCACGTCCAAGCTCTAACCCTGGATCTGACGAACATCTGAAAAATAAAGGAGTGGGTCAGGCCCACATGCAAGTCCTGATCTACTACAATCCAAACAGAAATCCAATACGCAGATACATCCTAGGAAGACTCAACAATATCTAGAATAGTCCATATATGTATATAGTACACACTATAGGACGCTCGCTAATCCAGTAGGTCTGTCTCAGCCTGTGTAGAGATACCATGCAAATCGAACATAACGTAGTCATGTGTACCTAGACCTACCAGGGAGCAACACCTATGTCCAGTTATCCATCCTATGCGATATACGCGCCCTAACCATGGTCCTGAGACTCAAGCTCATACCATGGCGCATATAATAAATATATAAAGTCCGTACTCCTAATACAAAATATCATCCATCTGTATAGCGGTCTGACATATGTATAACAAATCCATCATAAAACCATAATAGGTCATTCAATTTATTTGATTGACATGACACAAGTAAGTGATGGACTTAACCTTTATGGTTAATCGATACCTTAATCCAAATTAGGTAGGACTTAGTGTTTTGAACTAATCCATTCCCAATATAGGTAGGTCTTAGTGTTTTGAACTAAGCCATCCCTAATATGACATCGTCCCATACCGGTTCATATATATCCATATAAGTAGAACTTAACCTTTTTATGGTTAATCCAACTCATTCCAAATTAGGTAGGATTTAGTACTTGAACTAATCAATACCTAGTATGTCATCGTCCCATACCGGTACATACAATCCTTTAATTAACATAGTTGACAAAACAATAATAAATAGTCATCAACCATATTCCACAGTATGCACAAGATAAGTTAATCTATATACATAAATATTAGGCAATCAATACCGAGCCTAAAATCCAACTCCACTAATGTAAATTGCTACACAATTTGCATACATTTACATTTTCCAACATAATCCATGAATTTATACAATTTAGTACAATTTAAGTATCAAATAAACCCAAGTTAATTATAGAGAAATTCAGTTAATTCACTATACTTCAAATACTATAGAATTATGATTTATATATATATTTAAATCATACACAATAACCTTGCCAAGCTCCGATATATAAACCTAACAAATCCTCCAATATAGTCCATGAATTGATACAGTTAATAGAAATTTAAGTATCAATTTAACTCAAGCTAAGCATAGGTAAGTTTAGTTAATTCCCTATGCTTATAATATTATAGAAATATGATTTATATTTATAATTAAATCATGTCACAAAATCCTACTAAGTTCCAGTGCACAAAACTAGTCCAACAATGTTCAGCATCCAAGTTTTTCTTAAACTTTATATTGCTCAATCAATTACTCCAATTATAGATTAATGTTCCTCCATACTAATTTTAGGTCTAAACAGTTCCATATAATAGTTAATACAGTTTAAATGAAGTACTAATACACTGTACAGTCCCAACACGCATAAAATCACACAGTATGAAGTTTATAGCCAAGAGCAGGTTCTAAAAAAAACTTAGAGCCTGCTCCTTTTATGTTAGAGCTGGCTCCCTAACTTAGGGAGCCTGCTCTTTGCAGCATGGAGCCGGCTCCATGCCCCTTGGAGCCGGCTCTTTGTGTGAGGGAGCTGGCTCTCTCATTTTGAGAGCCTGCTCTCTCCGTTTCCAGCACGTTCTGCGTTTTTCCACTTCGTCTTCCTCGTATCTGGCGACACCCAGACCTCTGTAAATATTTTAATACTTGTTCTAAGGTTCCATTAATGTTCTAGATTAACCCTAAATCAATGGTACACAACCACGACATGAATTGAACACATCGGTTGAAAACAAGGACAATAGAACTTTCAGTTAGAATTTTTGAAGCAATTCAACACAAATTCCTTCTCTGAACTTAAATACTGATTTTAATCTTTGTTCTAGACTTAAATCTTAGACCCAGATTAAGTACAAGGCATAAATATGCATTAAAGATCTAAATTAAACAAAACTTAAACGCAATAATCGGAGGAAACAAAACAGAGCAATAAGGATGTAGCAAAATAATTCATACAACGAGGTTAAATAAAATTCAATCATGCATAAAAGACTTGTTATATGCTTATTTAAATCCATTTTAGCCTTTATTTAATTCCTGGAGTCTAAGTAGGCATGCACAGAACACGAATTAAAGGGAAGGAGAAGAACAGAGACTTGCCTCTAATTTCCGGTTAGAAAACTGAAACTGTCGTCTCTAAGTTTTCCGTCAACGTTGTCGACTATTGTTCTACACCTCCGGCGCTCTTGGTTCAACCCAGAAGCACTCCGTTATAACCTCCTTGAACCTCTCTGCAAGCTCTCAAGTTTCCACTCTCTGCTTCTCTGTGTCTCTCTATCTCACTGTATACGTGAATAGGGTTTTGTTTGTAACCCTAAACATACGTATAATGCAATATATATAGGGCGTCATTAAACCCTAAGTTTAATTATACACCAACCCTAAGTCGGCTATATAAAACCCTAATGATACATTAATACTTAACAACCATATAATTCATTAAACAAGAAATCCAACTAACGTATTTAACTAATTAATATAATTATATCAAATAACCAATAAAACAAGTAAATCCAAATAAACAGGAAATACTACAATTAACGTAATAAAAATCCAATTAAATAAAATAAATAAATTCCAAGACTGTCCTTTTTAAAATTAGGGGTATTAAACTCTTCCCCCCTAACAAAAGGAATTCCGTCCTCGGAATTCGCTTTCACCTTCTTCCCATAATTCAGGAAACTGCGAGCGAATGACATCCTCCCATTCCCAAGTGGATTCAGCCTCATTGTGATGACTCCACTGCACACGAACCAAAGGGATAACCTTGTTACGAAGGATTTGATCCCGACGGTCGACAATACGATACGGTGACTCTAAATAAGTTACATCTGGCTGCAACTCAATTCCCCCAATATCGATATACTGATACCGATCCTCATCTCGTAGAAATTTCCGCAACATGGAAACATGGAACACATTGTGAATGCGATCCAAAGTATCCAGAAGTGTTAACCTATAAGCAACAGCTCCAACGCAATCCGTGATCATGAATGTACCGACAAACCGCGGTGCCAGCTTCCCTTTTTACCCAAAACGCATAACACCTTTCATAGGTGACACTTTGAGTAGATCCTGATCTCCAATCCTAAATTCCAAAGCACGAGTACGCCGATCAGCATAACTCTGCTGCCTACTCTGAGCAGTGTGCATACAATCCTTAAGAAGAGCAATCATCTCGAAAGTATCCTTAATAAACTCAGGACCCAAGAATCTGCTCTCTCCAACCTCCATCCAACAAACAGGCGATCGACACGATCAACCGTATAATGCCTCAAATGGTGCCATACTAATAGTTTTGTGGAAACTATTATTGTACGCAAACTCCACAAGTGGTAAGTAATCCTCCTAGTGGCCCTTGAAATCAAGAACACACGATTGAAGCATATCCTCCATAATCTGATTCACCATCTCAGTCTGTCCGTCAGTCTGAGGATGGTACGCAGTGCTAAGATGTAACTCTGTACCCAAAGCCTGCTAAAAACTCTTCAAAAAGTCAGACACAAAACTTGAATCCCTATCCGATATAATGGACATCGAAATACCATGTAGCTTCACAATTTCTGATATATAAAGCCTCGCCAATTGCTCCGAAGTGTAGTAAGTGCAAACAGGCAAGAAATGCGCTGTTTTGGTCAATTTATCCACGATGACCCAAATGGAGTTATGACCCCTGGAAGAAGTGGGCAATCCCTCTACAAAATCCATATAAATGCTCTCCCATTTCCACTTTGGTATTGGTAGTGGTTGTAGAGCTCCTGGCGGCCGCTGATGATCAATCTTAACCATCTGACAAGTACTACATTGAGAAACAAATAGAGCAATGTCCCTTTTCATACCTACCCACCAAAAGTGCCACTTCATATCCTGATACATCTTGTCTCCGCCTGGATGAACCGAAAACTCAGAATGACGAGTCTCCGTCATCACGTCCTTCCTCAAATCATCAGCAAAAGGTACCACTAAACGTCCCTTGTATCGCAAGCCTCCGTCAGTCCTTACATAGTAAAATAGAACTTCCCCAGAAGCTATCTCTGTAACTTTGTCGATACATTGCTGATCGGTGAGTTGTGCTTGCAAAACCTTGTGAATGATGGAAGGTGTAACCACCATGTAAGCCAGAAAAGCGTCCGTCAACTCATCTATATTCTTCAAAGCATTCCACTCAGTGGTGAACAAAGCAGAAAGACTACCAACTGGTCGGCGACTGAGTGCCTCTGTCACCATATTCGCTTTCCCTGGATGATACTGTATAGAAAAATGATAATCCTTAACAAACTCTGCGTTGTCTCATATTCAGCTCCCGCTTAGTGAACAAATACTGCAGACTCTTGTGATCACTAAATAATATGAAGGACTCACCCAACAGATAATGCCTCTAAATGCGTAAGGCAAAGACCACAACTGCCAATTCCAAATCATGTGCTGGATAATTAAGCTCATGAGGCTTAAGTTTCCGAGATCCATAAGAAATCGGTCGCTTCTCCTGCATCAAAACATATCCAAGACCTTGCAACGAAGCATCCGCGTAGAGAAGATACTCCATCCCGCTCTATGGAGTAGCAAGAACCGGTGCAGAAGTCAACTTCCTTTTGAGCTCCTCAAAAGCTCGCTAACACCAACTATGATACCCCTCGGATCTGAGACACGGGTTGATCAGGCCCAGGCCAAAACCTAGGGGATATCAAATAATTAATATGTTAAAATAAACACAGAATACAAAATGAAATAAGGAAAAAATATAATAAGCTAAGAGAAACTAAAATAAAAATCTATCTTCCAAAGCCTCCATAGTTTATAACTCGGGAATCCATCCAGTTGACCCCTTATGAAAAGTTCTCAAACTAAAACTGGAAAACTGAAATAAAAACTAAAGCTAACATAGAGAAGATTCCTACGTAGTCAGAGGAATGAATATCTGTATCTGCTCTGCACGTCCAAGCTCTAACCCTGGATCTGACGAACATCTGAAAAATAAAGGAGTGGGTCAGGCCCACATGTAAGTCCTAATCTACTACAATCCAAACAGTAATCTGATACGCAGATACATCCTAGGAAGATTCAACAATATCTAGAGTAGTCCATATATGTATATAGTACATACTATAGGACACTCGCTAGTCTAGTAGGTCTGTCTCAGCCTGAGTAAAGATACCATGCAAATTGGACATAACGTGGTCATGTGTACCTAGACCTACCAGGGAACAACACCTATGTCCAGTTATCCATCTTAGGCGATATACGCGCCCTAACCATGGTCTTGAGACTCAAGCTCATACCATGACTCATATAATAAATATATAAAGTCCGTACTACTAATACAAAATATCATCCATCTGTATAGTGGTCTAATATATGTATAACAAATCCATTCTGAAACCATAATAGGTTATTCAATTTATTTGATTGACATGACACAAGTAGGTGATAAATTTAACCTTTATGGTTAATCCATACCTTAATCCAAATTAGGTAGGACTTAGTGTTTTGAACTAATCCATTCCCAATATCGGTAGGTCTTAGTGTTTTGAACTAAGCCATCCCTAATTTGACACCGTCCTATACCGGTTCATAAATATCCATATAAGTAGGACTTAACATTTTTATGGTTAATCCAACTCATTCCAAATTAGGTAGGATTTAGTGCTTGAACTAATCCATACCTAGTATGTCACCGTCCCATACCGGTACATACAATCCTCCAGTTAACATAGTTGACAAAACAAAATTAAATAGTCATCAACCACATTCCACAGTATGCACAAGATAAGTTAATCTATATACATAAATATTAGGCATTCAATACCGAGCCTAAAATCCAACTCCAATAATGTAAATTGCTACACAATTTGCACACATTTACATTTTCTAACATAATCCATGAATTTATACAATTTAGTACAATTTAAGTATCAAATAAACCCAAGTTAAGCATAGGGAAATTCAGTTAATTCACTATACTTCAAATACTATAGAATTATGATTTATATATATATTTAAATCATACACAACAACCTTGCCAAGCTCCGGTACATAAACCTAGCAAATCCTCCAATATAGTCCACGAATTGATACAGTTAATAGAAATTTAAGTATCAATTTAACTCAAGCTAAGCATAGGTAAGTTTAGTTAATTCCCTATGCTTATAATATTATGGAAATATGATTTATATTTATAATTAAATCATGTCACAAAATCTTACTAAGTTCCAGTGCACAAAACTGGTCCAACAGTGTTCAGCATCCAAGTTTTTCTTAAACTTTATATTGCTCCATCAATTTCTCCCACTATAGATTAATGTTCCTCCATACTAATTTTAGGTCTAAACAGTGCCATACAATAGTTAATACAGTTTAAATGAAGTACTAATACACTGTACAGTCCCAACACGCACAAAATCACACAGTATGAAGTTTATGGCCAAGAGCAGGCTCTAAAAAAAACTTAAAGCCTGCTCATTTTATGTTAGAGCCAGCTTCCTAACTTAGGGAGCCTGCTCTTTACAGCATGGAGCCAGCTCTATGCCCCTTGGAGCCGGCTCTTTGTGTAAGGGAGCTTGCTCTCTCATTTTGAGAGCATGCTCTCTCCGTTTCCGGCGCGTTCTGCGTTTTTTCACTTCATCTTCCTCGCCTCCGACGACACCCAGACCTCTGTAAATATTTTAATACTTGTTCTAAGGTTCCATTTATGTTCTAGATTAACCCTAAATCAATGGTACACAACCACGACATGAATTGAACACACCGGTTGAAAACAAGGACAATAGAACTTTTAGTTAGAATTTTTGAAGCAATTCAACACAAATTCCATCTCTGAACTTAAATACTGATTTTAATCCTTGTTCTAGGCTTAAATCTTAGACCTAGATTAAGTACAAGGCATAAATATGCATTAAAGATCTAAATTAAATAAAACTTAAACGCAACAATCGGAGGAAACAAAACAGAGCAATAAGGATGTAGCAAAACAATTCATACAACGAGGTTAAATAAATTTCAATCATGCATAAAAGACTTGTTATATGCTTATTTAAATCCGTTTTAGCCTTTATTTAATTCTTGGAGTCTAACTGGGCATGCACAGAACACGAATTAAAGGGAAGGAGAAGAACAGAGACTTGTCTCTAATTTCCGGTTAGAAAACTGAAACTGTCATCTCTAAGTTTTCCGTCAACATTGTCGACTATTGTTCTACACCTCCGGCGCTCTTGGTTTAACCCTGAAGCACTCCGTTACAACCTCCTTGAACCTCTCTGCAAGCTCTCAAGTTCCACTCTCTGCTTCTCTGTGTCTCTCTATCTCACTGTATACGTGAATAGGGTTTTGTTTGTAACCCTAAACATACGTATAATGCAATATATATAGGGCGTCATTAATCCCTAAGTTTAATTCTACACCAATCCTAAGTCGGCTATATAAAACCCTAATGATACGTTAATACTTAACAACCATATAATTCATTAAACAAAAAATCCAACTAACGTATTTAACTAATTAATATAATTATATCAAATAACCAATAAAACAAGTAAATCCAAATAAACAGGAAATACTACAATTAACGTAATAAAAATGCAATTAAATAAAATAAATAAATTTCAGGACTGTCCTTTTAAAATTAGGGGTATTACAGTGGGCAGACTTCAAAGCCAAATTTGAAGAATTTCATAGTAATTTCACCAGAATTTGAACATTTATGGGTCTGTAATATGTTTTGAACAATTTGCCTTTTGTGATGTGTTGAATAGTCTTGCTATGATATTTTGGCTTTTGAAGTATACAGAGATTTTATTTACTGTATAACCATACTTATCCATAATTTGTTTAAACAAAAAGGCAAAATGGAATCCAAGCTATTTTGACGTAACTGGAAACTTCTTTTGTTCCATAAGCTCAAAAATAGTTGGCTTATATTTTTTAAGGTACCTTTCATTTATTGGCCTTTCATGCACTTCACCATCTAGATTTTTTAACTTATAAGCTCCTCCATGCAGTATTTGGTGAACCAAGTATGGGCCTTTCCATGTGGGTGACCATTTTCTATAAACTCTATCCACTTTTCCAGGTGGAAGAATTGTTTACCATACCATGTCATCCTCTGCAAATGACTTGAACTTCACCCGTTTGTTGTAAGCCTTCATGACTTTTGCTTTATGGACCATGAGGTGGTCTAAAGCAAGTTTCTGGACTTCATCCAAATCTTCTAACTCAGCAAGCATAGCTTCGTTGTAATCGGCAGGTATAAGATTGTGTTGTAAAGCTACTCTTGCCGATTTCACATTCAACTCCATTGGCAGCACAGCATCATGACCAAATGTTAGCCGATAAGGTGTTGTTCCCATACTTGTCCTTTTTGAGTTTCTATAGGCCTATAAGGCTTCTGAAAAGGTTTCATGCCAACGCCTCGGCTTGTCTTTTATCATTTTCTCAATAATTTTAATAACAACTTTATTTGAGGCCTCGGCCTGACCATTCCCTTGAGCATAATAGGGTGTTGAAGTTACCATTTTCACCTGCATATCACGGCCAAGTTGTAATACTTCATTTGCTTAAAAAAACAGATCTATTGTCGGCAACAATTGTTTCTGGTAATCCAAATTGGTGAAAGATATGTCGCTCCAAAAACTGTATAACGGTATTATGAGTTACCGATACATATTCCTCGGCTTCTACCCATTTAGTAAAGTAATTGGTAGCTAGAATAATCTAATGATGACCCTTTGATGAAGGAGGATTAATCTTGCCGATTAGATCCATAGCCCAACCTCTGAAAGGCCATGGTTTAACTAGTAATTGCATTTCTATTGCTGGGACCCACCGCATAGGACCATGTTTTTTACAGTCTATGCAGCCTTTTGCATAAGTCATACAATCTTTTCTCATTCCTGGCCAATAATATCCATATCGGCGTATCAACCACCTCATTTTTATGCCAGCTTGGTGAGCTTCACATATCCCTTCATGTACCTCAGCCATAATCTTCAAACCTTCAAACTTACTAATGCATTGAAATAATAAACCATCATCAGCCAATCTTCTATAAAGATCTCCATCCATAAACACATATTTGACAGCACTTCTTTTAATTCTTCGATTGGCTTCAGGAGTTGGATGTTGCAAGAACAAGATGTAATGGATTCGCCAATCATCATCATCCATCTTGGTGACATCAGTGGCAAAGACTTCTTCCATAATTTGATTTCTTACTTCAGCTGATGGAAGAGATCGACGTGTAATCTTCACTACTCTTTCCTTCATACCACTCGGCACCCTGACTCCTGAAGCAGTCTGTGCTAAATCATTAGCCATTTTATTCATAGCCCTTGGTTTATTTTCCAAAATCACATTATGAAATTAGTTGACCAATTGGGTTGCCAATGAATGAATACCTATCTAGGAGAATATGTGTATGTGTTCTAGAAAGATATCAGAAAAATCAACTTCGATTTTCTGCACAAACAATCTTCCTAAGGCTTTAAATAATATCTTAATTAGAATGTAAAAGCCGTGTCTCAACCAATGTATATGACATGGTTTATATAGATTCTAGAATGACCTAATCCCTCTGAAAATAAGATAAATTTCGTGCATAGGATTTGGTACAATTCTAGATCAACTGGGAAATAAATTAGAATAAGGAAACTGCAGTTGTATTGCATATAGGACATCTTGAACCGATTCAAGGAAAGCTGAACCGGTTCAAGTTTAGCAGTGTGTCAAACTTGAACATCTTGAACCGGTTCAAAGAAGCTGAACCGGTTCAAAGTTGGCAGACTTTTGGATTTCGAATTCCTTTAGCCTTGGTTCATTCTACAGAAATCGTAGTCTAACATGGAAAGTGTAGAATGTCCAACCTCGTTTATATTCCTTCCTAATGTAGTGTCCTTACTCTTTTCATCACAAACCCTTTAGGTATGGTAAGTCTGAACTCCTTCCCAGTTGTGTAATTCATGTTAACCTCGATGACTTGTAGGACAAGTAATATAAATTACAACTCAACTTGGACTTGTTATGTCTACGATAATTGCCAATACATAAATAATATCTCACAGGGACTAACGTTGACTATTTACAATCGAACCACACAAGTGGTTCTGGCACGCCCAGCTTACATCAATTTGAGATCGGCTACATAAAGCTGATTTTAGACGTCAACATTTTTGGCACACCCGGTGTGTGATACCCCCTAATTTTGGAACACGGATTGATCAAGTCCGCGCACAAAATCAAGGGATATCAAAACAATTTAAGTATTTAACAAGCACAGAATACAAAGATGAATAATAAAGAATAAATAAACCGCTGAAGAAAACTAATAAATAAATATTACTTAATGATTCTCCAACAATTACAATTCGGAAATCCCATAACTCAAGGACCCCTTAAAACATTATCCAATAATCCAATACTATTTAAAAGTACACAAGATGAATAGACGAATGATAGTCTCCCAGCTGCGGACCCTCAACCTCGAGACTGGAACCTCTAATAACCTGAAAAAATAAATCGTGGGTTAAACCCTACGAGCAAGTTCACTCTACCAGGCCTCTGAAAACCAATAAGCAGATCATCTCTGATCAAAACCAAACCTAATAAAGTTTTAACTTTAATAAAGCACGATATACATGTCTATATATAATTATATATACTATACTAATCACATCCATTAATAGGTTTATTAAATTTCCATACCTATTAAATAATTATTAAAATAATATTCATACCTAGACCAATCTACCATTTCATTTTATAAAAACTCCTTTGACCTTAATCCCATCCTAGTCAGTTGTTTAATCATTTAAACAACAAATTATAATAAAAGAAATACTCTATTTAATCCCAACCCGATAATGATTTTAATTGTTTAAATCACATATCCAAAATCCAAGTTTTGACAAATCATCCACGTCTTCCCCAATATTATTTTATTAATGGAAAATAATACACTAACCAGTAAGTACTAAACTATTCTCATTTAAGAATATCTAACCCTAATCCAATCCATACATACAACAACCATAGATGATATTTTAATCATCTAACACATAACAACGTAATTATGCTTTGGCAAATCAACCATGCCATTGTAAATATTTTTATTTATATATTGGCAATTCAACCATGCCTCCATAAGTATATTTATTTATACATTAGCAATTCAACCATGCCTCCGTGTATATATATTTATACATTGGCAATTCAACCATGCCTCCACAGGTATATTTATTCATACATTTAATTAGCAATTCATCCATGCTTTCCATATATGTATTCTATTCATACAAATATTTAGGTAATATATTTAATCATTTGACAATTCATCCATGCCCACACTTTAACCATGAATTAACTTTAAAATTAACAATACGCTAAATCATGCATAGCCATCACATGCATATTATACGCATATCATTAATTTAACAACCAGCCTATTAAGATATGCCAAATAAGAATGATAATATTAATCATCTTAAATGATTTATATATATATATACCTACACATATGTTATTTAATGTATATATGTGTTTAACACCTTCTTTAATAATCCTTGATTATTTAAAATCAATATACATACATACATACATATATATATATATATATATATATATATATATATATATATATATTCATCCTTCCATACAACTCATAGACAAATTAAACTATATATATATATATATATATATATATATATACACTTCCTTCCATAACAAATTATTAATTTATTATATGAACAATTCTAGAAAATAAAGAAACCATAATTAACTCTCTTGGGTCACAAATCCACCTATAGATTGATTTTAAAATATACATAACACCTATATATATCAATTAAAATCCAATAATCTAAAAATCAAATATAATAGTTTATACTTTTTAATTATTCCGATCTAACCATAATTTTTAAACAAATAAATTTAATTAAAGCCTTGATACTCAAGGTGAAATCCTTATGAGTTCTAAGAGGAAAGTTAGAGAAAACTCGCCTGAAGGTTTCGAAACGAAACCGACGCTTTAAGCTTTAATTATCTCTTCCAATTCCGACGTCCTCCTTTTCAGATCCGACCTCCTCCTTGTCAGCCCTTCTTCTTCCTCTCTCTCTGTTTGTTTTATTTTTCTAACGTGTAAAACATTTAACCCTAAAGCCTTATATGTATTTTTATACACCTTAAATTCCAAATCCTATTCCAACTAGTATTATGAATTAAAATAATAATCTTTAAATAATTTATATCTATAAACAAATATATATATATATATATATATATATATATATATATATATATATATTCCTTCCATAATTAACTCATTAGTTAATTAAATCATATATACTTATAAATATCAATAAATATATATCTATATATATATCTTTCCATAACAATTATTAATTAATTATATTTATATATATATATATATATATATAAATATAATTGATACAAAAGTGATCATTTAAATAATTAAATAACCACGGATCTTCATTAATTAACCCAATAAGGTTTCATACAAGCCCAAGACCACATCTTTTGGTCCAACTTTCCTTAAGCCCAATCCAATTAATTTAAATAAATAAGATAATTAATTAAATACAGAAATTAAAATAACTAATTACATGAAGCACATAAACAAACAAGAATTTACAACTAAGTCATATAATACCAATAAAATCAACACACCAATAATTCAATCAATAATCAACCACACAAACAATCAATCATCATACATAATCATGAAATATAACTTAATTAAAATAAGATAATTAATCTAGCACTCAATAAAATAAAATAAATCATTGAAAAATAAAATAAAATAATTAATCCTAATTAATAAATCTTTTAAAATTATCGGGGTATTACACGGTGGGACCCCACTAGGTGAGTAAATTAATAGTAAAAATATGCAGTCGGCTTTTCAACCCACTTATGAATATTCTGATCAATCATATCAACCGATATACCAGTATTCTAATCAGCCATATGGTTGGCTAGATGATTATCGGGAGACGCCAACAGTAATCGATTATCGGCATGTTCTAACAGCAGCAGATTATCGGCATATTCCAGCAACTAATTATCGGCATGTTCCAATAGTTGATTATCGGCATATTCCAATAGTTGATTATCGGCATGTTCCAGCAGCCGCCGATTATCAACATGTTCCAACAGTTGATTATCGGCATGTTCCAATAACTGATTATCGGCATGTTCCAGCAGTCAATTATCGGCAGACGCCAACAACCATTGATTATCGGCATCGTCCAGCAGCCGATTATCGAAATCTTCCAGAAGCCGATTATCGACATCTTCCAGCAGCCGATTATCGGCAGGTGGTAAATCAACTAGTGGGAGAAATAAGATCCCAACTAAATCTCTAAATGGGAGAATTTAAAGAGGCACTTGCCGATTATCAGCAGGTAAATCAACAAATGGGAGAAATAAGATCCCAACTAAATCTCCAAATGGGAGAATTTAATAAGGCATTTGCCAATTATCGGTGACGATTAAAGCCGTTCCTACACGCCAAATTGATGTAGTGAATGTGCGGTTTAAGAAAATCCTTTTGGGTAAAGTTTAAATTTATAAAAACTACTACCAACACTACTACTATAGTAGCTAGAGTGAGTAGGGATCGTCTTAAGGGATTGGAGTCGTACTTGATTGTGGAATCGCAATTAGGGTTAGTAGGTCGAGTGATCAAACAAATGGTTGGTTGGTTAATTAAACTAGAGATCAACTAAATTAAATTAAGTAATTGAATATAACAAAGAGTAAGTAAGAGAGAGAGAAATCTTGGGGTTTAGAGGTCACCATCAAGCAATGCTTTTCTACACTTCTAACTAGTGACTAATGAGGGTAATGTGTGTTGCAATATTGGTGTGTGTGTGTGTGTTTGGTTGATTCAATTAGCAAAGGTGACCAATTAAGCATACATTGTCTAATCAACATGTGAAAGCACAACATATCTAGCAATTAAGTATATATTGTCTAAATAGCATGTGAAAAGCACAACATATCTAGCAAGTCATTAATCCTTTCATTAAGCTCACAAGCCAAATACACCACAAGGTTAGAGACATATGCTACTTGCATTCAAAAGTACAAAACATCAAACGACTAGCATGGATTGTCCTCTCATCTAACAACTATGCTATCACTGCACTACAATTAAGCTAATGACATAAAATTAAACTAATTAAGTTAAGGGAGAGGCATAATCCATCAAGAAATGAGCATGGACCATATAGAAAATCACAAGAGCATTCTTTTAAGTACAATGTTTTGACAATCTCTAAATTTATAGCGTTAATACACATAGACATGCATCAATAACATAAGAAATAGAGGCAAACACATGAACATCTATTCTAGCATACATAGACATATGGATAGAATGAAATGATCAATTGGAAGCATTAAACCACATAAATCATTGAATAAAAAAGATCTATATATATCAAAGTGTCAAAACATTAATTACAACACTAATCTCTCAATAATACACAAGATTAAGATATAGAAAGCATACTTGGGGCTAACTCTAGCCCCAAGAGGATGTCTAGCCGCTCATGGTGATGTTGCTCCAACCCTCAATGGCTAAGTCCATAGAAGAGATTTGCTCCTTGGTTGATGAAGAGTCTCCAATAGTGTCTCTAGCTTCCTCCTCCTTTAAGCTTGCTCTCCAAGAGATTAAACCCTAGAATAGTCTATGTCTCAAAAAATGCATCATATTCCTTTTATAGGTAGGTCAAATGGCATACAAAATGAGTTGAGGTTATGCAAAGAATATTCTCTAATGATTGGATAGAGGACGGATTGCACAAGTTGGAAATTTAACTTTTTCGCACTGGAGGAAGTTCGATCGATCGAAACCTTGAACTTAGATCGATCGAACTGGCTGAGATCCATCGAACTTAGGCTGGATCGATCCAACTGGTTGAGCTTTTTGGGAAAAGACAAATCCGAGATATTTTGAGAAATATTTTTAGGAAAAGGACAAAAGTGGTTAGTGGGTGGTACAGCTATAGATAGGATCAATCATTTGAATAAGGACAAAAGTGTTCGATCGATCGAAGGGTGCTGTTAAATCGATCGAACTTTTGGACTTTATGCTTTTGGGTCAAGGCTTGGATCTATCTTGAAGTGCTGAGATCGATCATTGTTCGATCGGTCGAACCTTGAAGTTGGATCGATCGAACTTTGCTGCTTCCCACCTTTAGTTTCATTTACTTCTTTCTTTCTCCACTTTGCTCCTTTCTTTGTTTAATCCCAGAATTGCTTCAATTAAGCTCTTATTTGACTGAGTTAGCTTATTTTTGGGATAAGTGCCTGAAAATGAAAATAATATGAAATCAATCTAAAATGGTAAAGTAAGATAGATAAAAGTGCTAGAATGCCTAAGCTTAAGGGGTTTAAATACGCACTTTTCAACTCTCATCACACTCCCAAACTTAAATATTGCTAGTCCCTAGCAATGAACTAGAAAGCAAAGGAATGAAATGAACAACTATACAAGTATGAATCTAAAAAATAATAAATGGATAACGCCACTTTCGTAGGGAACACGATTGCACTTAGCATATGCAACAAGCCTTTTAAACCCTTTTGGTACCCCTAGTGAACGAGTGAAGTCTCGTGAGAGTTTTCAAAAATGGTACCCACAAACATTAAGCTCATTCTTTTAAAAGATGTACCAATATTGTAAACAAGTATTGGGAGAAAACTACCTCAAGTATGCAATGTTTCAAACATTTCCAAGCAATCTCCCAAAATTTCAACATCAAGCAAGCAAGTATGGTCATCCACACATCAAGAAAGTGATCATGCAAATCAAAACAACTCTAGAATCCTTTTTGAGTGGACCGGCATCAAATATGTTGCTATCTAAGCCAACTAAAGAATTAATCACATCCTTACCCTGAAACTAACACACAAATCTAGTACCGATCATCAAGACAAAAAGTGGACCTTTTATTAAAGCTTTATTGTTCTAGATGCGCTTATTCTTTTCACTCAATTTTTTTATTTTTTTTTTATTTTTTTAATTTTTAGGATCAAAGATGGAAGTATGGTGCAATGTGTCGATCTATTAAGCTTTCTAGCGATTCATGAGGTCGAGCGTTAGGTCAATGACTCCCAAACCAGACGGCTTTAAGGCATTAGGCATTCAAATACCCCTACGGACTTACAAGTTTAAATCAATTAGGTTACAAATCAAGACAACAACCATCTAATCATTTTTCACTTTTCACATTTTGAGAGAAGTCCTCACTTTTTATTGCTTTTGCAACTTTTTTTTTTTTTTTTGGAATCATTCAGTTATTAACCTAGAGTTTGGGCCCTCCACCTTTCAGCGTGAGAAGTTCAGTGCTTGATGAGGCTAGAATCCCAGCTACTTAGTGAAAAGGGGTTGTTATCCACCTTTATCAAGAATGAAAGCTTTCAATGCACTACTAGCTCAATTGGGATATAACCAATTCAATAATTAACGAAGCATGTACCCCACAAATGAATGCTAGTGTACGCCGGTGCTAGTATAGAATCCTAGAATGAATCTCAAAGCAATCACAAAATCAAGATGATGTGGACCACAAGTGTAAGCAATATATCAATCTTTTGAAAAATTTACTCCTAAATAGCATCCCTGAGGCATACAAGGAGTATTGGACTCTCAAGTCAAGTAATTTTTTAAATTTTAAGCAATATAGTCCTCAAAAGATCAAAATCATAGCTAGATATGGATCAATCATAGAAATATCCCTCAATTACACAAGTCATGCTCAAAATTTTGAATTTAAAACTAATACTGTAAAACACCATTCCCCCCAAACTTAAATGGCACAATGTCCTCAATGTGCAAGAGAACAAAGGAAAGAGTATGCCAGTGCAACTAAAGCATAGAATGATTGGGACTGAAGTATCCGAAGTGGGTGGCATGGCCCCACCAAACTTAGGATGAACTGTGGTCCTGAAAAGTGGCACTTGGGTAAACTCATTAGATAACAAAATGGGATAATTAGTGCACAATGGACACGTAAGTGTAAATGGGATAAACAGATAAAGAGATGAGAGAGGTATAAGGGTGGTCCTGACAATCGGGTAGCACTCTCTCACTGAAGTCACTGAGATGTACCTGATAGAGTTAAAAGGACAGATGTATCAATAAAAACATACGACATCCATCATAGATAAAAAAAAATAACAATAAAGTGCAATACATCCAGTGTCAAAACCGATAGACCCGGCTGCAAAAATAATAGTATCACAAGTGTAGCAAACACATAACATAGATAAATAGTATAAAAAGATAAAGAGACTGGGAGTCTCAGGCAGAGGGAACTCCGCGGATCTCTCTGGCTAAGTCATCAATGGCAGTCAAGATCTCCGTACGGAGGCAAGCAATGTCAACTCTAATGGCAGCCATCATATTCAGATGAAGGGTACTAATGTCAGCTCTAAGGGCAATCAGCATATCCTCCAAACTCTGAAGGTGCTCCTTTAAGTGACATATCTGATTATAAGCCTCAGGTGTGGCTGAAGTAGAAGAACTGTCATTCTTAGTCATGGTCTGCAAAAAGGAAATCTTGTAATGGGATTAAGTGCTAGAATAATGAATTGAAGGCACAATAGAAACATGTTTGTCAAATAGGATAGACAAAACATATATGACATAAATCTATGTAAGTGATAGGATATGAAGTATGCTAAGCAATATAAGTATGAAATGCATCCAATGTGGAATATCACAGGCATTGGGCATAGATATGATAGCATGAAGTGAATACAAGATGAATGAAGTGTGTGTATGAGATCTGTGAAATTCGATCGATCAAAAAAAGAAGTGAGATCGATCACAAAAGTTGGATTGATCGAAAATAAGTGAGATAGATCTCACAACTTCGATCGATCTGAGACACAAGTTCGATCGATCGATCTGAGATACAAGTTCGATCGATCGAACTGTGGTCTGTGAAAAACCAGAAGTCACAGATCTATGACTGTGGGAGCACGGGACCCACACGAACATGTTCGTGGGCCCATCAACACAACAATCATCAATCCCAATCACCTAGAATGGCTCACACTCCCAAAAATCAAAGTAACTCATTACAATGGATATGGCAAAAAGACGAATATGGACATATAAACATGAAAAGCTTAAAACTGCATCCATAGCCAACAATCATCATGAATATTGGAACGAATCAAACACTTAAAGCATACTCTTAACAAATCGAGGTGTGAAATTAATAATGGGGTCTCGGATCTTACCTTGAAGTAAAGAGAGGGGAGATGAAATGCGAAGAGGAAAAAGATTTGAGAAGAGGGAGAGATCGACACCTGGTTCACTATAGAGATCTCGCCAGAGATGGAGGAGATGGGTGAGGTTACGGCGGCGTAGAAACTAAGGTTTGAAAATGAGGGAGAATGAGACCTTATCCTCTATTTAAAAACTATCGCTCATAAGTTCGATCGATCGAACTAGAATCTCAGATCGATCGAACTTTTAATGATCTCTTCACAAACTATTTTTGGAATATATATATTTTTTAGTATTATTTTTTTTTATATATATAAACATGAAAATAAAATAAAAAAGTGAAAATATTTTTGGATTTTTGAAATTTGAAAAGTCAAAACAAAGTCAAACAATGAAATAGAGAACTGAGATCGATCGGAACAAGAGTTCGATCGATCAGACAGAGAGCAAAAATATGCAGGTTTTTTGTTCAGAAAATTGGCTAAGTGTTGGAACTCGAAGATCGATCGAACTTTGAAGTTGGATCGATCGAAGAAGTTCAGATCAATCTTGGAATGTTTCGATTGATGAGACAGAGAGCAGAAATATGCAGGCTAATGCAGGCTCAAAATTTTTCTAAGTGTTGAATCATGAGATCGATCGAACTTAGAAGTTGGATCGATCAAAGGTCTCTTGATCGATCTAAGAATTGGTTCGAACGATGGGACAGAGAAGTGATTTGGATGTAGGTTTCTGCAAGTCGAAATTTTTTCTAAGTGTTGGATGCAGAATGGAGTTCGATCGATCGAACTCAGGTTTGAGATCGATCGAACTATGCAAAATGCTCAATAATGACATGAAAGCTCATACAATCCTCACCAAAGTTCCTTTCAATGCATATGAGAACCAAAAATAAGTATCTAGACTTCGCATGAAATGAAATGAAAAATAGAAATGAGGGAGGAATAGGGTTTTGACACCTTACGAATGCTTTTGCTAGTCTTTAACGTCTCTAGCAAGACGTTGGGCTCTTTTAGCCCGGATCAAAGATCTTGTTATGCATCCCCTCCTTATTGGGGTGATGAATGGTTCTTTGAACTTTTCCCAACAAATGGTTCTTTGAAGAACTTGTTGGTTTAAGCTCAAAAGGAGCTTTTGGTTCCTTGTCAATGCAATCTTGTATGTGCTCATACACCACATCAACTAGATGTGCAGCTTCCAAATGTCTTTGAAAGACTTAACCCTCTATGTAAGGTTTTAACCTTTGACCATTGACTTTGAAAATGTTCCACTTCTTCAAGTTTTTGATTTCAACCGCCCCATGAGGTGCAACAGAGATGATTTCATAAGGACCCTCCCATTTGATTCTCAATTTCCCAGGAAAGAGTTTCAATCTAGAGTTGAAAAGCTAAGCTTTTTGACCAGGTTCCAAAGCATGAAAGGCTTTGGTTCGTTTTTTGTAGATTTTGGCATTATCATAAGCATTGTGTCTCAACTCTTCTAACTCACTCAATTGAAGGAACCTATTCTCTCCGGCTTTATTAAGGTCAAAATTTAGCTTTTTAACTGCCTATAAGGCTTTATGCTCTAACTCAACCGGAAGATGGCAAGGCTTTCCATATACAAGTCTATAAGGAGACATGCCAATGGGAGTCTTGTATGTCGTCCGATAAGCCCACAAAGCATCATTTAGGTTTCTTGACCAATCCTTCCGGGTGGTGTTAACCATTTTCTCAAAAATATGCTTAATTTCCCGGTTAGACAATTCGACTTGCCCGTTTGTTTGAGGATGGTAGGGAGTGGCTACCTTATGGATGACGGAGTACTTAAGAAATAAATGCCTCAAGAATTAATTGCAAAAATGTTTTTCTCCATCACTTATTATAGCCCTTGGTATACTAAAACAAGCAAAGATATTGGATTTGATGAATTGAATGATTACGGAGTGGTCATTTGTTTTGGTAGCACATCCTTCCACCCACTTGGAAACATAATTAACGGCAAGAAGAAATGTATTGAAAACCATAGGACATAGGAAATGGACCCATAAAATCAATGCCCCATATATCAAAGATCTCAACAACAAGTATATTAGTCAAGGGCATCATATCTTTTCTAGACATTGTTCCCATCTTTTGACATCTCTCACATGATTTGCAAAAATTGTAGGCATCTCTATGAATAGTGGGCCAAAAGAGCCCACTTTGAAGAACCTTCAAGGCGGTCTTCTCTGCACTAAAATGCCCACCACATGCAAGAGTGTGACAAAACACTAAGACGCTTGGAATTTCACTCTCCGGAATGCATCTTCTCATAATTTGATCTGGACAATATCGGTATAAGACAAGTCTTCCCAATAGTAATTCCGGATGTTGGCAAAGAAACGATTCTTTTCGTTCTTCAACCAAGAAGTTGGTAGCTTGCCTACTGCCAAATAATTCACAATGTCGACAAACCAAGGCATTTTTCCATTAGAAATTTGAAAGAGTTGTTCATCCGGAAAAAAGTCACAGAGTGGTAGACTGGGGAAAAGCTCTATCGATAACGTAGAAAGATGATCGACAACCACATTTTCGGTGCCTTTCTTATCTTTGATTTCAAAATCAAATTCCTGAAGAAGCAAAATCCATCTAATTAGCCTAGGTTTTGTTTCCCTTTTTATTAATAGATGCCTCAAGGCAGCATGATCAGAATAAACAACAACCTTGGACCCTAAGAGATGGGAACGAAATTTATCAAGAGCATATACTACGGCAAGTAATTCTTTCTCGGTAGTGGAGTAATTTAATTGAGCTCCCAAGAAAGTTTTACTTGCATAGTATATGGCACAAGGAAGCTTACCCACTCTTTGTCCCAAAACTGCCCCCATGGCATAATCAGAAGCATCACACATGATTTCAAATGGCAATGACCAATTGAGAGGTTGCATGATAGGAACAGATGATAATAATTCACGCAATTTATGAAAAACGTCTAGGCATGCTTGGTCAAAGACGAAAGGAGTTTCCTTGGCAAGAAGATTGCACAAGGGTCGAGCAATTTTGCTAAAGTCTTTGATAAAACGGCGGTAAAAGCCAGCATGACCTAGAAAGAAGCGAACCTTTCTCACCTTTGAAGGTGGAGATAATTCAGAAATAAGCTCGACCTTCACTTTATCAACCTCTATTCCTCTCCTTGAGATAACGTGACCCAAAACAATACCCTCTTGAACCATGAAATGGCTCTTTTCCCAGCTAAGTACGATGTTGGTTTCACGACATCTCTTACGCACTAGATCTAAGTTTTTGAGGCATGCATCAAATGAGGACCCAAAAACAGAAAAATCATCCATAAAGACCTCTAGATACTCTTCCACCATATTCGAGAAAATTGACATCATACACCTTTGGAATGTGACGGGTGCATTGCACAAACCAAAAGGCATCCGTCTATAAGCATATGTGCTGAATGGACATGTAAATGTGGTTTTCTCTTGGTCTAATGGGTCAAGGGCTACTTGATTGTACCCCGAATAGCCATCAAGGAAGCAATAATATTGTTGCCCGGCCAATCTCTCTAGAATTTGATTAATGAATAGCAAAGGGAAGTGATCCTTTCTAGTGGCGGCATTCAATTTGCGGTAATCAATGCATATACGCCATGAATTAGTGGTACGCTTAGAAATTTCCTCACCCTTTGCATTTTCAACCACCGTAATCCCCAATTTTTTGGGAACTACTTGAGTTGGACTCACCCATTTGCTATCGGAGATTGGGTAAATGATTCCGGCATCCAAGAGTTTGACAACTTCCTTTTTAACTACCTCCTTTATGTTTGGATTAAGTCTCCTTTGGGCATCCCTAAAGGGTTTTACATCATCTTCCATAAGTATGCGATGCATACAAATAGAATGGTCAATTCCCTTAAGATCCGCCACACTCTATCCTATAGCTTCCTTATTTTCTTTAAGCACATTTAAAAGAGCATCTTCTTGGTTTTTTTCAAGACTTGAAGAAATGATAACCGGAAGAGTCTCTTTTGGTCCTAATAATGAATACTTGAGATTGGAAGGTAGACTTTTAAGCTCAAGAATTGGTGGAGAGACTAAAGATGAGACCGGTGGAGTGCTAGAGAGTAGAGGAAGAGGTTCTATTGGAGTTTTCCAAGATGAAAAATCTAAGCTTGCAACAGATTCCATGAGATTGCTTACTTCATTCATTGAATTTTCATCATCAAATCCACAACTTCCATACATTTCAAGAAGGCAAGAGGTTAGAGGATCATCGGATAAAAGAGATGAAAGACTATCCTCAATTGGTTGTTTCATTAGCATCGTTGGAATCGATTCCTCAATAACCTCATCTAACACATCTACAAGGCAACACTCATCTTCATCCATAGGATGTCGACTTGCATGGAAAACATTAAGTTTGATCATCATATTGCCAAAAGAGAGGTCCATAATTCCGGATCTACAATTAATTGTTGCATTTGTGCTGGCAAGGAATGGTCTTCCCAAGATGATTGGGATGTGGTTGGAGGGATTAGCAACTGGTTCGGTATCAAGAACTACGAAATCAACCGGAAAGTAGAATTTATCCACCTTGACAAGAATGTCCTCAACCATGCCCCTAGGTGTTTTGACGAATCTATCGGCCATTTGAAGCACCACCGAGGTTGGCTTCAATTCATTCAACCCTAATTGGACATATACGGAGTAAGGAATCAAATTGACACTTGCACCTAAGTCAAGAAGAGCTCTACGAATTTCATGAGTTCCAATTACACAAGAAATAGTCGGAGCACCGGGATCTTTGAACTTCAGTGGAGTGTTTTGTTGAAGAATGGAGCTCACTTGCTCCGTGAGGAACACTTTTTTAGGGCTTGGTCCCTTGCTCTTCCTCTTTTGTGTGCAAAGATCTTTCAAGAATTTTACATAAGGTGGAATTTACTTAATGGCATCCAAAAGAGGAAGATTGATATTAACTTGCTTAAAAACTTCCATCATGTCATATGTTTTCCCTTCTTGCCTACCATAAGGCGAAGTTTTTTTGAAAGCAAAAGGGAATGGAGCTTTTGGCTCACAAGACTTTGTAATTTGAGAGGATGATAGAGAAGATTGAGAATTCCGGTTAGGAACATTTTCATTCAAAGGAGTAGGAGTAGAATTGGGAATTGGATGGGTGACAATTTAAGGTTGCACCGGTTCACTATCTTCCTTTGGTAGTTCAACCCTATTGTCCACTTGCTTACCACTTCTCAAGGTGGTGATGGCTTGCGCTTGAGCTTGGGAAGAATACCCCGATGTAGGGTTTGCTTCCACACAAAATTGGGCCTTTGGATTCCTCTCGGGTTGACTAGGCAATTTCCCAATTTCTCTTGCATTCAATGCATTAGTTATGGTCCCAATTTGGGATTCAAGCTTTGATATAGATTGAGAGTGAGAATGCAACAAGTTGGTATCCTTTTCTAAGCTACCCAAGACCATCAAAACCTTGTCTTCAAATGTGGAATTACTAGAAGGTGCTTGAGGATAATGAAGGCCAACTTGGGAATCATACATTTGAGGATGT
Organism: Cornus florida; assembly: GCF_030987335.1. Classification (NCBI taxonomy): domain Eukaryota; kingdom Viridiplantae; phylum Streptophyta; class Magnoliopsida; order Cornales; family Cornaceae; genus Cornus; species Cornus florida. The sequence goes on along the minus strand of NW_026775572.1, from coordinate 26,711,973 downwards.
GAGAAGTCATTCATTCTTTGATGATGGAAAGAAGAAGAGACGAACCCTTGAGAACCTCCATTTCTTTTATGAGGTAGAATGTATTTTCTTTGAAGATTTTTAGCTTGATAAAGGCTTTCATTCCATAATGGAACATATGCTTTTGAATAAGGGTGAGCAAATGTGGCATTAACTTGTTCAAAATGTTCATTAACAACATGTCCACGGGGACAATTGAAAGTAGTATGCAAAACACTTGAACATGTCATGCAAGGCTCACAAAGATGAGTTGTATGATGAAAATGAGATGCATTGATAACCGATTTTTGATTCAATAAGAATTGATCAAGTTTTTGAGAAAGAGTTTTAACCTCGGCTACAATTTCCCTTGAATTTTCAATTTAACACACTGTTACACTTTTCTCCTTTTTAGTAAAACCATGATCAAGCCGAGAAGTGTAATATTTGTGCAAAGAATTTTCACTCATTTTTTCAAAGAGGTGCCAAATGTTATCTTCATGTTTTCCAAAATATGAACCTCCACATGAGGTATCAACTATGTCATTTTGTCTGTCGGATAGGCTTTCATAGAAGTATTGGACAACTTGCCATTTTGGAATACCATAGTGTGGACACTTTCTTAGCAAGTCATTCAATCTCTCCCAAGCCTCATGCAACAACTCTCCTTCCCTTTGAGAAAATTCTCTAATTGAAGCACACATTACATTGGTCAAACTTACGGGGTAAATTTTTTTTAAAAACTCATTTTGCATTTGTGCCCAAGATGTTATTGAATTTACCCCTCAAGTATTGAACCAATGCTTTGCTTTATTTTTAAGTGTGAAAGGGAAGAGGAGTAATTTAAGAACTTCCTTCGGGACATCCATGTACCTCACGGTGAAACATAGTTCAAGAAATTCATTAAGATGCCTATATGGTTCCTCTTCATCCAAGCTATAAAAGAGTGGACACATTTGAATGGTCTCGGGCTTGATTTCATATTGATTAGCCTCAAAATTAGGCAACACAATGCAAGTAGGTGCATGGTATGTATGAAGATTATAATGATCATGAAGGACCATTGGAGGAATTGGAGCTTGAACTCCGGGGTCATGTTGATTAAGAGGTAGGTTTTGCATGAAGCGTGGGCCTAAATAGCCAAGATTACCCTCTAGATTTTCCATGTGAATGCCTAGAATGAACGATATGACAAGGTCTATACAAGACTACAAATGACACACAAATCACAACAAAACAAGCAAGCACTCCTCCTTTGCAACAAATCAACAATTAACAAACTTCCTCCATATACAATGTTCCCATACTGCCATGCGTTGATAACAATGCAAAGAAAAGTAAATTGCCTCCACGCGGGCTTACGATTTATCTAAGAAATTAAAAACTAGCCTCCATGCGGGCCAACGATTTAACTAAGAGATTGAGTAAGAAAAAGCTCACAAAGGTCCTTTAGCACTTCAATTCCAAATTTAAAGCTTAGCTTAGCAATTTTTTAAAATTTTTAGCATTTTTCCTTGCTTGCTTAGCTCCTTTGCTTGGATGTTCCTTTGCTTACTTACTAGCTCAATGCTCTTTGTCAAAGATGAACAATCACAATAAGTAATCTAAAGAAAAATAAAAACAAAGTAAAGACACGATCAAAAGAGTACTAATTCCTAATTGATTCCACAAATACGACGTTACCTATCTCCAACAATGGCGCCAAAATTTGATGATTAAAACCGTTCCTTCACGCCAAATTGATATACTGAATGTGCGGTTCAAGAAAAGCCTTTTGGGTCAAGTTTAAATTTATAAAAACCACTACCAACACTACTACTAAAGTAGCTAGAGTGAGTGGGGATCGTCCCAAGGGATTGGAGTCGTACTTGATTGTGGAATCGCAATTAGGGTTAGCAGGTCGAGTGATCAAACAAATGGTTAATTGGTTAATTAAACTAGAGAGTAACTAAATTAAATTAAGTAATTGAATGTAACAAAGAGTAAGTAAGAGAGAGAGAAATCTTAGGGTTTAGAGGTCACCATCAAGCAATGTTTTTCTACACTTCTAACTAGTGACTAATGAGGGTAATGTGTGTTGCAATATTGGTATGTGTGTGTGTGTGTTTGGTTGATTCAATTAGTAAGGGTGACCAATTAAGCATACATTGTCTAATCAACTTTTGAAAAGCACAATATATCTAGCAATTAAGTATATATTGTCTAAATAGCATGTGAAAAGTACAACATATCTAGCAAATCATTAATCCTTTCATTAAGCTCACAAGCCAAATACACCACAAGGTTAGAGACATATGCTACTTACATTCAAAAGTATGAAACATCAAACAACTAGCATGGATTGTCCTCTCATCTAACAACTATGCTATCACTACACTACAATTAAGCTAATGACATGAAATTAAACTAAGTAAGCTAAGGGAGAGGTATAATCCATCAAGAAAGGAGCATGGACCATCTAGAAAATCATAAGAGCATTCTTTTAAGTACAATATTTTGACAATCTCTAAATCTATAGCATTAATACGTATAGACATGCATCAATAACATAAGAAATAGAGGCAAACACATAAACATCTATTCTAGCATACATAGACATATGGATAGAATGAAATGTTCAATTGGAAGCATTAAACCACATAAATCATTGAATAAACAAGATCTATATATATCAAAGTGTCAAAACATTAATTACAACACTATTCCCTCAATAATACACAAGATTATGATATAGAAAGCATGCTTGGGGATAACTCTAGTCCCAAGAGGATGTCTAGCCACTCATGGTGATGTTGCTCCAACCCTCAAGGACTAACTCCATGTAAGAGATTTGCTCCTTGGTTGATGAAGAGTCTCCAATGGTGTCTCTAGCCTCCTCCTCCTCTAAGCTTGCTCTCCAAGAGATTAAACCTTAGAATAGTCTATGTCTCAAAAAATGCATCATATTCCTTTTATAGGTAGGTCAAGTGGCACATAAAATGAGCTGGGGTCGTGCAAAGAATATTCTCTAATGATTGGATAGAGGACGGATTGCACAAGCTGTAAATTTAACTTTTTCGCACTGGAGGAAGTTCGATCGATCGAACCTTGGACTTGGATCGATTGAACTGGCTGAGATCCATCGAACTTAGGCTGGATCGATCCAACTGGTTGAGCTTTTTGAGAAAAGACAAATCCGAGATATTTTAAGAGATATTTTTGGGAAAAGGACAAAAGTGGTTAGTGGGTGGTACAGTTGTGGATAGGATCAATCATTTGAATAAGGACAAAAGTGTTCGATCGATCGAATGGTGGTGTTAGATCGATCAAACTTTTGGACTTTATGCTTTTGGGTCAAGGCTTGGATCTATCTTGAAGTGCTGAAATCAATCATTGTTCGATCGATTGAATCTTGAAGTTGGATCGATCGAACTTTGCTGCTTCCCACCTTTGGCTTCATTTGCTTCTTTCTTCTCCACTTTGCTCATTTCTTTGTTTAATCCCAGAATTGCTTCAATTAAGCTCTTATTTGGCTAAGTTAACTTATTTTCGGGATAAGTGCCTGAAAATGGAAATAATATGAAATCAATCTAAAACGTTAAAGTAAAATAGATAAAGGTGCTAGAATGCCTAAGCTTAAGGGGTTTAAATACGCACTTTTCAGCGCTCATCAATCGGCAGGAGAATCAGGAGATTAAAGCAATGATGGCTCAAGCTTTAGCCTTAATCCAGGCCGAGGTAGTTCAACAAGGTCCACTAGCACTACTAGCGGCTGCCAGGGGGCATGTGATTGCAAACCCCCAACAAAAGTTAGTTGATTCATATCCTCTACTTCAACCTGCCAATTATAGTGAGGTCATGTTTGCCGATCAATGGACTTTTGGGCATAATGCAGTCCTGCCGATTGAGCTGAAGGCAAAATCAGCTGAGGCAAAATCGGCTAAAAGACAATCGGCTGAAATGAAATCGGCTGGAAGGAAATCAGCTAAGATAACTCCTTACTGGCACAATGTCATTCATCTAGTAGAGATAATAGGCAATCGGCTAGAATGATGCTTCATAATAATTTAATTCCTGCCGATCATGATCATGATTTGCTAGCGGAGTTAGAAAACTCATGGTGGGCAAGTCCTTCCTGATTTTTGGGCAAGTGATATCAACAAATTTTATGAGAATCTAGGAAGAAGCCTAAATCGGCAGATTTGGTTAAATAAAGATCATCTTAGGGGTGATTCAGAAGAAATAAAGCTTTGGAGCTCACTGATTTGCAATCTTATTCCAATTGATTAACTCAAAATTTCCTTCCAATGTATTTTAAAATTTCAAATATCTTATCGGCTTGGGTGGTCGACAACCAATAAAACACTTAAAATGGGGGGCATTGTTGACACCCATTTTGGTAATTTTGTATTGATGACGTGGCAGTAGAGAAGGGTGATATTCTACGTAAATTGAAGTTGAAATTGCATGCAGAGATGGGAAGAGTATTTTGAATAAGTTGTGGATAAAGATCATTGTTTTAAGACTTATCTTTTAGTTAGTTTTAGTTGCATAATTATGTTATCTGTAGGATTAGTTTATTTTGAATTAATAGTTTATTAAGTTATAGAGTTGTAATGCAAGTAAAATACTTGCATATAGGAGTTTGTTTTAGGTAGTTTTCTATAAATAATGCTATAGGCATGCTTTGTAAGAGATCCAACACCTTCAGAATCAATTTCTTATTTTATTTGCTTTCTTAAACACTTTCCCCAAATAGTATCCTTGCTATCTCTATCTCTCTCTCTCTATTTCAGTCTCGTTCTATTTCTCTCCCTATATCTCTGTCTCTCTATCTCTTCTCCCTATCGCTTTCTGTATCTATTTCTCTCCCCTTTCTATTCTCTCATTATTTACTATAAATTATTCAATATAAAGTTCTTTTAACTAAGGCAATTAGAACTCATTAAGGAGTATATTTGTTCTCTTCCTCTTGTAATCGCCTGAAAGTCAACCTTCCAAAAGAGACTGCAAGTTGACAAATTACACTTGAACCATATATTTGGTTCTGGCACGCTCGCAACACATCAATTTGAGATCGGCACCAGTCAGCCGATTTTAGGGTCAACACCTTCGAGCCAATCTCAAACTTGGCTGCTGAAAGCTTGATCAAACTCGAGCCAAGCTCGAACATCCATCAGAAGTTGAGCACGAACACTCCAAAGGTCGGCTGATTTACAGCCCTATCTGTAATGGCACCACTACCAGATTGTGACTCCAAAGTCTGTTATGGTCAAGGAAGATTTTATATGGTTCCTAGATTGGGTCGGGTTTCCTTGTATTAAACCTTTGTTTACTGGGTTGGGCTTTGTAGCTTGGGCTGTCCCGGTAATTGGGCAATCTCCCTGTTGGTGGCTGTAATTTTCGAGCTACTAATATATATATATATATATATATATTCAACTTTTACATTTTAAAGATAAATAAATAAATATGACGTATACAAAATAATTTAGCATAGTTAAATCACCAAGCGCTGCACTGTCTCTTTCATCTCTCTCTTAAGGACCCAAAATATATATATATATATATATATCCAGTTAAATAAATACAAAAATAGAAGAAAAGACTTAGTATTAAATTATGATTTTAATAAAAACTTGAAAACACTAATTTTTTTTTTTTTTTTAATGATGAAACCCAGGGATGGATTCCTTATTTGACGGGAAAATAAAATAAAATTAAAATTAAGGCAACAATATTAGGCATCATATGGTACCAAACGTTTTATTTTTCAGTAACACCACCATCACCATGCATTCACCACCTTTGACTGACACAATCGCGGCCAAAACAAAGCAGTTATAACTGATATTTGAGTCTAGTTGAAAACATATACATATACATATACCCTCGAAATTACAGAAAAAGCAATTGACATAAATTACATCAAAGGAAAAGTTTGACACCGCGTTCATTCATTACTGAATTTTCGTAGAGTTTCTTTGTCATTCATGGATCAATTGTCTGAATCCTCAAAGTTCTTGCTTTGATTCCTTAAGTATGAAGACGTCCGTCAGAGCAGTTTTCGACACCAAAGCAGCCCCCAAGAGACACAAAGCCTGCAACAAAAATCCACAGTATCCATCAATGGATCATTGGCAACTAATAAATGTAACAACTAGTGTAAAAGTTCTCAATTATATATATAGCATGAATAGAGTATAAAACCAAGACCTCCCAAAATTAAAACTATTGACAACCATTTGTCCCGAAAATTAAGAACAACTATGTATAAAAGCTCTAATGGATATCATCAGAAATGTAATGAATTCTCAGTTTAAGAAGCCACAATGAACTAGTTGTTAGAATCAATAGAATGTAAGCAATACTTGGAAGTCTCAAGTATTTACCTCCTCCACACCGATAGTCACTTCTTGCTCTAAAATGTCACTGTGAGAAATATTAAATCTGTCCATAAAACATACAATAGACATTAGAGATAAAGGCATTATGGTCAAATCGTCTGTCACCAAGAAAGGTCCCCTAAAGAATCCATTGCCAGTTATTGCTTCCACTGGACGGGTCAGACCTCCACCGGAAGAGATATTGAAAAGGGAAGAAGCAGTAGAGTGAGATGGATATGAAGCTTCCTCGATGGAAATGAGTTGGTTATGCAATGCAAGTCCTCGGGCCAGCTTTGGATTGACTAAAATTGCCTTAATCTCCTCAGATTTTAAGAATTTCTTAGCATCCAAATCTTGGATGCTCTTGTACATATTATCTAAGCATCCCCTCAAGGACAAACAAGGCAACTTTTCAAAGATATAACCAAGCGGATATGTGAGGAAACTGCCAATAAGATTAACAAAATCCTCATTTGCTTCTGCATACAATGCCCTGTTACTAGATTTTCTGATGATAAGATTCAAAGTTGTCTTTGTTTCATTTTTTGTTGCGTCCACGGCCCTTTGAAGTTGATTCATGCTTCTTGGACCATACTTTTCGTGGCAAATGTCAAAACTGCTTTTGTCAATTGCTGGTTCCAAGATGATCTCCGAGAATGGAGCCCTTGTTGTCAATGAACAACTGAGCAATTTCATAACCTGAGAAAGAGAGAGAGAGAGAGAGAGAGATAGAGTGACCATTCATTTTGTTCATAAAATAAAATAAAAGTAAAACTAGTTAACTTGTTTATTACCTTATCCCTTCCTATGTTTATGGTCCTTTCTTCTCTTGTGCTACTATCTGTAGCTTCAAACTTACTGAGCAGAGCTAAGATACTCGTAGTGGAAATGGGCTTTACATGAAAGTCATCAGTTATCATCAACCTTGCAGTAGGATTCACAAACACCCCTCCATCTGGAGGCACATGTCCTTGCACTTCGAGGTTCCTAGCGCAGCCCATGACACGTCCACAGTGGCAACGAGCATTGTAGTAAGGACCAAAACAGTGATCGTAATAGCACATATAGTACTCATTAGTATCACTATTAACAAAATTCAGTTTTAGGTTCATGCAGTAAATTTCAGCTGCACTTCGAGGACGAAGCAGCATGTCCTTGCACTTCACACTTTGTAGATGTTTCTCGTCAAGATTCTCCACACTTTCATATAAGTTATTCAAACAACCAAAATGGTCTTCTATTGAGTGTTCACGAGCAACTCTGATAAAGTTTCCAAGAGGCATAGTCATGAAGCTGAAGAGAACATCAACAAAATCCTCATTGGACTCGACACAAACAACACGGTTTTTATCTTTGTCCACCAGCACCTTCAGGCTTATACTTTGTGAATCGCCGTTCGACATCATTCGAAGGCAAAAGGAAAATAACAGGCAGCTTATATTTTTAATGAATGCAACCTGCATCAATCATCATATAGAATTTGAAGTTTCATAAAATGTTGGAATTTGCATGTTTATATGATGGCTAATCTGTATGTTAAGTTCTGTATAATGACGAAACTGTAGCAACTGAATTTCTATAATGACTAAATTGTATGTTATAGAAACTAATAGATTGGCACGTTCATTAGAACAAATCATATGTGCTATTTTCATTATTGCAAAAGTCGACATAAAATAAAGATAAAACATATCATTACCTACATCAATGATCCTCAATTTTCAAAGTAACCTGACAACAATATCAGGGAAAAGAAGACACAATATAGACATTGATATCCTCTTCCTCTATGCACTGCCTTACTGGTGCAAGGCAAGTGCTAAGAAGTCATTCAATCAAAATAATTCCTAGACAATCTTTGAACGTTTTGCCTAATCCACCAACTCTTAAAGCATAGAAGAAGGCATAGAATTATACCCGTTCCAAAAAATCAAAACATGACTGAACTATAAACATGTTCTATGATCTACACAGCTTACAAAGCTGGTTAGGAAAAACAAGGGACTGAAACCGTTTGGACTTTCATTCCTAACTGATTACAAAGCATGCACGTTAGTGTTGTAATACTTGACTTGTTACATTGATTTTAGACTCAAACTACATAGAAACTAAACCATATTTTTGCACTGTGACTTGCTGAAATTAGTAAAATTAGTGACAATGAAAATTCAAGCATACGGTATGCTGAAAAATAGACAAGCATTAGGGCTTCGTTTGTTTGAATGTAAAATATTTTTTAGAAAATATATTTGACTTTGGTTGTCGTAAAATATTTACGCAAAAAAAAAAAAAAAAAAAAAGTAACAAAAATAACTTATCCATCAATATTAGACAAATTATTTTACATGTCTCGCCATGGACTAGACCTCAATCTCGATTTAGACCTTTGACAAACATCCAAAAAGTAAAAATAAAAAAGTATTTAAGGAAAAAAAGAAAATCATTTCTAAAAATAATACTTTTTGTCCAAACAAACGAAGCCTAGAAGGAGATACCATTATCCAAAAAATCCCGTCCTCAATGACAAAAAATAAAAAAATAAAAACCTCCAAAAATTGCAATCAAGGACTTCCCCTATGTTCCTCTTATCTACTACAGTGGATGTTAAAAATCAAGAACAAAATTAACCAGAACTGATTGCCAGTAATCAAATAATCATGAAATTGAAAGAGAGCCTAATTAATAGATGTTAATTTCTTTTTAGCTATTAACAGAAAAGTAAATAATCCTGAACAATTGAATACAGAAAATTTATCCTGTAGCAACAATTTCACGTAATGGCATGCTCTTTAGTGTATATATATGTATACATGTAAATAAACATCATCAGCCTACCCTTTCAACATTAGAAAAGAACCATATAACATTTGGATCACATTGTCCTCAAAAACTAAAACAACAAAAACATCACTACCTCAATCAAAATATATAATACCATGACGAAGATCAAAGAAGTAATACTAATTTTAACACTCAATAATGGAAGAGATAGATGGTACCTGAACTGAGCAAGCACAGCCTCAAATGCCTGAATATTGGAGTATTAATTTGTGGGTCGTTGATGCTTAGAGAAGAAATAAAGTGTGGATGATGATTTATAAATGGGTTTTAAAAGGGAAAGCATAGAAGTTGACTGGGTGTTGGAAGGAGAGTGGAAAATATAAACTAGGTTACTTTTCCTGTGTCACTGTCTCAATCGATTTATACGACAAGAAAAAGAAAGAAAACATAGTAATACGGAGTAGCGAATTAATCTTTTGTGGATGGAAGAAAAATAATAATAATAATCATATACAGTATGTTTTAAATTGAGAAAATAAGGATAATTTTTTAATTTGAAGAATAAAATAACTAAAATACTCTTAAGTTAAAATAAGAATTATAAAATAAATAAATAAAATAAAAATAAAAAGTAGAAAAGAAGGGCATTTTTTAAAATTTTAATAAAACCAAAAAAAAAGTATTTATTTTTTATTATTAATTTATTTATTTTGCTTTTGATTTTTTTTAATTATTATTATTTATTTATAGAAAAAATAATAATAAAACCTTAAATTCGGGCATTTTAAGATTTTTTTTTAGGATAAAGTGTATTAACCTCCTTGAACTATTGGTCATTTGTCAAAAACCCTCCTGAACTACAAAAAACCCCTAAACTATGATTTTGTTGCAATTTACCCCCTTGAACTATTGGTCATTTGCAAGAAACCCCCCTGAACTACAAAAAAACCTAAGAACTATGATTTTGTTACAATTTACCCCCCTGAACTATGATTTTGTTTCAATTTACCGCCATGACATTAGCTTCTGGCACCGAAAGTTTTGAAAGACCAATTTACCCTTATAACACATTGCATCATTTTAACTTATACACTTCTTACATTTTTTTTTTTTTTTGCCAAAAGATGTTTTTCACCCAACACAACCAAAAACAGAGAGCTAAAGAGAGAAAAAAGAGACCAAAGAAATCCGAGGTCGGTGGGATAGTTCGGTCTCAGATGATGGCAGCTTGTGCGCAAAGGACTCGGCTGTGATGAAAGCTTGGTTGACTCGGCCGTGAATTGTGGAGGCGGTGGCGAGCTCAATGGGGCTCGGCAGTGAATTGTGGATGACTATGTGCTCGAAACACGGACGACGGTGTGCTCAGCTATGGAGATGGCAGAATGGGTCGGCGAGCTTGGAATGGACGGTGGAATGGATCGGCGACCAAGGTGAGCTGAACGGCGGGCAAGGTGGTGACGGTGATAGGCTGACGCAACGGTGCAGATAAGTGCGATATATATGGCCAACGGATCTGGTGGGTGGTGTAACGGCTATGATTGGAAACCCATTGATCCAAGCAACAGATTCCTTGGCTTATCCAAACACTCCTCAGACAATATCTACCACTCCGATCCCAGCCGCAAATTCCTCGGCTTCATCGTCCCTTTCAGTCAATCAATTCGCGCGGACAGGGTAAACTGCAAAAATATATATATAGTTCAGGGGGGTTTCTTGCACATACCTCAATAGTTCAGGTAGGTTTTTTGTAACTTTTATAGTTCAGGAGATTTCTTGCACATACCCCAATAGTTCAGGGGGGTTTTTTTTGTAACTTTTATAGTTCAGGGGGGTTTAATGCACTTTACCCATTTTTTTTTTTTATAAAAAAATGGTCAAAATTGATAAGGAAACAATTTGCTATATCTTAGACAATTTATATTTAAAAGTATTTGGGTCATTGGATTGGGTATGGGTTCACTTGCTCAATTAACACCCAACCCATTTATGACCCACTATAAATGAGCTAATAATAAGTTATTGAACTATTACTGATTTGCTCATTTAGGACCAGCCCAAAACCCACTGAAACCCAACCCAATTACCACCCCTCCTCTTAACAACCACTTAAGTAATTTAGTAAACTCAAATTGAATTGTCATCAATCTATTATTGAATTACAACAATAATTTTGAGAATTTTGACTTTTCTCTCCATTCTGATTTTAAGGTCTGTATTATTATAGGAGGTGATGGATGCTTTATTAGTACAACCAAAAGTGAAAGTGTGCAAAAGAAAAAGTTTCAAAGAAAGAGATATGTTGTTTTCAAACTACTCAAGGAAGAAAACTAGATGAAAATTTTAGAAATTAATTTTCTAATTTCGTGGAAATCAAACCATTAATTTTTTTCGATTTGTTGAAGAAGATCAAATCTTGCAATTGACTTTTAATGGGCTATTGAAAAACCATTCATTTATATAAATATAAAAAAGGTTATAAAACTTTTTTTTTAAAAAAAATAAAAAAATAAATAAATAAATAAACGGCGTTTAGAAATTTGTTAATCGGCAAAACTGGGTTTTTTAGAGTGGATTTTTTTGGGAAAAACGATTAATTTATACTTCTCTTTGCTGTCGATCATAGCATTTGTTTACTTTCCAAACAAAAAAATCATAGCATTTGGTGAGTGTTAATCTTTACAAGAAAAAAAAAAAAAAAAAGAAAAAAAAAAGAAATGCACACTGCATCAATTATCACATAAAATGTTAAGACATTCATCTCATGTGGAATATAATGAGAATATTGTCTTTTTCATGGAATAATCGTTCAAAGGAAAATGATGGATGCAATCCAACCATATTTAAGGACTACTAGTAAAGTCACGAATCTCACATTGGTTGAGGGAAAGTCCAAACATGAACAAAGATTAATAGTAGTTTTGCCTTTGCCACCATGACAATTCAAAAAGTTTTGAAAGGTATGATTATATATATATATATTTATTACACTAAATTATCCAAACAAAGGAATAAACTTGAAAAGGAGCACATGAACTAAACTAAACAGAGACTAACAAACTTAAAACTCCCAAATTGGGATTGCAATGTATTTACTACTACTCTAACCATAAAATTTCCTGGCTAATGCTTCTAATTTTTATTTTTTAAGAAAAAAGGAATTCCCCCTTTTTTTCCAAGTTTGAAAAATAATAATAATAGTAATGTCCTTTCCCTTTTCCACTTTTCCTTCCATACTTACTTCCTTCTTGAGAACCAAACCAAGCAGTATAAAATATGAAAAATAATTCAGCAAAACTAAATCCCAAGGTACAAGCTGGGTAACTCCAAAGACTTCCGAGTTCTAAAAATGGTTCTGGGTAGAAACTTTAAAACAGCAAAAATAAATAAATCTTGGAATTCAAGGGTGAGAAATAGGAATGTGGCAATTAAGGGGAAAATAATTGTAATGTCTGTAACTTAAAAAGGCAAAATAAAAAGATAAAAGAAAAGAAAAAAAAATGTTTGGGACCCACAAGTTTAAATGGTCATAAGACCACGTTTTTTTTCCTTTTTTTTTTTTTGTTCTCTGTTGTTTCTTCTATCTCGCAGCTCTCTGCCTCTTTGTATTTTTTTTTTTCTTTTTCTTTTGCAAGCTTTCACTCTTGATTTCTCCCTCATCTCTTATCGGATTAAGGTGCCGTTTGAGGCAAAACGACGAGCACGACGAGCTCTACGTGCTAGTACCAGAAATTCCAGCTTTTGGTCCTCTTTGGGAGCTCGAATTTAGAGACTCATTTTAAGGGTTTTGGCTCACTTTTGAGGTAGGGACACCTTAATCCACTACTTTCTTGTTCCATTGTGAGTTATAATCATTTGTTGTGCCAAGCATGCTTAATTAGAAGTTAATTGTATTAATGATTATTTTAAATGTTGTCTAGAGAAATTAATGTATTTGAATGTGAGTTGTTTTATGTGTAAAGCATGCTTAAATGTATTTTGTTATATCTTAATGTGTTAATAATTACTTGGGAGATGTTGAACATATTAAATGTTTAATTTTATGGTGTAGAATTTTAAATGCCATGACATTGAATGTATGGAACATATATACATGCATATACCATTGGGTTTGCATGAAATGGGAGAAATTGTTCTTGAAATAAATATGGGGAATTTCAGGGAAGTGTTTTTGATGAAATGGTTTTATGCGAAACCCGGTCGCTGCGGGGTTACCAACGGGCCGGAGGTTAATATAGCCTAGAGGGGACTAGGGAGTCGTCCTAGTGTGGTTGAGCTAGCTGGGCCCTATAATGACGCCGCGGGGTTACCAAGGTTCAGGGACACTACCTAATCCTCCTCTTGTGTCGCGGCGGGGCTACCAAAGGGCGGGCTGTATTAACAGTTTGGAAACAATGTTTTGGATTATGAAAATGGGGAGCGACACTAGCATGCATTGCATCTCATACCATTGCATTGGATATACTTGAGATTGAATCGTTATGCTGTATTATTTCCCGACATTGTATGATTCCCATTTCCCATTGGCCTATGCTTTGTTTGGATTCACAAGGACACAAGATGTGTGTCTTAAGTGTCACCTGCTGAGCTTTATGCTCACCCTACTATTCATATTATTTTTTTTAGGTCTTGGAAATGAACTGGTGGACGACAATCCACCTCAAGCTTGAAAGTTGTTAGAAGGTTGTTTGCTATTTTGTATTTTGACCATTTTATGTATATTCGTAGTTGTGGAAATGTAACTAAGTTAGTATTCATGGCCTTGTAACTTAAGAACGAACTTATCTTTTGTTTGATGTAAATGAAACTAATGAAATTATGGTATATGTTTCCATGCAATTGTATCATGTAACGTTGTAAGACAGGGATTTTAAATCTTAACCATGTATTTTGGGACTGTAATTATGATAATTTAGATTAATTGGTGTGTGGATATTCCACCATGAGAGGAACTATGTTAAGGTATAATGAACGGATGAATGGGATGCTGGATGATTTTATGTGCTTTGTGTATTGGGACAGGTTGTTGAAGGCCCATTTTTAGGAGAGGTTATGCCGAATTTTTTTTTTAAATTTTGGCATCAGCTAGGGTCGTTACAAATTTGGTATTAGAGTGATGGTTCGAATACCATTAGGACAACGGGTAGAGGCTTACCTAGGGTTGTCTGGGAAGTCATTTGCATTGTTATTTCCTTGCTTGGAAAAGTGTTTTGCTATGTGAAAAAGCATGCTTAACTACTTACTTGTTTACGTGCTTATGTGCTTATATGCCTATATTAATGTGTTCATTGCATAGTATTACATGCTAAATGTTTGTACAGTATCTTTTTGCATTGGGTTGTTCACGGTTGGACCTTAGTGTTATCGTTATTAAATTGTTTCCTTTGTTTTATAGAACGATGTCACGGCGTGAGGAAATCAGGGAAGTTGGCCCTAGACCGACTAGGGGTGATGATGGCGAGAGCTCCAGTTCTAATCCGGAGGAGTTAAATGATGAGGACACACTTCTTAGGGACTTGATTCCCCCGAGAGTTGTCCCCACAAGGAGGGATAATGTTGAAGCACCTGTAGAAGTGGGTGAAGGTTCTGTGGCACTGGAGTTTAATCGTTTGTTGCAAAATGTCGTGAGGACAACGATTGCTGCTCAGTCGTAGTCGGCACTACAACCTACAATTCAAGTTGAGGAGACACCAGCTCAGAAGCGTCTCAAGATTATTAAGGGGTTTTCTCAGCTGATGCCGGTTATGTTTGAGGGCGGTGCGGATCCAATGATAGCCGACAACTACATGGATCAAGTCGAAACTCAGTTGACCTCAATGGATGTGACAGATGATCACTTGAAGATCATCCTAGCAACTTACAAGTTTGCTATGGATGCCAAGGTTTGGTGAAAGTCGATCACTAACCAGTACAAGATTGAAGAGATGAGTTGGGACAGGTTCAAGGAACTGTTTTATGAGAAGTACTTTCCGCTTTCCAAAAGATGGGAGTTACAAGACCAGTTTCATAATCTTATTCAAGGGAACATGTCAGTGGCGGAGTATGAGAACAAGTTCACCCTACTCTCCCGTTTTGCTCCAGAAGTGGTGAGAGATGAAGCTAATAAGACTCGGAAGTTTGTCTCGGGTCTTAATGATCGAATGAGGCCGTTGATCACGGCACAGTTTATTAAGGTTTACTCTGAAGCAGTGGAAAGGGCTTTGATGCTGGAGGCTGACAATAGAAAGAAGGATGCAAGAAGAGAGCAATTGAAGCAAAAGAGGGGTGCAGGGCCATCCTCAGAGGGATCTTCTTGGAAAAGGAACAAGGGCAGTCCATCTCAGTTTCAGGGGCAACAGTCTACAAGATCTGCTCCTACCACTCCTATGCCAGCTGGATCTGACAGGAGTGCAGTTGTTTGTTATCAGTGTCAGCAGCCCGGACATTACAAGTCCAGTTGTCCGATGAGATCGTCTTCAGTTTCGTCAGCTCCGAAGGCTTGTTATGGGTGTGGCCAGCAGGGTCACTTGATTCGTGATTATCCGAGTCAGAGAGCAGGCACCATTAGTGGCAGAGGGTCACAGCAGAGGCCGTCACAATCGGCTACAGTTCAGTCAGGTTTTAGACCACCACCACCATAGCCTACTATATCTTCACAGGGTTCACGATCAGTTAGGAGGGATACTCCTACTATGTCAGTGCAGCAGTCAGGTGTTCAGGTTGGCAGTCCTCAGGCACAGGTACCACAGGGACGTGTTTTTGCACTGGCACAGACCGATGCATCTTCTGGACCGTCAGTTCTTCGAGGTATATTTCCAGTGTTTGGTTGTTGGGCCCGTGTTTTGTTTGACTCTGGTGCATCTCATTCTTTCATTTCATCATCATTTGCACTTGCATCGGGGTTAGAAGTTAGTTTCATGGATAGGGCGTTATGTGTTGATACGCCAGTTGGGGTTTCAGTGTCATTGAGCCGAGTTGTGCGGGATTGCTCCATTGTGATAGCCGGGCGGACCTTTGTGTTTGACCTTATCCTCCTGGAGATGACTAGCTTTGATGTCATTCTCGGGATGGATTGGTTGGCTTCATTTCATGTCACGATCGACTGTTACAGAGGAAGGGTTACAGTTTGCACTCCCGAGGGAGACTGTTTCTTTTTCGTGGGAGATCGGAGTGATTCCCACATTTTATCGTTTTATGGAGTTCGTGGACGAGGTCATGGTGATTATTTCTTAGCTAGTCTTCTAGCCGAAGAAGATGATGTCGTGGGAGAAGTTTATCCGGCGATTGTTTGTGACTTCTTGGATGTTTTTCCAGAAGATTTGACAGAGTTGCCTCCACACCGAGAAGTGGAGTTCACTATTGATTTGATGCATGGTACTGCACCGATTTTTATGGCACTGTATCGTATGGCACCAGTTGAATTGGAGGAATTAAAAAGACAGCTTGATGATTTGAGGATGAAAGGTTTCATCCGACCGAGTGTGTCACCATGGGGCGCATCGGTCTTGTTTGCTAAGAAGAAAGATGGTTCTTTGAGGTTGTGCATCGATTATCGGAAGTTGAATCGCGCCACCATCAAGAACAAGTATCCTTTGCCAAGGATAGATGATTTATTTGATCAGTTGAGGGGAGCCAGTTGTTTGTCCAAGATTGACTTGAGGTCTGGCTATTATCAGTTGCGGGTTAGGGATGAGGATATCCCGAAGACAGCATTCCGTACACGGTATGGACACTATGAGTTCGTTGCTATGCCTTTTGGCTTGACTAATGCTCCAGCGGCATTCATGGACTTAATGAACCGCGTCTTTCACGATTACTTGGACCAGTTTGTGGTAGTTTTCGTGGATGACATTCTTGTGTACTCACGGACTCGGGAAGATCACGAGGTCCATTTGAGTATTGTTTTACAGATTTTGCGGGAGCACCGATTGTATGCCAAATACGAGAAATGTGAGTTTTGGCTACAGGAGGTGAAGTTTTTGGGGCATGTTGTTTCAGAAGGTGGAGTATCAGTTGATCCATCAAAGGTTGAAGCAGTTTTGACTTGGGAGCGACCCAAGAATGTGTTTGCGATCCGCAGTTTCCTTGGTTTAGCGGGTTACTACCGGAGATTTGTGAAGGATTTCTCCCGTTTGGCAGCTCCTATGACCCGTTTGACCCGGAAAAGGGTCAAGTTTGTTTGGAATGAGGCCTGTGATTTATCTTTTCAGGAGTTGAAGACGAGATTGACTACAGCTCCAGTGTTGGTGATACCTGAGCGTGGCTTGGGTTATGTGATTTATTGTTGATGCTTCACGTGACGGGTTGTAATGTCCTTTCCCTTTTCCACTTTTCCTTCCATACTACTTCCTTCTTGAGAACCAAACCAAGCAGTATAAAATATGAAAAATAATTCAGCAAAACTAAATCCCAAGGTACAAGCTGGGTATCTCCAAAGACTTCCGAGTACTAAAAATGGTTCTGGGTAGAAACTTTAAAACAACAAAAATGAATAAATCTTGGAATTCAAGGGTGAGAAATAGGAATGTGGCAATTAAGGGGAAAATAATTGTAATGTCTGTAACTTAAAAAGGCAAAAGAAAAAGATAAAAGAAAAGAAAAAAAAATGTTTGGGACCCACAAGTTTAAGTGGTCATAAGACCACGTTTTTTTTCCTTTTTTTTTTTGTTCTCTGTTGTTTCTTCTGTCTCGCAGCTCTCTGCCTCTTTGTATTTCTTTTTTTCTTTTTCTTTTGCAAGCTTTCACTCTTGATTTCTCCCTCATCTCTTATCGAATTAAGGTGCCGTTTGAGGCAAAACGACGAGCACGACGAGCTCTACGTGCTAGTACCAGAAATTCCAGCTTTTGGTCCTCTTTGGGAGCTCGAATTTAGAGACCCATTCTAAGGGTTTTGGCTCACTTTTGAGGTAGGGACACCTTAATCCACTACTTTCTTGTTCCATTGTGAGTTATAATCATTTGTTGTGCCAAGCATGCTTAATTAGAAGTTAATTGTATCAATGATTATTTTACATGTTGTCTAGAGAAATTAATGTATTTGAATGTGAGTTGTTTTATGTGTAAAGTATGCTTAAATGTATTTTGTTATATCTTAATGTGTTAATAATTACTTGGGAGATGTTGAACATGTTAAATGTTTAATTTTATGGTGTAGAATTTTAAATGCCATGACATTGAATGTATGGAACATATATACATGCACATATCATTGGATTTGCATGAAATGGAAGAAATTGTTCTTGAAATAAATATGGGGAATTTCAGGGAAGTGTTTTTGATGAAATGGTTTTATGCGAAACCCGGTCGCTGCGGGGTTACCAACGGGCCGGAGGTTAATATAGCCTAGAGCGGACTAAGGAGTCGTCCTAGCGTGGTTGAGCTAGCTGGGCCCTATAATGACGCCGCGGGGTTACCAAGGGTCAGGGACACTACCTAATCCTCCTCTCGTGTCGCGGCGGGGCTACCAAAAGGCGGACTGTATTAACAGTTTGGAAACAATGTTTTGGATTATGAAAATGGGGAGCGACATTAGCATGCATTGCATCTCATACCATTGCATTGGATATACTTGAGATTGAATCGTTATGCTATATTATTTCCCGACATTGTATGATCCCCATTTCCCATTGGCCTATGCTTTGTTTGGATTCACAAGGACACAAGATGTGTGTCTTAAGTGTCACCTGCTGAGCTTTATGCTCACCCTACTATTCATATTATTTTTTTCAGGTCTTGGAAATGAACTGGTGGACGACAATCCACCTCAAGCTTGAAAGTTGTTAGAAGGTTGTTTGCTATTTTGTATTTTGACCGTTCTATGTATATTCGTAGTTGTGGAAATGTAACTAAGTTAGTATTCATGGCCTTGTAACTTAAGAACGAACTTATCTTTTGTTTGATGTAAATGAAACTAATGAAATTATGGTATATGTTTCCATGCAATTGTATCATGTAACGTTGTAAGATAGGGATTTTAAATCTTAACCATGTATTTTGGGACTGTAATTATGATAATTTAGATTAATTGGTGTGTAGATGTTCCACCATGAGAGGAACTATGTTGAGGTATAATGAACGGATGAATGGGATGCTGGATGATTTTATGTGCTTTGTGTATTGGGACAGGTTGTTGAAGGCCCATTTTTAGGGGAGGTTATGCCGAATTTTTTTTAAAATTTTGGCATCAGCTAGGGTCGTTACAATAATAGGAATCATATGGAACCAAAAGTTTTTTTCACAATAACACCACCCATGACTACCAAAAGTCCACAATTGCAAACAAAACAAAGCTGAACAGCTTAATTAAAACTGATACTTGAGTCATACGAACCCTAAAATACAAAGAAAGCAATTGACATTAATGCCACAAAAAGAAAATGTTTAACACCAATTTCATTCGTTACTGAATTTTCTTTTTCCTCTTCATTCATGTGTCAATTTTTTCAATCCCCATTGATTCCTTGCTTTGATTCCTCACGTATGAAAACATCAGTCAGAGCAGTTTTAGACACCAAAGCAGCCTCTAATAAACACAAAGCCTGTATCAGAAATCAACATATGAACGGATCATTATTAGCAACTAGTAATTGTAACAACCGATGTAAAGTGAAACAGATAATCATAGCTTACTCAACACCCACCCTAACGTTTGATCCCCTATAGCACGAACAGAGTATTGATCAAATACCTCTCAAAATTACAACTATAGTCCATGTTAGACAACCACTTGTTCCTAAAAAAACAAGTAATGGAAATTCTCACTCATATCTTCAGAAATGTAATGGATTGTCATTCCATGATGAACTTCTTGTTAGAATCAATAGAATGAAATTAGTAGTCTCATTTATTTACCTCCTCCACGCCCATGATCACTTCTTGCTCTAAAATGTCACTGAGAGAAACATTAAATCTGTCAATAAAACATGACTAACAATGGAGATAGAGGCGTTATGGTCAAATCATCCGTCACCATGAACATGGAAGCTTCTCTAAAGAATCCTTTGCTTGTTATTGCTTCCACTGGATGGGTCAGATTTGGGTCAGTAGAAACGTTAAAAAGGGAAGACACAGTAGAGTAAGATCCCTGATGGGAATGAGCTGCTTGTGCAACGCAAGTCCTCGGGCCAGCTTTGGATTGACTAAAATTGCCTTCATCTCCTCAGATTTTAAGAATTCCTCGCCATCCAAATCTTGGATGCTCTTGTACAGATTTCCCAAGCATCCCCTCAAGGACAAACCAGGCAATTTTTTAAAGACAGAACCAAGTGGATATGTGAGGAAACTACCAATAAGATTAACAAAATCTTCTTTAGCTTCTACATACAATGCCTTGTTATTAGATTTCTTGACGATAAGCTTCAAAGTTATCTTTGATTCCTTTTTTGTTGCGCCCATGGCCCTTTCAGGTTGATTTATGCTTCTTGGACCATATTTTTTGTCAATTGCTGAGTCCAAGATGATCTCCGAGAATGGTGCCTTTGTTGTTAATGAACAACAGAGTAAAGTGAGAAAGAGAGAGAGAGAGAGAGGGTTACCATTCATTTTGTCCATGGAAAAAAAATTAAAAAAAGAAAAGAAGAAAGAAGTAAAACTAGTTAACTTGTTTATTATCTTATCCTTTCCGACGTTGATAGTCCTTTCTTCTTTTGTGCTTCTATCTGCAGATTCAAACATCCTGAGCAGGCTACACATGTCGTTGTGGAAATGGGCTGTACTCGAAAATCATCACTTATCATAAACCTTGCAGTAGGTTTCACAAACACCCCTCCTTGAGGTACAGAGGATCGGTTTCCTAGTTTATGTAAGGTATTCATGGTTAATCCACAGCGGCAATGAGCCTTGTAGCAAGGACCAAAACGGCTATAGTATGGAATTCTATTATGGGGAAAATTCGTAGAATTGTTACACTTGAAACAGGAGACATAGATATCAGTAGTGTCAACAAAATTAAACTAAAGGTTCCTGCAGTAAATTTCTGCAGAACTTCGAGGACGAAGCAGCATGTCCTTGCATTTCCCGCTTTGTAAATGTTCCTCATCAAGATTCCCAATACTTTCATATAAGTTGTTCAAACAACCAAAGTTCTCTTCTAGTGAGTGATCACGGACAAGTCTGACAATGTTTCCAACAGGCATAGTCATGAAGCTGAAGAGAACATCAACAAAATCCTTATTGGACTCCACAAAAACAACTCGGTTTTTATCTTTCTCCACCAGCACCTTCAGGTTTATACTTAGTGAATCATCCTTCGACATCATTCAAATGAAAAATGAAAAAAATAGACAGCTTATATTTTAATGAATGAACCCTGCATCAATAATCATATAGACTGTTAGAAATTTCATAAAATGTTGGAATTTGTTTACATGATGACTAACCTGTATATAAAGTTCTATATGATGATTAAACTGTACGTTAACGAAACTAATATATCCATGTTCAGTAGAACAGATCTTATCTGCTATTTTCTCAAATGCATAAAAACCATTTAGATTATTCATAACTGATAGCAAAACATGCACATCAATTAGAAATTGGGTTATAATTGGCTAATCACAATGATTTTAGACAAATTACCATTATGGCTTGAAATTAGTAACACACTGACAATTAAAATTGACACATAAGGTATGCTTTAAGAGTGCCAATACACTATCAACCATTTGTCCAAGCAGTGGCCTAAAAAAGAAGTCAACATTTGAGGGAGATACCATTATCTATAAAATAAATAAATAAACAAAATAAGAAAATAAAAAAAAATTATTATCCACCAATCAATGACATCACCTATCTGTCTCCACTCTACAGTCATGTTGAAAAAAAAATTAAAAAAATAAATAAAAAAAATAAAAAAAAGTCCAGAAGTGATTAACAGTAATCAAAACTCATGTATTTGAAAAGAGTGTGACCTTTCAATATCAAATAAGAAGCATATCACGAGAACATTAGACAGTATTATACATTTAGATGAAAAAGAACAAGAAGAGTAAACACTTGCGAACTGAAGTAATGGTATCTGATCAGTCCCAACAGTACATAAGACACCCTGCAACTGCATGATATGGAAAAGGGAAAGCATTTATATAAATTATATGTACTATAAAGAATTATAGAGGGAGATTGTAAACTAGAGAGTCAGACACTTTTCATTTCCTTCTTTTATCTTTCTAGGTTGGAATCTCTATTTCCAATGGAAGATTTTTAAATTATACTCCTTTTTCTGTGCTGTGTTTTGCTTTTTCTATGTCCCGACAACTTATATTCCATTTTAATGCTACCACCCAAAAAAAAAAAAAGGACTCCTGACATCCCTTTGACTAACATATATGAACTCAAATAACATTATTTTCTTTTTATAACATTATTTCAAGCAGATGCTTTACCTTTCCTACCAATAGAAGATAAACGTATTTGCAAATGGAATATGTTTGGAGGTCCATTCAAGAGATTCAATAAGATTCATGACTTAAAAATGACAGAGAGAAGATAAACATGCGTTTAGTATTGAAAAATGAGTGATAATAAGTTAGCCTAATGAATCATTTGGCCTAAAAAAATTAGATGTGAGATGAATAAAGGAATGTTTATTGGAAAAATGATTTTCAAAAAAAAAAAAAAAAAAGAATTCCAACAATACAAGGACATTCCTTTTTTCCCTTTCTATTTTCCACCTAAAATTGCATTACTTTTTAGGAAGAAACTTTAAAACAGCAAAAATAACTAAATAATCATTTAGATATAAAGGGTGAGAAAAGGAATATGACAATTAAGGAAATAATATTAGGCATCAGCAGCATCATATAGAAACAAAGTTTTTCTCAACTACCACAATTGCGACCAAAAATAAGAAAAAGAAGCATAGCTTAATTAAATTTAAAACTGATCTATTTGAGAACATATACAAACAATCTAAAATACAAAGAAAACAATTGACATGAATGACATAGAAGGAAAAGTTTGACACCGGGTTCATTCAATTCTGAATTACTGTGGAGTTTCTTTCCCATTCATGCATCAACGGTCTGAATTCTCATAGAGTTCTTGTTTGGATTCCTTAAATATGAAAACATCAGTCAGAGCAGTTTTCGACAAAAAGCAGCCTCCAATAAACGCAAAGCCTGCACAAAAATCCACATGAATGGATAAAAAATGTAACAACTGTAAAGAAAAACTGATAATCGTAGCATACCCAACACCCATCCTAACATGTAATCCCCAACGGCATTAACGGAGTGATGAACCAAGACACCTCAAAATCAATATTATAGACCATGTTAGACAACCATTTTTCCAAAAAAAATTAGCACCAAGGGGCATAATCTCCTGTGTGAGTCAATAGAATGTAGTTTACCTCCTCCTCGCCCATTGTCACTTCTTGCTATACAATGTCACTAAGAGGAATATTCAATCTGTCAATAAAAGATATGCCTGAGAATGATGATAAAGGCGTAATGGTGAAATCATCTGTCACTATGAACATGGAATGTCCCCTAATGAATCCCTCTGGATTGGACTTCAGTAGCATGCGAGAGACATTGTATTTGCAAAGGAAAATTACAAAATTGAAGACACCCTTCTATTCTTTCTTCTTTTTTTCCTAGCCTTTCCTAACAAATTAGGGGATGAAGAACTCGCACACAAACACACCTGTTCAGGGAGCTGCTATCAACTAAGCCACAGTATAATGCCTAACCCCCTTCTATTTTTGTCCCCCAGCTTCTCCAGCAGAAGGGTGGTTGTGATTGGGGCTATTTAGGCATGTTTAGGGTGTCTCACATAACATTGTTCCCTTTTAAATAAAGTATTGGTTCTATTTTTGTCCTGAGCCTCTTCCTCAATGGCCTTAACTGTTTCAACTTAAATATCATTTTCACTGTCATTTCAATGCACAAACATGGAGAACAACGTGGGTACTATATTAGGTCTCCATGGAGACCTAACTGTGCCCCAAATCCCCTCCACAAAGAAAGTTATCCAGGTTCAGTCCTCAAGATCCATTAGTCATGCCAAAAATGAGAAAAAGACTTCAGAATTGAAATATGATTCTGGGTAGAACCATTAAGACAGCAAAAAATAAAAACGTAGATTTCAAGTCTGGAAATAGGAATTACAGCAATTAAGGCAAAAATATCATGCATCATATAGAACCAAAATTTTCTCAGTAACACCACCCATGACTACCACAAGTCCCAACTGCAAACAAAACAAAGCTGAACATAAAGAGGAAAATTGACATATATGCTACAAAAGTAAAATAGTTCCAACACTGCAATCATTCATTGCTGAAGTTTCAGAATTTATTCTTCATTCATGCATCAATTGTTTGAATCCTCATTAAGTTTCTGTTTTGATTCTTTTTCAGAATGAAAACGTGAGTCAGAGCAGTTTTCGACACCAAAGCAACCTCCAATAGATGCAATGCCTGAAAGAGAAATACACAAATGAATGGATCATTGGCAACTAGTAAATGTAACAACTACAGTAAAGCGAAACTAATAACCATAAAATACTCAACACTCATCCTAACACGTGATCCCCTATAGCATGAACAGAGTATTAAGCCAAGCCCACACATAATTAAAATTACAGTCCCATGTTAGATAACTATTTGTGTTATGAACTAGTTGTGAGAATGAATAGAATATAAGCTTTACTTATAATCGAAGTGTTATGTATTTACCTCCTCCACACCCATGACCACTTCTTGCTCTAAAATGTCACTGAAAGGAACATTAAACCTGTCCATAACATACAACAGACATTGGAGATAAAGGCGTTATGGTCAAATCGTCAGTCACCATGAACATGGAAGGTCCTCTCAAGAATCCTTTGCCAGTTATTGCTTCCACTAAACAGGTCTGACCTCGAAATGAAGAGATATTAAAAAGGGAAGAAGCAGTAGAGTAACATGGATATGAAGCTTCCTCGATGGGAATGAGCTGCTTATGCAAAGCAAGTCCTCAGGCCAGCTTTGGATTGACCAAAATCGACTTCATCTCCTTGGATGTTAAGGATTCCTCAACATTCAAATCTTGAATGCTCTTGTACAGATTATCCAAGCAACCCCTCAAGGACAAACAAGGCAATTTTTCGAAGATAAAACCAAGTGGATATGTGAGGAAACTGCCAATAAGATTAACAAAATCATCTTTTGCTTCTACGTACAGAGCCTTGTAATTAGATTTGTTGATGATAAGCTTCAAAGTCATCTTCATTTCCTTCTTTGTTGTGTCCATGGCCATTTGATGTTGATTCGTACTTCTTGGACCATATTTTTCACGGTAAACGCAAAAACTGCTTTTGTCAATTGTTGATTCGAAGAGGATCTCCGAGAATGGAGCCTTTGTTGTTAATGAACAACTGAGAGAGAGAGAGAAAGGGTGACTAAGTCATTTTGTACATGGAAAAATAAGGAAAGTAAAACTATACTTGTTTATTACCTTTTCCATTCCTATGTTTATAGTCCTTTCTTCTCTTGTGCTTCTATCTGTAGCTTTAAATTCATTGAGCAGGGCTACACATGTCGTAGTGGAAATGGGCTTTACCTGAAAGTCATCAGTTATTATAAACCTTGCGGTAGGTTTCACAAACACCCCTCCTTGATGTATAGAGGGATGGTTATCCAGTTTATGCAGGGTGCGAATGGTTAATCCACAACGATAACGAGCATTCAAGTAAGGACCAAAACATATACAGTTAGGATTATAACTGTTATACTTAACACAGCAGGCATAGAAATCGTTAGTGTCAACAAAATTCAGCTTTAGGTTCCTGCAGTAAATTTCAGCTGCACTTCGAGGACGAAGCAGCATGTCCTTGCACTTCACACTTCGTAGATGTTCCTTGTCAAGATTCTCAACACTTTCATTTAAGTTGTTCAAACAACCAAAATTCTCTTCTATTGAGTGTTCACGGGCAAGTCTGATAATGTTTCCAATAGGCATGGTCATGAAGCTGAAGAGAACATCAACAAAATCCTTATTGGACTCAACAAAAACAACCCGATTTTTATCTTTCTCCACAAGCACCTTCAGTGTTATACATTGTGACGCGTCGTTCAACATCATATAGACAGCTATGTGGTGATGGTTATATTGGAAAAATTCAGCTAATTTTTTACTGAATGTATCCTGCATCAATTATCATATAGTATGTTAGATGTTTCATAAAACGTTGGATTTTATTTATATGATAACCAATCTGTATATTAAGTTCTATATGATGACTAAACCGTAGCAATTGAATTTCGATATATATGATGACTTAACTGTATGTCGAATAAACTAATAGATCAATCTTTAATAGAACAAATCATATGTGCCATTTTCCCAAATGCAAAATTTTAATGTAAAAATAAAGACAAAATATATTTTGACCAAATTCGATAAAGATTCTTAATTTTCTAAGTAACATTGCAAAAATATCAAAGAAACAGAATGACTAAATATATTGATATACTCTTTCCCTATATCCTGCCTTTCTGGTGCAAGTG
Source organism: Cornus florida (assembly GCF_030987335.1). Classification (NCBI taxonomy): domain Eukaryota; kingdom Viridiplantae; phylum Streptophyta; class Magnoliopsida; order Cornales; family Cornaceae; genus Cornus; species Cornus florida. Next base: position 26,685,363 of record NW_026775572.1, on the reverse strand, counting down.
ATGTATTAATAAATAATATAATCATGAAAACTTGACCGAACTGCACTGCATTTATAATTCCCATGTTCTATAAACATACAGCTTACAATGCTCACTAGGAAAAACAAGACATTGAAACAGTGAAGATTATTCATAACTGATTTCTAAGTATGCATATCTGTACTGGCGCAATATTTTACTGAGCACAGAGATTTTAGACTCAAATTGCATACAAAACACTATCAACCATATATCTAAGCATAGTTCCTAAACATAAGTCAGCATTAGAAGATACCTTTATCCATTAAATCCCCTAACAATGCTGCAAAAAGTGGGTGAACAAATATTCTCTACAGTCAACTTGAAAATCAAATTCAAATAATCAAAATTTACCTGAACAGATTAATAGTAATCAAATTTCAAGTTACTAGAATAGTGCCAATTACATAATCATAAAGCTGAAAAAGGGCCTGCCCCTTTCAACATCAAATAAGAAGCATATCAGGAGAAAATTTAGACATTATTATATTGACCTTATAATCATAGTACCTCAAAATGAATTACACAAGAAGATGAAGAAGATCAGGAAGAGTAAAAACTTGTGAACTGAAGTAATGGTACCTTATCAGACCCAACAAGAGAAACACAGCCAGCAACTACTTGTATGTCTAGAGAGACCAATGGGACAATGGATGTATAAAGAAGTAGCAGAAGATGATTTAATGATAAGAAGAGATTGGAAACTAGAAAGCCTGATACTTTTCAATTCCTCCTTTATCTTTCTAGGTTGGAATCTCTATTTCCAATGGAAGAATTTCAAATTCTGCTCCATTTTCTGTGCTGTGTTTTTTCTATTTCTAGGTCCTGACGCCTTATATTTCCTTTTAATAACATCTGACTTTTAATGCTACCCACCAAAAAAGAAAAGAAAAAGGAAAAAGAAAAGAAGGGGAAAAAAATAATTAAAAAAAAGAACTCCTAACATCCCTTTGACAAACATATGAACTCAAATTGCTTTATCCGTGAAGATGCAAGAAACTCCTTCTATTCTTTCTCTCTCTAGAATTCTTACACCTCAACCCGAATCAAGATCCCCCTCCTCTTCATTCCAACTCCTATTTATAGATATTTACAAGATATTTACAAGATAGTTACTAATTGCTGGACCTGGGCCTATTCCTCAGTAAGCCCTGGTCACTCTTGATGGGCTTACTCCCGCTCGGCCCATATGGCAGTGTCTTTTTATGGGCTGACCCAGCTGTTCGGACTGAAGGTTGTGTTTTGCGAGTCGGACCTGGCCCATGTCATCCAGGGCCTCCTCAACTGCCCCCATAATTGCCCCTTATTTAATAAGGGGTAATTATTGATGGCGTCTCATCATGACGCTGACGGCTCGAGATAACCACGTGGGGGAGCGAACGGTCAGATCCAGAATCAATGTTCCGGGGTTCGAGGGATTTCTTGCCTTCCCGACGCTTCGGCCCTCGGGCCCCCTTGCCTATATAATGCTCTCGAATTCCACTTCACTTCCCTTTACCGTCTCCATCATCAGCCAAATCTCCCTCTTTCTAGAACTGTGCTAAGCCTTTTCCGGTGAAATCCTTCGAGAGTCATTCTCCCAGCGATCTTGCAGTCCTCCGAGGTTAGTTTCGTTCTTTTTACTTTCGGCAGGCTTCCATTTTCCCTCTTTTAGATTCTTCTTGCACTTCCACCATGGTTGTAGATCTGGGTGTCCTTCGTATGAGACTTAGGCTTCCTGACAACATCGTAGTTAGGGTTTGCCCCCAAGACGTTAATATTACGACCGGCGCCGGCCTCCTGCCCGGCGAAGTCTTATTCACAAACCTTCAACTGAATGTTGTTAGGTTCCCTCTGCACCCTTTCTTTAGTTACGTCTTCAACAGATTGGGGATATCCCCTCTGCAGGTCAACCCCAACTTCTTTAGGATCATATCTGTTATGCTCTTATTGACGCGTGACAGAAATCTGGACCTTGACCTCATAGACCTCCTTCTGTGCTATAAGGTCAGTAAGATCCGTACTAACGAGCCCTTCTACCACCTCTACCCGTTCGAGAAGATGTCCATATGCACTGACACAATAAAATCTGAAAAGGGTTGGAGGGATAGCATAGTGGGTATTAGTGGGGCTTGGTCTTCGCCGGCTGCAGAGGATTACCCTATCCCGAGCGCCTTTGGTGTCTGCTCTGTCTCCTCCTATAAAAAATTCAAATCCCATAAACACGACTGCCCCTGTGAAACATGCGTTCCTCGTTTTTGCACTTACTTATGCCGCTCCTTGGGAATACCTTGTGATGACTTGAGCTACAGTGTTTGCAGGGATAGGATTAACTACTTGAAGAGATACGTTCTGAACGATATTCCTTCCTGCTCAGATCTCCTCACTTCAGACAACCTCTTTGCGCTCTCATCACTCGGCTACAATATGAGCAGACTGCAGATTCCCTCTTTTGGCAGGAGGAAAAATACTCCCCCAGTCATTCCTGCTGCTGGGGCGACCTCCTCTCCAGCGTCGGCTTCTTCTTCAGCCACCATATCTGACACTGTCCCGAGCGCAGTGGCTACTAACCCTGCTGCCAGCGCCCCTGCGGCCAACCAGAACGCGCCCTCCCCAGCTACCATAGCTCCTGCTGCTGCGGGGGGCGGTCGGGACAAAGAGCGAGGCAAAAGGCCTCATCCTGACAGTGAAATCGACCCTGAGGAGGAGCCTCTTATTAGAAGGACCCGAGTCTCTGGGCCGGGTACTCTCTTGCACCGAGCGATCAGAGCTCCTTCTCACTCTGGGCCTCCTGCAGCTGGTGGCTCTGCTTCTGCTTCAGGCCCCCCTTCTATCCCCAGCTTGCCGCCATGGGCCCCTCGGTACACTCGAACGGATGGGACGTTCGTGAAACCGAACGAGACCATGCTGAAGGATGGCCAGACCGCTATGGCCTACTACAGGAGCATGTGGACTCCGAAGGACATTGAGGCGGCAAAGGGCCTTTCCCAGAAGGACGTGTTCAGTCGCTTTCCCCAATCTGCTATGGAGGTGACTTTTATTTTCTAACTCATGAATTCTCTTATATTACTTGGTCTTGCCTTCTCCCGTTCTGACTATTGGTTTAACCGTTCTTATTGTGCACCTATGCAGACATTGTTTGGGATGATGGCCATGCAGAAGCAGGTGGAAATGGGGAACGCCAGGGCCCGAAAGTATTCTGACAGCCTGGAGGTGGCTAATAAAGAGAACGACCTCCTTGCCATGAAAAATACCGAGGTGCTGGTTCGGCTTGACAAAGCCGAGCAAGAGAGAGATGTCCTGAAAAAGGAGAATGATTCCCTTCAGGATGAGAAGGACGCCCTCCAGCTCGAGAAGAGCGTCTGGCAGACTGAGCAGGAATCACTCAGAGAAGAGAAGGCAGAACTCCAACGTCTTCTAGCTGATGAACAGTCTGCTCGGATGGCTTTTGAAAAAAGAGCTCTGGACGAGCGTACCGCTCTGATCGACGTTATCAGCAGAGTGGGTGGTGGGATGCTGGCCCTTCATGCTCGGTTCTCCAGGGTCGGTGCTCTTCGGTATGCTCAAGGATTCCGGGAAGGCTTCGCCGACCGGGTTCCGGATGAGGGACAGACCAGCTCCACTCCGGATGAGGTAGACAAGGATCTGGGGATCGAGCCTCTGGGGGTCTATGTCGACCCAGAACCCACCGAAGCGGAGCGTATATTTGATGAGTGCCAGGACATCGCATCCTCAAGGATCATCACAGCTCCTCCTACCGCTCTGCCACTGACCGCTCCCCAATCGTCAACCGTGGCTCCCTCTGTAGCCACTGCTGACGCTGAACCCCAGCCGAACGACTCAGTTATTCACCTGGATTCCCCACCTCATGAAGGTGAGGCGGCTGATGGGGCCGAGGAGGCGAGTCGGCAGGACCAGGATGCTGTTGGTACTGAGGCGTCTAGCTAGGGCTCCTTCGAATTCTTCCAGTTCATATCTTCTTGTAATGATGGACACCTCTCTTTTGTAAACTAAATGTTCAATATTAATGAAATGGCCGAACTCTTTTTCTCTATGTGTTGTGCTCTGTTCAACTTATCTTCAGTACATATATATCTTTTCTCTCTTTTTCTTTTTATATTAGTTTTGCTGTGTGTTTGTACGGCAAGTGCCTGGCGCTCGGCTAGAATGCCACTTGCCACTTGGCTTTAAATTTTTAGCAAGTGTCTGGCGTTCGGCTTATAGTGCCAGCTGCCACTTATCTTGCTTAAGTGCCTGGCGCTCGGCTAGAATGCCACTTGCCACTTGGCTTTCAATTTTTAGCAAGTGTCTGGCGTTCGGCTTATAGTGCCAGCTGCCACTTATCTTGCTTAAGTGCCTGGCGCTCGGCTAGAATGCCACTTGCCACTTATCTTGCTTAAGTGCCTGGCGCTCGGCTAGAATGCCACTTGCCACTTGGCTTTCAATTTTTATAGTAGACCATTGGAAAAGAAAATTCTTCTCTTCTTTTTTTGTAAATTCCGGTAACTTGCTCATTCATATGTATTTGATTAACAACAAATAACATCCAATTAAAACCAGAACTTAGCTTCTATTGATAGTACCTCTTCAGAGACGTGGCGTTCCAGGGCTTGTTGACCAACTTTCCCGCCATGGTTTCCAACGTATATGCCCCTTTGCCAATGACTTCTGCAATTCTGTATGGGCCTTCCCAGGGTGGCATCATTTTTTTGACCATCCCCACCTTTCTTTTCAGAACCAGATCGCCCGGGGCAAAATCCCTGTGTTTTACTCTCTTATTGTGACTATTCGCCAGCACTTGCTGATACGATGCTAGCCTTATAGCCGCTGCGTCCCTCCTTTCGTCTATCATGTCGAGGTTCAATCTTAACATCTTGTCGTTCTGATCTCGACTCCATGCTAAGCTTCTGATAGTGGGGACTAAATGCTCAACCGGTATAACTGCTTCGGTACCATACGCCATCGCGAACGGGCTCTCCCCAGTCGGCCGCCTTGGGGTGGTTCTGTAAGCCCATAGAACGTTCGGGAGTTCATCCAACCACTTCCCCTTATGATCTTCCAGCTTCTTCTTAATGCAGGCGAAAATGGTTCTGTTTGTGATTTCTGCTTGTCCGTTAGCCTGAGGATGACTTACTGCAGCCAACTTCTGGTTGATTCCATACTCCTCCAGCAGCTTTCTTACTTGCCTGCTGTCGAGGTTTGTGCCATTGTCCATGACTATTGTTCTGGGAACACCGAAGCGGCAGATAATGTTGTTCCAGATAAATCGTCTCACCTGAGTCTGAGTCACGCTAGGATACGGTTCTGCCTCCACCCATTTAGTGAAATAATCCGTGGCCAGTAACACATACTTGTTCTGAGCTCTTGCAGTTGGCAGAGGACCGACCACATCCATCCCCCATTGCGCGAAAGGCCACGGCGAGGCCATTACGTGCAATTCTTCAGGTGGTTGGTGGATCATTGGTCCATATCGTTGGCACTTATCGCACCTTCGAGAGAACTCCTCCGCATCTCTTGACATGTTTGGCCAAAAATACCCTTGTGTCATTGCTTTATGCGCTAACGATCTTCCCCCAGAATGATTGCCACACACACCCTCATGAATAGCTCGCAATACCTGCTGCGATTCCGCGGGGGTGACACATTTCAAGTACGGGCCAGAATAGGACCTTCTGTACAGCTGGTTCCGCACGATGGCGTACTTGGCAGCATTCTTTTTGAGTTTCCTAGCTTCATCCCTTTGCATAGGCAAAACGCCATCTCGAATATAGGTAATGATTGGGTCAATCCAACTCGGTTCATACGGTATGACGTTGACTTGCCAAGGGTCCGAGACCATCGGTTCTTCGAAAATGGACGGCTGGGTCACTATTCCCACTGGAATCACCCTCGCCAATGTTTCACCACAACTTGAAGCACTGCATGCTAAACGGTCTGCATCTGCATTCTGTTCCCTCGGCAACTGTATGAATTCAATCTTTGCAAAGTCCTTGGCTCTACGCAGAACGGCAGAACGGTATGCCCCCATCATGTCATCCTTGGTTGCGTACTCACCATTTACCTGCCGAACAATCAGCTGCGAGTCACTATACACTGTCAAACTTTTGATCTGTAGCTCTTTGGCCAACTTTAATCCATTTAGCAACGCCTCGTATTCCGCTTCATTATTGGTGGCTCGGAACTCAAGTCTGAGTGCTTGGCTCAAGGAAGTACCTTCTGGGGTTTGCAGTTTGATCCCAATCCCAGCCCCCGTCGGGTTAGAGGAGCCATCCACAAAAAGTTTCCAAGAGCCGCTTCTAAGGTCCTCTTCCGTATCTTCGGCATCACATTCTAGTAGGAAATCGGCCACCGCTTGCCCTTTAATAGCTGTTCTCGGCTCGTACGTTATGTCAAATGAACTCAACTCTATGGCCCACTTTGTCATTCTGCCCGAGAGCTCTGGCTTGTGCATGAGCGTTCTGATTGGGAAAGTTGTTAGAACAGCTATGGGGTGGGATTCAAAATAATGCCTTAACTTTCTTTTTGCATTTACAAGTGCAAGTACCACCCGTTCGGCCTTTGAGTATCTTTTTTCTGCCTCCATCAGTGTCTTGCTTACATAAAATACTGGGTATTGCACCCCTTCCTTGCAACGAATCAGAACGGCACTCGTCGCGACACCAGATACTCCAAGATATAGAAATAACTTTTCTTCCGGTTCTGGGGCTGACAGGACTGGCGGATTCTGCATATATTGCTTCAAATGAGTCAATGCCTGTCGTTGCTCATCCCCCCAGACCTGCCTTCCATGGCTCCGAATCGTGTCAAAGAATGGTTTGCAGTGGTCTGACAACTTTGAAATAAATCGACTTAATGCAGCTATTCGTCCTGTTAGGGCTTGCACCTCTCTGATCGTCTTTGGCTCGGCATTCTTAATCAAAGCCTCTGCTTGAGCGGGGCTAACTTCGATGCCCCTGCGGTTGACCACGTGTCCCAGAAACTGCCCGGAACTCACACCGAACGAGCACTTGGTCGGATTGAGCCTCATCCCATATCGCTTTAGTACATCAAATACCTCTTGCAGATGCTTCAGATGATCATCCTTTTTCCTACTTTTCACCACCATGTCATCAATATAGGCTTCGACAATCTTACCCATTTGATTCTTAAAAACTTTGCTGACAAGTCGTTGATAAGTTGCTCCCGCATTCTTTAATCCAAAAGGCATAACCTTGTAGCAGTACGTTCCTCGCTCGGTGACAAAAGAAGTTTTTTCTTCATCTGCGGGGTCCATAGGAATCTGATTATAACCTGAATATGCGTCCAGAAAGGTTAAACGCTCATACCCCGTGGTGGCATCCACCATTTGATCAATCTTAGGCAACGGGAAACTGTCCTTCGGGCAGGCTTTGTTTAAATTGGTGAAATCAATGCATACGCGCCATTTCCCATTTTTCTTCTGCACCACAACGACGTTGGACAACCACTCAGGGTAGTGCACCTCTCTGATAAATCCCGCATCAAGCATCCTATCAACTTCTTCCGTTATGATCTGATTACGTTCTGGAGCAAATCTTCGCTGCTTCTGTTTCACTGGTTTGAAATTAGGATTGACATTCAGGGAATGACAGGAGACGGAAGGACTAATTCCAGGCATGTCGAGATGACTCCATGCAAATACGTCGACATTGTGGGATAAGAAATCCACTAGCTCTTGCTGCTCTTCTCTGGTCAGTCTTATACCCACTCTGGTAGTTCGTTCTGGCCTGGACTGATCGATCTGCACATCCAGAAGGGGCTCCTCGGTCAAGTCGGCTGACTCCTCCACCCTATTCTGCTCGAGTGGAGGTTCCTGTAATTGCTATCTGGGGCTTGTCGACCGGACGGGCGCCTTTCCCTTCCCTGCATGCTTTAGTGTGACGGAATAACACTCTTTGGCTGCGACCTGATCCCCCCGAATGTCTATCACTTTATCTCCATCGGGCCCGAGGCACCTCATGACCTGATGCAGAGTTGAGGGTACACCTCGGACTCTGTGAATCCATCCTCTTCCCATCAGGAGATTATACGAGGGGTGAATTTCCACAACCACAAAAGTTTCCATAAGAGATCGCTCTGCAGCTTGAACTTCTACTTCCACCATCCCGACGGGTTCCACCCTCTTCCCATCGAACCCTAATAAGGGATTTCCGGTGGGCTTGAGCCTCTCTGGTTTAATGTCGAGCCTGTCAAATGTGTCCCTTGGCATAACATTCGCACTGCTCCCAGGATCGATCAGAACTCTGCGCACCAAGCACTCTGCCACTGTCAAACTGACTACCAACGGGTCGTCATGAGGCAGTTGGACACGCTGCAGGTCTGTCCAGTCGAACTTTATCTGCATTGACGGGCTCTGTTGGTGTAGAGTGGTCACATTGCCGACCCTTTTCTTCATCTGTGCCTGCCGCAGGCGCACCCGTAGCAGCTCATCTGGCTCTTCACTAGGCTCGGGTCGACCATGGATAGCATTGATTATACGAACTGGTTGCGAATTGTGGGAGCTTTGTTTATGACTCCTTTTTATTTGTTCCACTGGTCGATTCTGCTCCATCGCCGAGCCTTGAACATAACTCGCAAACTCCCCTCTAGCTATCAACATCTCCACTTGCCTCCTCAGGTTCCTGCATTCGTTAGTCTGATGTCCGAAATCAGAATGAAAAGCACAATGTTTAGTTTGATCCCTCTGTTCGAGGGGTTGTCTAATTGGCAGTGGTGGATGAAACTTGTCCTTGTTCTCCTGATATAACCTCGCCAGAGTGACCTTCAGCGGAGTAATCAACTCTTCCTCCCTGGACCTTTTTTCGGCCTTCCAAGTGGTCTGACGTTGCGGCTGAGCCTGCTTCTGCCTGATCTTTGCCTTGGACTTTTCCTCGGTCGACACAAGCGACGTTGTCCGAGCATTAGCTGCCTCCTCTTCTTCGAGGCGCACAAAGCCATCGGCTCTCTCATTGAGTTCGTCCATGGTAGCTGGCGTATTCACTACCAGACTGGTGTGAAACGGAGTTCCGCGTGTCATGGCTAACTTGAAGGCTTGAACTGCCGTAGTAGGATGGCATTCGATTACCATACTCTTAGTGAGATTAAACCTGGTAAGAAAGGCCTGGAGCCGTTCATCCTTGTGTTGCCGCATCGTGAACAGGCTCGAGATGTCCTTCGGCGGGCGTTTGTTCCCATAGTACTGGCTTATGAACCGATCGCACAGGTCCCTGAAACTGCCAATGGAGCTCCTAGGCAAGTTTTTGAACCAGCTGAGCGCCGGTCCGGCCAAACTTGTAGGGAAGCATTTGCACATTAAAGAGTCGTTTTCCGTGTTCAGGGCCATTTTCAACTGGATATGATACACATGATCGATCGGATCGGTTGTTCCGTCAAACAGAATAAAGACTGGCATAGCAAACTTCCTTGGATGCGGCGCATTCAAGATCTCGTCGGTGAATGGTGAATCCACCGTCCGAGCTGCGGATCGGAGAGCTTCATTCTCTCTCTGGAGTCCGGCGGTAGCTCTGTGAGTTACGGTTCTGCCCTCCGAACCGTGATGAGTGACAGTAACCATGGAGGGCCGGTAAGACGGATCGAACGACCGTTCCTCTATGAACTCTCTCTGCCAAGGCGACGCTACTCGACGGCGATCTACCTCCATCACTTCCTCTCGGTCAAACCTTTCCCGCTGCGGATCAACGTGAGTCGAGCCTTCGTGATCTTCAACTCGACGAACATTTGGCGGCGAATTGTCCATCATCCTTTCATCACGGTGGTGAGCTGACTGATTGTTCTCGTTCTGATCGCCTTGATGCGCGATACTAGATGGAACACCTCCTTCTCCGACCGGAAGCGGATGCGAGACTGCGGGTATTTGCCGATGCTGCAATCCAGCTTTCAATTCTGCATTTTCTTTTCTGAGAGCTTCAATCAAATTCATCAACTCTTCAAGCTTTGTTTGCTGGACAGCCTCCATCGGATTGGAGCTTTCACCTATCATTATTCCCGAACGGAGTAAAGGCATTAATCTCAAGCTCGCGAGTAGATCTAAGCTTCGTGAGTAGGAATTTTTAGATCTGGCTTCTAATTCTCCGAATTATGCTCACTGTTTACAAGATCTGAATTGCCTGGACTCTAAATCCGTCAGATCCTGTCACAATCGAGCAACTCGCGGTTGCGTAGATCTGAAGTCACTCCTGCCAAAGCTTCAAGAATCGTAATTCCTCCAGAGTAGGTCACAATCGCTCAGATCTGGATTCAAATCCGCAAGATCGAGTCTCGATCAACCGAATTGATTTGAATCCATTCGATCCTCCTCATTGATCAACCAAACTTTTATGCGTTTCCCACAGACGGCGCCAATTGAAGATGCAAGAAACTCCTTCTATTCTTTCTCTCTCTAGAATTCTTACACCTCAACCCGAATCAAGATCCCCCTCCTCTTCATTCCAACTCCTATTTATAGATATTTACAAGATATTTACAAGATAGTTACTAATTGCTGGACCTGGGCCTATTCCTCAGTAAGCCCTGGTCACTCTTGATGGGCTTACTCCCGCTCGGCCCATATGGCAGTGTCTTTTTATGGGCTGACCCAGCTGTTCGGACTGAAGGTTGTGTTTTGCGAGTCGGACCTGGCCCATGTCATCCAGGGCCTCCTCAATCCGAGATCTTTAAATTATATTAACAATTTTGGCAAGTTTTGATTTTTCTCTAAAGTCTGATTTTCTTTTTTTCAAATAAAAAAAGAAATAAAGAAAAGATACCTAACTTTTTAACCAATTTTTTTCTCAACTTATAGTTTACGACAAACACATACCGCACAATAAGGCAAATATCTCCCTTGATAGTTGCTTCATCGAATCCTCCGCTATTGTAACAATGAAGTGAGATGAAGAAGATGAAATTAATCAAACATTGTTAAGGCAAAAAATAAAAAAGAACTCTTAACATCCCTTTGACTAACATATGAACTCTGGTTTTCTTTTGATAACCTTTTTTCCAGAGGATGCCAAGAGAAGATAAACATAATCGCAACAGGAAAATGTTTTGAGGTCTATTCCAGATATTCAATAAGATTGATGGCATAAAAACAACATAGAGAAGATAAACATGCATTTGGTATTGAAAAATGAGCGATGATACGTTAGCCTAATGAACCATTTGGCCTAAAATAATTGAAAGTGAGATCAATGATGGAATATTTATTGGGGAAAAAAAAAACCAACTCAACTATAAATGGCATTACTTTTTTATTTTTATTTTTTTAAATTTTTTTTTTCACCTTGAATTGCATTACTTTTTGCAATGTCATGGTACATAGGTAATACTTGGACTTCACTAATGAGGACTACCAATTGTCTCACAAAAGCTTAAACCTTAAAAGTGCAACAGCTCCTATATTATCCTTAAGTTCTTTGTTGTATTGTCGAGATTTTCTAACTTATAAAGAAAGGAAATCAAAAAAATTCATAAATGTACTTCTTATTCCTTTCTTTTCTTTTCTTTTTTTTTTTTTTTTCTTTTCTTTTTGGCTTTTCTTGGATACTTCGTTCCTTCTCTGTTCTTGAGAACCAAACAGAGCCGCGTATAAACTATGAAGAATGAAAAATATTCAGCATAACTAAATCACCAAGGGAAAGGCTCTCTCTCTAATCTGTCTCCCTCTGAAACTGAATAAAAATGAGATTAAAAATCAAGATCCAGTACATTCTTGCCAAAAAGGAGAAAAATACTTTGATTATTAAACATGGTTCTGGGTAGAAACTTTAAAACAGCAACAAAATAAACATTTAGATTTCAAGGGTGAGAATAGGAATACGGAAATTAAGGCAACAATTTTATGCATCATATAAAACAAAGTTTTTCTCAATAACACCATGCATGCACCACCCATGACTACCACAATGGCAAAAAAAATAATAAATAAAAAAATAATAATAAAACATAGCTTAATTACAACTGATATTTGAGCCTACGGTTGAGAACATATTCAAGCACTTCGAAAATCCAAAGAAAGCAATTGACATGAAAGACAGTTATTTTAGAAAACACACAAACACAAAAACTGAAAGCAGAAGAGTTACCATGTAGCAAGAATTTCACCTAATGGCATGCTCTCTAGTGTATATGAAAAAAAAAAAAAAAAAAAAGCACCACTCTTTGTGAAATCAGACTCACCATTTTTCATTAATGAGAGTGTGGTTAAAGTATAAATAGCTTAAACAACATGTGCATCAAGCTTCCACAGTGAGAACTGTAAACATTGCAGTACAAACAGCAAGGACATATTGAAAAAGAATATTTGGGTTCTTTCCTTCCCATTTTTGCTTTCACCTGCAATCCTCTTTCCTTTCCATTTTCCCTTTCACCTGCAATCCTCTTTCCTTGTGGTCCTTCAACAATCTCTCTTAATATGAAGTTTGCAAAAAAAATCAGCATAATTAAATCACCTAGGGAAAGAACCTTTCTCTTCCATCTTTAAATTGAACAAGACAGCAAAGGTCCTTGGTCACAGGAAAAATAAATAAATAAATACATGGTTTTGGGTAGAAACTAGTAGAAAATAATAAATCAATAATAAGTATGAAGATTTCAATTTTGGAGAAAAGGAGTATGACAACAAAAGCAACAATATTGGGCATCATATAGAAATAGAACCAAAATTTTCATCAATAACACCATGCTTACACAACCAATGACTACCACAACTGGGACAAAAACAAAGTTGCATAGTTTAATTACAACTGATATTTGAGTCTATGGTTGAGAACATATATGAACCCTAAATTAAAATAAAATAAAATAAGCAATTGAAATAAATTCTACAAAAGGAAAAGTTTACACCAAGTTCATTTGTTACTGAATTTTTGTAGAGTTTCTTTTTCATTCATGCATCAATTGTCTGTATCCTCATTGAGTTTTTGCTTTTTTTATCCTTTTTTTCCCCAAGTCACTCAGTTTTTGCAATTTTTTTCTTCTTTTCTTCCCCAAGTCATCAAGTTTCTGCTTTGATTTCTTGAGTACGAAAATGTCAGTCAGAGTAGTTTTCAACACCAAAGCAGCTTCCAAGAGATGTAAAGCCTGCGACAGAAAAGCACATATAAATGGATCATTAGCAACTAGTAAATGTACAACCACCATAAAGCAAAACTGATAATCATAGCATACTCACACCCATCCTAATATGTGATCACCTATGGCATTATTGAAGTAATGAACCAAGAACGCTCAAAAATCAAAATTATAGTCCATGTTAGACAACCATTTGTTCCAAAAAATTTAAGCTCTTACAAACAACTATGTATTAAAAGTTCTCCACACATCTTCAGAATATAACGAATTATCAGTTTAAGGCCACATGATGAACTAGTGGTGTGACTCTGTGAGTCAATAGCATGTAAAGAATAATTATACTCGAGAATTACGTTAATTTACCTCCTCATCACCCATGGTCACTTCTTGCTCTAAAATGTCACCAAGAGGAATATTCAATCTGTCAATAAAAGATAAGCCCAAGAATTAAGATAAAAGCGTAATGGTGAAATCATCTGTCACCATGAACATGGAAGGTCCCCTAATGAATCCATTGCCAATTATTTTTGTCCCGTAGCATGTGTCCAACAATAAAAAGGGAAGTAACAGTAGAGAAAGATGGATATGAAGCTTCCTCGATGGGAATGAGCTGTTTTTCCAAAGCAAGACCACGGGCCAGCTTTGGATTGACCAAAATCGATTTCATCTCCTCAGATTTAAAGAATACCTCCGCATCAAAATCTTGGTTACCCAAGCATCCCCTAAGGACAAGTATGCAAATTTTTCAAAGACGTAACCAAGTGGAAATGTGAGGAAACTGCTAATAAGATCAACAAAATCTTCTTTTGCTTCTGCATACAATACCCTGTTATTAGATTTGTTGATGATAAGCTTCACACTTATCTTTGTTCCCCTTCAAACTTATCTTTGTTCCCCATTTTTCCCAGTTCATAGTCCTTTGAGATTGATCCATGCTTCTTGGAGACAAATGTCAAAACTTTTTTTGTCAATGGCTGGTTCCAAAATGGTCTCTGAGAATGGCACCCTTGATGTTAATGAACACATGAGCCATTTCAGAACCTGAGAGAGAGAGAGAGAGAATTCATTTTGTTCATGGAAACACTAAAAAGTAAACTACTTCATTACCTTGTCCCTTTCCATACTTATAGTCCTTTCTTCTCTTATGCTTCTATCGGTAGCTCCAAACTTACTAAGCAGGGTTAAGCCTGTCATGGTTGAAATGGGCTTTACATGAAAGTCATCTGTTATCATAAACCTTGTGGTAGGTTTCACAAACACCCCAATGGGCTTTTCAGGTTGCAAGTGTAACCCATGTACTGTCCACAATGGCAGAGAGCATTGCAGCAAGTACCCAAACATTGATGGCCATAGCAGGTATGGTAGTCATTAGTATCACTATCAACAGCATTAAGTTTTAGACTCCTGCAGTAAATTTCTGCTGCACTTCGAGGACGAAGCAGCATGTCCTTGCACTCACACTTTGTACATGTTCAACGTCAAGATTCTCAATGCTTTCATATAAGTTGTTGAAACAACCAAAGTCCACTTCTAATGAGTGTTCACGAGTAAGTCGGATATTGTTTCTGGTAGGCATAGTCATGAAGCTAAAGAGGACATCAACAAAATCATTATTAGCCTCAGCAAAAAACAAATCGATTTTTCTCTTTTTCCACCAGCACCTTGAGGCTTATACTTTGTGAATCTTCATTCGCCATCTTTTGAAAGGAACAAAAACAGACAGCTATCTGTCAGGTAGTTATATTGGCAAATTTCAGCTTATATTTGAATAATAGTAACCTGCATCAATCATCATATAGAATGTTCGAAGTTTCAAAAAATGTTAAATTTTGTTTATATGATGACCAAACTGTAACAATTGTATTTTTATTATGACTAAACTGTATGTTATAGAAATTAACAGACTGGTGTTCAGTAGAACAAATTGTATGTGCTATTTTCTCAAATGTCAATGTAAACTAAAGAGAACACATATCTTTATCTAGAGTATATTTGTAAATTTAATCAAGTAACTCTTGAAGCATAGAAGGCAAAGAATTATAGCTGTTCTGAATATTCAAACCTTGAATGAACTGCACCTTAATGCCTATGTTCTATGACCTTGCAGCTTACAAAGCTCATTAGGAAAAACAAGACATTGAAACCTTTCAGACTTATTCATAACTGATTGCAAAGCATGCACATCAATGGTGGGGTTATACTTGACTGATCACAGTGATTTTAGACTCAAATTACATAAAAACTAAAATCATTTTGGCACTGTGACTCGTATGGTGAAATTAGTTACACATTGACAATGAAAACTGACAAATATGGTAGGCTGTAATAGCACCAATACACTATCAACCATCTATCCAAGCACTGGTCCAAAAATAATGTCAACAAAGAAGGAGCTCACACCCCCTTGAGCCAAGAAACCCCTTCTTGAAGACTCATTTGATTATATTAAGACTTCAAATTGAATCAATCCTTTCACTTTCACTCCCAAAATATTTTCCTTCCGGCCCTTGTGTGCCTCAATCCGGTATAACCGAGCCAAAAAACAAAAACAAAAACTAGCTGCCAAATTGGTACTCTGACATTAGGGTTTAGGGGAATCCCCTGCCATGTTGCAACTACACTCAAACCCTAAACCCTAAAAAATAAATAATAAATAAAAATAAACCCTCTTTAATAATTCATTTTCACACCAAAAAAAAAAAAAAAATCACTTTCTTGCTGTACCCCAACTATGAAAATGAAACCCACTGCCCCTAAAATCATCTCAACCCTTTCTAACAGATATCAAAAACCCCAAGTCATAATAACTACATCATCAGTAAAAGCACTTACTTAAAATATATACTGTAATACCTGAAGATGAGTACTCCGTTCAACAAACAAATTTAACTACTCAGGAGTGGAAAGAGGTCTATGGTACCTGAACTGCCAAGCAAGACCAACAACACAGCCTCAAATGTCTGAATATTAATTTGTTGGTTCATTGATGCTGACTAGGGTAGAAGTGAAATATGGATATTTTATACTCAGTAATAAATAAATGGGAATTAAGAGGGAAAGTAAAAGTATCAGGAACAATAAAGTCGGATACATCCTATCTCTGTCGTCTCTGTCTCCTCGATCGATGAGCAACTTTGGAGGAAAAAACAATAATGTTTCATTAAACATTGTCCGTTCTCTGATTATTAAAATAAAAACTTTAAATGAAAAAAAAAAAAAAAAAATACTCCCTAAAAACTTTAGAGCACAACACCGAGGTGTTTCACAAAGAGGTGGGCCTATATTTTAGAAAGCTCAATGAATCTACTTTTCAATCAAAACGTATTTTTTTTTTTTTTCACAAAACAGAGCCGACGATACATCAAAAGTACAAAAACTTTGATTTTAAAATTAAAAATAATAATAATGCTACTTTTCAATCAAAACGTATTTTTTTTTTTATTAATATTATTATTTTTTTTCACAAAACAGAGCCGACGATACATCAAACGTACAAAAACTTTGATTTTATAATTAAAAATAATAATAATGCAGAGTATTAGACCATGACATGTCCAACTAAATTTAGATCAGTAAGTCTCAATTAATTCTTTAGTTAAATGTTTCACATTTATATACACATCTATTGTAAGAGTATTGGGATTTCAATATCTGATCATATGAACCAAGATTGAGAATTGTTAAAATAATTTCTAAAAATAAAATTATTCTTTAATAACTAAGGTAGAAAGTGAAAATCAATTAGTCTCCATCTAATTTTTAGCCATTCTTTCTCATCCATCTCTACTATAATTTATTGAGTGAGACTCGACTATTGACCATATGAGTGAGGCTGAGGGTTGTTAAAATATTTTTTTAAAATATTATTGTTTCTTACTAATTAAGATGGAAAGCAATTTTGGTAGAGTAAAAAAAATACAAATATGTTAACGTTTCCTTAAACATGATAACCTTTCCTTTCATTTTTTTTTTTTTTTTTTACTTGAAAACAATGGGCCACACAAAGTGCTACTCATCCTTATTGGAATGAACTGGTTACTTGAACACACTGGGCCAGACAATGCTGTAAAAAATTAGCGGTTGTGTATGATAGGCCCATGCAGGAAGGGCCATACCGTTTAATCCAAATCAGCAACATTTTCAAGTAGTAGTGCGCTACGCAGCCCATATGGACTGGTCTTTTAGCTCACCGGAATACCTACAGATTCTTCACTAAAGTGATAGATGGGCTGCTAAAGCCCACTTCACAATCTAACCCACGTTACTGGGCACGTCGATCAGGAACAGCCGAGCCCAGTAACAGAGAAGCAATGTGGGATTAAAGATATTATTATAATCCTTAAACTAGGAGAACATTTTGATAACATCCTCCTTATTCTTAAAACTACCATAATCATATTACCTCAAAATATATAGCAACGTGAAGATGAAGAAGATCAATCAGAGTAAAGTGGTGAAAAGAGAAAGCACAAAAATAAACAAGTAGCAGAAGAAGAATGTTACTAATGGAATATGTACTTTCGACAAAAATACATAAACACTCAAAAATACTTTTAAAAAAAACAATTGTCACCACGTTCGACAGAATTTTTCTAGAGTTTCTTGTTTATTCTATTCTTACCATGATTCGCAGTATCGGTCACGGTCGCGGTGTAACATACTCGGATAAGTCAGTATAAACAGGCCGATACATTTCGCGTATTAGACTTGAAGAAGGTCCGCGTATTAGACGATACAGCAAACCATGTGAGGAGGCCCTGGATGACATGGGCCAGGTCCGACTCGCAAAACACAACCTTCAGTCCGAACAGCTGGGTCAGCCCATAAAAAGACACTGCCATATGGGCCGAGCGGGAGTAAGCCCATCAAGAGTGACCAGGGCTTACTGAGGAATAGGCCCAGGTCCAGCAATTAGTAACTATCTTGTAAATATCTTGTAAATATCTATAAATAGGAGTTGGAATGAAGAGGAGGGGGATCTTGATTCGGGTTGAGGTGTAAGAATTCTAGAGAGAGAAAGAATAGAAGGAGTTTCTTGCATCTTCAATTGGCGCCGTCTGTGGGAAACGCATAAAAGTTTGGTTGATCAATGAGGAGGATCGAATGGATTCAAATCAATTCGGTTGATCGAGACTCGATCTTGCGGATTTGAATCCAGATCTGAGCGATTGTGACCTACTCTGGAGGAATTACGATTCTTGAAGCTTTGGCAGGAGTGACTTCAGATCTACGCAACCGCGAGTTGCTCGATTGTGACAGGATCTGACGGATTTAGAGTCCAGGCAATTCAGATCTTGTAAACAGTGAGCATAATTCGGAGAATTAGAAGCCAGATCTAAAAATTCCTACTCACGAAGCTTAGATCTACTCGCGAGCTTGAGATTAATGCCTTTACTCCGTTCGGGAATAATGATAGGTGAAAGCTCCAATCCGATGGAGGCTGTCCAGCAAACAAAGCTTGAAGAGTTGATGAATTTGATTGAAGCTCTCAGAAAAGAAAATGCAGAATTGAAAGCTGGATTGCAGCATCGGCAAATACCCGCAGTCTCGCATCCGCTTCCGGTCGGAGAAGGAGGTGTTCCATCTAGTATCGCGCATCAAGGCGATCAGAACGAGAACAATCAGTCAGCTCACCACCGTGATGAAAGGATGATGGACAATTCGCCGCCAAATGTTCGTCGAGTTGAAGATCACGAAGGCTCGACTC
Source organism: Cornus florida (assembly GCF_030987335.1). Lineage (NCBI taxonomy): Eukaryota > Viridiplantae > Streptophyta > Magnoliopsida > Cornales > Cornaceae > Cornus > Cornus florida. Next base: position 26,666,588 of record NW_026775572.1, on the reverse strand, counting down.
ACGTTGATCCGCAGCGGGAAAGGTTTGACCGAGAGGAAGTGATGGAGGTAGATCGCCGTCGAGTAGCGTCGCCTTGGCAGAGAGAGTTCATAGAGGAACGGTCGTTCGATCCGTCTTACCGGCCCTCCATGGTTACTGTCACTCATCACGGTTCGGAGGGCAGAACCGTAACTCACAGAGCTACCGCCGGACTCCAGAGAGAGAATGAAGCTCTCCGATCCGCAGCTCGGACGGTGGATTCACCATTCACCGACGAGATCTTGAATGCGCCGCATCCAAGGAAGTTTGCTATGCCAGTCTTTATTCTGTTTGACGGAACAACCGATCCGATCGATCATGTGTATCATATCCAGTTGAAAATGGCCCTGAACACGGAAAACGACTCTTTAATGTGCAAATGCTTCCCTACAAGTTTGGCCGGACCGGCGCTCAGCTGGTTCAAAAACTTGCCTAGGAGCTCCATTGGCAGTTTCAGGGACCTGTGCGATCGGTTCATAAGCCAGTACTATGGGAACAAACGCCCGCCGAAGGACATCTCGAGCCTGTTCACGATGCGGCAACACAAGGATGAACGGCTCCAGGCCTTTCTTACCAGGTTTAATCTCACTAAGAGTATGGTAATCGAATGCCATCCTACTACGGCAGTTCAAGCCTTCAAGTTAGCCATGACACGCGGAACTCCGTTTCACACCAGTCTGGTAGTGAATACGCCAGCTACCATGGACGAACTCAATGAGAGAGCCGATGGCTTTGTGCGCCTCGAAGAAGAGGAGGCAGCTAATGCTCGGACAACGTCGCTTGTGTCGACCGAGGAAAAGTCCAAGGCAAAGATCAGGCAGAAGCAGGCTCAGCCGCAACGTCAGACCACTTGGAAGGCCGAAAAAAGGTCCAGGGAGGAAGAGTTGATTACTCCGCTGAAGGTCACTCTGGCGAGGTTATATCAGGAGAACAAGGACAAGTTTCATCCACCACTGCCAATTAGACAACCCCTCGAACAGAGGGATCAAACTAAACATTGTGCTTTTCATTCTGATTTCGGACATCAGACTAACGAATGCAGGAACCTGAGGAGGCAAGTGGAGATGTTGATAGCTAGAGGGGAGTTTGCGAGTTATGTTCAAGGCTCGGCGATGGAGCAGAATCGACCAGTGGAACAAATAAAAAGGAGTCATAAACAAAGCTCCCACAATTCGCAACCAGTTCGTATAATCAATGCTATCCATGGTCGACCCGAGCCTAGTGAAGAGCCAGATGAGCTGCTACGGGTGCGCCTGCGGCAGGCACAGATGAAGAAAAGGGTCGGCAATGTGACCACTCTACACCAACAGAGCCCGTCAATGCAGATAAAGTTCGACTGGACAGACCTGCAGCGTGTCCAACTGCCTCATGACGACCCGTTGGTAGTCAGTTTGACAGTGGCAGAGTGCTTGGTGCGCAGAGTTCTGATCGATCCTGGGAGCAGTGCGAATGTTATGCCAAGGGACACATTTGACAGGCTCGACATTAAACCAGAGAGGCTCAAGCCCACCGGAAATCCCTTATTAGGGTTCGATGGGAAGAGGGTGGAACCCGTCGGGATGGTGGAAGTAGAAGTTCAAGCTGCAGAGCGATCTCTTATGGAAACTTTTGTGGTTGTGGAAATTCACCCCTCGTATAATCTCCTGATGGGAAGAGGATGGATTCACAGAGTCCGAGGTGTACCCTCAACTCTGCATCAGGTCATGAGGTGCCTCGGGCCCGATGGAGATAAAGTGATAGACATTCGGGGGGATCAGGTCGCAGCCAAAGAGTGTTATTCCGTCACACTAAAGCATGCAGGGAAGGGAAAGGCGCCCGTCCGGTCGACAAGCCCCAGATAGCAATTACAGGAACCTCCACTCGAGCAGAATAGGGTGGAGGAGTCAGCCGACTTGACCGAGGAGCCCCTTCTGGATGTGCAGATCGATCAGTCCAGGCCAGAACGAACTACCAGAGTGGGTATAAGACTGACCAGAGAAGAGCAGCAAGAGCTAGTGGATTTCTTATCCCACAATGTCGACGTATTTGCATGGAGTCATCTCGACATGCCTGGAATTAGTCCTTCCGTCTCCTGTCATTCCCTGAATGTCAATCCTAATTTCAAACCAGTGAAACAGAAGCAGCGAAGATTTGCTCCAGAACGTAATCAGATCATAACGGAAGAAGTTGATAGGATGCTTGATGCGGGATTTATCAGAGAGGTGCACTACCCTGAGTGGTTGTCCAACGTCGTTGTGGTGCAGAAGAAAAATGGGAAATGGCGCGTATGCATTGATTTCACCAATTTAAACAAAGCCTGCCCGAAGGACAGTTTCCCGTTGCCTAAGATTGATCAAATGGTGGATGCCACCACGGGGTATGAGCGTTTAACCTTTCTGGACGCATATTCAGGTTATAATCAGATTCCTATGGACCCCGCAGATGAAGAAAAAACTTCTTTTGTCACCGAGCGAGGAACGTACTGCTACAAGGTTATGCCTTTTGGATTAAAGAATGCGGGAGCAACTTATCAACGACTTGTCAGCAAAGTTTTTAAGAATCAAATGGGTAAGATTGTCGAAGCCTATATTGATGACATGGTGGTGAAAAGTAGGAAAAAGGATGATCATCTGAAGCATCTGCAAGAGGTATTTGATGTACTAAAGCGATATGGGATGAGGCTCAATCCGACCAAGTGCTCGTTCGGTGTGAGTTCCGGGCAGTTTCTGGGACACGTGGTCAACCGCAGGGGCATCGAAGTTAGCCCCGCTCAAGCAGAGGCTTTGATTAAGAATGCCGAGCCAAAGACGATCAGAGAGGTGCAAGCCCTAACAGGACGAATAGCTGCATTAAGTCGATTTATTTCAAAGTTGTCAGACCACTGCAAACCATTCTTTGACACGATTCGGAGCCATGGAAGGCAGGTCTGGGGGGATGAGCAACGACAGGCATTGACTCATTTGAAGCAATATATGCAGAATCCGCCAGTCCTGTCAGCCCCAGAACCGGAAGAAAAGTTATTTCTATATCTTGGAGTATCTGGTGTCGCGACGAGTGCCGTTCTGATTCGTTGCAAGGAAGGGGTGCAATACCCAGTATTTTATGTAAGCAAGACACTGATGGAGGCAGAAAAAAGATACTCAAAGGCCGAACGGGTGGTACTTGCACTTGTAAATGCAAAAAGAAAGTTAAGGCATTATTTTGAATCCCACCCCATAGCTGTTCTAACAACTTTCCCAATCAGAACGCTCATGCACAAGCCAGAGCTCTCGGGCAGAATGACAAAGTGGGCCATAGAGTTGAGTTCATTTGACATAACGTACGAGCCGAGAACAGCTATTAAAGGGCAAGCGGTGGCCGATTTCCTACTAGAATGTGATGCCGAAGATACGGAAGAGGACCTTAGAAGCGGCTCTTGGAAACTTTTTGTGGATGGCTCCTCTAACCCGACGGGGGCTGGGATTGGGATCAAACTGCAAACCCCAGAAGGTACTTCCTTGAGCCAAGCACTCAGACTTGAGTTCCGAGCCACCAATAATGAAGCGGAATACGAGGCGTTGCTAAATGGATTAAAGTTGGCCAAAGAGCTACAGATCAAAAGTTTGACAGTGTATAGTGACTCGCAGCTGATTGTTCGGCAGGTAAATGGTGAGTACGCAACCAAGGATGACATGATGGGGGCATACCGTTCTGCCGTTCTGCGTAGAGCCAAGGACTTTGCAAAGATTGAATTCATACAGTTGCCGAGGGAACAGAATGCAGATGCAGACCGTTTAGCATGCAGTGCTTCAAGTTGTGGTGAAACATTGGCGAGGGTGATTCCAGTGGGAATAGTGACCCAGCCGTCCATTTTCGAAGAACCGATGGTCTCGGACCCTTGGCAAGTCAACGTCATACCGTATGAACCGAGTTGGATTGACCCAATCATTACCTATATTCGAGATGGCGTTTTGCCTATGCAAAGGGATGAAGCTAGGAAACTCAAAAAGAATGCTGCCAAGTACGCCATCGTGCGGAACCAGCTGTACAGAAGGTCCTATTCTGGCCCGTACTTGAAATGTGTCACCCCCGCGGAATCGCAGCAGGTATTGCGAGCTATTCATGAGGGTGTGTGTGGCAATCATTCTGGGGGAAGATCGTTAGCGCATAAAGCAATGACACAAGGGTATTTTTGGCCAAACATGTCAAGAGATGCGGAGGAGTTCTCTCGAAGGTGCGATAAGTGCCAACGATATGGACCAATGATCCACCAACCACCTGAAGAATTGCACGTAATGGCCTCGCCGTGGCCTTTCGCGCAATGGGGGATGGATGTGGTCGGTCCTCTGCCAACTGCAAGAGCTCAGAACAAGTATGTGTTACTGGCCACGGATTATTTCACTAAATGGGTGGAGGCAGAACCGTATCCTAGCGTGACTCAGACTCAGGTGAGACGATTTATCTGGAACAACATTATCTGCCGCTTCGGTGTTCCCAGAACAATAGTCATGGACAATGGCACAAACCTCGACAGCAGGCAAGTAAGAAAGCTGCTGGAGGAGTATGGAATCAACCAGAAGTTGGCTGCAGTAAGTCATCCTCAGGCTAACGGACAAGCAGAAATCACAAACAGAACCATTTTCGCCTGCATTAAGAAGAAGCTGGAAGATCATAAGGGGAAGTGGTTGGATGAACTCCCGAACGTTCTATGGGCTTACAGAACCACCCCAAGGCGGCCGACTGGGGAGAGCCCGTTCGCGATGGCGTATGGTACCGAAGCAGTTATACCGGTTGAGCATTTAGTCCCCACTATCAGAAGCTTAGCATGGAGTCGAGATCAGAACGACAAGATGTTAAGATTGAACCTCGACATGATAGACGAAAGGAGGGACGCAGCGGCTATAAGGCTAGCATCGTATCAGCAAGTGCTGGCGAATAGTCACAATAAGAGAGTAAAACACAGGGATTTTGCCCCGGGCGATCTGGTTCTGAAAAGAAAGGTGGGGATGGTCAAAAAAATGATGCCACCCTGGGAAGGCCCATACAGAATTGCAGAAGTCATTGGCAAAGGGGCATATACGTTGGAAACCATGGCGGGAAAGTTGGTCAACAAGCCCTGGAACGCCACGTCTCTGAAGAGGTACTATCAATAGAAGCTAAGTTCTGGTTTTAATTGGATGTTATTTGTTGTTAATCAAATACATATGAATGAGCAAGTTACCGGAATTTACAAAAAAAGAAGAGAAGAATTTTCTTTTCCAATGGTCTACTATAAAAATTGAAAGCCAAGTGGCAAGTGGCATTCTAGCCGAGCGCCAGGCACTTAAGCAAGATAAGTGGCAGCTGGCACTATAAGCCGAACGCCAGACACTTGCTAAAAATTGAAAGCCAAGTGGCAAGTGGCATTCTAGCCGAGCGCCAGGCACTTAAGCAAGATAAGTGGCAGCTGGCACTATAAGCCGAACGCCAGACACTTGCTAAAAATTGAAAGCCAAGTGGCAAGTGGCATTCTAGCCGAGCGCCAGGCACTTAAGCAAGATAAGTGGCAGCTGGCACTATAAGCCGAACGCCAGACACTTGCTAAAAATTGAAAGCCAAGTGGCAAGTGGCATTCTAGCCGAGCGCCAGGCACTTAAGCAAGATAAGTGGCAGCTAGCACTATAAGCCGAACGCCAGACACTTGCTAAAAATTTAAAGCCAAGTGGCAAGTGGCATTCTAGCCGAGCGCCAGGCACTTGCCGTACAAACACACAGCAAAACTAATATAAAAAGAAAAAGAGAGAAAAGATATATATGTACTGAAGATAAGTTGAACAGAGCACAACACATAGAGAAAAAGAGTTCGGCCATTTCATTAATATTGAACATTTAGTTTACAAAAGAGAGGTGTCCATCATTACAAGAAGATATGAACTGGAAGAATTCGAAGGAGCCCTAGCTAGACGCCTCAGTACCAACAGCATCCTGGTCCTGCCGACTCGCCTCCTCGGCCCCATCAGCCGCCTCACCTTCATGAGGTGGGGAATCCAGGTGAATAACTGAGTCGTTCGGCTGGGGTTCAGCGTCAGCAGTGGCTACAGAGGGAGCCACGGTTGACGATTGGGGAGCGGTCAGTGGCAGAGCGGTAGGAGGAGCTGTGATGATCCTTGAGGATGCGATGTCCTGGCACTCATCAAATATACGCTCCGCTTCGGTGGGTTCTGGGTCGACATAGACCCCCAGAGGCTCGATCCCCAGATCCTTGTCTACCTCATCCGGAGTGGAGCTGGTCTGTCCCTCATCCGGAACCCGGTCGGCGAAGCCTTCCCGGAATCCTTGAGCATACCGAAGAGCACCGACCCTGGAGAACCGAGCATGAAGGGCCAGCATCCCACCACCCACTCTGCTGATAACGTCGATCAGAGCGGTACGCTCGTCCAGAGCTCTTTTTTCAAAAGCCATCCGAGCAGACTGTTCATCAGCTAGAAGACGTTGGAGTTCTGCCTTCTCTTCTCTGAGTGATTCCTGCTCAGTCTGCCAGACGCTCTTCTCGAGCTGGAGGGCGTCCTTCTCATCCTGAAGGGAATCATTCTCCTTTTTCAGGACATCTCTCTCTTGCTCGGCTTTGTCAAGCCGAACCAGCACCTCGGTATTTTTCATGGCAAGGAGGTCGTTCTCTTTATTAGCCACCTCCAGGCTGTCAGAATACTTTCGGGCCCTGGCGTTCCCCATTTCCACCTGCTTCTGCATGGCCATCATCCCAAACAATGTCTGCATAGGTGCACAATAAGAACGGTTAAACCAATAGTCAGAACGGGAGAAGGCAAGACCAAGTAATATAAGAGAATTCATGAGTTAGAAAATAAAAGTCACCTCCATAGCAGATTGGGGAAAGCGACTGAACACGTCCTTCTGGGAAAGGCCCTTTGCCGCCTCAATGTCCTTCGGAGTCCACATGCTCCTGTAGTAGGCCATAGCGGTCTGGCCATCCTTCAGCATGGTCTCGTTCGGTTTCACGAACGTCCCATCCGTTCGAGTGTACCGAGGGGCCCATGGCGGCAAGCTGGGGATAGAAGGGGGGCCTGAAGCAGAAGCAGAGCCACCAGCTGCAGGAGGCCCAGAGTGAGAAGGAGCTCTGATCGCTCGGTGCAAGAGAGTACCCGGCCCAGAGACTCGGGTCCTTCTAATAAGAGGCTCCTCCTCAGGGTCGATTTCACTGTCAGGATGAGGCCTTTTGCCTCGCTCTTTGTCCCGACCGCCCCCCGCAGCAGCAGGAGCTATGGTAGCTGGGGAGGGCGCGTTCTGGTTGGCCGCAGGGGCGCTGGCAGCAGGGTTAGTAGCCACTGCGCTCGGGACAGTGTCAGATATGGTGGCTGAAGAAGAAGCCGACGCTGGAGAGGAGGTCGCCCCAGCAGCAGGAATGACTGGGGGAGTATTTTTCCTCCTGCCAAAAGAGGGAATCTGCAGTCTGCTCATATTGTAGCCGAGTGATGAGAGCGCAAAGAGGTTGTCTGAAGTGAGGAGATCTGAGCAGGAAGGAATATCGTTCAGAACGTATCTCTTCAAGTAGTTAATCCTATCCCTGCAAACACTGTAGCTCAAGTCATCACAAGGTATTCCCAAGGAGCGGCATAAGTAAGTGCAAAAACGAGGAACGCATGTTTCACAGGGGCAGTCGTGTTTATGGGATTTGAATTTTTTATAGGAGGAGACAGAGCAGACACCAAAGGCGCTCGGGATAGGGTAATCCTCTGCAGCCGGCGAAGACCAAGCCCCACTAATACCCACTATGCTATCCCTCCAACCCTTTTCAGATTTTATTGTGTCAGTGCATATGGACATCTTCTCGAACGGGTAGAGGTGGTAGAAGGGCTCGTTAGTACGGATCTTACTGACCTTATAGCACAGAAGGAGGTCTATGAGGTCAAGGTCCAGATTTCTGTCACGCGTCAATAAGAGCATAACAGATATGATCCTAAAGAAGTTGGGGTTGACCTGCAGAGGGGATATCCCCAATCTGTTGAAGACGTAACTAAAGAAAGGGTGCAGAGGGAACCTAACAACATTCAGTTGAAGGTTTGTGAATAAGACTTCGCCGGGCAGGAGGCCGGCGCCGGTCGTAATATTAACGTCTTGGGGGCAAACCCTAACTACGATGTTGTCAGGAAGCCTAAGTCTCATACGAAGGACACCCAGATCTACAACCATGGTGGAAGTGCAAGAAGAATCTAAAAGAGGGAAAATGGAAGCCTGCCGAAAGTAAAAAGAACGAAACTAACCTCGGAGGACTGCAAGATCGCTGGGAGAATGACTCTCGAAGGATTTCACCGGAAAAGGCTTAGCACAGTTCTAGAAAGAGGGAGATTTGGCTGATGATGGAGACGGTAAAGGGAAGTGAAGTGGAATTCGAGAGCATTATATAGGCAAGGGGGCCCGAGGGCCGAAGCGTCGGGAAGGCAAGAAATCCCTCGAACCCCGGAACATTGATTCTGGATCTGACCGTTCGCTCCCCCACGTGGTTATCTCGAGCCGTCAGCGTCATGATGAGACGCCATCAATAATTACCCCTTATTAAATAAGGGGCAATTATGGGGGCAGTTGAGGAGGCCCTGGATGACATGGGCCAGGTCCGACTCGCAAAACACAACCTTCAGTCCGAACAGCTGGGTCAGCCCATAAAAAGACACTGCCATATGGGCCGAGCGGGAGTAAGCCCATCAAGAGTGACCAGGGCTTACTGAGGAATAGGCCCAGGTCCAGCAATTAGTAACTATCTTGTAAATATCTTGTAAATATCTATAAATAGGAGTTGGAATGAAGAGGAGGGGGATCTTGATTCGGGTTGAGGTGTAAGAATTCTAGAGAGAGAAAGAATAGAAGGAGTTTCTTGCATCTTCACCATGATTCCAACATGTTCCATTAGTAACACTCCCTCACATCAACCGTCTAAATTCTTAGCTGCTCTTTTTATGAAAATGCTGATGCAGTTTTTGACACCAAGTGTCAAATAAACCAAAACCATATAATAATTTCTCCCAATAAAAAAAATATTATAAATTAGAGAGTCAGAAACTTGTAATTTCCTTACATTGGAATCTCTATTTCCAATACAAGTATTTCAAATTACCCTCCATTTTCTGTACTCTGATTTGCTTTTTCTAGTTTCGTGACACTTTATATTCTCTTTTAATAACATCTGACTTTAATGCTACCAACAAAAATAAAAATAAAAAACTCCTAGTATCCCATTGACTAACATGTGAACTCAAGTTGCTTTATCCTCAATCTTTAAATTATACTAACAATTTTGGCAAGTTTTGATTTTTCCCTAAATTCTGATTTTTTGACAACCTTTTTCCAAGTGGATGCTTTATCTTTCCTGCCAACAAAAGATGAACATAATTGCAATTGTAAAATGTGTTCAGGTCTATTCAAGAGATTCAATAAAACTAACATAAAATAAAATAAAAAAAAAAAATTAATCAGGCTTTCGGTATTGAAAAATTAATACGTTACCCTAATGATCCATACCGACTAAAAAAATTAGAAGTGCAAAGGAATGATGGAATATTTATTAGAAAATGATTCTCAAAAAAAAAAAAAAAAGGCATTAATATTTTCTTTTTCTTTTTATCCACCTTGGATTGCATAACTTTTTGCAATTTCATGGTACATGGGGCGAAACGAGGATTTTATTTCAAAGGGGACAAAGTGCACTTGTTGAAAAAAAAAATCAATAAATATGACAAATACGAAGAACAATTTTTTTAAATCAAAAGGCAAACAATAAAAAAAAATTTGTAAAATAATATGCTAAATAAATACCGTAAAAAAAAATATAGTTACAAATATAAGAATCAAAATATTGATTAATAATATTTTAATTAAATACAATTACAAATGTCATCAATCTAACAACCCTGATCCTCATGGATCCAGATCATTAAACGGATCATTACCCGACCCAAAACTATCCGAGGGTAATACGGTCTTTTCACGTTAAATTTAAACCTTAACGTCTAAAAATGGTAAGATGGTAATTTGCTACAATTCACATGGTTTGAGACCCAAAGGACATAAATGTCTTTTACTTGTATCACATAATAAATAAAATAAAGTCCCGGGCAACGTGGTCTTTTTGGTGGTTAAAATATAATTATTGCATTTTATTGGGTCATAAAATAAATACTTGTAACATAAATTGGGTGCCAAAATGTAATTTGGGAAACTAATAGAACTCATATGTGGAACGTGAACCGGTCGACGTATGCACATTATACGTCGACTGGTTTGGGTTATGAACAATGCAAAACCCACTGTCGAGATACCGGTCGAATTTTTACGTCGATGGGGTCAGGATACCGGTCGACGTATGGGAAGCCATACGTCGACTGGTTTACATCGTGTGCAACAATGACCCACACTGTCAAGATACCGGTCGACGTATGGGAAGCTATACATCGACCGGTTCTGAGTAATTCTCACTTCCACTTCCCTGTCCAGTATGCACCCATATACACCAACATTTGATAATTAACCACCCACGCCACTGCACTCACGTACGAAATTAAACACATTACAACATCTAATACAATAATAACAACCACGTTGTTAACGTAATTTGCCACACGTTACTTAAAATACACAAACTGATTTTGAGTGAATAAGGCTTAATTACATTACCCAATGACCATGCACATGATACTTCCACGTATTTTACATGTTGCCAAAAATAATGCATTTTGTGTCATGCACTTTACAAGGTAAGTTCAAGTCCCACAAAATACATTAAAAAATGCCTTTAAGTTCCCTTAGCTCTGTGGTGGATTATCATTCGCCAATTCCTTGCCATGACCTGAAAAATGTTAGATATATTGGGGTGGGCAATTTGCTGAGCAGGCAACACTTAAGACATGCATCTTGTGTCTCCGTGAATCCATACAAAGAAAGGAATGATAGGAATATGGATCATAGCATGTCGGGGAATAAAACATCATATCCAATCTCAACGTAAACAATACGATGCAATGTAAATGCAGTGCATGCCAATGTCGTTCCCCATTTTCAAAACCATCCATCTGTCACTTTTCAAACTGTTAATGTAACCCCCTTTGATACCTCCTCAGCGTCGAGAGAAGGATTGGCTACTGTCCCTAAACCGTTAGTGACTCCGCAGCGTCATCGTGGGGCTCAGATAGCTCAACCACGCTAGGGTAATCTCCCTAGTTCCATCTAGGTTACATTAACCTACCGGCCCTTTAGAGACTCCGTGGCGACCGGGTTTTTACAAAACTGATTCAACAAAACACTTTCCAAAAATTCCCTATTTTCATTTAAAAAATCAATTCTTCCCATTTCTTGCCCAATGTAGATGCATAGATGCATTAATGCCGCGTACATAATCATTATCTCACAATTAGTTCAAATTTAGTCATCAAGGCATACATTCACAAGAATTCTCCAAAGAGAATACAACATGCTTTTACACGATAGAAATCTAGCATGATGGAATTATAAATTCAACACTTAGGCATGTCCTTCATACATCATTTATAGTATATTAACAAAACAATGAACACAAAACTCAACATACATCATGCTTTTTACACAATCAAGTTAACACACACATTCACATAAATTCACATATTCTTACTTAAGTCATTTTAAACTAAAATCAAAGCAATTAAGCATGTTAAGGCACAATTCAGGTTGATTAATTCACTAAAGCGCAAGAACTTCGTGGATTAAGAACCAATACCTTAAATGTGATGCAAAACCCTAAATGGGTCACAATTTTCGAAGGCCAAAGGGAGCACCAAATCTGGAATTTTTGGTACACACGCGTAGAGCTCGTTGTACTCTTCGTTTTGCCTCAAACGGCACCTAAATCTAGCAAATAATCAAGAAGTAATCTTGCTTCAAAGATTGAATGAGAAAAGAAAAAGAAAAAGCAAAACAAGAGAGTGTGAGAGAAAACCAGCGGGGAGAGAGAGAAGGTTGGAAATGTGGTCTCTAGACCACTTTTGATACAGTGGTAGGCCCCACAAATTTTATTTCTTTTCTCTTTGTCTTTTACTTGAAATTTTACACCATATAAAATGCATCACCATTTAAATGTCACACCATCATATAAATTAAAATGCACCAAATGCAATTGGACCCAACCACAATCCCACACGTAAAACGTGAAAAGACAGAAATACCCTTACTTTGACAAAATTCCTAAAAAATGGAAAGTGCCAAAAATCGGAAACGTCACAATCAATAAAAAGAAATAAGTGGAAAGAATAGAAAAATACATAATTATACATAAGTGAAAAAAAAAAAAAAAATGAAAAAGGAAACAAAAATTAGAAAAGGAAAAATATATGGTATACTTGAAAAAGGAAATTAGAAGAATTTAAAAATTTTAGGGGGGCACTATTTAAAATTACCATATAAGTATATGTATATAACAAAAATATATACCTATGTACAGTAGGTTGGAGCAAAGTGAGGGGGGCACGCGCCCCTCTGGACATTAATTGGCTCCGCCCCTTTAGTACTTTTATATTTTAGACAATCTATAAGGGAGGTAAGTGTAATTATGGTTTTATTTAGATACTTGAAAACAATTAATACTATTAAATATGAAGTTTTTAAGGGTGAGAAAAGGAGTACGGGAATTAAGGCATCATATAGAACGAACTTTCTTTTACAATAATGTCATGCTTACACCACCTATAACAACCACAAATGTGACCAAAACAAAGCTGCACACCTGATATTTGAGTCTATAGTTGAGAACATAATCTATAGTTGATAACATAGACCAACACTAAAACAGAAAGAAAACAATTGGCATAAATGCCACATAATCTGTTTCTTTTTCATTCATTCATCGATTGTTTGAATCCTCATTGAGTTTCAGCTTTGATTCTTTTTTTAAGTATGAAAGCATCAGTCAAAGCAGTTTTCGACACCAAAGCAGCCTCCAACATACGCAAAGCCTGCAAAAGAAATCCACATTAGTAACTAATAAATGTAACAACTACTGTAAAGCAAAGCTGATAACCATAGAATGCTGATGAACACATATGATTCCCCATGGCAAGAACCAAAACCTCCCAACAATCAAAATTATAGTCCATGATGAACAAATGGTGAGTCAATAGAATGTAAGCAGTACTTAAAAACCCAGCCTTTAGTCAATTTACCTCTTCCTCACCCATGGTCACTTCTTGCTCTAACATGTCACTGTGAGGAATATTCAATCTGTCGAGAAGAGACATGTCTGAGAATAGAGATAAAAGTGTTATTCTCAAATCATCTGTCACCAAGAACATGGAAGGCCCCCTAAAGAATCCCTTGCCAATTATTCTTTCATTCACCTTGGGAACGAAACCCGGTAAGGAATTAATAAAAGAGTAAGATGACCATGGAACTTGCTCGATAGGAATGAGCTGCTTATTCAAAGCAAAACCTCGCGCAAGCTTTGGATTGACCAAAATTGCCTTCATCTCCTCAGATTCCAAGAATTCCCCAACATCAGAATCTTGGATGCTCTTGTATAGATTACCTAAGCATCCCCTTAAGGACAAACATGGAAATTCCTTGAAAACACAACCAAGTGGAAATGTGAGGAAACTGCCAATAAGATCAACAAAATCTTCTTTTGCTTCTACATACAACGCCCTGTTATTAGATTTGTTGATGAAAAGCTTTAAAAATTATCTTTCTTTCCACTTTTCTTGTGTTCATAGCCCTTTGAGATTGATCGGTGCTTCCTGGACCATAGTTTTCGGGGCAAATGTCAACATTGCTTTTGTCAATGGCTAGTTCCAAAATGGTCTTCGAGAAAGGCGTCCTTGATGTTAATGAACAAATAAGCAATTTCAAAATCTGCGTGAAAGAGAAAAAACAAACATTCATTTTTCTCATGAAAACACTTATAAAAGTAGAACTACTTAACAACATAATTTACCTTGTCCCTTCCCATGCTTATACTACTTTCTTCTCTTATGCTTTTATCCATAGCTCCAAACTTACTAAGCAGGGATAAGCCAGTCACAGTGGATATTGGCTTTACATGAAAGTCATCAGTTATAAGAAACCTTGCGGCAGGTTTCACAAACACTCCCCCATCTTGTTGTGCAGACATACTTTTATTCATAATCCACGAACGAGACATGAACCCTCCACAATGGTAGAGAGCGTCAGAGTAAGGACTGAAATGATGACGGTCACTGCAAGTATGGTACTCAATATCACCATCAACAAAATTCAGTTTTAAATACCTGCAGTACAATTTAGCTGCATTTCGAGGACGAAGCAGCAAGTCCTTGCACCACACATGACGTGCCTCATCAAGATCCTCAACACTTTCATACAAGTCGTTCAAACAACCAAGGTCCACTTCTATTGAGTGTTCGTGAGCAAGTGTAATAATGGATCCAATAGGCATAGTCATGAAGCTAAAGAGAACATCAACAAAATCATTACTTGACTCTGCAAAAACAAAAAGATTTCTCTTTTTCTCCACCAGCACCTTTAGGCTTATACTTTGTGAAGCTTCATTCGCCATCATTTGAAGTGGATAGTATATTAGCAAAATTCAATTTATATATTTTAATTAATGTAACCTGCATCAATCATCACATCGAATGTTAGAAGTTTCACAAAAGTGAAAGATATTGTTTATAATAAGATGACCAAACTATAATAAACTGTAAAAATTGAATTTCTATGATGAATAAACTGTATGTTGAAACCGATAGATTTGTGTTCAGTACAAGAAATTATATATGCTAGTTTCTCAAATGCAAAAGTTAGATGCAAAATAAAGGAAATATATACTAGAAGGAGAAACAATTATCAATTAAATCCCTTGCCAATGCTACTAAAAAAAAAAAAAAAACTCCAATAGCAATCAATGGCTTCGCTTAACTGTCTCTTCTCTACAGTCATGTTGAAAATCAAAAACATAATTTACCTGGACTGATTTCAAGTAATCAAATTTCAAGTTACAGGAATTAATAGTGCCAATTACATAATCATGTAAAAAGAGTAAACACTTGTGAACTGAAGTAATTGTACCTGATCAGACCCCACAAAAGAAACACAACCAGGAAATGTTTGGATTTTAGATGACTAGAGATCAATGGGACAAGGCAAGATATAAAAAAATGAAAAAGGAAAGTATATTTATATGTATAAAGTCAGTGACTTTCCATTTCTTTCTTATTTTTCTAGGTTGGAATCTCTATTTCCAATGGAAGTGATTCAAATTCCCGTCCATTTCCTGTGCTGTGTTTTGCTTTCTCTAGGTTCTGACAACGGAAATGATTCAAATTCCCTTTTATTTAATAACATCTGACTTTTATTGCTACCACCAAAATTTTCTCTTTTCCTTCCCTTTACTGTTATTGAGAACCAAACAGAGAGCCTCGTATAAAGTGTGAAAAATAATTCAGCGTAACAAAATCACCAAGGGACAAGCTCTCCCTCTGAATTAAAATGAGACAGCAAGGTCCTCAGTCAAATTAAAATTCAAGATGAAGTAGAGTCTTGCCAAAAAGGAGAAAAAGAAGGTAAAAACTTTAAAACAGCAAAAAATAAACATTTAAGGCAACAATATTAGGAATCATATAGAACCAACGTTTTTCTAAATAACACAACCCCATGACTACCACGACAAAAAAAAAAAAAAAAAAAAAAAAAACCTTGACTACAACTTATATTTGAGTCTATAGTCGCGACACTGAAAAATATAAAGAAAGCAACTGACATGGAAGAAAAAGTTTGACACCAGGGTAGTTCAATTCTGAATTATAATAGAATTTCTTTCCAATCCATGCATCAACCGTCTGAATTTTCATGGAGCTTTAGCTTTGATTCGTTAAGTATAAAAACATCAGTCAGAGTAGTTTTTGACACCAAAGCAGCTTCCAATAAACGCAAAGCCTGCAACAAAAAATTCACATATCAATGGATCATTAGAAACTAGAAAATGTAACAACTACTGTAAAGAAAAACAGATAATCATAGCATACTCACCCATCCTAACATAGGATCCCCATTTAATTAATAAAGTGATGAACCAAGACCTCTCAAAATCAACATTATAGTCCATATTAGACAATCATTTGTTCCAAAAAATTTAAGCTCTTAGGAACAACTATGTAATAAAAGTTCTCCACATACCTTCAGAAATATAATGAATTGTCAGATTAAGGCCACATGATGAAATAGCGGTGTGAGTCAATAGAATGTAAGCAATAATTATACCAAGTCTGGTGTTAATTTATGTGATATCCCTCGGATCCGAGACACGGGTTCATCAGGCCCAGACCCAAACCCGAGGAAATATCAAACAATTAAAGTATTTTAAAACGAACACAGATGACAAAAAGAAACAATAAAGATAGAATAAAGCTGAAAGAAAGAAAATAATAATAAAACCCTCCATGTATAACTGAAAAATGAAACTCCAATCCTCCAAAACTTCAAGGTTGCAACTTGAGAATCCACTGGTGGACCCCTAACCAAAAGTTCAACTGAAACTGAAAACTGAAAATAGATAATGCTAGAAACATCGAGAGAAGTCCTACGTAATCAGATGAATGTGAGACTATCCTCAACAAGCATGATCAAGCTCTAAGGTTGGAACCGTCCTGTACCTGAAAAGAATAATAAAGGAGTGGGTCAGACTCACGAACAAGTTCTAATCTAACTGCAATCCATACAATGACCCGATACGCAGATACACCGTAGACACTTCACAATATCTATCTAGTCCATACATATAAATATATCCATACTAAGGGACATTCACTAGTCTATAATAGGGATCTCAACCTGAATAGAAGGCAACATGCGAATACGCACCCAAAGGTGGGCATGAGTACCTAGACCTAATAGGGTACACCTCAACCTATTATAACCAACTACGCATCCTCCGCATATACGCACCCTAACCAACGAGTCTGAGACTCAAGCTCAACTCGTGGTACCATAACCATATATATAAAGTTCGTCCAAAACCAGGGTATGTAGTTCAACTATTTATTAAACTGACATACAATAAACCAACTAGTTAGTCACTTAACTTATTCAGTTGATCTGACTTAACTACCATCCGTTAATCTAGGAAGTCATCCAACTTGGTTACAGCTGATCTGACTTAGTCACAATTAGGATTCGATATCTTTCAATCCATTCCATTAATCCATTAGGTTAGGTTTATGCGTTTTGAGCTAAACCGTCCCTAGTATGTCACCGTCCCATACCGGTATATACAATCCTCCATATCCATGTAAATTACAACATATATAACAGTTCAATAATTTGCAAACCAAAACCATCATCCAAATAATTGCAGAAAAATATTTAAAGTTTCAGCAATTTAAATCCAAGCATTTAACTATATAGTTGCAGGAGACGATTTAATAAATCAACAACTAACATCCAGAGCATGCATAGACCAAATTTAATATGTCAAGGACTCCATCATGCATGTGGATAGGTTAAATAATCCTATTATTATCCAATAATTTGTTAAAACAATTTCAGAAGATTGTTTAATGCTTCATTAATTTAAACCCAAACATTAACCATATAGTTGCAGGAAACGATTTAATAATTCAGCAACTAGCCTCCTAAGCATGCATAGATCAAAATTAATAATTAAATGACCTTGTCATGCATTTGAATGCATTTAAAAATAAGTTTTATAAACACATTACATTCCATCAAATTGCTGAATTTTAATTCAACAATTAATTTATCTTCCATTTGTTAACAACATAGGAAGTGCCTTAATTTTTACACTGTTTGTCCCAACAATTTAGAATTAAACCTTAATCAATTTAAGGTCTTATTAACACCCAAATTCAGCCTTCTAATCTCTCTGTGGAACCCCAGAACCAACAGATTAAATCCATGCTCTAACAGTATTAAACAGTAAATAGAAAACTAAAAAAAAAAAAAACAAACAGAAAATAAAAATTGAAGATGGAGCCTGCTCCAAATTTTGGGAGCAGGCTCTTTCAGCCTAGAGCCGGCTCTAGGAGTCCTTAGAGCTGGCTCTACTTGTTGTGGGAGCCGGCTCTCACCTCATTGAGAGCCTCTGTCCCCGTTTTGCTTCGTTTCAGTCCATCTGCTCCCTCTCTGATCAATTCCTACCACTCTATTGGTTTCTAAAACTAATCTTAGGAGTCTTAATTTAGTCTAGAAGTGATAAGTGCTGAATACTGTATATTCAGGCGCCCTAAATTACATTAACAAAGTCCATTAATTGATCATTTTATGTAGATTAACTCCATTTGCATGTTTTTGTGCACTTTCAGGTTAAAGTGCAAAAAGGAAGCAAAAATGATGCCTTGTGGAATTATGAACAAAAAGGGTGCCAATTCTAAATTTCTGGCATCGGTAGAACCTGACTTTTATCACCATTTTCGACCTAGCAAACTCAAGAACTGGACTTCCATCATAACATGAAAGATTTAGAGCTCTGAATCAGCTTTCCAAATCTTCAAGCGGTTCATCATTCGGAGTTCGGCACAGAGAGTTATGATCTTCTTAACAGAGGTGCGCAGAACTGCCTGGCAGCACTGAAGTACTGCCTTTCTCCCCATTTTCGACCAACCAGACTTGAGAATTGGGTCTTCATCAAAACATGAAGTTTTTGAAGCACTGAATCAGCTCTCCAAATCTTCAAACAGATCATCATTTGGAGTTCGGAGCACAAAGTTATAGCAGTTTTACCAAAGTAGGTCAGTGCTGAGCAAGAAGAGCATGTTGCACATTACACTAATTTAGAGTGCTCGAGACCACTCTTCGAGTGCTCGAAAATCAGCCAGATTGCAGCTCGGAAATGCACCCCTCTTCAGCCCACTTGTGCATTGGTTTCCACATTTCCACCCTCCTTCTTTATGGAGTGGTTGGGAATGTCTTTGGAGGAGAGAGAGAGCTTAGTTGATAGATATAAGGCAACTAAGGGCCACATGCATCCTATCCTTGAATTTTTGCAACATAGAGGGAGAGAAGAGAGCAAGAAAAGAAGGTGTTCTTGAAGCTTAAAGGAGGGAGCTCGAAAATTGGAGATGGAGTTCAAGCTTCTTCTTCATTCTAAGGCTCCAATGGGTAACTAACTCTTCTTCTAGGGAGGTGATGAAGTCCCTCCCTTGTAAGCATGTCCTAGGGTAGTCTATTTTGGGGGATTGCAATGTATATTTCTATGGTCTTTTTCATAACTAAGAGCCTTTCATTTGTTGTAATGAATGTTTATATATGTATGGTTGATTTCTTCAAGTTCATTATCTTGATTGTTAGGTGATGTCTTGTATGAATCTTATTGCTTGAGTTTTCATGGTGAGAATGGGAACAAGGTTATGAAATGGTTTCATGGCATGTTGATAGGTGACTTTGATAGACCATTGCTTAGGAAATCCTTTGATGGTGTATGCTTAATCTCTAGCTCCATGTGCTTCATCATTTTGTCAAGAACTTGATAGTCTTTCATTTAAGTAAATGTATATAAGCTACACTTTAGTTAAGTAGTCTAAGCATGTTTACCCTTTTGATAGATTATACTTGTTTGAGACTTAATGTACTTCTTGATCAATTACATGGCAACCATGTGTTGTTATGTAATTCTTGACCATTATATGTTATTTTTCCCCTTAATTAGTTCTAATCTAGCATGTGTATAGGGATGGAGACGGATTCATCTCCCTAGTCTTCTCTACTTGCATTTCACCTCTTTATATTCCTTGCAATCTACTATTTTATGCATCTTAATTTCATAGCTTTAGTGACAAACCAAGTAAAAACCCTATTCCCCCTTATCATTCTAAAACGATTCTAGACTCTTAGGTTGCCTTAAACTAGCGCAGTCCCAGTGGTTCGACTTACCCGACCAATAGCCCTATTTTACAATGATTCGTGCTATTGCGAAGGTTGATGTTTAATTGACCAACCGATCAAGAAGCATCCCCAAGGTTGTTTACAATAATTTTGAAAACAATTACAGAGTTTAATCAAGCCATTTAAACTAGCATTGTTGAAGAACAACAGTGAAACTAATTTGCAACATCAGTTCTATCCCAACCCCTCTGTTCTTCCTCTAATTCAAATTTGAAGGTCTTAAATTACATCTAGTATCCATTCAGACCTTGGTTGATTTCAGTAAGATTCAAAATAAAAATTAGAACAGTGGGACGTTATGCCAAAACAAAGAATAGAACACATACCTGACAGAATGGTTTTACAGATAAATTTTCACGGTTAAAAGATCCTCAAGTAAACATATACAAATCATGCATGGTTCAGTTAATGGCCAATTAATCCCCTAGAGGTTATCTAGGTGCACATAACACAAGCTAGAAGGAAGGAGGAAGATAAGAACTTGCCTGTACAGTTTTATAAACAAAACCTTGTCGCCGTTGTTCTAAGCTTTCCGGTAACCACTGACTACCTTCTAGCCTCCTCTGGTTCTGATCTAATCCACCAAAATCCTCCATTGGTCCTCTTTGTTCTTCTCCTTGACAGACCGTTACGATGCTCTGTTTTCTCAACTTCTCTCTTTACAGAACCAAGACTTGTTTTTCTCCAAACCCTTAACCAACGAAATCACTATATTTATAGACGTACAACCCTAAACCCTAATCTTTGTTTAATTAGAGTCAAATCCCTAACATAAACCTTAGTCGGCCCATATACAAAACCTACGTCTAAAGTGTCGGCATTATAAACGTACTTAAGTTAATAACCTAAAACTATCATTACAAAAAATAAATAAAATAGTGAATGCACAAAAACATAATATCATTAACAATTCAACTCAAATACCATTTAATAAACCCAACCAATCAATTAATCAATTTAAACACACCAAATAAATAAACAAAGGTAAGAAATCAATTAAATAACCAGAATAACCAATTAAACAAATAATTAATAATTAAACAAATAAAAATCCAATAAAATAATAAACAAAACTACTGAGACTATCCTTTTAAAAATTAGGGGTATTACAATTTACCTCCTCCTCACCCATGGTCACTTCTTTCTCTATGATGTCACTAAGAGGAATATTCAATCTGTCAATAAAAGATATGCCTGAGAATGATGATAAAGGCATAATGGTGAAATCATCTGTCACCAAGAACATGGAATGTCTCGTAATGAATCCGTTGCCAATTATTGTTTCCTCTGGATTGGACTTCGGTAGCACGCAAGAGACATTACAAAGGGAAGAAATAGTAGAGTAAGATGGATATGCAGCTTCCTCATTGGGAATGAGCTGCTTATCCAAAGCAAGACCATGGGCCAGCTTTGGATTGACCAAAATCGACTTCATCTCCTCAGATTTAAAGAATACCTCAATGTCAAAATCTTGGATGTTCTTGTACAGATTACCCAAGCATCCCCTCAAGGACAAACATGAAAATTTTTCAAAGACATAACCAAGTGGAAATGTTAGGAAACTACCAATAAGATCAACAAAATCCTCTTTTGCTTCTATGTACAATGCCCTACTATTAGATTTGTCGATGATAATCTTCAAATTTATCTTTGTGTCATTTTTTGTTGTGCTCATAGCCCTGTAAGATTGATCCATGCTTCTTGGACCATACTTTTCGTGGCAAATGTCGAAACTGGTTTTATCAATAGCTGGTTCCAAAATGGTCTCCGAGAACGGTGCCCTTGATGTTACTGAACACAAGAGCAATTTCATAACCTGAGAGAGTATTCATTTAGTACATCGAAATGCTTAGAAAGTAAAACTAGTTGATTACCTAACCCCTTCCTATGTAAGTTTAATAATATATATATATGTGTGTGTGTGTGGTGTAAGTTTAAAACAAAAGAAAAAGAGAAAAGAAAATTCAAAAAAAAAAAAAAAACAATTGGGTGGGACCCACAAAAGTTTTAAGTGGTCATAAGACCACGTTTTTCTTTTTGGCTCTATAATCTCATTCCCTCTCTCCCGTTTCTGTCCTGTGTCTTCCTCTCTCTTTTTCTTTTCTTTTTTCACTTCAAGCTTCCATTGTTGATTTCTCCCTCATTTCTTAGTATTTTTAAGTGTCGTTTACGGCAAAACGGAGAGCACGCCGAGCTCTACACGTGTGTACCAGCAATTTCAGATTTGAGCAACCTAGGGAGGTCGAAAATCTTGACCCATTTTGAGGGTTTGAGGTGAAAATTGGGGCTTTTCGCTTAAATTGAGGTAGGGGTGTTTAATCCACAATCTCTTAGATTTTGGTGAATTATTTTTCATAATTTGTCTTTAATTTGTGTTCTAATTTGTGTTATTTTTCATATTGGTTATGTGTTGTATATGAGATGTGTATATATACATGTTAGTTGTTATGTGATAAAGAACCATGTAAAATTGATGCTAAATTTAATACTTATTGCGCTTTAAAATGCTGAATTTTATGATTTTGAAGCATGATGTAAATTCCTATAATATTCCTATGAGGCATGTATATTGTAAATATTTGACTTGTAAGAAATAAAAAATTTCTTTATTAGTACATCATTAAAATGCATAAGACATATATGCATTCATTGGGATAGAATGGGAAAAATTGATTTGAAAGAAAGGAAATGGATTTTGGGAAAGAATTTTGAAAAGGGGTTTTTGTGAAAAACCCAGCCGCCTAGGAGTTGCCTAGGGACCGCGGCATTAGTGAGGCTTAGAGGGGACTAGGGAGACTGCCCTAGTGTGGTTGAGTTACCTAGGCCCCAAATGACGCCATGGAGTTGCCATGGGTCAGGGACAGTGGCCAATCCTCCTCTGGTGCCGCCATGGAGTTGCCATGGGACGGGTTCATTAACGGTTTGAAAATGATGATGGAAATGGTTTTGAAAAATGGGGAGTGACATTGCATAGCATGGCATATCATTGCATGTCATATTCATTTGTGGTATCGGATTAATGATGTGGTATTGTAGTTATATTTTTACTCCCGGCATTGTATGATCCTAATTTCCTTATTCCTATTCATTGTGTGGATTCACGAGGTCTCAAGAGGTGTGCCTTAGGCACTACCTACTGAGCAATTTTGCTCACCCCTATTATTTAACATTTTTCAGGGCTCGGAAAAGAAATGGCGGATGACAATCCCCCGTAAGTTTGAAGAAGATTAGGAGTTGTATTTTGTTATCTTTTGTATTTTAGCCCATTTTTTTTTTTTATTGTCTCAAATTATGTAAAAGAATATTTATTTTTGCAAATCATGGCCCTATAACATAACTAAGATACTTGATTATTTTTGTTGTAAACTGAGACCATGTAAATGCTTAAGTTGAAGGGGATGACGGTGATGGGCTAATTTGGGAAGGTTATTGATGTTGTGGTATTGGGGAATGCATTATATTCCTTTTGTATTGTGTGTTGGAGTAGGTTAGATAAGTCTTAAAAAGCCGTTGTTTTTTTTTATTATTTGAACAGGTTGTTGTAGGACCATTTTTAGTGGAGGTCATGCCGAATTTTTTTTTTTTTTAAATTTTTATTATTTTCGGTATTCAGTTTAAGGTCGTTACAAAATTGGTATCAAAGCCTTGGTTCGAAAACCGTTAGGACGACGGGTAGAGGCCTACCTAGGGTTATCTGGGAAGTCATTTGCATAGTTTATGTGATTAATTGTTAAAGTGTTTTGCTATGTGAAAAAAAAAAAGGAAAATAAAAAAAAAAACATGCTTAACTGTTTACTTGTTTACGTGTTATGTGTTTATATGCTTATATTAGTGTGTTCATTGCACAATATTACATCCTAAGTATTAGTGTAACATCCTTTTATGTTGAGTTGTATACGGTTGGACCTTAGTGTTATCGTTATTGAATCATTTTATTTGTTTTATAGAACGATGTCACGGCGTGAGGAACCCAGGGACGTTGGCCCTAGGCCAGCAAGGGGTGATGTTGGTAAGAGCTCAAGCTCCAATCTGACGGAGCTAGTTGATGAGGACACACTTCTTCGGGATTTAATTGCCCCAAGGGTTGTTCCTACAAGGAGGGATAATGTGGAAGCACCCGTTGAAGAGGGTGAAAGTCCGACAGAACTAGTATTGAATCGCTTGTTGCAGAGGGCCTTCAGGGCCACCATTGCTACACAGCCGCAGCCGATACCGCAGCCGATACCACAACAGGTAGTGCAAATGGAGGAGACGCCAGCACAGAAGCGTCTCAAGATTATTAAAGGGTTTTCTCAGTTGATGCTGGTAATGTTTGAAGGTGGTGTAGATCCTATGGTAGCGGATGACTACATGTAGTAAGTTGAAACTCAATTGACTTCTATGGATATGACGGAGGATCACTTGAAAATCATCCTAGCCACTTACAAGTTCACAAAGAATGCCAAGTTTTGGTGGAAATCGATCACAAATCAATATAAGATTGAAGAGATGAGTTGGGATAGATTCAAGGAGCTGTTCTATGAGAAGTATTTTCTTGCTTCCAAGAGGTGGGAGTTAAATGATCAGTTTATTGACCTTATCCAAGGCAATATGTCAGTGACAGAGTACGAGAACAAGTTCACTTCTCTTTCCCGCTCTGCTCCAGAGATGGTGAGTAATGAAGTTGATAAGGTTCAGAAGTTTATCTCCGGACTTGACTATAAGATGAGGCCATTGTTAATAGCACAGGGCATCAAGGTTTATTCTGAGGCAGTGGAAATGGCATTAATGTTAGAGGCGGACGCCAAAGATAAAGATGCAAGAAGGGAAAGTGGAAGCAAAAGAGGAATGCAGGGTCATTTTCAGAAGGACCTTCAGGAAAGAGGAATAGGGGTGGTTCATCTCAGTTTCAGGGTCAGCAGTCAGCACGATCCGCTCCTACCACTCCTATGCCAGTAGGGTCTGCCAAGAGTGGTGTCATTTGTTATCGTTGTAATCAGCCGGGTCACTACAAATTAGAGTGTCCACAGACATTGGTTAATTCTGGGGCTCGTTTTGGTTGTGGCCAACAAGGCCATAAGGTTAAGAATTGTCCTAATCAGGGAGCAAGCATAGGTAGTGGCAGAGGGTCACAGCAGAGGCCGTCACAGTCGGCTATGGTTCAATCATGTTTCAGACCACCACCATCACAGCCTGCCATGTCCTCTCAGGGTTCACGGCCAGATAAGAGGGATACTCCTACTATGTCAGTTCAGCAGTCAGGTGTTCAGGTTGGCAGTTCTCAGGCACAGGCACCATAG
Organism: Cornus florida; assembly: GCF_030987335.1. Lineage (NCBI taxonomy): Eukaryota > Viridiplantae > Streptophyta > Magnoliopsida > Cornales > Cornaceae > Cornus > Cornus florida. The sequence continues at coordinate 26,641,449 of NW_026775572.1, read as the reverse complement.
GGACGTGTCTTTGCACTTGCACCGACTGATGCATCTCCTAGATCGTCAGTTCTCCGAGGTATATTTCCAGTATTTGGTTCTTGGGCCCGTGTTTTGTTTGACTCTGGTGCATCTCATTCTTTCATTTCATCATCATTTGTACTTGCATCAGGGTTAGAGGTCAGTTTTATGGATCGGGCGTTGTGTGTTGAAACGCCAGTTGGGGTTTCAGTGTCTTTGAGTCAAGTTGTGCGAGATTGTTCCATTGTGATAGCTGGGCGGAACTTTGTGTTTGACCTTATCCTCCTGGAGATGACTAGCTTTGATGTCATTCTCGGGATGGACTGGTTAGCTTTCTTTTGTGCCACGATCGACTGTTTTAGAGGTAAAGTCATAGTTTGCACTCCCGAGGGAGACTATTTCTTTTTCGTGGGAGATCGGAGTAATTCCCACATTTCATTGTTTTATGGAGTTTGCAAACGGAGTCATGGTGATTACTTCTTAGCTAGTCTTTTAGCCGAAGAAGATGATATTGTGGAAGAAGATTATCTTGCAGTTGTTCGTGATTTTCTGGATGTGTTTCCGGAGGATTTGACAGAGTTGCCTCCACACCGAGAAATGGAGTTTACTATTGATTTGATGCCAGGTACCGCGCCGATTTCTATGGTACCGTATCGTATGGCACCAGTTGAATTGGAATAATTAAAGAGGCAACTTGATGATTTGAGGATGAAAGGTTTCATCCGACCGAGTGTGTCACCGTGGGGCGCACCGGTCTTATTTGTTAAGAAGAAAGATGGTTATTGAGGTTGTGCATTGATTACCAAAAGTTGAATCGTGCTACCATCAAAAATAAGTATCATTTGCCAATGATAGATGATTTGTTTGATCAGTTGAGAGGAGATAGTTGTTTTTCGAAGATTGACTTGAGGTCAGGCTACTATTAGTTACGGGTTAGGGATGAGGATATTCCAAAGACACCGTTCCGTACACGGTATGGGCACTATGAGTTCCTTATTATACCTTTTGGCTTGACTAATGCGCCAGCGGCATTCATGGACTTAATGAACCGTGTCTTTCACGATTACTTGGACCAGTTTATGGTAGTTTTCATGAATGACATTCTCGTGTATTCATGATCTCGGGAGGAGCACGAGGTCCATTTGAGTATTGTTTTACAGATTTTGTAGGAGCATCGATTGTATGCCAAATATGAGAAATGTGAGTTTTGGCTACAGGAGGTGAAATTTTTGGGGCATGTTGTTTCAGAAGGTGGAGTGCCAGTAGATTCATCAAAGGTTGAAGCAGTTTTGAATTGGGAGCAACCCAAGAATGTTTTTGAGATTCGGAGTTTCCTTGGCCTAACGGGTTACTATCGGAGATTTGTAAAGGATTTCTCCCGTTTGGCAACGCCTATGACCCGTTTGACTTGGAAAGGGATCAAGTTTGTCTGGACTGAAGCCTATGAGTCATCTTTTCAGGAGTTGAAGACAAGATTGACTACAGCTCCAGTGTTGGTGATATCTGAGCGTGGCGTGGGTTATGTGATTTATTGTGACGCTTCACGTGATAGTTTGGGATGTGTGTTGATGCAGGATAGTATTGTAGTGGCTTATGGGTCTCAACAGTTGAAGACTCACAAGCTTAACTACCCTACTCATGATTTGGAGTAAGCGGCAGTTGTATTTGCCTTGAAGTGTAGGAGACATTACTTGTATGGTGAGAGATTCGAGGTGTACTCAGATCATAAAAGTCTCAAGTACTTTTTCTCCCAAAAGGACTTGAACAACAGACAGAAAAGATGGGTTGAGTTCTTGGAAAATTACAATTTTGACCTACAGTATCATCCGGGCAAAGCAAATGTGGTAGCAGATGCCTTAAATCGGAAATCTCGTAGAACTTTGGCTAGTTTGGTCATCTGAAAATGGAAGATGCTTAAGGATTTGGCAGAAATGGGATTGTATTGTTTTGATGATGACGTTGACAATGAGCCAGCATTCTTGTTTAGTCTTGTGGCACAGCCTACTCTTGTTGTATGAGTGATTGAGTCAAAGAGACAGGACCCGAATTTAGATGCCATTCACGCTTTGATCTTCAGTGGTGAGACAGTGAAAGATTGGGCCTTGCATATAGATGGGGGTCTACGGTTCAGGGGTTTGTTGGTGGTTCCCACAGGTTGTCGTGAGGATGTCTTACGGGAGTTTCACACTTCCCGCTTTGCAGTTCATCCAAGTGGTACCAAAATGTATCATAATTTGAGACATCAGTATTGGTGGAACGGTATGAAGAAAGATGTTGCTCAGTTTGTGACTAAGGGCCTTACCTGTCAGCAGGTGAAGGCCGAGCATCAGAGACCAGCTGGTTTGTTATAACCATTACCTGTAGGGCAGTGGAAATGGGAACATATTGCTATGGATTTTATGACAGGTCTTCCAAGGTCACGAAGGGGCAATGAAGCCGTATGGGTCATCGTTGACAGATTAACTAAGACGGCTCACTTTTTGCCTATTAAGGCAACAGACGATGCAAAGAAGCTTGATGTACTTTATGTTAAGGAGATTGTAAGGTTACATGGAGTTCCTGTAACCATTGTCTCAGATAGGAATGCCAAGTTCACTTCGAAGTTCTGGGAAGGACTTCAAGCAGCGTTTGGTTCAGCGTTGCATCTTAGTACGACATTTCATCCACAGACGGACAGCCAGTTGGAGCGTACTATCCAGATCTTGGAGGATATGCTTTGGGCATATGTGCTTGACTTTGCTGGTAGTTGGGAAGATCATCTACCGCTTATTGAGTTTACTTATAACAACAGTTATCAGACGAGTATCCAGATGGCTCCATTTGAGGCGTTGTATGGTAGACCTTGTAGGTCTCCTGTTTGTTGGACTGAGGTGGGTCAAATCGCCACCTTAGGACCCAACATAGTACTCGAGACTACTGAGAAAATTAAGCAGATTAGACAGAGGTTAGTTACAGCTCAGAGCCGACAGAAGAGCTATGCAGATAAGCGGAGACAACCGTTATCTTTTGAGGTGGGAGACCATGTTTTTCTACGAGTTTCTCCACGGAAAAGATTGATGAGATTTGGGAAAAGTGGCAAGTTGTCGCCACGATTCATAGGACCTTTTAAGATTTTGGACCGTGTAGGTGAGGTTGCCTACAGACTTTCTTTGCCACCACAGATGAACAGAGTTCACAATGTCTTTCATGTATTGATGCTACGGAAGTACGAGTCGGATCCATCTCACATTTTAAGTTGGGTTGATGTGGACATTGATAAGGATGTTTCCTACGAGGAGGGACCAGTTCAGATCATTGACACACAACAGAAGGTGTTAAGGAACAAGACGATACCAATGGTGAAAGTTCTTTGGAGATACCATGGAGTCGAAGAGGCTACTTGGGAGCTTGAACAGGAGGTTCGCTCTAAGTACCCAGCGTTGTTTTCTTCCTCAGGTATGTCTTGATTTCGGGAACGAAATCTTTTTAAGTTGAGGAGATTGTAATGGTATAATTTAATTATATATGTGTGTGTGTGTGTGTGTGTGTGTGTGGTGTAAGTTTAAAAAAAAAAAAAAAAGAGAAAAGAAAATTCAAAAAAAAAAAAAAAACAATTGGGTATGACCCACAAAAGTTTTAAGTGGTTATAAGACCACGTTTTTCTTTTTGGCTCTGTAATCTCATTCCCTCTCTCCCGTCTCTGTCCTGTGTCTTCCTCTCGGGTTTCCTTTTTCTTTTTTCTTTTTTTCACTTCAAGCTTCCATTGTTGATTTCTCCCTCATTTCTTAGTGTTTTTAAGTGTCGTTTGCTGTAAAACGGAGAGCACGGCGAGCTCTACACGTGTGTACCAGCAATTTTAGATTTGAGCAACCTAAGGAGTCCTAAAATCTTGACCCATTTTGAGGGTTTGAGGTGAAAATTGGGGTTTTTGGCTTAAATTGAGGTAGGAGTGTTTAATCCACAATCTCTTAGATTTTGGTGAATTATTTTTCATAATTTGTCTTTAATTTGTGTTCTAATTTGTGTTATTTTTCATATTGGTTATGTGTTGTATATGAGATGTGTATATATACATGTTAGTTGTTATGTGATAAAGAACCATGTAAAATTGATGTTAAATTTTATGCCTATTGTGCTTTAAAATGTTGAAGTTTATGATTTTGAAGCATGATGTAAATTCCTATAATATTCCTATGAGGCATGTATATTGTAAATATTTGATTTGTAAGAAATAAAATTTTTTTTTATTGGTACGTCACTGAAATGCATAAGACATATATGCATTCATTGGGATAGAATGGAAAAAAATTGATTTGAAAGAAAGGAAATGGATTTTGGGAAAGAATTTTGAAAATGGATTTTGGGAAAGAATTTTGAAAAGGGTTTTTGTGAAAAACTCGACTGCCTAGGAGTTGCCTAGGGACCGCGGCGTTAGTGAGGCCTAGAGGGGATTAGGGAGACCGCCCTAGTGTGGTTGAGTTACCTGGGCCCCATATGACGCCATGGAGTTGCCATGGGTCAGGGACAGTGGCCAATCCTCCTCTCGTGCCGCCATGGAGTTGCCATGGGACGGGTTCATTAACGGTTTGAAAATGATGATGGAAATGGTTTTGGAAAATGGGGAGTGACATTGCATGGCATGGCATATCATTGCATGTCATATTCATTTGTGGTATTTGATTAATGATGTGGTATTGTATTTATATTTTTACTTCCAGTATTGTATGATCCTAATTTCCTTATTCCTATTCATTGTGTGGATTCACGGGGTCTCAAGAGGTGTGCCTTAGGCACTACTTACTAAGTAATTTTGCTCACCCATATTATTTAACATTTTTCAGGACTCGGAAAAGAAATGGCGGATGACAATCCCCCGCAAGTTTGAAGAAGATTAGGAGTTGTATTTTGTTATCTTTTGTATCTTAGCCCATTTTTTTTTTTGTATTATCTCAAATTATGTAAAAGAATATTTATTTTTGCAAATCATGGCCCTATAACATAACTAAGATACTTGATTATTTTTGTTGTAAACTGAGACCATGTAAATGCTTAAGTTGAAGGGGGTGACGATGATGGGCTAATTTGGGAAGGTTGTTAATGTTGTGGTATTGGGGAATGCATTATATTCCTTTTTGTATTGTGTGTTGGGGCAGGTTGGATAGATCTTGAAAGGCCGTTGTTTTTTTTTTATTTGAACAAGTTATTGTAGGATCATTTCCCTTATCTCTGACATGCATTATGTAGTGTGTGTGTTTCTATATATATATATATATAGTATTATACAGAAATTATCTCTGGCTGTCAGCAAAAAAAAAAAAAATTTATAAAGTCATCAGTTATCATGAACCTTGCGGTGGGTTTCATGAACACCCCTTCATCTTGATGTAAAAAGAATTTCAGCTTCCGAGAGGCACACATGTACTCTCCACAATGGCATTGAAAGTACAAAGAATTTTTCCCTAATTATAGAGAGAGAAACTTTACACTCTCAATGATTTTTTCCACCCCTTTTCCCTCTCAATCCCTTCTATTTATAGACGGTTACAACCTCCATTGAGCTGGTCCTATCCTGCTCTCCTTTGGCTGGACTCGATTTCTCTCATTCTATCATGGGCTTCTGAAATGGCTTTATGGACCTGGGCCCATACGGCGCGAACTGGCTTCATCCTGTTCGTCCACACCCGACCCATCCTATGCAATGTGGATCACTCCAAACCCGGGTCGTTTTGGTATCCTCATCTGCCCCCAAGAATCTCTTTCCTCATTAATGAGGGTGAGATTATTGAAAGGACACGATCTTGGTCTGACAGCTTGGAGCAAGAACTCGAGGAATCGAACGGCTGGCACAAGAACCCAAGTTTCGAGATCTGCAGCGCCACTTTTTGCCTTAACCTTTGGAGTTCCATGTCGCTTTTACTTCTCCTCTTTATAAATTCTGATCTTTCTCTCCTTCAGCCTCTCACTTACCTCTTGCTTCTACTCCCTATTACTTTCCTGCACATTCCGGCGATCCTTTTTAATTTCTCCAGCAAGTTCTTCCGGGTATTCGATTTTTAGCTACTGTGCCGTTACTGAGTTCATCACAAACTTTCAAGGTTAGTTTCCTTCTTTTTTAAAAAAAAAAACCTCTCCTTAAAAGATGCCTTTACTGCCTAGAACTCTTCCCCTTTTTCATGGCTTCCCCTATCCTGAACACCATTCAATCCAAGAATTGTATCCCTCGCGACGTTTCTCTCAGAGTCTACCCAACAAACTTAGACGAGAGATCCGGTGAGGGTCTTCTTCCAGGGGAAGTTTTGTTCTCTGCCGTTCACCTGAACGTCATTAGGTTCCCCGTACACCCATTACGCTTTCAACAAATTGGGGCTCTGCCCCCTACAAGTTAACCCAAACTTTCTTAGGGTAATGTCAGTCCTCCTGCTCTTGAATCGTGACAAGGGTCTCATTCTTGACATTATTGACCTTCTCATCTGCTATCGGATTAATAAGATTTCACAAAACGACTTGTACTATCACTTCTTTCCTATTGACAAACGATCGATCTGCACTGATAAAAGCTCATTTGAAAAAGGTTGGAGGCGGAATTTAATTGTGGTTGGTGGAAATTGGCGGACTCCGCTCGGCCATTCCTTCCCTATCCCTTCTTCCTTTGGAACCTGTTCTGTCTCTGGCTATAAAAAGCTGAAAACACATCCTTCTGAATGCCACTGTGAAAGTTGTCTTCCTCGTTTTTGCACTTTTCTTTGTAGATGCCTTCAGATTCCCCATAATGAGCTAGTTTATAGCGTCTGCAGGGCTAGGCTAGATACCTTGCAAGAAAACGTGCTGAACGATGTCCCTTCAGCTATTGATTTGCTTACATCTGATAATCTTTCTGACATCTCTCTTTTAGGGTCTACAATGGAGAACATTCAGATCCCATCGTTCAGCAGGAGGAGGCGTCTTGCTCCCTCCCCTTCTAACGCTCCTGCCGTTATTCCATCACCTACACCTGCTTCCACATCATCTCTTCCTGCTGTCTCTGCCCCAGAGCAAGTTGTGGTTGCCCCAGCTGCGACTCAAGTCTCAACCCGTTCTGCTGATGCGCCCTTGGAGCTCACCCATGCTGGGAACCCTGTTGTGGGCCATACTGTTGAAGTCCGTCCTGCTGTCCCCGTCATTATGCCATCAAACATTTCGTCCGACACTTCTTCAGAAAGCACTCCGGATGCTGGAAATTCTGAGGACAATGGGGGGCCAGCTAATGCTACTTTGTTGGAAAAGAGTTTGGGAAAAAGGCCAATGCGTGAGGGCGGTCATGATCAGAGTGATATCCCTCCGACCCGAAGGATAAGGACGGCTTCCTTCAGGGTTACTGAACCATCGCCCCCTGCCCGGTTCTTTATTCCTAAAGGCGAGTCGGCCAGAACCTCTGGTCCAATTCCATCCGTTCTTCCATGGCGACCTTTGCTCAGCAGTGAAGATAGATCAACCATTGGCCCCACTGACTCAATATACAAAGACCCCCTAACCTCGTTTGCTTTCTATAAGGGCTTTTGGACCCCCAAAGACCTTGAAATCCAGAACAAACTGTCCTTTGGTGAGATGTTCCAACGGTTCCCGGCCGCTGCTATGGAGGTGACTCTTCTTCCACTGAACTGTGTTCCTTTTCAGTTATGATTCATTTGTACTTAGTCTGACCTGAATTACTTTTTCTTCATGCAGACTCTGTTTGGCATGTTCACCTTTCAGAAAACAGTTGAAACTCTGAATAAAAAACTTAAGTCCCTTTCTGTGGGCCTTAAAAGGTCTGTTGAAGCAGAGACTCTTCTTAAGGCCAGAGTTGCTGAGCTGGAGTCAAAGCTTAGGGACTAAGAGAAGGAAGTTGCTGACCTAAAGGCAGAGAAAGACGGTTTGGCAAACGAGAGGGATTCCCTCAGAGCTGAACGGGATTCCCTGAAGACCGAACGGGACTCTCTTCATGATGAGGTTGATGTCTTAAAAACTGAGAAGAGTGTAGCTCTGACAGAAAGGGATTCTCTCAAAGCCGAAAAAGGAGACCTTCAGCGCTCATTCATTGCTGAACGGTTATCGTATGCGAATTCCAAAGAAAAACTTCTGAACGAATGGTCTTCCCTGATGAACATGATCAGCAGAGTCGAAGGGGGGATGAGGGCTCTCCTTGCTCACTTTACCAGGACCAGTGCCATCCGGTATGCTGAAGGGTACAGAGACGGTTTTGTTGACCGTTCTCCCCCCGAAGGTGAATCAAGCTCTTGTGCTGGTCCTGATGAACTGGATGCTTCTCTGGACATCCACCCCCCAAATAACTATCAAAATCCACCATGCGACCCAGCCGAGAACATTTTTATTGAATGCATAGAGGTCACATCTTCAGGAATTGTCCCACCCTTTCATCCTCTGAACATTCTTCCCCTTTCTACTATCGTGCCCTCTTCCTCCGTCGCTGCCGAAAGACCTATGCCTGCTGAGGGGGTGATTCACCTCGACTCCCCTTCTAAGGATGATAGGGCAGATGGAGATCTCGATGGTCCAGAGGGAGATGGTGGCGAGAATGACAAGCCACAGTCTGGAGAAGATCAGAATTGAGAGCCAATATCATTTTTTTTTTTTGAATCTGTATGTATGGTACTATGTACCTTGGGGCCTTTTTGGCTATGAATGATAATATCTTTACTCAACATCACTTTCCTCCATTGAGTTTTCTATTTTCAGCTTTGCAGTGTTTTTTTTTTTTTTTTTTTTACAAGTGTTTAACGTTAGGCCATGTCACCATTCTGTCCTTTTCTTACTCATTTTTGAGCAAGTGTTTGGTGTTCGGCTCTAAGTGCCAGCTGCTACTAACTTGCTGAATGCCTGGTGCTTGGCCTGAACGCCTCTTGCCACTTGGCTTTTTCATTTTTCGAGCAAGTGTTTGGCGTTCGGCTTTAAGTGCCAGCTGCCACTAACTTGCTTAATGCCTGGTGTAATACCCCTAATTTTAAAAGGATAGTCTCAGTATTTATTTATTTATTTTTATTGTATTTTTTTAATTGTTTAATTGATTATTTGACTAATTGTTTATGTGTTTAATTGAATTAAGTGTTACTTGATTAATTGGCTACTTATTTTTGTGTTATTTGTATTTTGTTTAGGTGTTAGTTGTATTATTTGTTTAATTTGATTGTGTGCTTAAATGATGTATTTGATTAATTGTAATTAATTGTAAATTAAATGATTAAATATTTTATTTTATTTTATTTTATGGTTATGGTTAGTGGTAATGGGCTAACTAATTGGGTCCCATGGATTACTTGGATAGGAGATTGGATGGGTATGGATAATTACCCAATGATAGTTCTATATGTATATATATAGATATATATGTATATACATATATATTAAAAGGAAAGTAATTTATTAATATTATAGTAACTTTAGTATTAATAAATAATCTGATGTATATATTTTATATATTTATATAATAAGGATACGTAACATGTTTTAAGTTACCTTTTAATATTATGGTAACTTTAGTATTAATAAATAATCTAATGTATATATTTTATTTAATTAATAAGGATATATATAGATTATATACGTAACATATTTTAAGTCACCTTTTTAATATTTTCATTTTTTATTTTTCTTTATTAAGTTGACTTGGATTGGGAAAAGGAATAGGGTTATTATTTAGCCTATAAATACACAACTATAGGTTGAAAAATGAGTGAAAATATATCACGTAATATATTCTAGAGAGAGAGAGTTAAAGAGAGAAGGAGAAAGATGAAGGAAGGAGGAGAAAACCCTTTAGAGAAAAGATCAAGGAAGAAGAAATTTAACTTTCAATCCGAAAGTTTAAGGCAAGTTCTTCTTCTATCTCTTTCCCTTTGATTCGTGTTTCTGTACATACCTAGGAAATTCCAGGATTTATTAAACACATAAAATTAAATAATTATGCATGTTTAATTGGGTTAGAACATAGGTTTTATGAAATTGGTTCATATCTGTTCTTGTGTTATGAATTGATAAAATGCATGATTTTGATTTGATTTCTTATGTGAATTTTTACATGTTTAAATTATGTATTTTTCATATCTGTGGAATGATGGAACGTAGAAACATGCCTAAGATTCCTGAACATTAAATAGGGACTAGGTTTGGGTTTTAATAAATTTAAATAGACCCAATCATAATGATACTTACTATTTGAATGTTTTAAACAAACGAATGGATTTAATCTTTTAAAATATTTTAGCAATTGAGATTAAATGTGTAGGATGAATTGGATATGGAGAATTCTTATTTAACGGTATAATAAAATATTATCATGTATAAGATTCAGTTTGTGTAGGACATATGATATAGGAAGTTTAAAGAGATAATAAGTCATTCCTATTATGTGATAACTTGATATCATATTTATCATAGTTATTTGTGGAATGTTTGATGTATTTCCTTAATTGTTACATCAATTGTTGGATTGTGTGATTTAATGCACCGGTATGGGACGGTGGCATTATAGGAATGGATTAACTTATTAGTTAAGTCCTACCTATTTTATATAAGGGAATGGATTAACTAAAATGTTAAGTCCTACTTATATTTAAGTCAGGTCAGCTGAACAAGTTGAATGACTTATGGATGATTAATTTATTATATAAGGGAATGGATTAACTAAAATGTTAAGTCCTACTTATATTCAAGTCAGGTCAGCTGAACAAGTTGAATGACTTATAGAGGATTAATTTATACTGGATATGATGGTTACTAGATTTTATATATATAAGTATGGTGCCATGATATGAGCTTGAGTCTCAGGATCAATGGTTAGGGCGCGTATATAGCTAGGGATGTGTAGCTAGATATAGTGTAGTTGTGTACCTTGGTAGGTCTAGGTACTCATGCCCACTATACGTGCGTTTTGCATGTTGCCTACTATTCAGGTTGAGACAACCCTATAGTCTAGTGAGGTTCCTTTAGTGTGTGTATATATATATATACGGACTACTAGTTACTGTTGGATTGACTAGGATGTATACGTGTATCGGATCTCTGCTTGGACTGTTGTAGAGTAGAACTTGTTTGTGGGCCTGACCCACCATTATTTTTCAGGTGTTCGTCACGAGTAGAGGTTGTTCGTGCTGAGCGGGGATCAGTCTACTTCATTCTTCCGATGCTACATAGGAGTTCCTTTATGATTCAGTTTCCTGTTTTAGATTTCTGTCATTTGTTTAGTTTAGATTTTCTAGGGGTCCACACAGTATGGATTCTCGAGTTGTATTTTGGAGGATCAGTTGTATCAGAAGAGTTTATTAATTAATGAAAATATATTATGAGATTTATTATTAGATTATCATTTTAGTTTCTTGTCAGCATTTTATTTATTCTTCTTTATTCTTTTGTACTTTGTGTTCGTTTATTATCAATTTGTTTTGATATCCTCGGGTATTCGGGCGTGGGCCTGGCCAACCCGCATTCAGAAATCCGGGGGGTATCACACCTGGCGCTCAGCCTGAACGCCTCTTGCCACTTGGCTTTTTCATTTTTCGAACAAGTGTTTGGCGTTCGGCTTTAAGTGCCAGCTGCCACTAACTTGCTGAATGCTTGGCGCTCGGCCTGAACGCCTCTTGCCACTTGGCTTTTTATTTTTCGAGCAAGTGTTTGACGTTCGGCTTTAAGTGCCAACTGCCACTAACTTGCTGAATGCCTGGCGCTCGGCCTGAACGCCTCTTGCCACTTGGCTTTTTCATTTTTCGAGCAAGTGTTTGGCATTCGGCTTTAAGTGCCAGCTGCCACTAACTTGCTGAATGCCTGGCGCTCGGCCTGAACGCCTCTTGCCACTTGGCTTTTTCATTTTTCGAGCAAGTGTTTGGCGTTCGGCTTTAAGTGCAAGCTGCCACTAACTTGCTGAATGGGAAGAGTGTAGATTTTTAACAAAGAAGAGGCTTTTTATAAAGTATGGAAATTTCGTACACTTACAAGCATGCAATTCAGAACGTACAATATACTTGAAATTAAACTCTACTTTTACTGGTAGTACCTTTTCAGAGACATAGCATTCCATGGCTTATTGACTACCCTTCCTGTCATAGTTTCTAGGACGTATGCCCCCTTCCCAATGACTTCTGCTATTCTGTACGGACCTTCCCATGGGGGGAACATCTTTTTTACTATTCCCACCTTCCTTTTCAGAACCAGATCGCCAGGAGCGAAACCCCTGTGCCTCACCTTCTTGTTATGGCTATTCACGAGCGTCTGTTGATAAGAGGCGAGCCTCACTGCAGCCGCATCCCTTTTTTCTTCCAACAAATCAAGATTGAACCTCAGCATTCTATCATTCTGCTCTTGATCCCACGCCAAGCTCCTTACAGTTAGATCCAAATGCTCGACTGGTATCACCGCCTCGGTGCCATAGGCCATAGCGAATGGGCTCTCTCCAGTTGGCCGTCTTGGGGTTGTTCTGTAAGCCCACAAGACGTTCGGTAGCTCATCCAACCATTTGCCTTTTTCATTCTCCAGCTTTTTCTTGATACAAACAAATATTGTCCTGTTTGTGATTTCGGCTCGACCATTAGCCTGAGGATGACTGACTGCTGCTAACTTCTAATTGCTTCCATATTCCTCTAGCAGCTCTCTCACTTGCTTGCTATTGAGGTTGGTTCCATTGTCCATCACGATTGACCTTGGTATGCCAAAACGACAGATAATATTATTCCAGATGAAGCGTCTTACTTGAGTTTGGGTGACACTAGGGTACGGCTCCGCCTCTACCCATTTGGTGAAGTAATCAGTAGCTAGCAGAACGTACTTATTCTGCGATCTTGCAGTCGGCAAAGGGCCAACCACGTCCATCCCCCACTGCGCAAAAGGCCATGGGGTGGCCATTACGTGCAGGTCTTCAGGTGGTTGATGTATCAATGACCCGAACCTCTGGCATTTATCGCATCTTCTAGAGAATTCTTCTGCATCTCGTGCCATGTTTGGCCAGAAGTACCCCTGTGTCATTGCTTTGTGTGCTAAAGATCTTCCTCCGGAGTGATTTCCGCATACTCCCTCGTAAATGGTTCGCATAATCTGTCTAGCTTCTGTAGGAGTAACACACTTCAAATATGGACCCGAGAAGGAGCGTCTGTGTAACTGATCGTGCATAATGGCATACTTTGCTGCGCTGGACCTAATTCTTTTTGCCTCGTCCTTACGCTCGGGGAGTGTACCACTACGTATGTAAGCCATGATTGGATCAATCCATCTCGGCTCATATGGTATGACATTAACATGTTGAGTGCTCAGATCAGGCAGTTCTTCAAAAATGGAAGGTTGGATCAGTATGTCGACCGGGATGACCCTAGCTAAAGTATCTACAGAACTGAATGCACTACAAGCCAAGCAATCGGCATCTTCGTTGTACTCTCTCGGCAATTGGATAAACCTGATCTGATCAAAGGCTTTCGCCTCACACAGAACTGCAGTTCGGTATGCTTCTATAGTCTCGTCCTTGGCCCCATAGTCCCTATTGACTTGTCGAATGACTAGTTGTGAATCACTATAAGCCATCAGATTCTTGATCTTCAATTCCTTAGCCAACTTCAGCCCAGCTATCAACGCCTCGTATTCTGCTTCATTGTTGGTCGTGCTGAACTCTAGTCTTATCGCTTGGCTCAGCGTAGTTCCTTCTGGTGTTTACAATTGAATTCCAATCCCGGCCCCCATTTAATTCGAGGAGCCGTCCATGAAAAGCTTCCACCAAGAACAATTATAATCCTCCACCGTATCTTCAGCATCACAGTCAAGTAGGAAATCCGCCACCGCTTGACCTTTGATTGCCGTCCTGGGCTCGTACGTGATATCAAATGAACTCAATTCAATGGCCCACTTGGTCATTCTCCCCGACAGGTCCGGTTTGTGCAGGATCATTCTCAAAGGGAAAGTTGTTAAAACGACGATTGGATGAGATTCAAAATAGTGTCTAAGCTTCCTTTTTGCGTTGACCAGCGACAAGATCATTCGTTCGGCCCTAGAGTATCTTCTCTCCGGTTCAGACATCGTCTTACTAACATAAAACACCGAGAACTGCTTGCCCTCTTTACAACGGATCAGAACGGCACTGGTTGCTATACTGGACACCCCGAGATATAGAAAAAGTTTCTCATTCGGTTCTGGAGCAGACAGAACTGGAGGATTACGCATATACTCCTTCAGGCTGGTTAGTGCCTGCCGTTGCTCATCCCCCGAGGTTTGTCTTCCATGCCCTCGTATTATATCAAAGAAAGGTTTACAGCGATCCGAAAGCTTGAAAATAAATCGGCTCAGTGCGGCTATCCTGCCTGTGAGTGCCTGCACCTCTTTAATTGTCTTTGGCTCTGCATTCCTGATTAAGGCTTCTGCCTGTGCTGGGCTGACCTCAATTCCTCTATGATTGACCACCTGTCCCAGGAATTGTCCGGAGCTTACACCGAATGAGCATTTGGCCGGATTAAGCTTCATCCCATACTGGTGCAACACATCGAATACATCTTGCAGGTGCGCTAAATGATCACTATTCTTCTTACTCTTGACCACCATATCATCAATGTAAGCCTCGACAGTGCTGCCCATCTGGCCCTTAAAAATCTTGCTGATCAGCCTCTGATAAGTAGCTCCAGCATTTTTTAATCCGAATGGCATGACTTTATAGCAATAAGTCCCTCGTTCAGTAACAAATGAAGTTTTCTCTTCATCAACTAGGTCCATAGGAATTTGGTTATAACCGGAATAAGCATCCAGGAAAGTTAACCGCTCATATCCTGTGGTGGCATCTACCATTTGATCAATCCTGGGCAATGGGAAACTATCCTTTGGGCAGGCTTTGTTTAGGTTGGTGAAGTCGATGCACACTCTCCATTTCCCATTCTTCTTCTGCACTACGACAACGTTAGAGAGCCAGGCCGGGTACTGAACTTCTCTGATGAATCCGGCTTCAAGCAGCCGATCAACCTCCTCAGCTATAATCTGGTTTCGTTCTGGAGCAAATCTTCTCTGCTTCTGCTTCACTGGCTTTGCATTCGGATCCACATTGAGGGAATGGCAGGATACAGTAAGATTTATCCCTGGCATATCCGAATGGCTCCATGCGAATACATCTGCATTCCGAATCAGGAAATTAGTCAACTCTAGTCTCTCTTCTTCAGTAAATTTGGTGCCCACCCTTGTTGTTCGGTCTGGTTTTCCATGATCAATCTTTACTTCATGAAGGGGTTCTGTGGTCAGATCTGGCGGCTCCTCCCCCCCATCCTTGCTGGGAGAAGGGTTCTATAATTGCTATTTTGGAATGGCGGAACGGATGGGATTTTTCCCTTTTCTAGCAGATTTCAAAGTTACTGAATAACATTCTTTAACCGCAACCTAGTCCCCATGTATATCTATCACCTTGGTCCCATCCGGACCTAAACATTGCATCACTTGATGTAAGGTTGACGGAACGCCCTGAATTCAGTGAATCCATCCTCTGCCCATCAAGAGGTTGTATGATGGATAAATTTCCACTACCACGAAACTTTCAGTCAGAACCCGCTCAGCGGCTTGTACTATCAATTATACTATTCCAATGGGTTCCACTCGCTTCCCATCAAATCCGAGCAATGGATTCCTTGTGGGTTTGAGTTTTTCGGGTGCGATCTCTAGTCGGTCGAACGTCACCCTGGGCATGACATTCGCACTACTTCCTGGATCAATCAGGACTCTCCGAACCAGGCATTCTGCAATTGTCAAACTGACGACTAGTGGATCTTCATGAGGAATCTGAACGCGTAGTAGGTCCGCTTTATCAAACTTTATCGATGTGGACGCGTTCTGCTGGTGTAAAGCATGTACACTGCCAATTATTCTTTTCAGTTGGGCCTGGCGTAACCTCGTCCTGAGCAACTCTTCTGACTCGGTCGTTTGTTCAGGTCGGCCATGAATTGCGTTTATAATCCGGACGGGTTGGGAGTTGTGTTGGTTCAGCCTCTGGTTTCGCTTGATTTTCTCAGTCGGGCGGTTATGCTCTTGCGCTGGACCCTGAACATAGCTTGCAAACTCCCCCTTTGTGATCAGCATCTCTACCTGCCTCCTTAGGTTCCTGCATTCGTTAGTCTGATGCCCAAAATCACTATGGAAAGCACAATGTTTAGTCTGATCCCTCTATTCAAGAGGTTGCCTGAGTGGCAAAGGAGGACGAAACTTATCTTTGTTCTCCTGGTATAGCCTTGCTAAAGTGACTCTGAGTGGACTGACTGATTCCTCCTCCCTGGGCCTCTTCTCCGCCTTCCATGAGGGGTGACGTTATGGTTGAGCTTGTTTTTGCCGGATCTTGGCTTTGGACTTCTCCTCCGTCGAAATAATTGACGTCTTCCTTGAATTAGCTGCTTCTTCCTCCTCGAGGCGAACAAAATCGTCTGCTCTCTCGTTCAGCTCGTCCATTGTCTTTGGCGTATTAACCACCAAGCTAGTGTGGAACGGCATCCCCCGGTTCATTGCGAGTTTAAATGCTTGGACTGCTGTTGACGGGTGACACTCTATTACCATGCTCTTAACGAGGTTGAACCGGGTGAGAAAAGCTTGGAGCCGCACATCATCATGCTGCTTCATTGCAAAAAGGCTCGATACATCCTTAGCCGAACACTTATTCCTGTAATACTGGCTTATGAACTTATCGCATAAGTCCTGGAAACTGGCGATTGAGCCTTGAGCCAGATTCTTGAACCAATTGAGAGCTGGTCCAGCCAAGCTCGTAGGGAAACACTTGCACATCAAAGGATCATTATTAGTGTTCAAAGCCATTTTTAACTGAATATGGTATATGTGATCGACCGGATCGGTTATTCCGTCAAACAGAATGAAGATCGGCATGGAAAACTTCTTCGGATTCGGCGCGTTCAGGATTTCATCAGTGAACGGCGATGCGACCGTCCTTGCTGAGGAACGCAATGCTTCGTTTTCTCTTGAAAATCGTGACGAAAATCCTCGATCGGCAGATCTCCTTTCCGAGCTATTGTAATCAACTGTCGCTAATGAAGGTCGGTATGGTGGATTGAACGACCTATCCTCCGCAAATTCACTCCGCCATGGTGACGCAACCCGATGTTCATACGCCGGTGCTTCCTCCCTCATAATCCGTTTGTGATGCGGTTCCAGACGAACAGATCCTTCTCGATCTTCTACTCGGCCGACATTCGGAGGCAGATTACCAATTATATCTTCATCACGACGTAGACCACCACGATTGACATCTTCTGGATCACCGTGACGATCAGCTTCGGACGATAAAGCACCCTCTCCTTCAGAAGGTGGCCTCGGAATTGCAAGAGCCTCACGATGCTCCATTCCAGCTCGTAGCTCTGCATTTTCTTTCCTCAAAGCATCGATCATGTTCATCAGCTCGTCGAGCTTTGTCTGCTGGCCGTTCTCTAAAGGATTCGAGTTCGCCTCTCCGATCATCATTCCAGATCGGAGCAAAGTCATCAACTGCAGACTTCTTGACCAAATCAGAGCTCCGCTAACGCGCGCACACCAAATCTGAACTTACACTTGCTGAATTCAGTCCGCTACTGGCCGGATTCAGTAATCACAACAAATCGCAATTGTGCAGTTCGCCGGATCAAGCACGAATCTGATCTGCTTGGATCGGACGCCAATTTTCCGAAATCAACCGGAGCCTAGACTTGTCAAGACAAATCGTATTATCACCAATGTTGATTCAGCTTTCGCAGATTAATCGTCTTCCTCGCAGAATGCGTTGAATCGACCCGATCTGGAATGACATCAATCATTCCTTCCTGTTCTTCCCACAGACGGCGTCAATTGAAAGTACAAAGAATTTTTCCCTAATTGTAGAGAGAGAAACTTTACACTCTCAATGATTTTTTCCACCCCTTTTCCCTCTCAATCCCTTCTATTTATAGACGGTTACAACCTTCATTGAGCTGGTCCTATCCTGCTCTCCTTTGGCTGGACTCGATTTCTCTCATTCTATCATGGGCTTCTGAAATGGCTTTATGGACCTGGGCCCGTACGGCGCGAACTGGCTTCATCCTGTTCGTCCACACCCGACCCATCCTATGCAATGTGGATCACTCCAAACCCAGGTCGTTTTGGTATCCTCAAGCATTGAGCATTGTAGTAAGGACAAAAACAGTGACATTCAGAGCACATATAGTACTCATTAGTAACACCATTAACAAAATTCAGTTTCAGGTTCCTGCAGTAAATTTCAGCTGCACTTCGAGGACGAAGCAGCAAGTCCTTGCACTTCATGCTTTGTAGATGTTCCTTGTCAAGATTCTCAACACTTTCATATAAGTTGTTCAAACAACCAAGGTCCGCTTCTAGTGAGTGTTCGCAGGCAAGTCTCAGAATGTTTCCTATAGTCATAGTCATGAAGCTGAAGAGAACATCAACAAAATCCTTCTTGGACTCAGCAAAAACAAATTGATTTTTCTCTATTTCCACCATCACCTTCAGACTTAGACTTTGTAAAGCTTTGCTCGCCGTCATTTGAAGGGGAAAAAAAAGGTAGACAGCTATGTGGCAGATAGTTCAATTAGCAAAATTCAGCTTGTATCTGTAATGAATGTAACCTGCATCAAAGTTTCATAAACCATTAGAAACTGATATTCTCTTTCCCTACAACTTCCCTTTTCTGGTGCAGGAGAAGCATTAAGAAATTAGTCAATCAAAATAATTCCTAGACTGTCTTTGTACGCTTAATCAAGTAACTCTTAAAGCATAAAAGGCACATAATTATACCCATTTTGAATAATCAAACCTTTGAGTACTGAATGTAGCTGGTTAGGAAAAACAAGAGACTGAAACCGTTTCAAATTTTATTCATAACTGATTACAAAGTGTGCACATCAGTCATGTGGTTTTAGTTGACTGATCACAGTGATTTTAGACTCAAATTGCATAGAAACTAAAAATCAATTTGTCACTGCGCCTTTTGGTGAAATTAGTAACAGTAATGACAACCAAAATTGACACATATAGTATGCTCTAATATCACCAATACACTATGAAGCATTTATCCAATCAGAGACCCAAAAATATTAGTCAATGACATACCATTATCCATTAAATCCCAAGCCAATGCTAAATACACTATATATATATATACTACATGTTTTCTACAAATTGATATATATTACATATATATATACTACGGAGTACATGTTTTCTACAAATTGCAATCAAGGTATTCACCTATGTGCCTCTTCTCTTCAGTCATGTTGAAAATCAAAATAAGAAGTTCCAGGGAAAACAACAAATTTAAACACTCAATACAGGAAGAGATGGTACCTGAACTGATCAACCAAGACATACACAGCCTAAAATTTGTGAATATTGTTTTGTGGGTTGTTGATGGTTAGATGACAGGTCAACTATGGAGGATTGTACGAAAACAAAATAAAGTAGCAGAAAATGTATAAATAAAAAGTGACAATCCGCTTTAGCCGTCCTGTGTAGAGGAGGAGGTATCACACACACCGAGGGACGGCAAAAATGTCCTACTCGGTTTGGAAATAGCTTTGGGAATGCTTGGTTGGGCATAGGATGAGGGACCCATTCTCCCCGTTAAGTTACCAAAGGAAGAATAGTGATGTGGGACCGGACAAGGTGAGGAGGGGAGAGAACTCCCCTGCATCTGGGTGGTATTTGGTGTAGCACCGAAATAACAATTTTAATTTTTTTTTTTTTTGTTATTTTATTTAAAAGTTTAAATAGTTTGGTCATGTCACAAACTCACCTCTATAAGTCCGACACCTTAATTATTCCGATTCA
This sequence comes from Cornus florida, assembly GCF_030987335.1. Classification (NCBI taxonomy): domain Eukaryota; kingdom Viridiplantae; phylum Streptophyta; class Magnoliopsida; order Cornales; family Cornaceae; genus Cornus; species Cornus florida. Next base: position 26,621,691 of record NW_026775572.1, on the reverse strand, counting down.
TTCTCCAACACTAGACTTCCAATATCCTTTGTGATAATAATTTTAAACTCCTCACAGATTGTTTATGCTAATAACAATTTTGACCTTTTCGAGAGATTCAATTCTGTTTATGGCATAAAAACGACATTAAAAATATATGCGTTCCGTACACCAAAATGAGTAATACAGTAGCCTACTGAACCAACCGGTACATTTTGTTCAGCCTAACAAAATTTAGAAGTGCCATGAATGGAATATTTATTGAAAAAGAAAAAAAAAAAACTGCTTTTTTTTTTCTTTTTTTTCCACCTTGAATTGCATTACATTTTGCAATTTCACAGGTACATAGGCAAATACTTCTCCCCAAGGAAGACTGCCAATTGTCTGAAAAGTTTAAACTTAGAAGTGCAACAATTTCTATTTTTTTCCCGAGTTCTTTGTTGTATTCCGTATTTTCTAGATTTTAGAACCTGTGAGGTAAGAAAATAAAAAAAATAAATAAAAAATAAAAATCATAAATGAACTCTTTTTATTTTTTTTTTGATAAATAAAATTATATAAAAAATGCTCAAAAGAGGAGCAGATCCCAAAAGAAATCCACAAGGCCAAAGAGAGCCTCTAAGCCTTCAAAGAGGCCAAAAAGTAAAAATCATAAATGAACTCTTTTTATTTTGGTTCTTTTCCTTTCCCTTCTCAATTTTCCTTCCTTCAATGGTTGGCAATGGGGCGGTTTGGAGCAGAGATCTCATTCCTGGTCTCCATTCCTGTTTAATTTTTTCACCCTCATAACTATCTCAAAACCCGCCGATTTTATCAAAACATCTCCCATCCCATTCCCCATTTACATAATATGCTCCTCAAAATCACCGCAAATGGGGCGAGGCCCCGCCGGGTTGGAGATTTTTGTCATCCTTACTTGCGGCTCCTTTTTTTCTCATAATATTTAAGACGTGAAACAAAATGAGAGTTATGGTTTCCTCCTATGCGTATATATATACTTAACCTATTTTAGTAATATATCATAATATGTAAAGGTAATTTAATAAATTTATAGTATATTTGGGACGGGGCAACCCTAACCCGAAACCGCCCCAAAACCCATTGAATTTTTTAAAGCCGCCCCCATCCCGTCCACATTAACATGATCGATTCCCAAAACCACAGGGCCGGGCAGACCCCACTGGGGTGGGCATTTTTGCATCCCTAATTCTTGAGAACTAAATAGAGACCGTATAAAGTATGAAAAATAATTCAGTATTACTAAATCACCAAGGAACAGGCTCTCTCCCTCTGAATATAAAATGAGACAGCAAGAGTCAGAGATTAACAATCAACATCCAGTGGTGTATTGCCAAAAAGGAGAAAAAGACTTTAAACAGTGTTAAAAATGGTTTAGGGTAGAAACTTTCAAACAGCGAAAAATAAACATTTCAATAACACCATGCATACACCACCCATAACTACCACAATTGTGACCAAAACAAAACAGCATAGCTTTATTACAACTGATATTAACTGATATTTGAGTCAATAGTTGAGAACATATACAAACACTAAAAATACAAAGAAAGCAATTGACATAGATGACATTAAAAAAAAAATATTTGACACCAGGTTCATTCAACATTGCATTGTTGTAGAGTTTCTTTTCCAATCATGTGTGAATTCCCATAGAGCTTCAGCTTTGATTCCGTAAGTATGAAAGTGTCAGTCAAAGCAGTTTTCGACACCAAAGCAGCCTCCAATAGACGCAAGGCCTGCAACGGAAGTACACATGAATGGATAAACAACCATTTGTTCCAAAAAAAAAAAAATTAAGCTCTAAGCAAGAATTGTGTAATAGAATTAACTCCACACATCTTGAGAAATATAAGGCCCTGTGATGAACAAGTGGTGAGAGTCAATAGAATGTAAGTAATACTTTGTAATACTCAAGTCTTATGTTAAATTACCTCCTCTTCACCCATGGTCATTTCTTGCTCAAAAATGTCACTGTGAGGGATATTCAATCTGTCGATAAAAGATATGCCTGAGATTGGAGATAAAGGCGTTATGGTCAAATCGTCTGTCACCATGAAGTTCGAAGGTCCCCTAATGAATCCCTTGCCAATTATTTTTTCCCCTTTGTGGGAAGACAAGGAAGAGCAAACCAAAAGGGATTTAGCAGTAGACAAAGATGGATATGAAGCTTCCTTGATGGGAATGAGCTGCTTATCCAAAACAAGACCAGGGGGCAGCTTTGGATTGACCAATTTGGCCTTCATGTCCTCAGATTTTAAGAATCTCTCACAATCAAGATCTTGGATGCTCTTGTACAGATTACCCAAGCATCCCCTCAAGGACAAGCATGAAAATTTTTCAAAGACATAACCAAGTGGAAATGTTAGGAAACTGCCAATAAGATCAACAAAATCCTCTTTTGCTTCTACAAACAATGCCCTGTTATTAGATTTGTGGACGATGAGCTTAAAAGTTATATTTGTTTCATTTTTTGTTGCGTCAACAGCCCTTTGAGATTGATTCATGCTTCGTGGACCATATCTTTTGTCGAAACTGCCAAAATTTCTTCTGTCAACGTCTGGTTCCAGGATGGTCTCCGAGAAGGGTGCCCTTGATGTTAATGATCGCATGAGCAATTTCACTACCTGAGAAAAAGAGAGACGGATTGACCATTCATTTCGTTCATGAAAACACTTAAAAAGTAAAACTAAATTTGCTAATTACCTTATCCCTTCCTATGCTTATAGCCCTTTCTTCTCTTGTGCTTCTATCAGTAGCTCCTAACTTACTAAGCAGGGTCAAGCCTGTCATAGTAGACATGGGCTTTACATGAAAGTCATCAGTTATCAAAAACCTCGCGGTAGGTTTCACAAACACCCCTCCACCTTGAGGTAGAGACACGGGCGGAACCAGAGACCGGGGCAGAACCAGATGGGGCTGCCTTGCGGTACGTCTCACAAACCCAAAATCCCCGTCATCTGACAGGGACCCAGACCCAGAATCCCTGTCAACTGAGAGGATCGGGTCCATAAAACTATTTTTAGTCTACACCAAAAAAAAAAAAAAAATTAAGCCAAAATAATATATTACTATTCATTATATTCATACAAAAATATTTGTAGGCAAACTTTTGTCAACTTGTTTAAAAATAAAATCTAGTTATTTAAAGAAGATTTTTACATTTGGGACAAATAAGATTTAAGCCAAAATTTTAAAACATTCAATTAAAAAAATTACACTTTAATTTATACATAAATGGGTAAAGTGCAAAAAAAAACCCCTTGAACCATGTTTGAATTTGCAAATAACCCCTTTGAACTATATTTTGTGCATAAAAACCCCTAAACTATCTCATTTTGTTGCAACATATCCCCAAAGCCTATACTATATTTCATGAAAGGACCATAATGCCCATTCTTATTGAATTACATTTAATATATTTTTCTTATCTAAATAAATTATGAAAAAAATTATACTAATTTTATGAGATATTTTCTATTAAATTTGCATAAATTTACCTTTAATTTTTTTAATTAATTATTTAAATAAAATAATTTAGTATAATTTTTTTAAAAAAATTAATTAATTGTTAATTTTTAATGAGTATATTACATGAAAAGAATGTATTTTTCTCAAAAGTATTTTATTAATTTTTCATCAATATATTGTATGAAAAAAATGATATTTTTTACGATAAAAATGTTTAAATTGGTTATAATACATTTTATTATAAATAATAAAGTTTTAATAATAAGTTAATCAATTTAGAAAACGGTAGTTACAAATCTATCTTTCTATTTTTTTCATTTTTATGATAAATTGATACTAAAAATAAAATTAATGTAAATAGTATAATTAATATTTAAATAAGAGAAAAGATAATAAAAATAATTTAATAAGAAATGAAAATTTTAATGAGAAAAGGTAAAATAGTCTTTTGTGATGGATTTGTCGTTAATTGCAACAAATCAATAATTCAGGGGGCTGTTTTTAGTTCAAGGGAGTTATTTACAAAAAGGTAATAGTTTAAGGGGTTTTTTTGCACTTAACCCTAAATAAATAAATAAAAATTATGTAATAATAGCACACATTAAAAAAAAAAAAAATTAGCACAATCGTCCAAAAAAAAAAAAATTATATGTGTGAAATTTTTGAAAATTGATTACCTCTTCCGCTATTGGGTCCTTGAACGAGAACAATTTGATTTTTATTTTTTTGGAAAATAATATTGCACTTTGAGTGATTGAAAAACGAAAAGAACCACCATACCTCAATCCGGTGAGATTTTTGAGATGCGGTGCGTTCAAAATCATTGATCTAGAACAAAAAAATCAAAATGTAAAGTGATCTAGAAACAGAAAAATCAAAATGTAAAGTGGGAGAATTTTGAATCTGAAAACAGAACCGATGTCTGGTTTGATGAAAATAATATTAAACTTTGATTGGTTGAGATGCAATGCTCAAAAATAAAAATCATACAATCTAAAAACAGAAAAAACATAGTGGAGAGTGAGAGAAGAGAGAATGGGATTGACATTGTTACTGGTGGAAAGATTTTTTTTTTTTTTGATAACGTGGGAACCCTCGCAATTTGTAATGTTAATGAATATATATATATATATATATATATATATATATATATATATATATATATATATAATTATTAAGTAATATATTTTATCATTGTGGGACCCACCACCACTTCGCCTTATGTAATGACTTGAGGGTCATTAGCAAACCCTTGTTTCCTTCCTCTCTGTTACGTCTCTCTCTGTCCCGCTTGCTTCTCTTTTCTTTTTATTTCTTCTACACAACTTAAGCTTGATTAATCTTCAACCACTTAGAATTTTTGGATGCCGTTTGCGGCAAATCGGAGAGCACTGTGAGATTTACGCGTGGGTGTAAACAATTCCTTGTTTGGCCAACTCTAGGGATTTCGAAATTAAGGCACAAAATTTGGGGGTCTTTATAATTTTGGAGGTAGGGATTCCTAATTCATACATTCTTACACCTTTATGAATTATTCTTCTTGTTTGATGTCTAGCATGCTATCCTTTAAAATGACTTAGTTGTTGTATCATGAAATATATGATTATATGTATGTGTTTATGTGGTATGAGAAAGCATGCTTAAATGACTTTATTTCATACCTATTGTAATATATGTGTTGAAATTTGTAACTTAGAAGCATGATGTTAAATTTTAGAGATTTTTATAAAGCATGGATATTGTGAATGTTGATTTGCAAAGAATGAAATTCTGTATTGTCATGACATTGTGAAATAATAAGCATCCATGCACATCATTGGGAAAGAGATGGGAACATGAATTTGAATATATGTATATATATATATATATATATATATATATATATATATATATATTGGGAAAGAATTTTGTGAAAAACCCGGCTGCCTAGGAGTTGCCTAAGGACCGCGGCGTTAGTGAGGCCTAGAGGGGATTAAGGAGATCGCCCTAGTGTGGTTGAGTTACCTGGGCCCCAAATGACACCATGGAGTTGCCATCGGTCAGGGACAATGGCCAATCCTTCTCACGTGCCGCCATGGAGTTGCCATGAGACAGGTTCACTAACGGTTTGAAAATGATGATGGAAATGGTTTTGGAAAATAGGGAGTGACATTACATGGCATGGCGTATCATTACATGTCATATTCATTTGTGGTATCGGATTAATGATATGGTATTGTGGTTATGTTTTTTTCATGGCATGGTATGATCCCAATTTTCTTATTCCTATTCATTGTGTGGATTCACGGGGTCTCAAGAGGTGTGCCTTAGGCACCTCCTACTGAGTTTATGCTCATCCTTTCATTTTAACATTTTTCAGCAAACGGGAACGAAGTGGCAGATGACGTTCCACCACAGGTCTAGTAGGGATTAGATGATCATTTTGTTATTTTTGTTTCTACGTCCCACTATTTTTGTAAAACTTATCGTATTGTATTCTGTACTGAGACTTATGGACTCTTGTTATTGTAGTTATATTCATGAGTTGTAATTTTAATATAAGTTGTTTATACATTACAAGACATGGACTTTTGATATTAGCAATGTTTTTTTTTTTTTTTTTTTTTTTTTTTTTTTTTTTTTTTGGGACTGTAATAATGATATTTGGATGTAATGACACGTGGTTGTTGCACCATAAAATGAACTATGTTGAGACATAATGAATAGATGAAAGAAATGTTGAAATGTATTATTTGCATTGTGTTGGGACAGGTTAGATAAAATTTGAAGGTCCAAGAGAGGCCATTGCATTTTTATGTATTTAAGTAGGTTGTCGTAGGACCCTTTTTAGCAGAGGTCATGCCAAATTTTTTTTTTTTATTTAATATCATTTAAGGGTCATTACACAATTACTGTAATGTTACCGATTTTCCCTATTTTCTAATTTCGGGAATTTAATTGATTTTCTGGATTATTTTAATCATTTTCTCATTTTACGTGCCCGCTGGCCCCAAAGGGCATTTTGGTCATTTTAAGTGAGAAGCATTGTAGTCATTTCACATGTGTGTGTGTATTTGTATTCATGTATGTATGTTGTATTAGTGGTACTAAGTGGAGGGTGATATTTTATAGCATTGTTGAGGTTGTAAAGAAGTTTAGGGGGCATCTTCGTCATTTTAGTCTCATGGACCAACCTAGAACATTCTAAAGACCAAAGGGGTGCTTGATTTTAGCCCATTCTTCTTTTCCTTTCATTTCGGTAGACATGTTCTTCCTCTCTCTATATTGCTCTCTTCCTTCTCTCTAGAATTTCTTCATGCTAAAAGAAGATTTGGTTTAAGCCAAAGTTAGCAAATTGTAGATCATTGCAAGGGCTACGTTTTGGTGCGGGTATTGGAAGCTTTTAGTGGGATGTGAGTTCGGAGCTTGGAGCTTGGGTTGCTATCTATCTTAAGGTATGGGAAGTCTAAACTACGAATTCCTATTGTTTTAGTGAGTTTCCTATGTGTTCACTACATGTAAATCTTGTTGGTGTGAACATGTTTAGTTCTGTCTAATAGAGTTGTGAAGCATGATTTGTTCTTGATCTACATGATTGGTGATGAAATGGTTTGAGAATTTGTGAAAATTCAAGTATGATGTTGTGGCTGGTATTCCCATGATCCCTTTTCCTGATCTCCTCTTCTTTGGTTGTTCCTCACAGGATTTTTAGAAATGTATTTTAGGCTTTTTCTACTGAGCTGTTGAGTTCACCCTATTATCATTAACATTTTTTGCAGGAATGAGGAGACAAGTTGGTAATTAATGTGCATCCATGGATATTGACGTAGCTAGGGATTCATTTTTATTTTATTTGTATCAAAGTTATGTAAATTTTGGCCATGGAGGCCTCATCCTTGTATTTAATTCTTTTTTTCAATTGTATAAAATGAGATTATGTAATTATTTTATGATGAATAGGCAAATGGGGTTATGTTTTGATCAATTATTGATGCCTTTCAATTATTGATGTCATGTTTTATAGACGTGAATCTGGGTTTGGTTGCACATCAAGTTGTTTATCAAGTTCGGCTCACTAAGAGTCCAGAGTTCTGGACTATTAGGTTGCATATAGCGGCTATCCAAGGCCTGTCGGCATGCTTATAAGGAGGACCAGCTGACCGACAGAGCTATCCAAGGGTTGAACCTTTCTTTCAGCCGAGGATTGAACCTTGCCTTCAGCCGAGGGCTGAACCCTTCCTTCAGCCGAGGGCTGAACCTTTCAGAACGGCTGAGGGCCGAACCTTTCCTTCGGTCGACCGAACCTTCTAAGGTCAGAACAACCGAACCATGTAGGTCAGAACAACCGACCTTGTATGTCAGACCGACCGACCATGTGCTGAACGATTGTGCTCTGTCATCTGACCCTTCCTCTTTGACCGGTGACCCTCTTTATAAGGTTGTGTCTTAGAGCAATTGGACAATGGATTGATTCGTCTGACAGTCATGGACATAGGAAATGGATGGTCTGACTTAGTTGACCTCGGGTTCGAGTAAGGACCCGGTTAATAGTTCGGACCCCTGGGTTTCGGGTTGTTACAATTACCCGCCATTTAAACTTGTAACTACCAAGTAAACCCCTAAAAGAGATAGGAAGGCTCGAACACTGGCAAATGCAAGCCAATGCCCTCACCTTACCAATTCTGCCACCAAAAAAAAAAAAAACCCACCCAAATTTGAGCCATATTTCAAGGGAAAGAAAAGGCATGGGTGGAGGGCAATGGGTCCATGTTTCCCCATTATGAATATAATAAACAAATAAACAATGGGCCAAAACATTATAAATATAATATAAATAAACAATTAGACCAGGGGACAAAAGAATTGAAAAGGAAAAAGATTTTTTTATTTTAAAATATGTTAAAAGAAGTAAAGATCATATTTTTTTATTTTAAAACATGTTAAAAGAAGTAAAGATCATATGTATATAATAGATTATATATATATAACAAAAAAAATTTGGGGGGCACTTATACTTTTTACCTATGCAGGTTATCCTAATTTTTTTATTTTTTACCTACACTAATAAAAATTTTCAGACTTATAGGCCCTCCAGCCCCCCTTGGCTCCGCCCTGAGTAGGGACATAAGATTACTTACTTTATACGCGTAACAAATGGACTGTCCACAATCACAACGAGCATTGAAGTAAGGACCAAGATAGTGACCGTCTCTGCAGGCATAGTACACATTAGTATCACTATTAACAAAATTAAATTTTAGGTTCCTGCAGTAAATTTCAGCAGCACTTCGAGGACAAAGCAGCAAGTCCTTGCACTTTACACTTTGTAGAAGTTCCTCATCAAGATTCTCAACACTTTCATATAAGTTGTTCAAACAACCAAAGTCCACTTCTAGCGAGTGTTCGTGGCCAAGTCTGATAATGGTTCCAATCGGCATAGTCATGAAGCTGAAGAGAACATCAACAAAATCCTCATTGGACTCGGCAAAAACAACTAGAGTTTTCTCTTTTTCCACCAGCACCTTCAGACTTAGACTTTGTAAAGCTTCGTTCGACATCCTTTCAAGGAAAACGAAAAAGAAAAGAAAAAATTAGAACTTGATTTCCTCTTCCCCTACACCGCCTTTCTAGTGCAGGGAGAAGTGTTAAGAAATCGTTCAATCAAATCAATTCCTAGACTGTCACTGTAAGCTTAACTCAATCAAGTAACTGTTAAAGCATGAAATGCTTAGAATCATACCCGTTCTGAATAATCAAACATTGACTGAACCATAAACATGTTCTATAATCTCACAGCTTACAAAGCTGGCAAGGGAAAACAAGAGACTGAAACCGTTATGGTATGCTGTGACTTGGGTGAAATTAGTAACATTAGTGAAAATGAAAATTGACACATATGGTATGCTGTGATACTGCCAATACAGTATGAACCATTTATCCAAACAGAGACCCAAAAAAGATGAAGTCAGCATTAGAAGGAGATGCCATTATCCATTAAATCCCCTGCCAATGATATATACAATAATTAAATAAATAAAAATAAATATCTGTACTCCACAAATTGCAATCAAGGGCTTCACCTATGTTCGTCTTCTCTACAGTCATGTTAGAAATCAAGAACAAAATTTATCAGAACTGATTGCCTGTGATCAAATTTCCAGTTACTGGAATAGTGCCAATTACATTATCATGTAATTCAAAAAGACCCTAATAGGTATGAGAAAATATTAGTAGTTTAAATTACAAAAGAGCAGTAGAATTTGCTTCCTGAGCTAGTCAAGGCCCATCTTGTGTGAGGAAAATATGGTTTAGGTCCTTTAGGAAAACAAAAAAATTGCAAGCAGAAAATTTATCATGTAGCAACAATTTCACCTACTAGCATGCTCTTTAGTGTATATGTGTGACAACCCGATTTTTTTTTTTTTAGATTTTAATTCATTTCATTATATTTTTGGTTGCCATAATTAATTATTTAATTGTGGTTGCAGATTTTACCCACTTGTGATGTTTAATGGGATAATTTCGTGTTTGTTATATATATACATATAAAGTTTGTGTGCTAAAGGTGGTCAGCCGAAATGAACAAGGAAAAAGGAGATGCCAGATTTGGGTGTTGTTACATGTTATATTGTGTGTGTGTGTCTATATATATATATATATATATATGTAATGTGAGAAAGAGATAAGAGTAAGATGAAGCTGCAGCCAACGAAATTAAATTGAAAGGATTGAATTGTTGATGGTAATGGTGGGGCCCGCGAGGAAAAGAAAATGGGAAAAGAGAAGGGACAATACGTGCATCCAACCCAGGTTGGATGAAGTTTGTCCAACCTGGGTACGTGGTCCAATCAGGACATGACAAGTGTCCATAAGCACTGTTGAACTTAAGTTGGGTATTATCCAACTTAAATGGGTTTGACTCGGCAAAACACATTTTATTTTTATTTTTATTTTTATTTTTATTTTTCTGCTTTGCTTTCAAAAGATCGCTCCCTTAGCTCTCTCTCCTAAAATCTGCAGCGATTGCCCATCAATCTCACCACTGCTCACCCACCAAACACAACCATCAATTCCAAACACAGTAGCCATCACCAATTAGTCCAATACATACCCAAATAGCAATCCCCAATCTAAAGAGAGACGTATTTGCAGGCCACTATCGCCACCATCTCCGTCAGACTGAACTTCGAGCACAGACTACCATCGCCGGAATGAACTTTTCCGACCACTCGCCATCACGTGCTCATGCGAGTAGATCTAACGTTTTTACATGCGTACATGCGCCTCTTCCTCTTTGACGATTGCAATACAAGCACAGATCCAAACCCTTCACAAATTACTTCTATCCAATCCACTGGCTGCAAATCCTCCATTCTCTCCAACGCCGTGAAGATACCGTCCGCCTACCGCTCGTACATAGTCTGCACACTCGTGAAGAAGATCTCAACCGTCAAGGTGGAGGACTGGGATGGTTGGATGAGGAATTAGGACGGCGTGGTGGAGATCGAGGAAGATGTTTGTAGAGAGAGAAAGGATAGAATCTCACATAAATGGGTTTTACCCGAAAATAGATGGGCATTGCCCAATTTAATTTAATATTTATTATAGACACATGTTGACATTCTATTAGACCACGTACCCAGGTTGGACAAACTTCATCCAACCTGGGTTGGATGCAAATATTGTCCAAAGAGAAATGGAGAAATGGAGAATTGGTGGGTAGTGGGTCCCAGTGGTGACGTTTTAATGGGATTTGGTTTAGTTTTTGTTTAGTCACAATGTGTGTATATATATATATATGTATCTTTGTGGTCTGACGGAAAGGGACCAGCCGAAGTAGGAAGAGAAGTGGGAAAAGGAAATTGATAATGATATTTGTGGGGCCCACGTTGACTAAACCTTGTGCATATAACCTCATATAGTTGAATTCATAGTCATTCTCTTCTTCTCATTATGGCAGTATGCTCTCTTTCTCTACAGATTCAATCTCTCTCTAAATCTAAGCACTTCTAGCCTTGATTCTTCTATTTTTCTTTGAGATTTTGATCTTGCCATAGAAGGCAAAGTTGACGAGCGTGTTGAGAGCTTTGTGTTGATGGGAGCAAAGCCTTATTTGGGCCACTTTCAGATTTTCAAATTTGGGGTTCTCTTTGGGATTTTCTTCATTTCTTGAGGTAGGTGTTTCTAAGCTACAATTTCTTTACCCTTTGTGAGTTTTCTTCATAGAAATTTATAGAATTGTTCACTAGACTTTGAATATTATTTATGGTTATTTGAAAATATATATAATGAAGCATAATGAGGTGTATTTATGTGTTGTATGTGTTAAGTTGTGTGTCCAATTAAATTGTGATGAAATACAAATGTTTATTTGAATTATCTATATGCTCCATTTACTTATAATGTTATATTTGATGAGAATGAGAACATGACTTGTTATGAAAAATAATAATAATAATAATAATAATACTATTTTTTTAAAATTTGCTAGCATGATGTTAATGAAATAAATATATTTTTATGTTAACATTGGATAACATGTGATATTTCATGCATTATCATTGGTCATGAAATGGGGAAAGTTATTCTATGAAATAATAGAAATGATTTTTGGGGAAAAGGTTTTGAAAGAGGTTTGCGAAAACCCGGTCGCCTAGGAGTTGCCTAAGGACCGTGGTGTTAGTGTGACCTAGAGGGAACTGGGGAGACTTTCCTAGCGTGGTTAAGTTACCTGGACCCAAATGATGCCATGGAGTTGCCATGGGACAGGGACAGTTAGCTAATCATTCTCTCGTGCCGTCATGGAGTTGCCATGGGACGGGTTGCATTAACGGTTGGAAATGATGACTGGTAAAGGTTTTTGAAATGGGGAGTGATGTCGCATACCATTGCATTCCATAGCATGGCATGGTTTGATGAGGATTTGATTCATTGTTGTTGGAATTGATGTTATGTTTTCCCTTCTGACTAAGCTGACCCCTCTTTCTTTTTCCTATGTTTTGTATAAATTCACGGGATCACAAGAGGTGTGTCTTAGGAACCACCTACTGAGCAATTTGCTCACCCCTTATTTTAACATTTTTCAGGATACGAAAAGGAAGTGGCAGACTGTAATACCCCTAATTTTAAAAGGATAGTCCTGGTATTTATTTATGTGTTTAATTGCATTTTATTTTATTTAATTAATTATTTGTTTGTTGGATTGTTTGAATTAATTGTGATTTTATTTAATTGTTATTTAATTGGTTCTGGTTTTGCTTGAATTGATTAATGAGTATTTTATTTTTATTTTAATTCGTTGTTTTAAATTGACTTAATTTAATTTACTTAACTTAATTGGTTTAAATGGGTTTAATTTAATTGTTTAATTAATTTACGGTGTAGTTATTTTTTTTATTTAAATTTAGGGTTTTAGGATTTAACGTTGGCCGACTTATAGTTAGAGTTGGAGTAAGGTTTGGTAATTTGAAGCCTATATATATATAAGCCTACTAGGGTTAGGGTTTTAGAAAAACAAACCATAAGTTACATCTATATCACCAGGGACTACTAAGAAATAGAGAGTGAGAGAGGGGGCGTAGCAAAGCATAGCACGGGAAAATTCAGAGACGTGGAATAAGTGAAAAAGCAAGTCTCTATTCTTCTATTTCCCTTTAATTCGAGTTCTCTGCATGCCTAGTTAGACTCCAGGGATTAATTAAAGGCTAAAAATGGAATAAACAAACATAATATCACGTCTTGTATGCATGTATGAATTATATTACTCTCGTTGAAATAAGTAATTTGCATAAACCTTGATGTTTTCTGTTATCTGTTCTTCTCGGTGTTTATGTTTAAGTTTTGATTAAATTGAGATCATGAATATGTATTGATGACTTGTAATTAATTTGGGTCTAAGAATTAAACCCTGAATTAAGTATTAAAAACAATATACGATTTCATTGAATAAATCTGTTTTGAATCGCTTAAATTTTCTAATTGAGTTTCTGTAGTCGTTGCTTCAAAAGGTTGTGTTCAAGACATGTTATGGTCGAATGTCAGTGGTGTAAGATGTACCTAGGACTGAGTTTGAACCTAGAACAAGGATTTAAAAACATTGCAGAGGTTTTGTTAATCACCGGACTTGGAGAAGACGATGCAGGAATAGATTACGACATCTAAGGAGAGAAGAGCAGTCTCCAAAGAAGGAGGAGCCGCCTCTTCCTACCCTTAGAGCCGGCTCCCTAAGGTGTGGAGCCGGCTTTACCTTGCTAGGAGCCGGCTCCTAAGATATTGGAGTCGGCTCTTCATTTTGCAGGAGCCTGCTCTCACCTAAGGTCTTCCAATTTATTTTTTTGGGCACGATTGGACTGCGTGGGGTGTTTTTGATCAGTTTGAATTGGTTTAAAGGTTGGGGATGACTATTGTAGACCTATAAAATAATGGTGAAACATTAGTTTGTAGTTGGATAAAGGGATGAAGCCATATAAAGTTAAAGAAAAACTTAAGTGTTGCTCACTGTTTTGCAAATTTTGTGCACTGGAACTTAGTAGGATTTTATTATATGATTTAATTGAGTATAAACATATATTCCTCAGTGTTATAGGTATGGTGAATTAAATAAAATCAACTGTACTTAGTATGGATTTAATTGGTACTTTAAATTGTATTAAATTGTATCAATTCATGGTTTTTATTGGGGGATGTAAATGGTTGCATATGTTATAACAATTTACAATATTTGATATGATTTTTAGGCTCTGTGTTGAATGCCTAATAATTATGTATATGGAATAATTTAATCTTATATTGGATGCATAAATTGTCATACACATGTTAGATGATATTTATGTTAATTCTGGAATATGATTAATGAGTATTTATTACTGTGTTGTTAACTATGTTAACTGGAGGATTGTATGCACCGGTATGGGACGGTGACATACTAGGTATGGACTAGTTTAAGCACTTAGTCTTACCTAATTTGGATTGAGGTATGGATTAATCAGAAAGGTTAAGTCCATCTCCTATTTGTGTCATGTCAATAAAATTAATTGAATGACCTACTGTGGTTTCAGGATGGATTTGTTATACATATATCATACCACTATACAGATGGATGATATTTTGTATTAGAAGTACGGACTTTAAATATTTATTATATGGTGCCGCGGTATGAGCTTGAGACTCAGGACCATGGTTAGGGTGCGTATATCGCCTAGGATGGATAACTGGACATAGGTGTTGTTCCCTGGTAGGTGTAGGTACACATGACCACTTTATGTGCGATTTGCATGGTATCTCTACTCAGACTGAGACAGACCTACTAGACTAGCGAGCGTCCTATAATGTGTACTATATATATACATATGGACTACTCTAGATATTGTTAGGCTCTCTAGGATGTATCTGCGTATCGGATTACTGTATGGATTGTAGTAGAATAGGACTTGCATGTGGGTCTGACCCACTCTTTTATTTTCAGGTGTTCGTCAGTTCCAAGGTTAGAGTTTGGATGTGCAGTGCAGTGCAGATACAGACATTCATTCCTCCGACTACGTAGGAATCCTTTCTATGTTTAGCTTTAGATTCTATTTCTGATGTTTTAATTTCTGTTGGGACTTTTAATAAGGGGTCCACTGGATGGATTCCCGAGTTGTTAAACTTATGGAGTTTTGGAGTATTGGATTTTAATAATTTTATTTTGAGGATTTTAAATTAGCATTCCTTCAGCTTATTACTTTAATTTCTTATTTCATTTTGTATTATGTGTTCGGTTACATATTGATTGTTTGATATTCCCTTAGGTTTGGGCCTGGGCCTGATCAACCCGTGTCTCGGATCCGAGGGGTATCACACAGACGATGCTCTTCCACAGGTTTTGATGGGTTAGTGGACTGTTTTGACATATTTTGTAGTTACGATCTCATTTTATTATTATGTGCTGACATAGGAAATGACGGTAGCGTCTTTGGTTGACCTCGGGTTCGGGTAAGGACCCGGTTAGCGATTCGGACCCTCGGGTTCGGGTCGTTACAAATTTGGTATCAGAGCGTTAGGTTCGAATACTTTTCGAATGACGTGCAGTGGTTTGCTTAGAGGGGTAGAAGGTTAACCTGTGTTGATTACGTGTTTGTGTTTATGTACTTACTGTTTTATGAAACATCTTTACCTGCTACCTGTTTATATGTTTACAGTTTTGAAGGCATGCCTATTTGCTAAGTGTTTACGTGTTTAAATGCTAAAATATGTGTTACATGGGCCATGCATGTGAAGTAGTTGTATGATTCAATTATGTGAAATGTGAAAGTAATTGAAAGCATGTTATACATGATAAGGTGGAAAGTATGTGATACATGACGGTGGCAAACAGTAGACACAGTTGGTGCAATTTTCTTTTATGATAATGTGACATATAATGAGCATAGTATATGAAAGTATGTTTCGTATAGTATTGTGGGTTTCGTTCATCTTGTATATGTAAATATCTATATTCTTATGTGTTTATACGGTCCAGCATGGGATGGTTGCTAGTACGGTAGAGTACTTGTCACAGTGTAGATGGTTGTGTAAGTTTTTGACCTGAGAAGGCGAAGAGCTCAGTTGCTCCAGGGTTGTCAAGTGCCGGTTTTTATCGAACGAGTGGCTTGGACTTCTAGCTCGTGGATTGAGCTATTCAATGTATAGTCATCCTGATCTTCTTGTTGCGTTTGGTAAGGTGCTTAGAGCACGACTATAGAACGGGTTCATATTACATGGCATGGTATCCTTATTATGTGTGAGTTTCATACATCGGTGGATGGGTTCATGTGACCGTGGAGGCCGGGTGTGCGAGTGAGGGTTTCGAGGGAGAAAATGTATGACTTTGGGAGGTTAGTGTTTGTAACTTTACTTACGGTTTGGTGCGGAGGTTCTTTTCGAACCGGTCGTCGTAGGTGTGACAGAGGTTGTTTGAGTCACGAATGTAGTCTTTGAGTTGTAGATGTGTATTGCGGGTATTTTGGTACGGTCTAAGGAAGTGTATTGGTTACGGTTGGTTGAAAGGTGACTCCCATTTCGGGAAACTACAGGAGTGTGCTACGAGTAATTGACTCTCGGTGAGTTGATTGCATGACTTGGTGGATAAGCGGGGTTATAGGTTGTCACAGTTGTCGAGAGAGTCTCGAGGTGAGGTATAGTGGTCAGTTTTAGCTGTATAGTACGGAGTTGCAGGACAAGGCAGGTAGTATGGGGTCATTGGAGTACTAGGTCATTCGTGAATGAAGTGAAAGAGGATAGGTACTGTGTATCTAATGGATTGTGTTTTGCAATTGAAAGCTGCGGACTAGAGTTGAATTTTATGTTGCATCTGGGGTACGAGGAGGTAGTGTTGGTTGTTTGAGGATCCGAAGAGATAGACTGATGATCAGAATGATTGGGATGAGGGTGATTTCATAGGTTTAGTTGGTAGCCTTATTTGACTTTTGTCGGGGCCAAGGGTGTTCTGAGGAACGGAACGGAGGAAAGATAATGACGTTGAACCTAAAGTATGAAGTTTTCTTGTTTAGACATGTAGATTGTCTGAGGAGGAGTGGTTTGAGTGGCCAGTTAAGCGTTGGTGATTGATTGCATTGTAGATGGTTTTGAGGAGACGGTTGTTTATGCTCATTTATGTTTTGAGGATTTGTCGACATGGCATTGCCGTATGGAGGTTCTTTTCTAGTGGTAAATAGTGGCCGTTGTGGGGGAATATCAAGAATGATGCTTATTATCTTGTTATGATGGTATTATCTTAAGGATGTTGGAAGAAGAATTGCTTAGTAGTGGCTTGATGGTTCGGTGGGATGGTAGGTTTAAACTGTTGTTTAGAATGAGTGGCAGTAAAGGTGTTATGGTATGATGATTTGTGCTGGTGAGCGGAACAACTTAAGGTATGATCCGAATGTGGTTTTGGGATTATGAGTTGTTTGTTGTGTGTTGTCAGTTATGTGATGGGATTGTACGCCAGTTGAGGGGATTGTGAACAACTTAGTCTTTAGAGCCAGTGAGAGCGATGTTGCCATATAGGTATCATTTTCTTTTGAAGAATCAGTGGGTTATTGTGACTGAGGTCATGGGTCTTGTGTGCACGGTGATCGAGGTAGTGTCACCTGGGAAGGTAGAGATGGAATGGGTAGTAATGTGTTATTTTATGGCTTAGAGGTTGTCATTTGGGAGTGACGGTTTCCAGATAGAACGGGATGCAGTGTCCGATTGGTTGTGATCGTTTCTAGTGTCAGTGTGTCGTGAGCGTTGGTGCTCTTATCTGAGTGGTTTTGGTTAACATGGGTGTTGCGGAGTATCATATGCGAGGTTTCTATGTTGATAGTGTATGACGGTCCGTTTGAGGCGAAGTCACCTAGAATTGAGTTCGTAGTTCCGTATGGGTATCCAGTTAGTTCTTCTCCTTGTATATAAGGAGTTTAGTTCATCTCAGATGAGATTGGGTATCCGTGGTTGGATGATTGGTGAGCAAAATGTGACAAGATGTCAAGTGCATTCGGGTTGGAGTTGTCAGTCTTTGGTGAGTACAGGGTTCATTACTTTTCTGTTTATTCTAGTCCTAGCAGGGACGTCGATTGTCGCAAGTCTTGTTCTCTATTTAAGAGTTGTGCGCATCCGTAGGTAGACGGGCCTGTGTGTGGTTTGTTATGTTATTAGAGTTTATCGGTAAAGGTTTTGTTGATTTAGTCGACTCACTCCCACGGAGGGAGATAAAGTCATTGGTTTTAGGTGGTACTTGTTTTGAGAGTGGTTTTGATGGCACGAGTTTCCGAATAGGGGTTGCATTTCTGGTGTCTGGTACTATTGGTGATGGCTAGTGGTGTGTCGTGAATTATAAGCTTGAGGATGGTTAGGTAATGTGATGTGAGTCATGTACTCGGATGTTCTTATTGATGTCTGATTTGAGCAGTGTTTTGAGGACAAGTGTTGGTATTGTTGAGTGTCAAGCAGCTAGAGAGTGATTATGGGACTCCGTTGAAGAATAATAAGGATAATTGACTTTCGTTTTGAGGTTTTAGGCATGAGATGGTCATATTGTGTGTTTTGAAGAGGTGAGAATTGAATCGAGTAATATCATGGAGTTGTTTACCTGGTATGGGTGTTATGAGGAGATTAGAGATCTTTTATGCTAGTTAATGATTATAACGTTCAGTGCCGTGTTGTTCTTAGCTTGTTACGAGTTGTATGATTGAGGCATGATTGGGACTTTTAGAGTAGGTATGTGACTGTATAGTTGTTAAGGACTTTGTAGAGTGATGGATTAATATTGAATAAATCTCATGGTTGTTAGGTGGACTGTGTGAGATTGTATTTGAGGTTTGGACCTGAGGACAGGAACGACATCTGTGTTAAGACCGGATCGAGGATGAGAATGGCATGGCCAACTATTTCTCCTGAATCAGTTCCTCTTTAGCACGATGTCGGGTCAAAGGTTATTAATTGTTTCGACTGGTCGTGGACAGTAAGAGTATGGTACTATGCATCGTGTTGGTGTGACAGTGTGGACTCCGATGATTTATCCCGGGTGACGAGGTGTGTTAGGTAGGATCAAGTATCTGATAAAGGGTTGTGGTACAACCATTGACTATTGAAGATCTTGTTTTGAGGATTTAGGTCCTGGGTACAGGACAATACGTTTTATTGTTCTGGTGACTCATGATTATGTAGTCGTTGTGAGATTTGTTGTTTAGCCATCTTGTAATTGTTTAGTATGATGATTATAGTATAGTACGGTTGGTAGTCACTGGTATGGTTATGCGATGGAGTAGCTATGCGGTATATAGCGAGTGCTTGGTCTGACAGGGATGTGTAGATTTGAGTTTGAGCTTGATTGTGCAACTGACGGTATTTCTTGTCTGGGGTTTTGTGTATCCTTTAAGGGATAAGTTGAGACTGGATGTTTCGGGTATGCAGAAACTGTTAGATCTGAATTTCGAGACGAAATTCTTTTTAAGTGGTGGAGAATGTAACAACCCGATTTTTTTTTTTAAGATTTTAATTCATTTCATTACATTTTTGGCTGCCATAATTAATTATTTAATTGTGGTTGCAGATTTTACCCACTTGTGATGTTTAATGGGATAATTTAGTTTTTGTTATATATATACATATAAAGTTTATGTGCTAAAGGTGGTCAGCCGAAATGAACAAGGAAAAAGGAGATGCCAAATTTGGGTGTTGTTACATGTTATATTGTGTGTGTGTGTGTATATATATATATATATATATATATATAATGTGAGAAAGAGATAAGAGTAAGATGGAGCTGCAGCCAACGAAATTAAATTGAAAGGATTGAATTGTTGATGGTAATGGTGGGGCCCGTGAGGAAAAAAGAAATGGAGAATTGGTGGGTGGCGGGTCCCAGTGGTGATGTTTTAATGGGATTTGGTTTAGTTTTTGTTTAGTCACAATATATATGTGTGTGTGTGGTGTGTGTGTGTGTGTGTATCTTTGTGGTCTGACGGAAAGGGACCAGCTGAAGTAGGAAGAGAAGTGAGAAAAGGAAATTGATAATGATATTTGTGGGGCCCAGATTGACTAAACCTTGTGCATATAACCTCATATAGCTGAATTCATAGTCCTTCTCTTCTTCTCATTACGGCAGTATGCTCTCTCTCTCTGTACAGATTCATTCTCTCTCTAAATCTAAGCACTTCTAGCCTTGATTCTTCTATTTTTCTTTGAGATTTTGATCTTGCTATAGAAGGCAAAGCTGACGAGCGTGTTGAGGGCTTCATGTTGATGGGAGCAAAGCCTCATTTGGGCCACTTTCGGATTTTTGAATTTGGGGTTCTCTTTGGGATTTTCCTCATTTCTTGAGGTAGGGGTTTCTAAGCTACAATTTCTTTGCCCTTTGTGAGTTTTCTTTATAGAAATTTATAGAATTGTTCACTAGACTTTGAATATTATTTATGGTTATTTGAAAATATATATAATGAAGCATGATAAGGTGTTTTAAATGTGTTGTATGTGTTGCGTTGTGTGTCCAATTAAATTGTGATAAAATACAAATGTTTATTTGAATTATCTATATACTCCATTTACTTATAATGTTATATTTGATAAGAATGAGAACATGACTTGTTATGGAAAAAAATAATAATAATAATAATAACAATTATATTTATTTTAAATTTGCTAGCATGATGTTAATGAAATGAATATATTTTTATGTTGACATTGGATAACATGTGACATTTCATGCCTTATCATTGGGCATGAAATGGGGAAAGTTGTTTTATGAAACAATAGAAATGATTTTTGGGAAAAAGGTTTTGAAAGAGGTTTGCGAAAACTCGGTCGCCTAGGAGTTGCCTAGGGACCTTGGCGTTAGTGTAACCTAGAGGAAACTAAGGAGACTTTCCTAACGTGGTTGAGTTACCTAAACCCCAAATGACGCCATGGAGTTGCCATGGGTCAGGGACAGTTAACTAATCCTTCTCTCGTACCTCCATGGAGTTGCTATGGGACGAGTTGCATTAACGGTTGGAAATGATGATGGATAAAGGTTTTTGAAATGGGAAGCAATATTGCATACCATTGCATTCCATAGCATGGCATGGTTTGATGAGGATTTGATTCATTGTTGTTGGAATTGATGCTATGTTTTCCCTTCTGACTAAGCATGACCCCTCTTTCCTTTTCCTATGCTTTGTATGGATTCATGGGTTCACAAGAGGTGTGTCTTAGGCACCACCTACTAAGCAATTTGCTCACCCCTTATTTTGACATTTTTTAGGATACGGAAAGGAAGTGGTGGACGACGTTTCTCCACAGGTTTTGATGGGTTAGTGACTGTTTTGACATATTTTGTAGCTATGATCTCATTTTATTATTATTATTATTATTATTATTATTATTATTATTTATAAACCCTGGGATGACACGTATATTATGTATTGACATAAGAAAAGATGGTAGCGTCTTTAGTTGACCTCGGATTCGGGTAAGGACCCAGTTAATGATTCGGACCCTCAAAATCGGGTCATTACAATATGTATAGATGTAAATAACTATACTACCTAAGAATCATATAAGACTAACTACTATTTTTCCAACATATTACATAAGAACCATATAAAGGAGAACCTTTGGATCACATTATCCTCAAAAACTAAACTACCTCAAAATATAGAATACATGAAGACGAAGATGAAGAAGATCAGAGTAATTTGGTGAACAAAATAATTTAAACATTCGAGAATGGAAGGGATGGTACCTGAAGTCACCAAGCAAGACTTGCACTCTGAATATTGATTTGTGGGTTGTTGATGCTTAGAGAAGAAGTGAACTATAGATGATTTATAAATGGGTTTTAAAAGGGAAAGCATTTGCATATATAAAGAAAAAGTAGCAGAAGATGATTGGGTGTTAGGAGGAGTGTGGAAACAATAAAGTTGGATACTTGTTCTTTCTGATTGGGAAAAGGAAAGACAATGAAACATAGTACTGATCTTTTATGGTTAATTAACAAACAAAAAATAATAGTGTTAATCATGTTTGGAAGAAAAAAGAAGAAACTATATATATTTATTTTAATCCTTCATTATAAAGTCTTTACATTTAGAGGATTAAACTGATTTGTGTTTTTGTCCATAAATTTAAGAGAAAAATCAACATCCCTTTGATTTATTCTTTGAGTAACATATGAACTCAAGTTGATTTATTCTTTGAGTAACATATATGACATATATGAACTCCTAACATCCCTTTGATTTATTCTTTGAGTAACAAATGAACTCAAGTTGATTTATTCTTTGTCTCAAAACCTCATTTTCTTTTCATAATCTTCTTTCAACTGAGACTTTACAGTGCCTGTCAAGATCTCTAAAGACAAAAAGACAAAAATACTAAAAGTAATTGACATAACTGACATAAAGGAAAAGTTTGACACCACGTTTTATAGAGATTATTGTCCGATCAAGCATCAACTGTCTGAATTCTCAGCTCATTTTATATGAAAACATCAATCAGAGAAGTTTTTGACACCAAAGCAGCTTCCAATAGACGCAAAGCCTGCAACAAAAAATCCACATATGAATGGATCATTAGCAACTAGAAAATGTAGCAACTACTGTAAAGAAAAACTGATAATCATAGCATACTCACACCCATCCTAACATGTGATTCCGATGGCATTAATAGAGGGTGATGAACCAAGACCTCTCAAAATCAATATAAAAGTCCATATTAGGCACAACCATTTGTTCCAAAATTTTAAGCTCCTAGGAACAACTATGTAATAGAAGTTCTCCACCTATCTTCAGAAATATAATGAATTATCAGTTTAAGGGCACATGATGAATTAGCGGTGAGTCAATAGAATGTAAGCAATAATTATACTCTAAGTCTTGTGTTAATTTACCTCCTTCTCACCCATTGTCACTTCTTGCTCTACAATGTCACCAAGAGGAATATTCAATCTGTCAATAAAAAATATGCTTGAGAATGATGATAAAGGCGTAATGATGAAATCATCTGTCACCATGAACATGGAAGGTCCCCTAATGAATCCCTTGTCAATTATTGTTTCCTCTGGATTGGACTTCAACAGCACACAAGAGACATTACATAGGGAAGAAGTAGTAGAGTAAAATGGATATGCAGCTTCCTCAATGGGAATGAGCTTCTTATCCAAAGCAAGACCACCAGCTTTTGGATTGACCAAAATCGACTTCATCTCCTCAGATTTAAAGAATACCTCAGCATCAAAATCTTGGATGCTCTTGTACAGATTACCCAAGCATCCCCTCAAGGACAAACATGAAAATTTTTCAAAGACATAACCAAGTGGAAATGTTAGGAAACTGCCAATAAGATCAACAAAGTCCTTTTTTGCTTCTATGTACAATGCCCTGTTATTAGATTTGTTGATGACAAGCTTCAAATTTATCTTTGTTTCATTTTTTGTTGCATTCATAGCCCTGCGAGATTGATCCATGCTTGTTGGACCACATTTTTCGTGGCAAATGTTGAAACTGCTTTTGTCAATAGCTGGTTCCAAAATGGTCTCTGAGAATGGCGCCCTTGATGTTAATGATCACATGAGCAATTTCATAACCTGAGGAGATAGAGAGTATTCAATTTTTACATCGAAATGCCTAGAAAGTAAAACTAGTTAATTACCTTATCCCTTCCTATCTTATAGTCCTTTCTTCTCTTATGCTTCTATCTGTAGCTCCAAACTTACTAAGCAGGGTTAAGCTTTTCAGAGTGGATATGGGCTTTACATGAAAGTCATCAGTTATCATGAACCTTGAGGTAGGTTTCACAAAAACCCCTTTATCTTGATGTAAAGAGAATTTCAGCTTCCTAGTACTCACTAGTATCACTATTAACAAAATTCAGTTTTAGGTTCCTGCAGTAAATTTCAGCTGCACTTCGAGGACGAAGCAGCAAGTCCTTGCACTTCACACTTTGTAGATGTTCCTTGTCAAGATTCTCAACACTTTCATATAAGTTGTTCAAACAACCAAAGTCCACTTCTAGTGACTGTTCGTGGGCAAGTCTCAGAATGTTTCCAATAGTCATAGTCATGAAGCTGAAGAGAACGTCAACAAAATCCTTATTGAACTCGGCAAAAACAAATTGATTTTTCTATTTTCCACCATCACCTTCAGAATTAGACTTTGTAATGCTTTGCTTGCCATCATTTGAAGGGGACAAAAAAAATGGACAGTTATTTGGCGGATAGTTATATTGGCAAAATTCAGCTTGTATGTCAATGAATGTAACCTGCATCAAAGTTTCATATAACATTAGAATTTGACCTCTCTTTCCCAACACCCTGCCTTCCTGGTGCAGGTGAAGCGTCAAGAAATCATTCGATGAAAATAATTCCTAGACCGTCTTAACCACGAATGGCGTGGAATTATACCCCCTCTGAATAATCAAACCTCGAGTACTGAACTATAACCATGTTCTATGATCTCACAGCTTACAAAGGTGGTTAGGAAAAACAAGAGACCGAAACTGTATGAACTTTTACTCATAATTGATTACAAAGTATGCACATCAGTCCTGGGATTTTAGACTCAAAATTACACAGAACCTAAAACCATTTTGGCACTGTGAGCTGAAAATTTGACACCTTTGATATGATGCAACACCGCCAATACACATATCCAAGCAAAGGCCCAGAAAAAGAAGTCAGCATTAGAAGGAGATACCATTATCCATTAAATGCCCTGCCAATTGGTGGAGAACAACTTCTCTTCTCCTCCAATTGCAATCATGGGACTCACCTATGTGCCTCTTCTCTACAGTCATGTTGAAAATAAAATAAAAAACAAATACAAAAACAAAAAAAGCCAAAATTAGGTTCTTTTCCTTTCCTTTTCTCTTTACCGTCTATACTTCTCTGTTCCTGACAACTAAGCAGAACCTCGTATAAAGTAAGAAAAATAAGTCAGTATAACTAAATCACCAAGGGACAGGCTGTCTCTCTCTCTCTGAATGAAAATGAGATAGCGAGGTCCTGGATCAGAGATTAAAAATCAAGATCCAGAAGAGTCTTGCCAAAATGGAGAATGAGTATTAAAGGTTCTGGGTAGAAACTTCAAAACAACAAAAAAATAAACATTTCAACAGCACCATGCATACACCACCCATGACTACCACAATTGTGACCAAAACAAAGCAGCATACCTTAATTACAACTGATATTTGAGTCTATAATTGATAACATATACAAACATTCAACAATACAACGAAAGAAATCGACATAAATGCCATGAAAGGAAATGATTGACACCGCGTTCATTGGCTACTGAATTTTCTTAAGAGTTTCTTCTTCATTCATGAATCAATTGTTTGAACTTTCCGCTTAAAATTTGAAGTATGAAAGTGTCAGTAAGAGCAGTTTTAGACACCAAAGCAGCCTCCAATAGACGCAAAGCCTGCAACAGAAATACACATTAATGGATAAATGTAACAACTACTGCAAAACAAAACTGATAGTCAGAGCATACCCAACACCCATCCTAACATGTAATCCCCTATGAACCAACACACCTCAAATTCAAAATTATAGTCCATGTAAGACAACCATTTGTTCCCCAAAAAAAAAAAAAAAAAAAAAAAGGCTCTAAGGAACAAATATGTAATAGAAGTTCTCCACATATCTTCAGAAATATAATGAATTGTCAGTTTAAGGCTTCATGATGAAACTAGTGGTGAGAGTCAATAGAATGTAAGAAATACTCAAGTCTTATGTTAAATTACCTCCTCCTCACCCATGGTCACTTCTTGCTCTAAAATGTGACTCAGAGGGATATTTAATTTGTCAATAAAAGATATGCCTGAGATAGGAGATAAAGGCGTTATGGTCAAATCGTCTGTCACCATGAACAGGGAAGGTCCTTTAATGAACCCTTGACCAATTATGTTTTCCCCTGAAGGGAACGCCGGACCCAAGTAAGAGAGAAGGGAAGAAACAGTAGAGTAAGACGGATATGAAGCTCCCTCGATGGGGATAAGCTGCTTTTGCAAAGCTAAACCACGAGTCAGATCTGGATCGACCAAAATTGCCTTCATTTCCTCAGATTTGAAGAATTCCTCAACATCCAAAGCTTCGATGCTCTTGTACAGATTACCCAAGCATCCCCTCGAGGACAAACATGAAAATTTTTGAAAGAGATAACCAAGTGGAAATGTGAGGAAACTGACAATAAGATCAACAAAATCTTGTCTTGTTTCTACATACAATGCCCTGTTATTTGATTTGTTGATGATAAGCTTCACAGCTATCTTTGTTTCTTTTTTTGTTGCATCTACAGCACTTTGAGATTGATTCATGCTTCTTGGATCATATTTTTCGTGGCAAAAGCCAAAATTCTTTTTGTCAATGGCTGGTTCCAAAATGGTCTCCGAGAACGGTGTCCTTGATGTTAATGAACAGATGAGCAATTTCATTACCTGAGAAAGAGAAAAACGAGTAACCATATATTTTGTTCACGGAAACACTTAAAAGTAAAACTACTTTAACTTGCTAATTACCTTATCCTTTTCTATGTTTATAGTCATTTCTTCTCTTGTGCTTCTATCAGTAGCTCCAAACTTACTAAGCAGGGTCAAGCCTGTCATAGTAGACAAGGGCTTCACAAGCAAGTCATCAGTTATCAAAAATCTTGCAGTAGATTTCACAAACACCCCTCCATCTCGAGGTACACAGAGATGATTATTTAGGCTATATGCGTAACTCATGGAATTTCCACAATAGCAACGAGCATTGAGGTAAGGACCAAAACAGTGATCCTTACTGCAGGCATAGTAATACTTGGTATTACT
This sequence comes from Cornus florida, assembly GCF_030987335.1. NCBI lineage: Eukaryota > Viridiplantae > Streptophyta > Magnoliopsida > Cornales > Cornaceae > Cornus > Cornus florida. The sequence continues at coordinate 26,594,952 of NW_026775572.1, read as the reverse complement.
ATTAACAAAATTCAGTTTTAGGTCCGTGCAGTAAATTTCCGCTGCACTTCGAGGATGAAGCAACATGTCCTTGCACTCCATGCTTTGTAGATGTTCCTCATCAATATTCTCCACGCTTTCATATAAGTTGTTCAAACAACCAATGTCCACTTCGAGTGAGTGTTGGCGGGCGAGTGTAATAATGGTTGCTATAGGCATAGTCATGAAGCTAAAGAGAACATCAACAAAATCCTTATTGGACTCGGCAAAAACAACTTGATTTTTCTCCTTTTCCACCAGCACCTTCAGACTTAGACTTTGTGAAGATTCGTTCGCCATCATTTCAAGGAAAACGAAAAGAAAAAAATAAAGTAGACGGCTATGTGGCAGATAGATATATTGGCAAATTCAGCTTATATTTTAATGAATGTAACCTGCATCAAAGTTTCATAAAATGTTAGAATTTGATATCCTCTTCCCCTACACCCTGCCTTTCTAGTGCAGGGGGAAATGTCAAGAAATCATTCAATCAAAATAATTCTTAGACAGTCTTTGTACGCTTAGACTTAATCAAGTAACGCTTAAAGCACGAAAGGCGTAGAATTATACCAGTTATGAATAATCAAACCTTGACTGAACTATAAACATGTTCTATGATCTCACAGCTTACAAAGCTGGTTAGGGAAAACAAGAGACAGAAACGGTTTGGATTCATGACTGATTACAAAGCATGCACATCACTCATGGGGTTAGACTCAAATTACATAGAAACTAAAACCATTTTGGCACTGTGGCTTAGTGAAATTAGTAGCATTAGTGACAATGAAAATTGACACACATGTTATGCAGTTATACTGCCGATACAGTATGAACCATTTATCCAAACAGAGACCCAAAAAGGAAGAGGTCAACATTAGAAGGATATTCCATTATCCATTAAATCCACTGCCAATGACATATACAAAAATTAAATAAATAAAAATAAAATAAAATATCTGTAATCCACAAATTGCAATTAAGGGCTACACCTATGTTCCTCTTCTCTACAGTCATGTTGAAAATCAAAAACAAAATATCCCAGAACTGGTTGCAAGTAATCAAATTTCCCATTACTGGAATAGTGCCAATTACATAATCATGTAATTCAAAAAAAACTCTAATAGGTATGAGAAAATATTAGTAGTTTAAATTACTAAAAAGCAGTAGAATTTGCTTGCTGAGCTAGTCAAGGCCCATATTATGTGAGGAAAATATGGTATAGGTCCTTCAGGAAAACAAACACAAACAGAAAACGAAAAATTGCAAGCAGAAAATTTACCATGTTGCGACAATTTAATTCACCTAATGGTATGCTCTTTATTGTATATGTATACATGTAAATAACTGCACTACCCAAGAATCATATAAGAAGAAGTACTGTTTTTTCAACATATTACATATGAACCCTATAAAGGAAAACCTTCGGATCACATTGTCCTGAAAAACTAAACTACTTCAAATTATATAATACAAGAAGATGAAGATGAAGAAGATCAAAGAAGTAAATTGGCGAACAAACTAATTTAAACACTCAAGAATGAAAGAGATGGTACCTGAACTGACCAAGCAAGACTTACACAGCTCAAATATCTGAATATTGATTTGTGGGTTGTTGATGCTTAGAGAAGAAGTGAACTATAGGTGATTCATATAAATGGGTTTTAAAAGCAAAAGCATATACAGTACATAAATAAAAAAAAGTAGCAGAAGATGATTGGGTGTTTCACGGATAGTGGAAACAATAAAGTTGGATACTTTTCTCTCTCTCTCTCTCTGTGATTGGGGAAAAAAAAAAAAAAGAAAGTAACATAGTACTGATCTTTATGGTTAATTAAGAAGAAGAAAGTAATAGTGTTAATCATGTTTAGAAGGAAAAAAAAAAAAAAAAAAATTAACTATCTTATTTTAATTTTTCCTTATAACGTTTTAAGATTTAAAGGATTAAACTGTATTGTGTTTTTGTCAATAAATTTAAGGGAAAATCAACAGTGTGAATATTTCATTACTCATAATATGTTTTTTCTTTCATTTTAGATTATTGGACCCTCATTTTTCTTCCATTTTCTTTTATTTCCTTCCTTAATTCCACTAACCCCTCCTTTTCCCCAAACTTCCTTTTATTACAGACATAATTTCATTATAAAAACAAAATAAAATTTCTTTCCTTTTCCTTTTATTTTATTTTTTTCATTTCTACCATGCATTCTGGCCCTAAATATCTATTTTCAATAAAAATATTTCAAGCTTACTGTTATGTATGTGTGTGTCTTGTGTGGGGTCCACATGAGTGGAAAATTGTGGCATATTGAGAATGGCAGCAAGCTTGTCGGAGAAGCTGCTTGATGCCCACGATTTGTAAAAAACAAAACTGAAAAGCTTTTCTCTCTCTCTCTCTCTCTCTCTCTCTCTCAAACTTTGTTGTCCTAATTTCTCTTATACTGTTACTCTCCCTCTATATATATATATATATATATATACACACACACATACTGTAACACCCCCTAATTTTGGAACACGGATTGATCAAGTCCGCGCACAAAATCAAGGGATATCAAAACAATTTAAGTATTTAACAAGTACAGAATACAAAGATGAATAATAAAGAATAAATAAACCGCTGAAGAAAACTAATAAATAAATATTACTTAATGATTCTCCAACAATTACAATTCGGAAATCCCATAACTCAAGGACCCCTTAAAACATTATCCAATAATCAAATACTATTTAAAAGTACACAAGATGAATAGACGAATGACAGTCTCCCAGCTGCGGATCCTCAACCTCGAGACTGGAACCTCTAATAACCTGAAAAATAAATCGTGGGTTAAACCCTACGAGCAAGTTCACTCTACCAGGCCTCTGAAAACCAATAAGCAGATCATCTCTGATCAAAACCAAACCTAATAAAGTTTTAACTTTAATAAAGCACGATATACATGTCTATATATAATTATATATACTATACTAATCACATCCATTAATAGGTTTATTAAATTTCCATACCTATTAAATAATTATTAAAATAATATTCATACCTAGACCAATCTACCATTTCATTTTATAAAAACTCCTTTGACCTTAATCCCATCCTAGTCAGTTGTCTAATCATTTAAACAACAAATTATAATAAAAGAAATACTCTATTTAATCCCAACCCGATAATGATTTTAATTGTTTAAATCACATATCCAAAATCCAAGTATTGACAAATCATCCACGTCTTCCCCAATATTATTTTATTAATGTAAAATAATACACTAACCAGTAAGTACTAAACTATTCTCATTTAAGAATATCTAACCTTAATCCAATCCATACATACAACAACCATAGATGATATTTTAATCATCTAACACATAACAACGTAATTATGCTTTGGCAAATCAACCATGCCATTGTAAATATTTTTATTTATATATTGGCAATTCACCCATGCCTCCATAAGTATATTTATTTATACATTGGCAATTCAACCATGCCTCCGTGTATGTATATTTATACATTGGCAATTCAACCATGCCTCCACAGATATATTTATTCATACATTTAATTAGCAATTCATCCATACTTTCCATATATGTATTCTATTCATACAAATATTTAGGTAATATATTTAATCATTTGACAATTCATCCATGCCCACACTTTAACCATGAATTAACTTTAAAATTAACAATATGCTAAATCATACATAGCCATCACATGCATATTATACGCATATCATTAATTTAACAACCAGCCTATTAAGATATGCCAAATAAGAATGATAATATTAATCATCTTAAATGATTTATATATATATATATACCTACACATATGTTATTTAATGTATATGTGTGTTTAACACCTTCTTTAATAATCCTTGATTATTTAAAATCAATATACATACATACATACATATATATATATATATATATATATATATATATATATATATTCATCCTTCCATACAACTCATAGACAAATTAAACTATATATACACATATATAAATAATCCTTCCATACAACTCATAGACAAATTAAACTATATATACACATATATAAATAATTATATATATATATATATATATATATATATATATATATATATATATATACACACTTCCTTCCATAACAAATTATTAATTTATTATATTTACACAAATTAGTGCAACTAAATATGTCAGAAATAGTTTCCTTTAAATACTCCATATTGGTTTAAATAGTTTTCCGACACTTTCTCACTAAAATATAAATATCTCCTAGTAGGATGGGAATCTGATAATGAAATTGGTACCATTGGAAAGAAGACGAAAAATCCTTGAATTTGAGCTCAAGAATGACCCAATTTCGATTTAAAATGACTAAGTTATGACCTTTTTAATTTCTAGTGTCGAATTAGGCCAACATAGTTACCCACGCGCGCCCACGTGCTTACTATGCACTTGCACGCGCTGGATTCAAGCCTCCTTGTGTGCTGGTATTGGCTAAGCTCTTTCAGCTACCGTGAGCTCACCACACTGAATCCATCACTTCCTTTATGCCGCATCCAATGGTCATAAATGAGTGCGCAAATGAACACGCTCACACTAGATTATTTTCTATTAACTATAATAGATCTAAGGTCCAGATCAGCGAGTGCACCATCTTCTCATGGTCTGCAATACACCAAATAATCCCATAGTTGACCAGACCACTTCTATGGTCCAGATACACATGCGCACCAAAGTTTTATGCGCCGCGATGCACCATATCAATTCACATAAGTTTAATTAATCAAATGGCCCTAATTGGCGTATACACCCTATTATCCTACACCGCGCCGCACTGGATCAATTCTTTATTGTGCCGCCGCTCCCAGTTACCTAGTATATATATATATATATATATATATATATATATATATATATATATATATAATTATTTTCCTAACAAATAATAGGAAAATAAATCCTAATAAATTCCTAAAAATATCAGAAAAATTCCAGAAAATTACAGAACAATTCTAGAAAATAAAGAAACCATAATTAACTCTCTTGGGTCACAAATCCACCTATAGATTGATTTTAAAATATACATAACACCTATATATATCAATTAAAATCCAATAATCTAAAAATCAAATATAATAGTTTATACTTTTTAATTATTCCGATCTAACCATAATTTTTAAACAAATAAATTTAATTAAAGCCTTGATACTCAAGGTGAAATCCTTATGAGTTCTAAGAGGAAAGTTAGAGAAAACTCGCCTGAAGGTTTCGAAACGAAACCGACGCTTTAAGCTTTAATTATCTCTTCCAATTCCGACGTCCTCCTTTTCAGATCCGACCTCCTCCTTGTCAGCCCTTCTTCTTCCTCTCTCTCTGTCTGTTTTATTTTTCTAACGTGTAAAACCTTTAACCCTAAAGCCTTATGTGTATTTTTATACACCTTAAATTCCAAATCCTATTCCAACTAGTATTATGAATTAAAATAATAATCTTTAAATAATTTATATCTATAAACATATATATATATATAAATATATATTCCTTCCATAATTAATTCATTGGTTAATTAAATCATATATACTTATAAATATCAATAAATATATATCTATATATATATCTTTCCATAACAATTATTAATTAATTATATTTATATATAATTATATATATATATATATATATATATAATTGATACAAAAGTGATTATTTAAATAATTAAATAACCACGGACCTTCATTAATTAACCCAATAAGGTTTCATACAAGCCCAAGACTACATCTTTTGGTCCAACTTTCCTTAAGCCCAATCCAATTAATTTAAATAAATAAGATAATTAATTAAATACAGAAATTAAAATACTAATTACATGAAGCACATAAACAAACAAGAATTTACAACTAAGTCATATAATACCAATAAAATCAACACACCAATAATTCAATCAATAATCAACCACACAAACAATCAATCATCATACATAATCACGAAATATAACTTAATTAAAATAAGATAATTAATCTAGCACTCAATAAAATAAAATAAATCATTGAAAAATAAAATAAAATAATTAATCCTAATTAATAAATCTTTTAAAATTATCGGGGTATTACACATACACATATATTTATTACACGTTATCTATTTTGTGATGTTAGTTTGATAGATTGTTGGGTTAGTTTGCTTTATTGAAGAAAATAATATTTCTAACTTCAAAGGGTAAGAAAATTTTAATTATGGATTATTGTTCATAAAATAAATTGGTTCACTTAAATGATATATGTGCTTACACTATGGTCGGTTCTACCACCTTTATTATTTAATAATTTATGGCCGATTTTACTACCTTTATTATTTAATAATTTATTTCCTATGGCTGGTTTTACCACCTTTGTAATTTAAATAATTCATATTATGTTATTATTTCATTTCATGCCATTTATTTATATACTATGCTAAATTATATTTTTATATTGTTATCACATCTAGTTATTCTGAAAATGTCAAATCTAACAAAGCTGGAATTCGTGGCCCTGGATATTTCTGGCAAAAATTATTTATCTTGAATTCTGGATACTCAGATCCATTTGGATGCCATGGTTCTAGGAGACACAATCAAAGAAAAAAATAATGCATCATTGCAAAATAAAGCAAATGCCATGATTTTACTCCGGCACCATATTAGTGAGGAACTGAAAACTGAATACCTCACTGAAAGAGATCCACTTTGTTTGTGGAATAATTTGAAAGAAAGATATGATCATCAAAAAACAGTCATCCTCCCAAAGGCTGGGGCTAATTGGCTGCAACTGAGATTGCAAGATTTTAAAACTGTGGCTGAATATAACTCTGCTTTATTCAAAATCAGTTCTACATTGAAATTATGTGGTGATACTGTTACTGATGAACTAATGCTAAAAAAAACATTCACCACATTTCACGCCTCGAATGTACTCTTGCAACAACAATATCGAGAGCGTAGATTTAAAAAATATTCAGAACTGATATCATATTTGCTTGTGGCAGAGCAAAATAATGAACTTTTATTGAGAAACCACCAGTCCCGTCCAACTGGATCGACACCGATCCCTGAAACATATGTTGCCTCATCCCGTGGTCGTGGATGCAGACGTGGACGTAGTCGTGGTGGTAGAAATGAATATGGTCGTGGTAAAAATAACTACCATAATAATGAATATGGTCGTGGTAGAAATCATTCTTATTATCGTGAAGGATATCAATTCTCACATTTTCGCAATCAGAGATCCACACCATATCCTCAAAGGAGAGATCATAATGAAATGAAACAGGGAAAAGGGAAGGATGTGGCTCAACCTTCCAAGGCACACGATAATACTTGTTATCGGTGTGACATGACAAGGCATTGGCAAAGTATTTGTCTTACACCTAAGCATCTGGCTGAACTTTACCAAGCCTCAATGAAAGAAAAGGGAAAACAAAAGGAAATGAATTTCCTTGATCATGATGAGCTAGTTGAAATCACAAATGTAAAAATGAATTTCATTGATCATCATGAGCCAGTTAATATCACAAATTTGGATGTATCAGATTTCTTTGAGGATTGTGATGAAAAGATAGACTTCCTAATTGGTGATGAAAATGTCCACACCAATTAATCTTATTTTCTTTTCATATTCTGTCTACTATATTTTTATTTTCCTTGTATCTTCCTTGTATTAAAGTTTTATTTTCTAGTTTGTATTAAAGTTTCTTTTGTTATAAAAGTTTCATTTCTGATAAAGAAATTTGCATGAATAGGAATGGATCTGACTAATTCCAAAATAAATGGTGAAGACATATGTCTTGCAGATAGTGGAACAATACATACAATCATTCGAGATCAAAAATATTTTTCCCACTTAACTCTGATAGACGCCAATGTCAATACCATATCAGGTCCCACCGACTTGATTGAAGGTTCCGGACGAGCCAACGTCATTTTACCACATGAAACAAGATTACAAATCAATGATGCCTTATATTCTACAAGATCTCGGAGAAATCTGTTGAGTTTTAAAGATTTGCGTCGTAATAAGTATCATATTGAGACTGCAAATGAAAGAAATGTGGAATATCTCTACATTACCTCCATTACCTCAGGCAAGAAGCTGATATTAGAAAAACCACCTGTTTTCTCTTAGGGGTTATACTATACAACCATTAGAACAATTGAGTCAAATGCTATGATCCATAAAAAATCTTGTGACCTAAAACTTTTTATACTTTGGCATGATTGACTTGGTCACCCAGGGAGTACAATGATGCGTCGAATTATTAAAAATTCACATGGACACCCACTAAAGGATCAAAAAATCATCTTACCAAATAATCATCTATGCACCGCCTGCTCACAAAGTAAGTTGATTATCAGACCATCCCCTTCAAAAGTTATTGTTGAGTCTCCCACATTTTTACAACGAATTCACGAGGATATATGTGGGCCAATTCATCCACCCTATGGACCATTTCGCTATTTTATGGTCTTAATTGATTCCTTACCACGATGGTCATATGTTTGTCTGCTTTCTACTCGTAATGTTGCTTTTGCTAGACTTCTTGCTCAAATCATTAAATTACGGGCAAACTTTCCTGATTACCCAATCAAGACAATCCGTCTTGATAATGCCGCTGAATTTTCTTCTCAAGCTTTTAATGATTATTACATGTCAGTTGGAATTAATGTTGAATACCCTGTCGCACACACTCATACTCAAAATAGTATGGCTGAATCTTTTATTAAAAGATTTCAGTTAATTGGTCGTCTTTTGCTTATGCGAACAAAATTACCTGTTTCTGTCTGAGGTCATGCCATATTGCATGTTGCATCATTAGTTCGTATACGACCAACTGCTTATCATAAGTACTCACCATTGTAACTTGTTTTTGGTCAACAACCAAATATCTCCCACATACAAGTTTTTGGTTGTGCTGTATATGTTCCAATTGCACCACCCCAACGCACTAAAATGGGTCCTCAACTAGACTTGGAATTTATGTTGGTTTTGATTCTCCATCTATTGTTAGATATCTTAAACTACTGACAGGTGATGTCTTTAAGGCACGATTTGCTGACTATCATTTTGATGAGACTGTTTTCTTACCATTAGGGGGAGAAAAGGCATAACAGCAACGTGATATTACTTGGAATGTCCTGGAATTGTCTCATTTTGATCCTCGTACAAACCAATGTGAACGAGAAGTTCAGAGTATCATTCACTTGCAAAATGTTACAAATCAACTACCTGATGTATTTACTGATACAAAGAAAGTGATAAAATCACATATACCAGCTGCAAATGTGCCAGCACGAATTACTGTCCCTGAGGGACCTTCTGTCAGTAATGCAGCAAATACATCTAAAACACGCCTGAAGCGTAGCAGACCAGTTGGTGCAAAAGATACCACTCCTCGTAAGAGGAAATCATAAAGAAAAGTTGGCACTCCTGAAGAGGTCACAATAGGAGCAACAGATTTTATTGATCATTCTGAGATAATAGCCTTTGATAAGGCAGAGACTCTTGATGAGTCTCAAGCACCTAAAAATGATGAAATAATAAATATTGATGAGACAAAAGCAACAGATGATGATATGCCCTTAATGAGGCACATGCCCTTGATGAGGCAAAGGTATCTAAAAATGATGAGATCTCATTAAATTATGAAACGAGATGCAATAGAAATGAAATTATTGTCGATAACATATTCTCATATCTCGTTACTCTTGATATTGATAATGAGGATCCGGAATCTCAAAACGTCGAAGAATGTCAATGAAGAAATGATTGGCCAAAATAGAAAGAAGTAATACAAGCAGAGCTAAATTCATTAGCTAAACGTGAAGTATTTGGACCAGTAGTCCAGACACCTGAGGGTGTTAATCCTGTTGGGTATAAATGGGTGTTTGTACAAAAACGTAATGAGAAAAATAAAATCGTGAGATACAAAGCTTGACTAGTAACTCAAGGTTTCTCATAGAGACCTGGTATTGATTATGAGGAAACATACTCCCCTGTGATTGATGCACCTACTTTTAGATTCATAATATATTTGGCAGTCACAGAAAGATTGCACATACATCTAATGGACGTGGTTACAGCATATTTATATGAATCACTAGATAGTGATATTTATATGAAAATTCCAGAATGATTTAAAATGCCTGAAACAAAACCACGTAATATGCACTCGATAAAATTATAACGATCCTTATATGGATTGAAATAATCTGGACGAATGTGGTATAATCGGTTTAGCGATTACTTACTCAAAGAAGGGTATGTGAACAGTCATATTTGCCCATGCATTTTTATTAACAAATCAAAATATGGTTTTATTATTGTTGCAATATATGTTGATGATCTGAATCTTGTGGGAACTTTGGGCGAGATCGAAAAGACAGCCACTTATTTAAAGAAAGAATTCGAAATGAAAGATCTTGGAAAGAAAAAATTTTGCCTTGGGCTGCAGGTTGAACATTTTTCGAGCAGTATTCTCATCCATCAATCAACACATACAGAAAAGATTCTGAGACGTTTTCATATGGATAAAGCCTATCCATTAAACTCTACCATGATTGTCCGATCACTTGACATCAAGAAAGATCCTTTTCGTCCCCGAGAATATGATGAAGAATCCTTTGGTCCTAAAGTGCCCTATCTCAGTGCAATTGGTGCTTTTTTGTATCTTGTAAATTGCACAAGACCTGATATAATTTTTCCAGTCAATTTATTAGCACGGTACAGTTCTGCACCAACTCACAGACATTGGAATGGAATCAAACATATATTGCGATATCTTCGTGGCACAACTAATATGGGCTTGTTTTATTCGAAGGCATCAAATTCTCCATTAGTTGAATATGTAGATGCCGGCTATCTTTGTGATACCCCCAGATTTCCGGATGTGGGTTGGTCAGGCCCACGCCCGATTACCCGAGGATATCAAAACAATTAGCAATAATCGAACACAGAATAATTATATCAAAAGAGATAAATAAAATTTGCTGAAATGAAAACTAAAAGAGTAATCCAATATTTGAAAACCTCAGAAAAATAACTCCATTGATAAATAAGATATTTCAGATACAACTGATTCCCCACGAACACATATCGTTCTCCAATACAACTCGGGAATCCATCTAGTGGACCCCTAAAATAACCCACTGAACTCAAAAGACGGAAAACAAAACCCAAGTCTACACACAAAATATACTCCTATGTTATCGGTGGAGTGAACAACTGTATCTGCTCAGCACGATCAAGCTCTGCAGCCTGGAACTAACGAACACCTGTAAAGAATAATAGAAGAGTGGGTCAGGCCCACGAGCAAGTTCTAATCTAACTGCAATCCATACAGTGACCCGATACGCAGATACACCATAGATACCTTACAATATTTATCTAGTCCATACATATATATATCCACGCTATGGGACATTCACTGAACTACAATAGGGGTCTCAACCTGAATAGAAGGTAACATGCGAAAACGCACCCAAAGGTGGGCATGAGTACCTAGACCTAACAGGGTACACCTCAACCTACTATAGCTAGCTACGCATCCACTGCATATACGCGTCCTAACCAACGAGTCTGAGACTCAAGCACATCTCGTGGTACCATAACCATATATTTAAAGTCCATTCAAATCCATCCATAGGAACTCCAATACATCGTTCAGCTTATTCAGCTGCACAGACTTATATAAGGAATCCAATAAGTCATTCCGTTTATTCAACTGCACAGACTTAAATATAAGGAGAATTATGTTTTTATAATTCGTGCCCTTCTTCCCAAAATAGGTAGGACTGAGTATTCTGAATCAGTCTGTCCCCAGTATGCCACCGTCTCATACCGGTGCATACAATCCACAAAATCCATATAACTGATAGAACATGTAAAAGTGTTCACCAATTTAAAATCCATAAGGCAGGAATTAGCATTTTAAGCTAAACCATACCTAGTATGCCACCGTCCCATACCGGTGCATACAATCCTCCATGTCCAGGTAAATTACAAGGCATAAATAATAAGCGCGTAATTTATAGTCCAAAACCAACCATCCACATCGTTGCAGAATAGTATTTAGTATTCCAATAACTTAAATCCAAAACCATGTAAATTACAGGCTATAAATAATAGTACAATAATTTAAAATCCAAAACCAATATCCAAATAATTACAGAAGATTTTTAAATGTTTCAGCAATTTAAATCCAAACAATTAACCATATAGTTGCAGGAGATGATTTAATAAATCAACAACTAACATCCAGAGCCTGCATAGATCACATCTAACACATCAATGACCCTATAATATATTTAAAACCATTTTATAAATATATTAAATCCCACTGGAATGCCTAAAAATAAGCTTAAGTATTTAAAACTTCATCTATCCACTAACCGTATACAATGTACATAAGTGTTATACAGTTTGATCCGTTAATTTAGAATTAACCTTAAATCAATTTAGGGTCTTAATAACACCCAAAAATTAACTATTTAATCCCTCCGTGAAGTCTCATTAAATTTCTAAAATTTAATCAAGCCATTTAATTCCTTTCTTCTGTTAGTAGCATACACCGTTGTATATTTTTACACTGCTACATCATTTATCTTAGAGACTTAAACTATGTAACAATAAGTTTAATAACACTTAGAATTAACTACTTAGATCCTCTGTTAAGTCCCTATAGTTCATTAGAATCACTCAAAAGCTCAAACAGTGCTCAAAACACCAAACAGAGCCCTAGAAAACACTTTCTGGACGTAAAACAAATTGGAGCCGGCTCTTGGAATGGAAGAGCCGGCTCTTCCCCTATTGGAGCCGACTCCAATTCCTTAGGAGCCGGCTCTTGCTGAAGGGGAGCCGGAAAAACTCGTGAGAATAAAACAAAACCCTAAAACTATAATACATATTAAATTAGGATTGATAATACCAGTTTAATTATTAATAAATACTAACAATTAAACTAACCCTATATACAGATATACTCAAATATTCATGTATATACTTCCATGGGTAATACTGTACCCATCCCCCTCTTATCCGAATAATCCATGAGACCCAAACGGTTGGTCCATCACTACTATCCAAACACAACTTCCATTAATCAATAAAACTTAAATTTACAAATAATTCAATTAACATTAATCCAAATAAAAATATATATAAATACATATTCAATTTAAAACAATTTAAAAATTAAACAAACAATTAAACATTAATTCAAATAAAAACATATATAAATACATATTCAATTTAAAACAATTTAAACATTAAACAAACAAAACACACATAACTACAATTAAATCAATTAACAAAGTAAAACAATTACACACTTAAATAACTAGTCACACAAAAAAAAAAACGTAATAAAAATAATTGAAATTCTAATTTTATCCTTTTTAAAATTAGGGGTATTACAATCTTTCTGACCCACATAAAGCTTATTCACAAACAGGATATGTGTTTACCTGTGGCGGCACTGCTATATTATGGTGATCAATGAAACAGACAATGATTGCAACTTCTTCAAATCATTCTGAGATACTCGGAATTCATGAGGTAAGCAGGAAATGCATTTGGTTGAGATCAATGATCCAACATATTCAAACAACATATGGTCTCTCATAAATAAAAGATAGCCCAACAGTATTATATGAAGATAATGCGACATGCATTGCACAAATGAAAGAAGGATATATTAAAAGTGACAAGACCAAGCACATCTCACCAAAATTCTTTTATGCACATGAACTCCAGAAAAGGGGTGATATTAATATTCAGAAAATACATTCATGTGAAAATCTGGCAGATCTATTCACTAAAACGCTTCAAACTACAACATTCAAGAAGCTGGTGCACAACATTAGAATGCATCAACTAAAGGATCTTCAAGGATAATTTAATGAGGGGGAGTAATTGATCAAAGAGGTATTGGCATGCTGTACTCTTTTTCCTTCGTCCAGGTTTTGTCCCACTAGGTTTTCCTAGTAAGGTTTTAATGAGGCAGTTTTAATCTATGCAATACCATTTTTCAGATACACAAGAATACTGTACTTTTTTTCCTTCACTAGGGTTTTGTCCCACTGGTTTTCCTTAGTAAGGTTTTAACGAGGTATATTTTTAATATAGGATTGTAGACCCCAAGGGGGAGTGTTATGTATGTGTGTGTCTTGTGTGGGGTCCACATGAGTGGAAAATTGTGGCATATTGAAAATGGCAACAAGCTTGTCTGAGAAGCTGCTTGCTGCCCACGATTTGTTTGCCTATAAATAGGCATTATGTGTATGTAATGTGTGATGTGAAAAAACAAAACTGAAAAGCTTGTCTCTCTCTCTCTCTGTGTTCGTCCTCTCTCTCTCTCTCTCTCTCTCTTTGTTTGTTCTCTCTATCTCTCTCTAAAACTTTGTCCTAATTTCTCTTATACTGTTACTCTATATATATATATACACACACATACACATATATTTATTACACTTACTCATTTTTTTCTGCTATCTTTCTGATTTTTGCAACTCCTACTCCTAACATATCTTTTAATACTATTCTAACTCCAATTAGATCATACTCAAAAATTGAATTATATTAGCTTTTTTGACAAGGACTTTTTTTTTTAATTTTGAGAAATGATAGAGCCTCCAATCAAACTTTTCGAATTATTAATTCAACGTGGTCTATCCACATAATTAATTCAACGTGGTCTATCCACATAAGATTAATAACTCTACTTTCTATTCTCTCGCTCTACTTTTGACTTTCTCCGAATGGTTATTATTCATACCACCCAATTCAACAAACTTCTCGGTTAAACCCAAATCAGGAAAATTTCCAGCGGAGTTGACTTTCCAACATAGTTGAGTGGTTGGTAATAGTTGCACTTTTTAGCAGTGAATTAAAGATTGTATTGATACAATTACATGAGTTACGTTTAATCACTACAGTTAATTGGTCTGATTAATAGTTATACTCTTACAATTCCATAATTGTATGAATATCATGGTAATGTTATGTTGCAAAACTTTGAGGTTTTAATATGCTTCCTATGAATTTAGTCCTAACAAAGTGCAATAAAACATAACGCGTAGATAGTTACGATACTACTGATGATCAGAAATGAATCAGTTGTGTTGTATAAAATAGTTGAAACTTGTAAATCAATGACATTTTTGAAATCATCGAGTATGTTTCTGGTCAAAAACAATATTACATGCAGCCAAAATAATGTACCCCCTAACTTAGCTTCCAATTAATTTATTTTCTTCAAACAACCTAATAAGATTCAGCAGATGAGGTAGCATCATCCTTAGGTGTAGGAAACTCTCCTGCAAGCCCAATGTCAAACCTTAGGACCCTGCCAAAAACAGATGCAGAAAATCTTTTATTGTTCGTAATGGCAGAAGAAAACTAACTGAATATAGTTCACATAATAAAATTAGCTGCAAGTTCCTCTACAGGTAAATCCATAGAATTACCTGCAGAAACATAGAAGCGATCAACTGATAGCAGCAAGAAAACACATTGTTTAAATTGGAATATACATAGTTACTTCTGTTGGGAAACGTGCAAGTTTTAAAAACTTTTCGAGGGATTTTGATTCATAGATCTTAATTCATCACATAGAGACAAGTTTTACGCAAAAATAAAAATATGATGTATCATTCAATTAACAGATTGAATACTTACATCAAAGGTCTGAGTAAACATTTAAAACTTTCCTCTAAAGTGAATGTTCTCACTTATTATAGATCCCTTAGCAAGATGCCTTCTTCTTGGATCTCCATCTTCTTGGTAATTGTTTTGCCTTTAGGAATCACTCATAAGCCTCCATGAATGACCTTGGAAAACTAGGCTTGTGGGAGCCTCCATTAGATGAGAACACTAACCCTAATTTTCTAGAGAGAGAAAATTTATTCCTTTTTCCTTCTCATAAAAATCACCCCCTAAAATATACATAGACCATGTATATTTATAGGCAACATAAAAATAAAGAAAAAGAAACAACAAATCCTTCTCCATCTCTAATTCATATGTCTCAAATCTAATATGATTCCAATATCAAGTTGGGCTATGAGTGAGAATCCATTGGGCCTATTATTTTATTGGCTACAATGAATTAATAATTGGCCCGGTCCATGGACCCAATTCAATTAATTCATAAATTAATTTCTACTCCACTAAAAGAAATTAATTGAACTCCAATTAAATAAAAAATAACCTCTAAGTCAATATTGCACTTTGACCCCTCTATGCATAATTAGTTATCGGATAAATAAAGCCATCAATCCGACTACTTAATTAATATATCTATTTTGGTACCTCTGATTATTTCTGGCTCGATCACAATAAAACATTTGTTTGACAAAAATAATAATTTAAATAAATAAATATATAATAAATCATTTTGTCTAAAAACACACGAAGGCCTTCGAATTTACTTTGTGATCAACCATAATCAATACAAAATAAATACAAGTAGCAATGATGCAAATATTGAAAATATAACCCTCTAACTATTAATTACATAACTACCCAAAGTGTCGGTCTAAGGATCCCGAAGAATCCGCCGAACAAATCAAAGTAATTATTAATTAATAAAAGAGTCTATATTTTTCTCATGCTTAAGAGTCAAATGCCATGACGGTGATAGGGAGTAATTGCATATGACGGCTCTCGCAATATATCTCAACCTAACGCGGATCCAGTTCAAGTCTTAATTAATTATGAGTCCATCCATAATTACCGACTATAAACAATTTATAATTACTATTTATATATCATACATTGATTGCCATCACATACATATATATAAATATTTCTTGTAATTACATGGACACTATCAATTTCATAGTGAATCGAAACATAATACATTGAATTCACCAATTATATAAATCATAACTATTTCAGATATGTCAGGAACATATGTCACTATAATCCAGATAGGAATTTGCTATGCCAGGGCATATAAATCCCAACAGCTCCCACTTGCCCTCATAGCCAATTCAAATTGCACCTAACTCCAATGTTATCCAGATGATGATCAAAATTATTGATCAATGACACCTTCGATAATGGATCAACAAAGTTGTGTTCCAATGCAATGTTCTAACTACAAGTGCATTTTCTTGCCGGATAATATCATGTAGAACATGATACTTCCTCTCAGTGTATCTTGTTCCTCTATGGAACCTTGGGTCATTGGTTTGGACTACTTCTGCACTATTGTCACAACATAGCTCAATAGGCAGGCTAGTATACTCCACAACCTCTAAATCAGTGAGATCAAACTAATAGGCTTCCTTTGCCGCCTTTAAGGCTGCAATATATTCCACCTACAGGTTTGAGTCAGCAGTTGAAATCTGCTTAACAATCTACCAACTGATCTCCCTTCCATTAAGTGAACATACACTAAGTCATGAACCTCATAGTATCTACTTCTGATTGAAAATCAGAACTAGCATACCTGACTAGAACCATATCATCACATCCATAAATGAATATGATATCATTGGTTCTCCTTAGGTACTTAATGATATTTTTCACAACAAACCAGTTGTCAAGTCCAGTATTGGACTGATCTCTACTGACTATCCCTACTATGTAGCGGATGTCCTGTTTGGTATAGACCATGGCATATATGAGACTCTCATATGCCGAAACATATTGTTCCAGTCTCATTTGCTCAATCTCCTTTGATAGTCCTGAAAAACTACTTACTAGAGAGAGTCATCCATATTAATAAAGTAAGAACTCATTCTTTGAGTTATGCATACCAAACCTGGTCAAAACTTTATCAATGTAGGATTATTAAGATAAGCCTATTTTCCTTTTAACCTGATCTTGCAAAAGCTTGATCCTAGGAATCTAGCTTACATCCTGAAAATCCTTCATTTAAAAATAATTGAACAACTACCTCTTTATTGATGACAAAACTTCCACATCATTCTAAATGAGTAGGATGTCATCAATATATATAGAATTAGAAAAATAATGACATTCCCTTGTACACTCATGATTTATTCACTAAGAAATCTTCTGGTATCTTTTTGTAGATTAACTTGCCTTCCATAGGAATCACCTTACTAGAAAGTTCTACAAGATCCCAGAATTTATTAGAATACATAGATTCCAACTCTGATTTCATAGTAACTCACCAAAACGATCTGTATCCACATCGGTTCACGCTTCCGTGTAACTTACTGGGTCCAACTCATGTTTAACAGGGATGTCCATAATGGTCTCACCTAAAAACATGATTCTATCGAATTGGATGATAATCCTCCCACTACATCAATGTACCGATGCACGAATCTGTGTAGTAGATGATGCTAATGCATCAATATGGAATTCATATATTATTCTCAATCTCTATAATAAGTGTGTTCACATGTGGTACATCTGGTACTCATACCAAATTCTCTAACATTATGCTACTAGGTATGTGATTCATAATATGATTCTCCTATAGATAAACAGCGAGTGAAAACAATCAACTTTTATCTTTGAGATCATAAAATAATCCATCCTAGTGACATTTAGAGTAGCTATCAAATCTAGCATGCCTATGATCTGCTTCCAACTTACTTGTCCATATCAAGCGCACATGTGCAAGACTACCCCATATGTGCATATGATTCAAACTAATATTTAGTAAAAAAAACACAGCTCAACGGTATCCTTGAGACAGACTAAGATGGAATGCAGTTCATAATGCGCATCGATGTCATTCACGCTAAACTCTTAAATGAAAGAGATAATATAGCATAGCTGATCATAGATCTAACCATGTTAAGTGGAATTCTGTTATTCCTATTTGACACCTAAATACATTTAGCGTCAATTGCGGAAAACTGGTACATAATACCCTCATTGACCATATAGTCTTTGCACTATCCCAAGAAATACTCATATCCTCGATCAGATCGAAGTGTCTTGATAAGTTTACCTAATATGTGTTCCACATCAGTCTTAACCTTCTCAGAAAATACCAAGAGTTTAAGACCTGTGTTGCATCAGATAAACTTATCCAAAACGTGAGTAATCTTGCTTGGATGTTCAAAAGACCACACGTGTCAGTGTGTACCGACTCCAATTGTCCTTTATGTCTATTTCATCTGGCTGATTAAGCCCTAAGAGTTATCTATCCTTCAAAACAGGGTTCACAAGTTTGGTTTAGGCTCCCCTGTCTCACTAGGTAATTAACCTTCATTGACCAATCTTTGAATCTTATTTTGATTGATAACAACCCAAAAATAGACATTAAAAATACAATGAGTCAGGAATAACAATTTTTCTCTTAACATTCAATCTAGAAGATGCAACATTAGTTTTTACATCCTGCAAATCTTAAGAGTTTGTGATTATAGTATATTAACCATCTTTCAATGCACCAGAAGCAATAGCATATCTATTCAATTTTATAAAACCAGTTTTACAAAATAACAACACAGTTTTTATAAACCACAAGCGAAACAAAAATTAGATTGCGTCTAACTTCTGTGCATAAAGATAGTTCTCTAATACTAATATCCACATACTCTCTAATTTCAGATGTAATACTCCCACTGACCTAACTACAACCTTGGCATCAGGTCAAAAAATAAATATATATCCATATCATCAAGGCTTCTGGATTCCTGAAATCCTTACGATGAATTGCAAATATGTTTAGTGGCTCCAGAATCTATCCATCAGGAATCTATAGATACAACCACATAACATAGCTCAATGATTAAATATATATTTTCCTATGCCACGTCATTGCTTAGACAGTTCGTCCTATAGTGTTTTAGGTAACGGCAAAAGAAACAGTTTCATTCGCCCTCAACATACACTGCCTTATTCCCTTTAACCTTTTAGATACCTATGTTTTGTGCTAGCCTAGTCCTATTATCATCCTTCTTCTTTGCTTTGCCCGTCCACTTGGGCCTAGAAGAATATGGTATAGATTAGGTTAGATTGATAGGAACTCCCAAACTCTTGATTATCCCTTCATCTGTTACCAATTCTATAAGAATATCAGCGAGTGTGAACTCAAACTGATTCCTTATGTAGTTCACTCTAAGAGAGTCGAACAAGTTTGGAAACAAGGCAATAATCATGTCAACTTGAAACTTAGCACCCAAGTCAGCCCTATTGATCTCCAGCTAATTTTAAATAATAAACAATCATTTTCCAAAATTCGATTTCATACTGGAATTCCTTAGGCTATCTTGATGCTATTCAAGTCTGATATAGTACTTTAGCATACTCTCTATCTAATCTCACCAAAACATCTTATTG
The DNA here is from genome assembly GCF_030987335.1 of Cornus florida. Taxonomy (NCBI): domain Eukaryota; kingdom Viridiplantae; phylum Streptophyta; class Magnoliopsida; order Cornales; family Cornaceae; genus Cornus; species Cornus florida. The sequence goes on along the minus strand of NW_026775572.1, from coordinate 26,574,659 downwards.
ACATTTAACATGATGCTTGAAGAAAATAAAATAATGTAAATGTTAGCTTTAGAGCATATTCGAGGTAAACTCTAGAATATTGCACCAATTCATCTCATTTGTCTTATTTCACTTATTCAAAGCATTAATGTTCTCTTGGGTATCTTAAAGTAAAAGGATTAGGTTTTAGGAGTAGTAAATACATTTGTACCACCACGTTGTGAATAAAATATCTAAATTCCTTTTCTAGTCATTATAAATGAAGTCCACATACATTGAAATTAGCAAGCAGATAAAATGGATTAGACATAATTAGTCTGAATATAAATGCATTCATACAATATGCAAGGTGAATTATTAATACTGTCATGCATATTTAAAATTAAAATGAGTTTGTTTACCACATAATATAATAAATCTCAATCGAACAAGAGATCATTATCATTATTAGTGAACAATCCATTTTAATTAATGTGGGTCCTTCAACTCTATAGCATAATAAATCAACCAATCAATATGTCAATAACTTATCCTGTTGGAGGAGTTCATTATTACTATTGTAGAGATTCATTTGCTATTAGGTGAGCACTTCCATTAAAATAATATGTGGGTCCCTTAACCACTGCATGAAAAATCGGATAACCAATACACCAATAACTTATTCGGTTGCCGAAATTCATTATTGTTATTGGCGGGCAAATCCCATCATCTCCATATTTTTTAAGACAATGTCTTGTCTATCTATATGAAATGATTCCCGATTATGTTTAGCCTTTCTAAAATCACCTAGTGCAGACCACTCCGTTGGGGAGCTAACACTATTGATTTTAGATTGAGTGTATAACTATGTTTAGCCTTTCTAAAATCACCTAGTGTAGACTACTCCGTTGGGGAGCTAACACTATTGATTTTAGATTGAGTGTATAACGTTATTAAAGCTCTAACGAAAAAAAAAAAAAAAATATGTTGTCATTATAATCTAGACTCTTTAAATCATGCGTAGGGCCTTATTTTTAAAGATCTAATTACAATGAACATTTAATATTTTTATTTTCATGAGACAACCATTCTTGTAATATTAAGACTCTTCAAATCATGCGTGGGGCCTTATTTTTGAAGATCTAATTACAATGGTATTAATAACGAAGGCCATGGGGCAATGTATAAAAATCCCCGCTCCCACTCAATTTCTTTTTAATCATTCATAATTAGGGTTTTCATTTTATTCAAATACATGATATGATGCATGCTAAACGTCTTGATTTTAATCCAATTAAATTTAGAAAATATTTGGACTTTAAATGATTCACTAATATTTAATTTAAAGCACACTTTAAAAATAATTTATAAATATAATTTTTCGTTTCCCAATAAGTGCTCACAAATTAATTAGTAATCAAATCCAATTAATTTTCATAATTTAATATATATAAATCAAGTCATTTAATTAAATATCATGGATCCAATGCATGAATAATAATAATAAATAATTAATTATTCCATGCATCAGTTAAATAAATAAATAACAGACAGAAGCAATTTAAATGACCAATGGATTTAGCTTTTAACATTAAAAACTAAATAATTATTAAGTGCTATAATTATTGCACCCTATTAAACTCCCACTATCTTTAAATAATGGAGAATAATATTAAAATTCACTTTGGGGCAATAATTAACTCCCTTATGATCGATAACAGCACAAAATAATCATTAAAATAAGCCTGGAGGTCAACTGTAAGTATCTCTACGCCTGAAAAAGAAAAAATCCGGTCATATGCAGTCTTACGCACCACCACGCGCTCTCCACGCTCCTCACGCGCTTAGACGCGCTTGGGAAAGATTGTGGCGCGTGGCACGCGCTGCCACGCGCCAAGTGGCGTTGCTTTGGCTTGTCCGGCGCGTGTTCCTCACGCGCCGAAATGGTTGACTTTTCTGGCGCGTGGAACCCACGCGCCAGAGTCCATTCTTCACCTACCACTTCTGGCGCGTGTTCCTCACGCGCTAGATTCATTATTGGTGTGTTGCACCAGATCCCAGCCTCCTCCAGTAGTTATTTTCCCCGCCGGTGATGCTCTGGCCACCGGAAAAATTAATAAAAATTTTTCCAGAAAAATTAATAAAAATTCCCAGAAATTAAATTAGGCCTTAAAAAATTCCAGAATAATTCCGAAAAATTTCTAAAAAATCCCAGAAAATTCCTGAAGCCTAATTTAATCCTCTTGGACCTTCTTGAAGCTTCATAGCACCCTTTGATGAATATTACATGGCTTTAAATAAATTTACAATTTGAAATACAATGGGAAAAATTAAATTACATCATTGAACTTTCAAACGGCTAAATCAAAGCCTTAATTACATTCATCCAAAGATAAAATTACATTCAATTAACCGATAAGCTTCATCCATAACCCAAACACACATCATCATCCATTCACAATTATACATACATCATCATGTATCAATATATATCAATATATTAATTCATACATCAACATACATTAATAAATAAATATATGCATATCAAAATTGGATCCATGAATGATGAATTTCATAAAATCATGATCTCTAGTAATGAATCAAACCATGCTCTGATACCACTGTTGGAAAACGTGCAAGTTTTAAAAACTTTTCGAGGGATTTTGATTCATAGATCTTGATTCATCACATAGAGACAAGTTTTACGCAAAAATAAAAATATGATGTATCATTCAATTAACAGATTGAATACTTACATCAAAAGTCTGAGTAAACCTTTAAAACTTTCCTCTAAAGTGAATGTTCTCACTTATTGTAGATCCCTTAGCAAGATGTCTTCTTCTTGGATCTCCATCTTCTTGGTAATTGTTTTGCCTTTAGGAATCACTCATAAGCCTCCATGAATGACCTTGGAAAACTAGGCTTGTGGGAGCCTCCATTAGATGAGAACACTAACCCTAATTTTCTAGAGAGAGAAAATTTATTTCTTTTTCCTTCTCATAAAAATCACCCCCTAAAATATACATAGACCATGTATATTTATAGGCAACATAAAAATAAAGAAAAGGAAATAACAAATCCTTCTCCATCTCTAATTCATATGTCTCAAATCTAATATGATTCCAATATCAAGTTGGGCTATGAGTGAGAATCCATTGGGCCTATTATTTTATTGGCTACAATGAATTAATAATTGGCCCGGTCCATGGACCCAATTCAATTAATTCATAAATTAATTTCTACTCCACTAAAAGAAATTAATTGAACTCCAATTAAATAATAAATAACCTCTAAGTCAATATTGCACTTTGACCCCTCTATGCATAATTAGTTATCGGATAAATAAAGTCATCAATCCGACTACTTAATTAATATATCTATTTTGGTACCTCTGATTATTTCTGGCTCGATCACAATAAAACATTTGTTTGACAAAAATAATAATTTAAATAAATAAACATATAATAAATCATTTTGTCTAAAAACACACGAAGGCCTTCGAATTTACTTTGTGATCAACCATAATCAATACAAAATAAATAAAAGTAGCAATGATGCAAATATTAAAAATATAACCCTCTAACTATTAATTACATAACTACCCAAAGTGTCGGTCTAAGGATCCCGAAGAATCCGCCGAACAAATCAAAGTAATTATTAATTAATAAAAGAGTCTATACTTTTCTCATGCTTAAGAGTCAAATGCCATGACGGTGATAGGGAGTAATTGAATACGACGGCTCTCGCAATATATCTCAACCTAACGCGGATCCAGTTCAAGTCTTAATTAATTATGAGTCCATCCATAATTACCGACTATGAACAATTTATAATTACTATTTATATATCATGCATTGATTGCCATCACATACATATATATAAATATTTCTTGTAATTATATGGACACTATCAATTTTATAGTAAATCGAAACATAATACATTGAATTCACCAATTATATAAATCATAAATATTTCAGATATGTCAGGAACATATGTCACTATAATCCAGATAGGAATTTTCTATGCCAGGACATATAAATCCCAATAACTTCTACTACCAGGCAAGGAGGAGGTTCCTCCCACTGATGGGGGAAAGTCTGTCTCGTACAAGATTAGTGTCCCGCTCCGCCCATGCTTTATTGTAATTCTTATACCACGGCTCTTGTGCCCAATCTTTATCGACCTTGGGACCAGAACTGGTCTTTGTATGAATTTGAAGTATGTGGGGGGATCATAATTGCATTCAGCACCCGAATGCCAAATTGCTTTGGACATAAATCTGGGCGTTGATATGCTACTTTCTCATAGCATATGAGAGGCGTGACAGACTTGCCAGGCCATCACAATATTCTGGCAGCTCAATGTTATGTCGTCCGTACGGCTCCCATTGAATCTACAACAAAAAGCATCCAAGTAAAAACAAAATATGTATATATATACATATATTATAAAATAAATCCAGAAAAGAAAAAAGAAAAAAAAAAAAAAGCAAATACAAATTGAAAACTTACTTTCTCCTCCTCCAAATTTTGGAGAATTCTCAAAAAAATCTCTTTTTTGGTATTTTTTTATGCTTGTTTTGAGTGGGGTGATAGGGAATTCTACCCCACCCTACCAAAAGAGGAAATTCCATTCGAGGTCTCTCATTTACAGGAGGAAGGGAAAATACATCACAAAGATCCGGCACATGCTCCATTGCGAAAAGCTATTATAAAAAATAAAATAAAATTAATTAAAAAAAATGTAAATAAATATGTATATAGATTCGATTAGGATATTAGACTAGTGCTTACCATCAGGGAGTACGAGTGCCCCGCCAAACCATTCTGATTTTTTTCCTTGCAGTTTTGAAGTTGAATATGAAGGTTCGCCAAAAGGGCCGCACCCCATGCCTAATCATTTAAGCCTTGAATATCTTCCAAGAGACGAAGATACATTGCGGGAACTTTGGCTACCAGTTTGTTAGGGACAATTACAGACCCTATTAAATACAACAAAAGAACTCGAACATATGGTTCGAGCTCATGACTAGATGCATCAATGTGCTCAAGAACTTTAGAGTATTTTTCCTTAAGCCACTTCAATCCTATAGAACCATTTGTACAGTTATTCGTAAACTCAGATTCATCTTCATCATTTAATCTCAAGTATGAATTACACAAGGATATAGCATTAGATTCTAGGGAAAATTACATATAAATGGAGTCAAAGTTTCATATTTACTTAGAGGCTGAGTCAAAATTCCATATTTCTCTAAAATGGATTGCTGAGGTGGCACATGGTTTTTTACTGTTTAGAAATTGTGGTGCCTAAAATACCCTTCCGCGAAGGTACTACTTTTTCTTCGAAGGTACTACTTTTTTGAACTGAAGGTACTACTTTTTGGTGTCCAGGTACCATGTTTTTTAAACACCTGCGAAGGTACTACTTTTTCTCCGAAGGTACTACTTTTTTGAACTGAAGGTACTACTTTTTTGTTAGGGAAGGGCATTTTAGGCACCACAATTTTTTAAACAGTAAAAAACCATGTGCCACCTCAGCAATCCATTTTAGAGAAATATGAAACTTTGACTCAGTCTCTAAGTAAATATGGAACTTTAACTCCATTTATATGTAATTTTCCCTAGATTCTATACCCGTAACTGCTTTGCCACTTACAGTTAACCCGGTTATATAAAGTACATCAGTTAAGCTGAAAATAAGTTTATGGCCGTCAAAGTCAAAATATCTCAAATTGACATCATAACAATCCATGAGAGCTGATAAAAAAGACAGATTGTGCCTCAACTCACAGTCTATCTTTAGCAATTGGGAAAAACATGTGTTAGATATCTTTATTTTCACTCTAGGGTCAACTTCCCATTTCAAAATACTGTCATATGTTTTCACCTACAAGAAGAAAGGTGCGTCAGAAAATAAAAATATATTTATTAAGAAAGCATAAAATTAAAAATAAAACTCACCAGCTTCATCTTCGAGTAATCTGCCCAAACCAAACAAACATTATCAATTAAAAAGTAACCACAACATTGATTCAATTTTACATTAAGACAAAAATAACAACATTGATTCAATTTTACATTAGCTCCGTTTGTTTGAGCAGAAAATATTGCGTGTAAAGTGCACAAGATATTTCTTTATTATAGATTTTTTTATGCACTATGACCCTTACTTTTTCAAATATATTTGCACAAAGATATAAAATACAAGAAAATATAAAATACTTTGGAAGGTTAATGCGTAAAAAGAAAAAATAATAAATAAAATAAAAAAATAAAATAAAATCCTGAATTATTGTATGTTCCTCTGTAAACACTCCCTTCAATCACTTTTACGTAACGTGTGACATGAAATAAATGTATTATTCTGTTTTTGATCTTTTGAAAGTGCCCGAAATGCCATCTAACTTGTTATTGTAGTATCATTAACCTTTTTATCTCCCACTATCTATCAAAGGGGTTGTTTTGTACACTTACAACCTTTTAAGTAAAGATACTTTAAGGTGCGAATTAATAAGCCCTTTCATTCTAATTTTGAAGCAGCAAAAAATTTCATACTTCTAGACGCAACAACACTCTAATTTAGTTTGAATACAAAACAAAACAATAAAAAGAAAAATAAAATAAAAATGCATTTGAGTGGATTTATGGTAAGAAAATTTGCTTCCCCAAAAGGGGATGATGAAAAATCATATTGAAGAAGAATAGGATATAATAAAAAGTCATATTCGAGTGGATTTATGGTGCTTTTATTTTTCGAGTGAGGTTTGCTAGCAACAGTTGTCTTAGGTGACTGTTGCTATTCTATTATTCGCGTGATTTTATTGGTCAGTTCCGAGTCCACTATTACAAGTCAATTATTTTACTCATTGACATTCTTGATACTAGAAACTCAATTTGGGAATCTAAAAAGTGATTTATTTATATTCTAATTATATTATATGGAACACACTTTGAAAAGAGTTTTTTTGAGTTACCTAACATAAGAGATGAGATGTCTTCAACCATTACATGTCAAAACTGATGCACTATTTTGCTTGCTAAAAAAATTATAAATATAAAAAGTTAACTAAATAAATTCTTCATTCTTTGCAAACTAATAAATCAACAACTGATACAGTATATGATTTTTTTCCCTTTACAATAAATTTCTTAGCGTGTTGCACTTTATATAGACAATTAAATTTTAATAAGAATATATAAATTATTTCTCTTTACCATAAATTAATTACATATATAATATTATTTATGGAAAAATTATATTTGCGTATTGAAGATATGTATTTATGGATTTTAAAAATTTTACAAGGGAGTTCCTCCTCCGCACATGAATTATTATTTTGACATAAATTCTTACATGAATTATTTTTACATAAATTTTTACCAAAACAACATTTAGACTCCATGAAATGCAAACAAACGACGCACAAAAATATTTTGACAAACAAATAGATGATATGAAAAACAAAGAAGAAGGAAGCAAAAAAAAAAAAAAATAGTGTACAGAACAAAAAATAATACATACCTCTAAATTTTTCTCTTATATTAGTAACTTAAAAGACTCTTTTCAAATTGTGTTCCATAAAGTAATATAATTATAATATAAATAAAATCATTTTTTAGATTCTCAAACTTGGTTTCTAAAACCAAGGAAGTCAATGAATAAAATAATTGACCTGTAATAGGAAGTATTATATATTTTTTAAAATGGTACATTGTTATTTGTTGAGCATACCAATGAGTTGGTACGTTCACACTCAATATATACTCCTATTTTTTTAAGCATAATGCAACAAACATCAATAAGTATTTTACCACTCTAATAAAGTTCAACCAATATTAAAAAAGATAAGAGTTTCTCTTTTGTAAAGTGTTAAAAGATGGCAAAAATGGATTGACAAGTTTTTTTTTTTTTTTTTTTCTTTTTCTAATACTCTAGGAATAATCACAAGGGAAAAGAAAACTTAATAATTACATAAATAAGGGGCGCCTTATCATAGCATCTATCTCTCTCTCTCTCTCTCTCTATATATATATATATATATTAATTAACCTTGAGAAGTCAATAATACTATTTTCTCATTTTTTTCTTCTCTCACATGGTTATCTTTTCTTTTCTTCCACACAAATATAAGATGAAAAAGAAAAGAAAAGAATAACAACTAGTAATAACCTGCTTTCAATATTGACTCTGTGTTCTCCATAAACTGACAAATTAGGTTTTTTTTAATACCTCCAATGTTTGTTCTTTCTGTTTATCCTCGCTCAAAACCATTCACCAAAACAATATACATGCATCAAAATGGGATTTTTTTTTTTAATAGATAATTCTGACAAATTTTCTTTTGCACTCAGCTCTAATTCTATTTATTTATTTTTAGAAATGATAGAGCCTCGAATCAAACCTTCCGAATTATCAATCCAACATTGTCTATTCACATAAGATGAAAAACTTACTGACTTTCTCTGAATAGCTACTATTCATACCAACTTCTGACTTTCTTGAAATAGCTTGTGTAATTGTTTTATTTACCAACCTTTGGATTACGTTGTCCATAAATTGTATGAAATATGAAGATGAAATATGACTAGATGAGCCTAGGAGAGCAAACAAAAATTAAATACACACTCAGGATTGAAAATATGGTACCTGACAAGAGACGGACTGCAACTATCTGTATAGTAGTTTGTTGGCTGAGATGACAAGAGAACAATAGGAGGATGTATGGTTCGAAAAATGGGAAGGAATGGGAAGCACACGTGTGTGTGTATATATATACATACATATATGTATACAAAGAAGAATTAGCAGAAATTGGGTTTCCGGGGGAGAGTGAAAACTAAAAAGTCAGGTACTTTTCATTTATTTCTTATCTTTCCCAATTAAAGAATCTCTCTTTCCAATACAAGTAGTAATATTTCAAGAGACAGACACGCCTGCAACTATCTGTATAGTAGTTTGTTACTTTGTTAGCTGATTGAGATGATAAGAGAACAATAGGAGGATGTATGGCCGGTTTGGAAAATGGGAAGCATTAGTGTATATGTATGTATGTATATATATATACACACACACATGTATGTAGACGAAGAAGAATTAGCAGAAGACCATTGGGTTTCCGAGGGAGAGTGAAAACTAAAAAGTCAAGTACTTTTCATTTACTAGTATTTCTTGTCTTTCTCAATTAAAGAATCTCTCATTCCAATACAAGTAGCATTTCAAACTCCTCTCCCTTTCTCGGTGCCGTTCTTGAAAATGATTTCTTTTCGTTGTCATTGACACGGAACTAGTCCCCAATCCTAAAAGCCAAATTCCGGTTATCCTTGGCTGTCCTTTCTTGGCAACCGCTAATGCTAACATCAATTGTAGGACGGGGATAATGAAGATCTCATTTGGCCACATGAAGGTGAAGTTGAATATCTTCAATCCCACACCCAATTCATTTGACAAATATGAATGAGACCGTGTTTTTGCAGAAAATGTCGTCTTGATATCATATTTGGCATGACACAGGATTGGTCATTGAGGCATATCATATTTGGCATGACACGGGATTGGTCATTGAGGCATGAGTTGAGGTTGATGGTGATTGTAGTCACAAATTCGTGGTAGTGTAGGTTGTTGTCGACCTAGCATTGGTTTTGGGTAGGTGGTAAGTCACCTTTTGTTTAGGCTCTCGTGAGGTGAGTCATTTGGCGTTGTCGTAGTGCTGGATTTGTTAGTTATAGGCCATGATGAGGTTATAGACCTCTTAGGATCCTTGGTTGATCGGGATGATTTCTCTGGGAAATTAATTTCATGGGCGGGTACGTTTAATATAACATATTATCTCATTATTAATACTGAATCAACTCTTTTTAAAACGATATATACATTGTCATTGGTAGGGCACTTAATATATACTCTATTTTTCTAAGCATAAAGCAACAAATGTTTTGTACCACTCTAATAAAGTTTAACCAGTATTTGTTGAGAATAGAGTTTCTCTTTTGTGGAGTGCTAAAAGATGCAAAAAAAAAAAAAAAAAAAATACCTTAATAATTACACAAATAAGCTATTAATAAGGTGCGCCTTATCATAACATCTATAGATATATATAAATATATATTTTTCACCTCTCACCTCTCACCTCTCACCTCTCACCTCTCATTTATCATAACATCTATATATATAAATAAGGGGCGCCATTCTCTCACCTCTCATTTCTAACAGTCAACTAGTCTGTCACCATGAACTAGGAGTCCCCCGGAAGAATCCCTTGCAAGCTATAGTAGCTTCCCCTAGATGGGACTTTGAACCTGAGTTACAGCCACTAGATACGGATGAAACATTGAATGACGAATATGAAGCTTCCTCAATGGGAATGAGCTGATTATCATAAGCAAGACCCGGGGCTATAGCTTTGGATTGACTAAAATTCCCTTCATGTCCTCAGATTTTAGAGATTCGCCGACACCAAGATCTTGAATGCTTCTATATAACTTACCTAGGCATCCCCTCAATGACAAACATGGAAATTCTTCGAATACAAATCCAAGTGGAAATATGAGAAAACGGCCGATGAGATCAATAAAATCTTCCCTCGCTTTCGGCATACAATACCCTATTGTTAGACTTGTTGAATATAAGCTTCAAAAATATCTTCGTGTCTACTTTAGTCTGGTCACTGCCCTTTGAGATTGCTTAGTGATTCTTGTACTAAAGTTTTCGTAGTGAATTGTGAATCAGCTTCTGTAAAGAGCCGTTGATCTCGATATGGTTCTTATATATATGTAATATGTTGTATATAAAGTCTTGATAGTCCACAATCTTTGTAGTTTATACTAATATAAAAAAAGAGTAATGATAGGGAAACCGAAAAAGAATTCCCGAATAAGTCCCGAATTTAATGTGATTGGCTAGACCTATCATGTAACGACCCACTCCACCACATGGTATGATATTGTCCGCTTTGGGCCTGAGCCCGCACGGTTTTGCTCTTGGGCTTCACCCCAAAAGGCCTCATACCAATTAGAGGTGACACACTTACATATAAGCACTTCACCTTTCCTCTACCCAGGCGATGTGGGACTGTGCACTTGTAGCTCGCCAGTGTGGTAGCCTGACAGTGTCTCTCGCACCCGCCCACGGCACACCCGCCCACAGGGTCATCATAATTCACCCCTTTTGGAGGCCCGACGTCCTCGTCGGCACACTTCCGGCTGGGTCAGACTCTGATACAAAACTGTCACGCCCTGAAATCTTAAATATATGAACTCTTATCTAGTATTAAAATCTGGCATAACTTTCTTTACACAACTACAACTTTACAAAAAGATAATTAAATAAAGAAGTAGATGTAAATCACCCACTAATTTATTAAATCGATACAACCATAATAACAATCAACCTTGTCAAAATAATCCATGATAACTGGACAAAATGAACTAAATCTCAAAAATATATCGTCATTCTTATTAGAATGGGAACTTGAACTAAACCAAAGAATACGAAAAACTAGCCAAAATCCATCCCCATCATGTGATCCCATCACGTTCCTACTCTACGAGCACCTGAAATGTGATAATGGGGTGAGCTCACAAGCCCAGCAAGAAATGCTAAACACAATCATCGTTCAGCAGGCTAACCTTACCTTGTATTCCCATATATATAAGCAACTCAATAAATGCATTAATTAAATATGCATATTCCAGTTAATTATAAACACAATCAATGACCATCATTTATTTTTGATAAATCTATATATCTCACATGAGCCCTGGGCTCCCGTCTAATAAAGTGGTGTAAATCGTATAGTCCCTAACTACCAAAAACACACGTGTGGCTGGATTGTATGTCTACTCCCCAGATGATCCCTGATCATGTCCACAAAATAAGGGCTCATTAGACCCATGGCCATAATAAAAGGGTAGTGCACTCCCAATAGGCAGGTTCCTGACCATACCCAAAAGTCATCATAGGGTCAGTCCCTGACTACCCCTCCGACTAATCCAAATTCATCCATTAATTATTAATTATGATGAATTATAAAAGATATCATTAATTAATAATTCAAATTAATAGTTAATGCACCCAAATATCATTTTAATTTAAAAACAGAACTCTAATGATCCAACTAGTGAGAGTACAAAATTTCTGGACATAGCCTAACATTAGATATAATACCCTGCAAAATTTCAGAATTTCTCTTAATAGATTTTCCATACTCTCCCTTTTAGTATTGAGAAAAAAATACTTTTCGGTTTTAATTTAGTTAACCTACCTAAACATCATCTAAAAATCAGTAAGTTATCACATTTAAGTCCATTATGATAAAGTCTAATATTCTAGAATTTACTGTATTTTTGAAATATGAAAACTATTTATTTCCTATTTTTCTTCTGTTTAAATCAAATAATAATAGTAATTAATTAAAAGAAAAAAAAAACAATTCTGTTTTGCACAGGAGACCCATTTTGGGTTCTCCTTCCCCTACTTATCCTACTTAGATTACCATTAGAATTAGATTTCACAACCAATCCACCTAAATTACGTACCTATGAAGTCTAACCATTAAACTAGTCATTTTAAACACACTGTTCTATACCCAAAGATGATCCCAGTTCTAATAATACTTGAACTAGGCCTTGACAAAGTTTATATCATACATATATAAATCTATATTTAACAACACAAGCATAACCATCTATATATTGTGCACGTATATGAAAATTCCATACAATTCTTGAAACTAATCCTCACATGAGGCTACATATATTGCCATGTGTATCACACATCTTTCATCTATTCTAGAAAAAAATAACTATCATTCTGTACTCTGAATTTAACCAATAAGTTTTATAGTCATATTCATTAGTCATGGTCGGTATACACTTACATCAAGTCTTTTAATCATTGCAATTTATCATTGCAAAACTAGGTTTCATAAGAAACATTTATAATATCGTCATAAGAAATTAAGAACAGAAAGTCATAACAAGCAAGCTAATTCCAAGGATTTATGCAATTCACGTATACATTTCTTCATTATCCAGTCATCATTAAATTAATTTACTCCAATAGATAAAAACATGCTACAATAATTTTCAATCAATCCAAATAGGCAAAGTTACGTATATGTATAAGTATACAAAGCAAGATTAACTTGCCTGGGGTAAAATTAATTCTTCCTTCCTACGCGAATTCCAGATTATCATTCCTTCCCTCAGTAGCCCCCTCGGCTACTGCAGAAAGACACGACGTCAGATCACTCTCTCTGGATCTCCGTCCTATCACGCTGTATCGTGCTAATATTATATATATATATATATATATATATATATATATATATATTTAAAATAATATACTCGTAGAACTCATATGACGTGAAATATAAAGATAACTATAACTGCATTTGAGATAGTTTAGGATTCCTATTTAAATTTTAAATTTAAAAACTCTAATATCTCTACTATATTTTTAAATTCAAACATAGATAACCATTAAATTAAATTAAATAATATATATATATATATATATATATATATAACTTTTTGAGGAATCCTTCATCAGTGGTTGTAAATAATTGATTTGTAACGACCCACTCCACCACATGGTATGATATTGTCCGCTTTGGGCCTGAGCCCGCACGGTTTTGCTCTTGGGCTTCACCCCAAAAGGCCTCATACCAATTGGAGATGATGCACTTACATATAAGCACTTCACCTTTCCTCTACCCAGGCGATGTGGGACTGTGCACCGGTAGCTCGCCAGTGTGGTAGCCTGTCAGTGTCTCTCGCACCCGCCCACGGCACACCCGCCCACAGGGTCATCACAATCCACCCCCCTTGGAGGCCCGACGTCCCCGTCGGCACACTTCCGGCTGGGTCAGGCTCTGATACCATTTGTAACGACCCACTCCACCACATGGTATGATATTGTCCGCTTTGGGCCTGAGCCCGCACGGTTTTGCTCTTGGGCTTCACCCCAAAAGGCCTCATACCAATTGGAGATGATGCACTTACATATAAGCACTTCACCTTTCCTCTACCCAGGCGATGTGGTATAAGATTTCGAGGTAGGCTATGTGTTCCAGATTTAGCAGACCTCAAGAGAGATATTTAAGAGGAGGCACACCACTCTAGGTACACAGTGCACCCAGGTGGCACTAAGATGTATCACAATCTTAAGAGGCAGTTCTGGTGGGAAGGCATGAAACGTGATGTGGCAGAGTTTGTATCTAGATGTCTCACTTGTCAGCGAGTGAAGGCTGAGCACCAGAGACCAGCAGGACTATTACAGCCTTTGCCTGTGCCTGAGTGGAAATGGGAACATGTGACGATGGATTTTGTTGTGGGGTTACCGAGGTCGATACATAACCATGATACAGTGTGGGTGATAGTGGACCGATTAACTAAATCAGCTCATTTTCTACCCATTCGAGCTACTGATACTGTAAAGGAATTGTGTAAGATCTACATCAGAGACATAGTTAAGCTTCATGGAGTGCCGGTGTCTATTGTCTCAGATCGTGATCCTCGTTTTACATCTCGATTTTGGAGTAGTTTCCAAGCAGCTTTTGGTACTCCTTTGAGTTTGAGCACTGCTTTTCATCCTCAGACCGATGGCCAGTCCGAGAGGGTCATTCAGGTGTTGGAGGATATGCTTCGTGCTTGTGCGCTAGATTTTCGGGGCAGTTGGGAGGATCACATTCCACTGGTTGAGTTCGCTAATAATAATAGCTATCAGGCTAATATCGGCATGGCACCGTATGAGGCACTTTATGATAGACCTTGTCGTTCACCTGTATGTTGGGCTGAGGTTGGTGATGGTAGTTTTTTGAGGCCAGAGTTGGTGCAAGAGACTACGGAGAAGGTTGCCATCATTCGAGATCGACTTCGCACAGCTCAGAGTCGACAAAAGAGTTATGCAGACCGACGCCGTCGTGCTTTGGTGGAGTTTAGTGTGGGTGACTTGGTGTTCTTGAAAGTACCACCAATGAAGGGGGTTACGAGATTTGGTAGAAA